>NC_136069.1:1418454638-1419055019 GCF_964261635.1 Lissotriton helveticus
TCAGCCAGGCTTTTGCCTTCACTTGATAATTCGTATCCTAAGAACAGGACTGTTAGATGGGCAATTCTGGATTTTTTAAAGTTGAATTTGTAACCCTCTGCTGCGAACCCAAGTATTATGGTGTTCACTCTCTTCAAGTGAGTATCCAAGTCATCATCTGTTAAGTATATGTCGTCGACATAAGATAATGCTTCGTCATCATATGTTTGTAGTAATTCTGTTACTCTCGCTGAGAATACCCCTGGGCTATTCTTGTACCCCTGGGCTAACCAACAGAATTGTTTTTGAGTGCCATTTATTGAGAATGCAGACAAATATCTGCTCTCTAGTGCTATGTTTTGACAAAAGAATCCATTAGAGATGTCTAATGTTTTGTATTTTTTGCGCACTATGTTATTCATTAGTGCAGCACTATGCGAGTTTTGCACTGCAAAAGTTTTGCAACATGAGTTAAGGTGTCGGTAATCCAAAACTAGACGATATGAATTGTCTGGTTTGGAGACCGGAAACAAAGGGTTGTTCATTTGTGAGGTGCAAGTTTCAATCACCCCCTGGTATTCTAATTGATCTAGGATTTCTTTCACCTGTTTTTTAGCTTCTTGCTTAATTGGGTACTGTCTTTGTGCAGTAGGTTGTGATTTTAACTGGATTTTGTGAGGAGGAGAGTCCTCATCCCATCCTACATGATTTTTATATAAAGCAGGAGCTAGAGCTACTGCCCACTTTCTGGCAAGTGTATATTTTTTATGAATTGGGATATGATTTGAGAAGGCAGGCATAATTATTTCTTCGCCATGAGGGCACTCCCTGACAAATTCTGGTGGCCAGTCTTTTTCAGCTAGAAGGATGTCATAGCCCTTGGAGAGATTATCCCAAAATAGTCCCCTTATTTTTCTAGTCTTATCCCCTTCTATACGTAAAGTTATTTCATATATTTTGTGAGGTTTGCTAACTCTGGTGTCTGCAGTTTCCACTTGAAGATATTCATTCGTGTCCACTGTCTCCAGAAGATTCATAAGGACTTTGCGAGCTATGCTCACTTCTGCTGCGCTGTCTAGCATTGTCTGAGCCCATTCTCCGTTTTTCAGTTGTGTCCTCAGTATTCTCGGCATTGTTAACTATCTTGATACTGGCTACCTTCTTTTTTGGAAATTGTAATTTCTTTTTTAGATGAGCAGGTTCCTTGTCTTTGGACTTGGCGTGCTCTTCTCTTTGTTCTGATCGTCCTCTTCTTTCCGATTTCTGCGAGGAAGTCTGAAAAGATTGAGAGGGACGTGTATCAATGTCTTGATATCCATCAGGCTTCTTTATATTATCCCTATTTCTAAGGTTATATCTTTTCCCAGAGGGGTCACTTTGGGGTGACCTGTGTCTTTGGTTCGGAGATTTTTCTCTCCGCCGAGGAGACCTTCCTCTGGACTGGAATTTCTTTTCTTTAGGATTGGATTGTTTGTTTCCATCCCAGTTCTTTTTTTGTGATGTTGAATTATTATTAAAAAATATTTTTTCAGGACTTTCAATCAGTTGTGGTTTTACTGGTATTCCACCTAAACTATCTCTACCTAGTTCCTCATAGGATTTTTCTATAATTCTGGCAATTTCAGCTGGTTGGTCTGCTATATCTGTCTTCTTTAACCTCTGGCGGATCGCCACGTTTGCTGCTTCTCCCTTTATGTTGGCTAATAATATAGCCGAGACCTGCTTGAAGTCTTTTAGTAATTTCATACCAAGAGTTAAAGCGGGTTCTGGACCGTATTCGTCTTGAATTTGTTTTAGCACATCTGGTATTACCGAAATGGATGGAACACTGTGCGTTTTTGTGTAGATGGAAGCAAAGACTGTACCCCAAGTGTCACAGTCCTCCACGTGTGGTGCGATTCCCATTGGAAGACAGATAGTCAGAATCCTGTGTTTTTCTAACAGGGTGGTGTCTGGAAACACCGCCTCTATTTGGGTGATTTTTTGTGCTAACCAGAATGGTATTTGTTCCCGTTTAGCTGGTACTTTACCTAGGCAGGATTGTATGTTCTGTGGTGTAATTTTATTTGTGTTCCCCTGGTGAGGGGTCAGCTGTGGAATTTTAATTGCTGGTTGAATTGTTGAAGTCCGCATCACATATTAGACTAATTGTCTATGTAATTTTATTAATTGTTTTAGCTGTGTTAAAAGCTCTGCTTGAGACATCCCATTGATGTCTGGATGTGGTGTGTATCCGGCTAGGACCGGCCACGTTGCTCCTGGTCTACCTAATGGACCGAGCCTGGTGATGTGATTATTATGTTTTAGGGCGCCATTAAATAAGAGCAGATGCTCTTGAAATTTAAGTGGTACTTCCACCTCCTCGAAAGGAGTGTACTCATTAGGAGGGTCCTCTGTTTTGTAATAGTGGAAGTACTTTGTTACAGCATTTGCTGCTGGAAAATGTATCCATGAATAATATACCTCTGTCTGCCGATATTCGTGTGCCTCAATCACGAATATGACTGTGCCACCTCTAGGTGTCAGTCCATTTTCTATAAGTTTTAAAGTTATAGATTTCCTCTTGATGACCGGGATGAGTATTATATCCGGGTCAGCATCTTGCAGTGCATTATCAGCTGCTGCGAGTTCAGTTGCTATCCTAACTGTCTCTCTTTCTTCTACATTGTACTGTCCAGAAGGTTATTTAGTTTGTTTGCAGATCAGGTTTCTTATGGAAACAAAGATTAGATGCACAATATTTTGGAACAGTGTATCCTTCAACGTTGACTAAACCAAGGACCATACATAGGAGTTTCCTCCTGCGAGGTCTGGCGGATATTACCTTTTACCCACTCCAGACGTCTTTGGAGTATTATGGGAAAAAAGGGGTCTGAGTGAAAAAGCACGACTGAGTTACTCTAAATGTCTTACGTTAGTTTTATCGCCCTTCCAAACGTGTTGGGCGCCATGTAGTGTAGTTCCTATTATCCCAATAGGCTCTGCGCATTGGAATAATACCTTCAATAGTATAGGCCTAGACCAGACGTTAACTAGGTCTACTACTGTCGATATTAGACTTAAAGTTTTGGGTTTTGCCAGCTAGCTCAGAGTTCACTAGAAACTTTCTCGAATAGGCAAGGAGGAGTTGAACCTCCCTGGATAGACAAGAAGGGATTTAGTTTCTGACAACCATAGAACATGACAACTTTGCTCTCCCCTAATCAAGAGTGTATCTCTAGAGTCGTGTGAAAACAAAAGACGACTTATTTTACTCAGTCAGTACGTGCATTCTTAGTCTCACCAGATTGTAGAGAAAAGGAAGAGACGGGCGTGTTCAATAAAAGATGTCATTTATTGATCAGTCTCTTTTCTCATACAAGAGAAATGGATCGATATTATTGCAATACTTATGGTTAAGTAAAGTGCATACAATAAAAGCAGAAGTATAAAATAATACTGTAAAAATATTGATATGGTTTCTAAGCCATATGAAGGTTTAAAATGAATAAAATGAATACATACACATTTACATTTGACTAATCGTACTCAACTGGTGTTTCTAACTACGCCTACCCCGTGTACCTGACCTAAGCCTAATACGTGGGCGGGAATAGAAAGTTACAGTTTAAGTTAAGTTTGTTTTGCCAAGTGACTGACTAAAGAATTCTCTGCAAGGGGTTATTCAGTTCTGTACCTGGAATCTAGGATGAATGAGGGATGGTATCTCTCGTCTCTGGTCTCGATATTCCAGGCTGCCTGCGAGGGCTACCCGGAAGCGCCGGAGCTGGATTTCTCGGCAGGAGAAAGCAGCGTCTCGTTCTCAGCGCGTCAGGAAGGCGGGGCTGCGCCAGCGGGGTCTGCTCTGCTCTGGGCTTCGGCAAGTCTGGCTGCTCCGATCTCGTCACCACCGCGTGTGTTTGCATAGGGCAATATCGGTAATATTTATACCTTTAAGGTGCCGAGATTGACGTAAGGATGGACATAGATACGTCAATAAGGATGTCATACGACCTGGTCGTTAGCACATTCTTTTGCTGAAGTTCTCGGTGAAATCAAAACAATGGCCGCAGGGTTTTTCCCAGTTCTGTCATAGGTTTGATTTTTTTGAGAACTCCGTATGCCTTATCAGGGGCTGGAGGAATATCGCTTGTCTAATTAGATGGCAAGCAATATGACTTAATCAGATAACACGTTCCTGTGCCGTAGTGTGGCTTTATCAGATAACGGTTCCTGCATCATGGGGGTTTTCTGCCTCATGGGATGGCTGCTAGTTAACTTGTTAACCAGAATAGGGTCAGGAATAGGGGGATCGATACAGAACCTATAGGAATACATCACAGTAGAAGGAGGCCAGGACTAACCTATTTTGCATCTGCTATAATGTCTATTCATAGAAACTCACCAACTTGCCTCAGTCAGTGTATGTACAATGCGGCTGTGAAACATTACCTGGAGCACTGTTGTGTCTTCCGATGCAGCAGGGGAGACGCTTTTGTTTTTTTTGGTAATGCGTGAGATGGTCTTATTTATGGTTCATATGCGGCTGGGTAACGTCATTCCGAGAAGTGTGCCTCTTGTGGTGCAGCAGGGGTAGAACAATGAAGTTGGAGGAAATAAAGGCACGTGTCCAGAACCTCCCACCCAATTCTGGAGGATTGGTTTGTAGGATCCCTGCCATATCGGTAGGTGTCTTCAGTCAGTTTCTTACTAAAAAGTAAACATACAATGCAGGCGTTTATTTCTTTTTAATAACATTTTGACAACAATGTTGTACACATGTTTAAAGACACTTCTCCCTAGTTTTACTAATAAGCAACTTTGCTTGCATTGCCCTTCACACTGAGGGGTCGAGTTCAAACACTAAACGAACTCCCATAGGGTGAACACAACATTCAAAAACACAGGCAAAAAGAGTCAGGTGGGACGCAACAATTAAAAAGCTGACAGGGTCAAGGTGTCGATAGAGGTCTGCGACTGGCAGAAAGCAACAATATTATAAAAAGTTCTCTTAAATGACAGATAAGTAATGTGAGTGTAAGTAAACTGTAATAGGCCGGTGCTCCTCAGCCTTAAACACCAGTGAGCTAATGGCTTAGCAAACGAGTTAGGAGGCAGCCAAGAAGAGAGGCACTGAAGTGAACCTATGGTAGCAGGAGGCAGGAAAAAAGTCATTTGTATTGAATACAACAGGTCTTGCAAGCAGCGCATGCACACTGCAGCTTGACATTAAAATATTGAGGTAGTGACTCAGTATTTGTACCAGGGTATGAGTTTGGATACACACCCCACATACAAGATCAGTTGAAATCTACAATCAAGATCTACTCTAGTGGAATCGGGGCTCAAGAGATTCAAGCTTACTACTTTTAAAATGAAAGTCTTCCATTATTTAGTGTCTGGAGCTATTGTATTCTTGGGCACTCAATGTAAACAGTTAGACATACTGTTTTTCAATTGTTTATTTGTTATTATTATTAGTTTTTTAATAGTAGTAGAATTCAATCAATCAAACTGGGGTTTGTATAGTGCAGCTACTCATCCATGAGGGTCTCAAGGCACTGGAGGTGGGGTGGGTGGGGGGGTGAGGGGGGTGGGGGGGGAGGCGGGTCCATGGTGTGCTGTGGTCATCTGAAAAGCCAGGTCTTGAAGTCCTTTCTGAACTGGAGTAGTGTAGAGCTTTGCCGGAGGTGGAGGGGGAGGTTTATTCCAGGTCTTGGATGCAAGTTAGGCGAAAGACTTTCCACCCGTTCTGGTCTTGTAGAAGTGTTGAATGGTGGCCAGAGAGAGGTCGGCTGATCGGGGGATTCTCTCGGGTGCATGGAAGGAGAGGATGTTGTTTAGGTATGCAGGTATGATATTGTGGAGGGCCTTGTATGCATGCGTGAGGAGCTTGAAGGTTATTCTTCTTTTGATGGCGAGCCAGTGGAGTTCATAGAGGTGTGAGTGATGTGGTTGCAGCGGGTGACGTCCACGATCAGTCTGGCTGCGGCATTCTGGATGGTCTGGAGCTTGTGAGGTAGTTTTTTGTTGATTCTGGCATAGAGGGAGTTGCCGTAGTCCAATCTGTTAGGGATGAGGGCGTGTGTGACAGTTTTTCTGGATTCAACTGAACCCTTTCCGGAGTATGTGGAGGGCATTGATCTGGTGGTTCATGGTGAGTGATGAGTCCAGTTTGATGCCGAGGTTTCGTGCATGGTTTGTCGGGGTGGGGTATTTTCGAGGGTGGGAGGCCACCAGGTGTCGTCTCATGCTGAGGGGGTGGAGCCAAGGATGAAGACTTCTTTTTTCCCAGATTTGAGTTTCAGGCAGCTGTTCTTAATCAAGGTGGTGACAGCTTTCATCCTTTCTTGGAAGTTGTGCCTAGTGATGTTGGGTTCTTTGGTGAGGGAGAGGATGAGCTGGGTGTCATCCGCATAGGAGACGATGCTGAGCCTGTGGTTTCTGACGATTATTGGGAGGGGGGCCATGTAGATGTTGAAAAGGGTGGGACTGATTGAGGATCCGTGGGGTCCTCTAGATCTGGGCTTTGTTGGTTCTGGGAGGTAGGGTGGGAGTCTGACTCACTGGGTTCTGCCTGTTAGAAATGATCATATCACGTTGAGGGCCTTTTCTTAGATGCCACTGCCGTGGCGTGTGGTGGCTAGTGTGCGGTGAAGGACGGTATCGAAGGCAGCTGAGAGGTCCAGGAGGATGAGGGTTGCCATTTGGCCCTGGTCGAGGAGGGCGTGGATGTCATCGGTGGCGACGAGTAGGGCGGTCTGGGTGCTGTGGTTGCTGCAGAATCCATATTGGGATATGTCCAGGACGTTGTTGGCTCCAATGAAGTTTGCTAGATGGGTGTTTGCAGCCTTTTTGATGACCTCGGCTGCGAAGGGAAGCAGTGAGATGGGCCTGAAACTCTTGAGATCCATCGTGTCTGCAGAGGGTTTCTTTAGTAGAGGGTTGACTTAGGCATGTTTGCAGTCACTGGGGAATGTGGCGGTTTCAAGGGAGCTATTGATGGTCTGGCATAGGTTGGGAGCAATGGCGATAGGGGTTCTGTGGAAGATGTGGGGGAACAGAGGTCTGAGTGTGCTCCGGAGTGGATGCTCTCCATGGTTTTTATGGCATCTTCTGTCATGAGCGGGGTCAAGTGAGTAGGATCTGTTGGGTGGCGTCGCTGGGGGAGGGGGCTCAGAGGATGCAGAGGTCCTTGTTGTTGAAGTTTTCATAGAGCATCTAAATCTTGTGGTCCAAAAAGGTGCTGAGTATGTTTCAGAGGTCTTGGGAGGGAGGGACGTCTGTTGTTTCTCTGCTGGGTTTGGCAAATTCCTGGATGATGGAGAAAAGTTATTTGGAGTTGTGGGCGTAAGTGAGTGTTCTGTCTTCGAGGAAGTTCTGATTTGTGGATTTGAAGAGTTGGTGGTGTGCTGTGGTGGCTGTTCTGTAGGTGGCGTGTGTTTCAGGGGTTTTGCTGTTCCTCCAAGTCTTTTGTAGTCATTGGCAGGATCATTTGGATTCTTGGACTGCAGGGGTGAACCAGCTTACTTTCTTGATGTATCGCTCCGTAGCTTTCTTGAGGGGTGCAAGTGTGTCTGTGCAGTTGATGATCCAGCGGTGGAGGATGCGTGCCAAGGTGTTAGCGACTGGAGTCATTGGAGATGGGGTGTTGGTGAGGGCAGCAGTGAGCTGTTCTTTAGTGACTTTGTTCCAGCTTCTGCAGGGGTGGCGGTGCATGTGCTTGTGCACAGTGGGTTTTCTGAAGGACAAATAGATGCAGTTGTGGTCTGTCCAAAGAAGTTCTGTGGTGTGGCTGTAGGAGATGGTGTTTCCTCCTGTGAAGATGGTTATTATTCCTGTGCTTTATTGATTATAGCACCGCATTCAATCATGTAGACCGGAGCAAACTTTGGCAGAAGCTGGAAAGATGGGGGATTCCAGGGCCACTCCTACAGCAGCTGATCATGCTATATATAGGGCTCCCGGTTTTATGGTATTTATTTTTTTGCCATTTCCGTCTGTATTTCTCCATATTTATTTTTTGGGCATTTTTTCTGTATTTATCCACATTTATTTTTTATACAAGCAAAAGACGACGCTACAGCTATTATTTTTCCACGTTTATTTAAATTGACAATGCACACATGCGCTCAGTTGTTATTGGTCAAATGTCCCAAAAATGCTTAAAAGTGCTATCACAAGCCATTTGTCTCAGAGCCTTGCAGTTTATGTCATACTGCCCCACCGAGAAAACTCGAAACTGGGAAAACCTGCAACCAAAATGTTAATTGCACTCGGTAATTTTTACACAATCTCTAAATGACCTCCGGGGGTTATTTGAGTGTGACTTGCCCAGGGTCAAGTGGTAATTGAAGAAGCAGAGAAAATACTGAATTTCCGCTTCTATACATTTCACTTAAGCAGTAGACCAGGGTTTCTCATTACAGGCCCTCAAAGAAAACCCGTTGTTTAATTTGGCTCAGTAGTAAACAAGGCTAACATAGCATGATTCAGTGGAATAATTTCCGAGCAATCAGTGCTGAGCTGATTCTTTCTTCACTTACTCCCTCTGAACCCGCCCTTTATCTGTCCCGGGTGTATCACAGTGACCTTTGCTGGTGCAACATAGAGCTGTGCACCTTTTTAATGCACTGCAGGGCATAAAGGGTATTCCTCTGCCCCAATATTTATATATTTTTTTTCAGACAGAACAGCTGAGAAACAGGAAGAGGAAGGCCTTGTCCACCATTCTCGAGCTCTGCTATCTGAAAATAAAGCTCTAACTTAAATGAAGCACTAGTTAAATGTATCCACTTTACGCACTACAGACACATAAAACATGCGCTCGGCACTGCACTGAGCCAGTACAGCCAATTCATGATACAGCCCAGGTGGTAGAGCACCCCAGTAAAACCAATTGCCGCCTTACCCTGCCCCCAGTATAGTGGAAGCTACAAAACCTCCTTTTACATACAAGCCCCAGCTGTCCAGTGGGATGTGCAGGGAATGTGACCCCCACACTAGAGGTTAGCAGCAGCACTTCGTTTTATGTTCCTGCCACCGGGAGGGCTAGGGTTAAGCTGCCCCAGGTTCCACAACTTGCAATTGCTTACACAGTTGCTGCACAATTTGGGACCTACCTCGTGCTAGTGGTTCCTTTCTCCGGAGACAATCCCAAAGTACTGCACTTAATTAGCAATTAAGTGATTGTGGAATGTTGGGGATGTGGTGCCATTTCGTTAAAATAATAAACACCTCATTCCCGCTCTTCATAGCCATTGTGTTGTTCAGTAAACTAAAATAAAATACAAGTATGAACATGTGGCCAATGAATGATTTTTTTTTTTTACAAATTAAGCACTAGTTAAATGTATTCACTTTACGCACTACAGCCCAGGTTCTTCTTTCGTCAGACATTACAGCACCAGCCTCAACAGGACGCCGATGACCGCTACCGAGGCAGCCCCTGCCAAAAAGCGGATTTTGGCGCTTGTAGCGCTGGAGGTAAAGCCAAAGATGGTGTTGTCGTTGCCGATCCTGTAGGTGTTGCACAGGTCTGAGGAGCAGCACTTTTCAGAGGTATTTACGACAATCAAATTCTGATTGTCGTTAACGCACGAGGAAGTGCAGCTTTTCGTCATCTGTTTGAAGAACACAAGATTACCGACTATGGTCTCACAGCGAGTCTGTGATGCAGAGCAGTTCTGCATTCTCATGCAATCTCTGTCGTTTATCCCTGCCGTGCATGAGTAGCACACGAGAGAGTGAGTGGGATGTTACAGTCTGATCCAACCTGCTCACAACATGGTGCACGAACCATAAGTCACACAACAATGGTTTGAATACAGGGTCCTAATTTGACTCTGTCAGGGGCTCTAAAAGGGGTGAAATAACAACAACGCAGCATTAACAAGTAATGGTCTTTCAAAGACCTGTGAAGTACTCGGGTGCGGCTGGCAGCTCTGTGTGTGCCGGGAAGCTGTCACCTCTTAACCCTCTAAGGAGGGGCAGACACCAGATGGCAGCACAGCAAAATGTAGTAGTATTTTCCCGTTTTTATATATAAACACAGATAAAGGAAAACTTGTTTTCCGTCTGTATTTATATGTAAAAATCCGTAAAAACGGAAAACCGGGAGCCCTAGCTATATACCAACACCTGAGTTAGGATCAAATTGGGCTCCGGTACACACATCTCAAGGCAAATCAGCACCACCAAAGGCTTGAAACAAGGCTGTGTCCTAGCCCCTATGCTGTTTAACCTCTTTCTCGCAGATCTCCCCGGCGAAAACCAAATCCCATGCCCCACGGCTAGGCGAAACCACACTCTCAAACCTCCTTTATGCTGGTGATCTGGTCCTTATAAGCCGGTCCCTGATCGGTCTCCAGAATCTTTTGGAAACAACCAATCCATTTTCTACAAACAACTCATTAACCATCGATTTAAATTAAAAAAAAATTATGACAATGAATTATAACAAAAAAGGAAACTGGCTCGGTTTCTCGATGGACAGAGGTTAGAACAGGTTGCCACTTATAAATACCGAGGCGTTATCATAGACAACAGAGGCTCCTACAGGCACCAATTAGAGGCCATTAGTCGGAAGGGGGCGACGTGTCGATTAAACCCTTGAAGAAAGCTCTCCCAGACCGGTCATTGGACCCCCTTTTGCAGGTGATAAGAGTGCACCTGCAACCCATGCTCACATATGGTAGTGAATTCATGCAAAGAAAAGACGCCACAACACTAGATAACACCATTAGTCGTGCATATAGGGCAATATTCCATCTACCCACCTACACATCACCTGCATAAATCCGCCTAGAATTTGGGCTACAAAAACAAACGGTGGAGAAAACTTGGCGGAAAATTAGAAGTGCCGACCATGGATCCTTAAACGCCCAACTTTTGACCGAATTATCCACTAGAGAAAACTCACCGGCAAGGAACCACCTACAAGACTCACTGAAGATCTTGGAACTACAAACCTCTGGGAGTCATCAACAGACCTCAAAACCTTCAAAAAAGTAGTAACGAAAGTAACCAAGACAATTTCTTCAATAGAGGACATAGACACCCTAGCTAAGAGGGCCCGTGTTGAAAGACTACAGTGCTCTGAAACCACAAGAATACCTAAAAACGGGCCTCACACAGATAAAAAAAATAAGTTCTTAAACATACGCTTTGGCATTATACCCATCTTGTCGCACCTGGCACCTTGGAAAAGGGAAAGCTTACCAAACAGCTGCAGGCTCTGCTCATCAGGAAAAGAGGACCTTATTCACATAATTTGCATCTGTTCAAACCTTATGGATATTAGGCGATCTCTACTCCAGTCCCTATGGAACCAGAAGGGTATAACAAGCTGCAGGGAGGCCATGATGATGTGTTTTAACCCTGAAGAGACTCAGTTAAATTGCAGATTGAAAAATTCTTTGATATAGTGGCCATAAGACTCATGAAACAGACACATGGCTCACCTAAAGCACTAGCCAACTCAAAACCGTGCTAAGGCCCTGTGAGTTCTTTTTGTTCCTTGGTCTGATTAAAACCTATAGTGACTTTTATGATTTTAACGAGGAAATTCACTTGCTCCTTTTACATTTCAACTGTAACAATGGTTGCTTTTTTATACACTTGTATGTTTTTTACATTGTGAGTTTTTATTAACTGTACAATAAACCTTACTTACTTACTTACTCCTGTGAAGATGGGGTCAAGAGTGTGTACCGATGTGTGCGTGGGGGCGGTGACAATTTGCTTCAGTCCTATTTTGGTGAGGTTCCCTAGGAGGTCGGTGGTGTTAGGGTCATTGGTGTTTGTATTTTGTCAGTAGTGGTAGCAATGGTACTTAGTGTACCAATGCCAATAAATGCGCTATTCTGTGACAAGATTACTTAGGGGAGTGTTGCCACTCTTAAATAAAACCTCTTAAGCTGTGGGCTCTGAAGTCTGCACATCAAAACAATGTCGATAATGAGTACCATTATATGTTGTGCACCAGCATGAGTTGCTGCTTAAATACTTGCTTGCGAAGCAGCATAACATTCGCTGTAGATCTTTCATGGCTTTTTCAGTTTTTCTGTAATTATAGTTTGAAGAACACACACCTTAGGACAATGTAAATATGCATGTGTTCTTGCTTTCGTGAAGCAGGAGTGTGACGTGTAAATCATATCTAGTAGCAATTGTCAAAGATTTAGTTTCTGTGTTAATAGGGCTCACCCTAAAATGATTATGGAATAATTTCACAGTATTTTAGTACCTTAAATATTTTAATTAATATGTGATCCTAGATCATTTTTTGATTCTTTGAAATAATTTTGATCGTTTTTTTTATAGAAAAGGAAAGTTGTTTATGATATTGTATGCATGATTAGTGTGTAATTAGTAATAAAATGCAAAAAAAGAAATCCACTTCAGTAGCGTGTTACTGCAGGAGTAGGACCTGAAATAGTGGTACCTTTTTGTAGTAATAAGTGTGGTGATGTTTATGGTAGTAATAGGAACATGGGTGGTATTTGTACTTGGGGTGCTACTAGAAAAGTTGGTAATTGTTCTGGTAGTGACTGTAGTATGTATGATGGTACTTGAACTACTGCTGGGGAATGTAGAGGGGTACAGAAGGTGTAGTGAGCCTTCTAGTAAAATAAAGCAGGAGACAGTTGCAGTGAGGGATACTTTTTGAATGTGAGAAAATAATCACATCATTCATAGGAATCAATATATTGGAGGTCAATCATATTGATCTCCATATTTTGTCATGCAGTTAGTCACCTTTTTTATTGTAGTTAAATATTTCTTAGCATGGACTTTGATTCCCATACTCTGAACAAAAATATAAAATTGTCTGGTTGTATTAATAAAAAGAAACTCAGAATCGCAGTGGTCCATGATGACAGAACCCCAAAAGGTTCTACTAATTGCAGATACCACAACAAAACCTGTAAGTGGTTCTGTCGGACTCACTGTAGGTTTCCTCCTTACTTAACTCTGGACACCATTTCCCCCTCAAAAAACCATCAAAAAGCATTTGATCCCTGGAGTTGGAGAGCAAGTTGGCATCGTAGAAATTCCAACATGGCCGCCAACATTCCAACAGTGCAACAGCATATCGCTGTGCAGCAGTCTAGTCATTTAGGTTAATCACATTCTGGTGAAGCACTCTCCAAGATTCCAGTGTGCACTTCACCAAAGTACTTCAAGGAAGAGCAACAAATGTACATGGGCTTCATGGAAGTCAGTCAGGGTAGTTTGCGTGAACACCTGGGTTTGGATTCGAGGGTTGGTAAAAGTCCCTGGGTCAAGGTCAGTGAACTGTTTATTTCATGTCATGTAAAAAAATAAATACTTTGTGGAAAGCTAATAGCATAGATACTAAATATCAGCAGGAGGATAGAGGTGAAATAAAATAATTTACACTGCAAGCATCTAATTTTGCTGTGTACAGTCAGCTGAGGCAAAATATCTATAACATGGGCTTCTCTCTTAACACAACGAGTTTCCTCACAACTAAATAAAAAGGATTATTCTTTAAACCAAATACTTTTCAGAGTCAGAGTTACTCAAGAGTGACAATTAGCACACCGTAAATCAAGGCTCTTTCATATTTAAGGGTAATAATTAGCACTCCATAAATCAAGGCACCTAACTGCAATTTATACTACGATACTAAAGAGCCTTTACTAAATCTGTGGAACAAGAAAGAAAGGCAGAGAAAAGAATTCCCAGAACCCCCATTTAATATGGCCAGTTCAGTTCAACACACTCTAAGTACACAAATAGAAATTAGAGGCACACCAATACAGAATTAAATCAAATGAACTTAGACTTACCTGTATCATTTCTTCTGAAGGAAGCTGAAGCAGGATAGGCGCTGGTCGTCCCTGAAAAAGAAGAAAGAAGATTACTGAACTGCACTTCTCTGCATAAATAAAGAGGAAAGCAAAAAGAGAAGTAAGAAGAGAAGTAGGCTCCCAATCATAACCTGGTAAGACAAGCAACCCTAAATGTTAAGGAAAGTAAGTTATTATTATTAGATAAATGGAAAAGTAAAATTACATTACATATGTGTTTAGCACTACAAGAACACTACGAAGAAGAATAGAAGATTGGCAGAACAAACAGAGTGTCGGGAGCTGTCTCTTCCCTGTCCCATTCCCCTTTCCCCCTGGGTACTTACCTACAATGGTTTATTGAGATACTAAGCAGGTAGGTTCCGAAAGGGGCATTGGAAACTAGTGTCGTTCTGCTCCCGTGCCATTGGAACCTAATTGCGAGCATTGACAGGTTACATTGTTGCAATAATATTTTGTACTAGTAATGACATAGTTAACAGAGAAGTTTTGAATAGGGAGGAGGTTGTCAAAGTAGTGACAGATTGTAAAGTTGCTTGATGTACTAGGGTTTTTAAGAGGTGATCTCTCCAGCCCATCTCAGATGAAGCAAAGTTAGATCTTCAAATATTCTTTGCTTGCAATGAAAGATCAGGTGTTCTACTACCATCGCAGAAAGTCTCTGATGGAAGAGAGAATAACATCGGAAGAGAAAATAACATAGAGAGAGAGAGAGAGTATCTTTTAAAGACAAATAATAGGTTTGAGTGCGAAAATGCTACTCACTCTTGCCATAAGGTGCAGGGGTGGATTTATTAGCATGCTTAGGCATGGAAGAGACAGTAGTAAAACACTCATGATCCTCCACCAAGACAGTCCTTTAAGATGCGTGATATTGGTTCTCAAGAATGGGTTCCTATTAATTACATGGCAGTGATCGATGACATCAGTGAGTACCAAATAGTTTCTACAACGTTTGTCACACAGTGAGTGTTCTGCACCTCAGTTGAGCATGATAATTAGACCCAGACAGGTTTTCTTGGTGGCTAGGAATTTTTAAGTTGTAACGGAAACTCTGGTTTTCATCTTTCAATTCTTAATAGAAAAGTGGAATACCCGTTTTTCATACGCTTAGATATTAGTTTTTTCCCTGTGAGTTTCACTGGCCTGTTTCTAAAACAAATATCTTTGCCAGTACCCTTGCTTGATTAGGTCTCTCCTTAGACAATGCATGCACTCTCTGCTGCAAGACATCTTGTTACCTTACAATAAGCATAATTACTATTGCTATATACACAAGGGGGGTCTTGTCCATACGGGACCAAGTAGGACAATATAATTAAATAAACAATTAATTGGTCTCGAATTTTCGTCAAGCTGCTCTTTATTTAAAGCAGACTCTGTGCTTCGATAAATGTATTCAAAAGCAGCAGCGTTTTACTCATACATTTTCTTTCTCATTAATTTTGAAGAATTTTATGATTTTCAACATGTCTGAGTTTGACACACCATGAAACAATTTTCAACCATAAGTGATCATAAACAATAAATAACAAACAATCTGTGCATCAAAAAATATGCAGTTAATTACTCAGCTTAATACATAGAATAGCCCTAAAATACGTGAGGAAACCAAAAATAGGACTATAGTGTCAAAAATCACTGGTATACTGATGCAATGTATAATTTGACTATATGTATTAAGCTAAGTAATTTACTGCATATTTTTTGATGCACAGATTGTTATTTATTGTTTATGATCACTTATGATTGAAAATTGTTTCATGGTGTGTCAAACTCAGACATGTTGAAAATCATAAAATTCTTCAAAACTAATGAGAAAGAAAATGTATGAGTAAAACACTGGTGCTTCTGAATAAATGTATCGAAGCACAGAGTCTGCTTTAAATAAAGAGCAGCTTGATGAAAATTCGAGACCAAGTAATTGTTTATTTAATTACTATTGCTAGGCATCCTAGTCAGTCCCATTAGCTTGCTTCTAATTCATCAGTGCATGTGGGCTTCAATTCATATCCCTCCAGTGAAACATGCAGCCATTACTTGTTTCCTTCATTGCTCAGTTATCAAGTACTACTTTTTTCTTTTTGTTTAAGCAGTCTTTGAGTGTGTGTATGTTGTCCTGCTGTCTCCCTCAATATGTCTATCTGTGGCTTTCTGCCCTTGTTGTTTCCTTTGTCTTTTCTCTTTATCCCACCCCTCCAACATTTACTGCTCCTTTTGAACACAACCTAAGGCTCTCAATATTTCCCTACATATACATCCAGTCATTACTAGTTACTTTAAACGGTTGTGCTCGTCAGCTTGTAGTGTAGTTCCTATATCCCTGATAGGCTCTGCGCATTGGAATAATATACACAATAGTTTTGACATAGGACTGAGGTCAGTATGTCTATATCGAGTACATTAAACTTAATTACTTGTGTGTGCCAGCTAACTCAGAGGTCACTAGAATCTTCTCAAATGAACAAGAAGGGATTAGATTCTGACAGCCGCATAAAAATGACAACTTTGTTTCCCTTAGAGTTGGTACAATCTCAGAATCGTGGAAACAATAGGTAACCATCTCACTCAGTCAATCGTGCATGCTTCGCTTCTACAGAGTTCCACAGAAATAGACAGACGGGTGTTTCAATAAAAAGGGTTTTTTGAACAGTCTAGTTTCTCATGCAAGAAATATGAACTGCTACAATCGTATTACAGAATGTGAAGTATAATATGTACAGCATTAGCAGTAGGATTAACCAATACTGCAATAGCATGGTCTGTGGCTATGACGTATATTCATAAAATATATACATAAATAACACAGGCTAAAATACTCATCTGGTGCTTCTAAAATAATCCTACCCTAGTGTACCTAACCTAAGTGTAGTACGAGGGAAGAAGTAGGTGCTGTTTAGCTATAGTCTAGTTTAGCTATAGTTGCCAAGATTTGCCAAAGTTGCCAGGAGTCCCTCTAGGTTCTAGTCTGCTCCATACCTTAGAATGAGAGAGGTTGGAATCTCTTCCCCGGGTCTCGATCTCTAACACCCCGCAAAGGGAGTCAGAAAAACTGGAGCTGAATTCTGGGCAAGGAGAATGGCAGCGTCTGGTCAGTGCATCAGTTGGGGACTGGACTTCATTTCGAACTTGCTGTCGGGAGCCGCGTCGTGCAAGTAGGCAGTTGAACCGTGGACCAAACTGTGGTTTGCCATGGCAAGTGAAGGCATATTTATATCTTGAAGGTGTTTAGGAATGCCAGTATTGACGTAAAACTCGGGGATAAGAACGTCATGAATGAACCCCTAAGGAATAGATGTTCATGCATAATGAATGAGTTCTTGGAGAAATCAATATCTAAGCAAGGGGAAGTCCTAAAGGCTTAAGAGTGGTTTTCCAAGAACTCGTTGTGACGTAGATGAACGGATGTGGATGGCCATGCCTGTATTTGGTTAGCATGGAGAATGTCTAAATAAGGGATGGATTTCTATGCCTAAATAAGGGCAATGTGAATTGTACCTATATAGGGGCATAAATTGGGAAATTCATTCAGATTCTAAATCGACACACAACAAGCTGACCTAGCTCGATCGATGGGGCAGCAGTATCCTAGCAATGGACAGACTGTTGGCCTGATCCTTGTGCATGTCAGCAAATCTAACATAACATTATCTTACCATACACATAAATATGTTTCTTTCCACATTATTGCATTCCCAAATAGGATTAAGCATGGGCGTAAAATCCGTTCCGCTCGCGGAATTTGCGGATTTTTTGTAAATTCGCGATCCGCGAATTCTCGCGAATTTGTCGAAAATTCGTAAATACACACGCAGCGGATTCTTTTAGCTTGGTCGCGCTTGACAAATACAATATTGCGGCGCCCGGCATTCACTTACCGTCATTCAGCGTTTGAAGAGTTGTTTTTCTCCATGTTTGCGTGTGCTGTGCCATTTTGGATCTTGCTGCGTGATCCCGCGAGAGTTTGTCGACCGCGATTACGTCATCGCGCCCGCCACCTTGCATAGCGAGAGTTTGTCAACGCGAGTACATCATAAAGGCTTGTGATCACGCATCACGGGAGTAAACAATTACAAACACGTAGATGCGGCGGGCAGCAACAATCTCACACTCGCGAAATTGCAAAATTTTCAATTCTTATTCTGCACAAGAAATCCACCAGCAAGCAGCATAAACCTTCTGAAAATGATGATTTTTATCAGAATAACTCCTAAGGTTGACATTTGCCTGCACTTTTTTTTGCAAGGAGTCCATTTTGGGGGGGGGGTGGGAGGAAGGACGTGCCCCACAGTCTCCAACTTCCTGTTCCTGTCCAGCAGGCTCCTCCCAGTGCTATCTTCATGTGCTGGTCACTTTCATTTGGATCTTGACCTGGAAGGATTACTTTTTGTGGATGCTGCTGGATATTTGGATTTGAGGCCTTTTTGACTTTCTTTGGATCACTTTTGGATTAGAAATCAACTTTCACAAGTAAGTTTGTTTGGGGCATTACAGTTGCTGCAACTACAATTTTGGAACTTTTTCAGAACATGAAATAAAATATATTGTGGGTAGCCACAGTATCCAGTAGGACCAGGGTTAGTTATGGGTGTATGATACAACTGTTTTGTTGAATTTAAACATCATTGAGGGCATGGATGGCATGGGATTGTGCTGATTTTTGTGTTTTTTTCGATGTTTTGGGCTGCTGTTGGGGCCTTTTGCCCAGGGGTAGTGAGTGTTGCATGGACTGAGTCTGTCTGTGGGGTCTCTTTAATGTAAACATCATGGATGGCATTGGATTGTGGTGATTTTTGTGTGTTTTTCGTTTTTTGGGGGTGTACTGTTGATTGGGACTGGCCATGTGGGTGGGGGCTATTTTGAGTGCTGGTACAGGCAGGGCCTGGCCATGTGCTTGGGGTTCAAGGGGCCATTTTGAATGCAGGCAATGTTGTCAGGCCTGCACCCATTTTGCCTAGCTTTCATCCATTATGCCCAGGGGTAGTGAGTGGTGCATGGACTGAGTCTGTCTGTGGGGTCTCTTTAATGTAAACATCATGGATGGCATTGGATTGTGGGGATTTTTGTGTTTTTTTTCTCGTTTTTTTGGGGTGTACTGTTGATGGGGACTGGCCTTGTGGGGGGTGGGGGCCATTTTGAGTGCTGGTACAGGCAGGCCCTGGCCATGTGCTTGGGGTGCAAGGGGCCATTTTGAATGCAGGCAGTGTTGTCAGGCCTGCACCCATTTTGCCTAGCTTTCATCCATTATGCCCAGGGGTAGTGAATGGTGCATGGACTGAGTCTGTCTGTGGGGTCTCTTTAATGTAAACATCATGGATGGCATTGGATTGTGGTGATTTTTGTGTGTTTTTCGTTTTTTTTGGGGTGTACTGTTGATGGGGACTGGCCATGTGGGTGGGGGCCATTTTGAGTGCTGGTACAGGCAGGCCCTGGCCATGTGCTTGGGGTGCAAGGGGCCATTTTGAATGCAGGCAGTGTTGTCAGGCCTGCACCCATTTTGCCTAGCTTTCATCCATTATGCCCAGGGGTAGTGAGTGGTGCATGGACTGAGTCTGCCTGTGGGGTCTCTTTAATGTAAACATCATGGATGGCATTGGATTGTGGTGATTTTTGTGTGTTTTTCGTTTTTTTGGGGTGTACTGTTGATGAGGACTGGCCATGTGGGTGGGGGCCATTTTGAGTGCTGGTACAGGCAGTCCCTGGCCATGTGCTTGGGGTGCAAGGGGCCATTTTGAATGCAGGCAGTGTTGTCAGGCCTGCACCCATTTCGCCTAGCTTTCATCCATTATGCCCAGAGGTAGTGAGTGGTGCATGGACTGAGTCTGTCTGTGGGGTCTCTTTAATGTAAACATCATACATGGCATTGGATTGTGGTGGTTTTTGTGTGTTTTTTGTTTTTTTGGGGTGTACTGTTGATGGGGACTGGCCATGTGGGTGGGGGCCATTTTGAGTGCTAGTACAGGCAGGCCCTGGCCATGTGCTTGGGGTGCAAGGTGCCATTTTGAATGCAGGCAGTGTTGTCAGGCCTGCACCCATTTTGCCTAGCTTTCATCCATTATGCCCAGGGGTAGTGAGTGGTGCATGGACTGAGTCTGTCTGTGGGGTCTCTTTAATGTAAACATCATGGATGGCATTGGATTGTGGTGATTTTTGTGTGTTTTTCGTTTTTTTGGCGTGTACTGTTGATGGGGACTGGCCATGTGGGTGGGGGCCATTTTGAGTGCTGGTACAGGCAGGCCCTGGCCATGTGCTTGGGGTGCAAGGGGCCATTTTCAATGCAGGCAGTGTTGTCAGGCCTGCACCCATTTTGCCTAGCTTTCATCCATTATGCCCAGGGGTAGTGAGTGGTGCATGGACTGAGTCTGTCTTTGGGGTCTCTTTAATGTAAACATCATGGATGGCATTGGATTGTGGTGATTTTTGAGTGTTTTTCATTTTTTGGGGTGTACTGTTGATGGGGACTGGCCATGTGGGTGGGGGCCATTTTGAGTGCTGGTACAGGCAGGCCCTGGCCATGTGCTTGGGGTGCAAGGGGCCATTTTGAATGCAGGCAGTGTTCTCAGGCCTGCACCCATTTTGCCTAGCTTTCATCCATTATGCCCAGGGGTAGTGAGTGGTGCATGGACTGAGTCTGTCTGTGGGGTCTCTTTAATGTAAACATCATGGATGGCATTGGATTATTGTGATTTTTGTGTGTTTTTCATTTTTTTGGGGTGTACTGTTGATGGGGACTGGCCATGTGGGTCGGGGCCATTTTGAGTGCTGGTACAGGCAGGCCCTGGCCATGTGCTTGGGGTGCAAGGGGCCATTTTGAAGGCAGGCAGTGTTCTCAGGCCTGCACCCATTTTGCCTAGCTTTCATCCATTATGCCCAGGGTAGTGAGTGGTGCATGAACTGAGTCTGTCTGTGGGGTCTCTTTAATGTAAACATCATGGATGGCATTGGATTGTGGTGATTTTTGTGTGTTTTTTGTTTTTTTGGGGTGTACTGTTGATGTGGACTGGCCATGTGGGTGGGGGCCATTTTGAGTGCTGGTACAGGCAGACCCTGGCCATGTGCTTGGGGTGCAAGGTGCCATTTTGAATGCAGGCAGTGTTGTCAGGCCTGCACCCATTTTGCCTAGCTTTCATCCATTATGCCCAGGGGTAGTGAGTGGTGCATGGGCCTAGTCTTTCTGTGGGGTGTCTTCTTGAATGTAAACATCATTGAGGGCATGGATGGCATGGGATTGTGCTGATTTGTATGTGTTTTTCGACTTTTTGGGGTGTATAACTGATGTTCCTCTGTCTTCCATTGCTTTTCGGTGCACAAGAGAACCACCAGTGCCAGGAAGAAGTCCTGCAGCGGTGTGTGTGCAGCATAACGTCACGCGACGTCACATGTGGCCACAGACAAGACAACTCTGCAACTCGTGCAACTGCGGCCTGCTGTTCTGACCTCTGAAGAAGATGGCCCCAAAAAAAGTTCCCCATAGCTCCTCTAGCAAGAAAGTTGCCAGTAAGGAGCAAGTGGCGCCATTTACCAAGGAGACTGGTGTGCCGAACGCCACATTTTTTGGGAAAAAAATAAGTACACCTGCAGCAGCAGTGGGGTCTGCTGGGGACCAAGCTGCGGGGAGCAGCACCCCCGCTCCATTGGGCTCAGTGCCACCACCACCACGCCCACTTAGGTCCAAGCCCTTGAGTGCTTTAGAGGCCGCCAGTATAGTTGTTCAATCACCATCGACCACTGATGTTGGCTCATCGCAAGAAAGTAGCAGCAATGTCCCTCAATCAACACAGGTTGTTGTAACTCACCTGACGAGTGTTCAACAACCACAGCCGCAACAACAACCACATGTGCTTGTACAAGCCCAAGTACATGTGGAAGGAGAGGCAGCGCAAGGAGATGCGCAATCAGAGGTGCGTGGAGCGGCACAAGTGCCCACAATAGTTGTTCCTCCCGAAGTAGGGACACATCAGAAAATCATTTCAAAAAGGGGGTGGTGATGGACAGAGTATCTGAGTTAATCAGAACACTCCTACCCAGTCAACAGATCAGGGCTTGATCCATCACCGTTTTTTAGCTCACTGCACCATCCCAGTTCAGAACCTGGCTATATGCAAATTAGTCTGTCCCTGGCCCAGTGCATCATGGGAACAGGGCAGACCAAACTACCAAGCCAATTCTTCACTGGAAAGGAAACAAGCTTCCGGGGACCGGTTTCTGGCATTACAGCCGTCTTCGGCCCGGCTTGCTTGAATCCTGATGGTGCAGTGAGCAAGGGACTCATGTCTGAGCATACCCTTCCACACTCAAGGTGGCCAAAATAATTTCAAAAAGGGGGTGGTGATGGACAGAGTATCTGAGTTAATCAGAACACTCCTACCCAGTCAACAGATCAGGGCTTGATCCATCACCGTTTTTTAGCTCACTGCACCATCCCAGTTCAGAACCTGGCTATATGCAAATTAGTCTGTCCCTGGCCCAGTGCATCATGGGAACAGGGCGAACCAAACTACCAAGCCAATTCTTCACTGGAAAGGAAACAAGCTTCCGGGGACCGGTTTCTGGCATTACAGCCGTCTTCGGCCCGGCTTGCTTGAATCCTGATGGTGCAGTGAGCAAGGGACTCATGTCTGAGCATACCCTTCCACACTCAAGGTGGCCAAAATAATTTCAAAAAGGGGGTGGTGATGGACAGAGTATCTGAGTTAATCAGAACACTCCTACCCAGTCAACAGATCAGGGCTTGATCCATCACCGTTTTTTAGCTCACTGCACCATCCCAGTTCAGAACCTGGCTATATGCAAATTAGTCTGTCCCTGGCCCAGTGCATCATGGGAACAGGGCAGACCAAACTACCAAGCCAATTCTTCACTGGAAAGGAAACAAGCTTCCGGGGACCGGTTTCTGGCATTACAGCCGTCTTCGGCCCGGCTTGCTTGAATCCTGATGGTGCAGTGAGCAAGGGACTCATGTTTGAGCATACCCTTCCACACTCAAGGTGGCCAAAATAATTTCAAAAAGGGGGTGGTGATGGACAGAGTATCTGAGTTAATCAGAACACTCCTACCCAGTCAACAGATCAGGGCTTGATCCATCACCGTTTTTTAGCTCACTGCACCATCCCAGTTCAGAACCTGGCTATATGCAAATTAGTCTGTCCCTGGCCCAGTGCATCATGGGAACAGGGCAGACCAAACTACCAAGCCAATTCTTCACTGGAAAGGAAACAAGCTTCCGGGGACCGGTTTCTGGCATTACAGCCGTCTTCGGCCCGGCTTGCTTGAATCCTGATGGTGCAGTGAGCAAGGGACTCATGTCTGAGCATACCCTTCCACACTCAAGGTGGCCAAAATAATTTCAAAAAGGGGGTGGTGATGGACAGAGTATCTGAGTTAATCAGAACACTCCTACCCAGTCAACAGATCAGGGCTTGATCCATCACCGTTTTTTAGCTCACTGCACCATCCCAGTTCAGAACCTGGCTATATGCAAATTAGTCTGTCCCTGGCCCAGTGCATCATGGGAACAGGGCAGACCAAACTACCAAGCCAATTCTTCACTGGAAAGGAAACAAGCTTCCGGGGACCGGTTTCTGGCATTACAGCCATCTTCGGCCCGGCTTGCTTGAATCCTGATGGTGCAGTGAGCAAGGGACTCATGTCTGAGCATACCCTTCCACACTCAAGGTGGCCAAAATAATTTCAAAAAGGGGGTGGTGATGGACAGAGTATCTGAGTTAATCAGAACACTCCTACCCAGTCAACAGATCAGGGCTTGATCCATCACCGTTTTTTAGCTCACTGCACCATCCCAGTTCAGAACCTGGCTATATGCAAATTAGTCTGTCCCTGGCCCAGTGCATCATGGGAACAGGGCAGACCAAACTACCAAGCCAATTCTTCACTGGAAAGGAAACAAGCTTCCGGGGACCGGTTTCTGGCATTACGGCCGTCTTCGGCCCGGCTTGCTTGAATCCTGATGGTGCAGTGAGCAAGGGACTCATGTCTGAGCATACCCTTCCACACTCAAGGTGGCCAAAATAATTTCAAAAAGGGGGTGGTGATGGACAGAGTATCTGAGTTAATTAGAACACTCCTACCCAGTCAACAGATCAGGGCTTGATCCATCACCGTTTTTTAGCTCACTGCACCATCCCAGTTCAGAACCTGGCTATATGCAAATTAGTCTGTCTCTGGCCCAGTGCATCATGGGAACAGGGCAGACCAAACTACCAAGCCAATTCTTCACTGGAAAGGAAACAAGCTTCCGGGGACCGGTTTCTGGCATTACAGCCGTCTTCGGCCCGGCTTGCTTGAATCCTGATGGTGCAGTGAGCAAGGGACTCATGTCTGAGCATACCCTTCCACACTCAAGGTGGCCAAAATATTTTCAAAAAGGGGGTGGTGATGGACAGAGTATCTGAGTTAATCAGAACACTCCTACCCAGTCAACAGATCAGGGCTTGATCCATCACCGTTTTTTAGCTCACTGCACCATCCCAGTTCAGAACCTGGCGATGCACTGGGCCAGGGACAGACTAATTTGCATATAGCCAGGTTCTGAAACTGGGATGGTGCAATGAGCTAAAAAACGGTGTTGGATCTAGCCCTGATCTCTTGACTGGGTGAGAGTACTCTGCTTAATTCAGAGACTCTGTCCATCACCACCCCTTGTTGTAAATTATTTTGTCCACCCTAAGCGTGGAAGGGTATACTCAGATGTGAGTCCCTTGCTCATTGCACCATCAGGATTCAAGCAAGCCGGGCCGAAGACGCCTGAAATGGCAGAAACCGGTCCCCGGAAGCTTGTTTCCTTCCCAGTGTAAGAATTGGCTTTTGTAGTCTGGTCTGCCCTGTTCCCATGATGCACTGGGCCAGGGACAGACTAATTTGCATATAGCCAGGTTCTGAAACTGGGATGGTGCAATGAGCTAAAAAACGGTGTTGGATCTAGCCCTGATCTCTTGACTGGGTGAGAGTACTCTGCTTAATTCAGAGACTCTGTCCATCACCACCCCTTGTTGTAAATTACATCAGGAAATCGACATTCAAGCCGAGGTTTCACATGAGGAAGCCACTCCTCCTGATGATTCATTCTCTTCCAGATCCCAAGCAGGGAAAAGATCAAGGATGGTGTCTACATCTTTTTCAAGCCCCCTTCCTTCTGATGATATGGATGAAACTTGGCAACCACCACAGCCGTCTGAGAGTGAGGCACACCATGATACCATGATCTGACAAAGGTAGCTAAGCGTAAAAGGAAGGTCCCCGAAACTCTCGTACTTATGGAGTGTGATGATGACGCTGAACAAGAAGTGGCATATACTACTGCTAATGAAGACTCTCACTGCAGCCCCAGCGGGCATGCAGCAAACAGACATTTTTACCCTAGGCCGAAAAGCTGCTGAGCGTGATGTTGTCGACGATGCAATGGGAGTGGGACCACCACCATTGCAGTTAACTAGTACACCATAACCTACCGCTTCCATATTTTCTCTCGAGAAGGGACCTCCATCCACCTCGACCTCCATTTCCTCAATTAGTAGTGCTGCAAGTGCACAACGTAGTAAAGTTCGGCACACACATCCTCCACTTCATCTGGAATTAGCAGTATTCCCAGTATCGCCTCCTCCGCCCCCCACAGATATTTGAAGTCCGCAGTTTGGGACTGCTTTAGTGTTTGCCCAAAAAGAAAAAACATAGCCATTTGTAGCATTTGTAAGCTTGCAGTTAGTCGTGGTAAGCTTGGTACCAACTATGGTACCGGAGGCCAGAGAGGTCATCTTAAGAGACAGCACACTGTCCAATGGCTTGCGCACCTAAAGGAGATCAAGGAAGCCCGAATTGGAAGTCAACAAACTGTATCCGTTGATGTTTCATCTGATGATGACGAGGAGGAAGAAGCGTCAAACATTTCTTCACCTACACCCAGTACCCCGTCAGCAGCACACCCCCTGTGCGCCACACTAAGAGTGTGGGAGAGAGTGAGACACCAATGCGAAAAACGTCATCACCGAGCGTAACTGGGTCGAAGAAGTCATCATCTTCCCGTAAAAAAATGGTCCAGCCCACCATTAGAAGCATGTTGTTTTCAGATGCGCCATTTGAACGCAACCACCCAATGGTGCATCTGTATAACACTAAGCTGGCTAAAATGCTAGCGCTGGACCTTCTCCCTTTTTCTTTTGTGGAAGGGGTTGGTTTTCTTGAATTAGTGGCAATGCTCTGCCCTAAATGGAAGGTTCCTAGCCGGTTCTATTTTGCCAGAGTTGCGGTTCCAGCACTACATGCAGATGTGCTGGAGGCGATTGGGGCAGCTTTGAAGAAGAGTGCTGTTCACACTATACATCTGACAACAGACATGTGGACCAGTGGCGCAGGCACTGATTACATGTGCATCACTGCACACTGGGTCTCTTTTTCAGGAGTCACAGCAAAGCTAAGGGCAGGTGTTGACACGGACAACTTTTTAAAGCTGCTCGGAAACATGCAACACTAGCCATGTTTGGCATGGAGTCAAGTCATACAGCAGAAAACATTTTGCAGGAGTTTAACACAAAGGTCTTTCAATGGCTGTCCCCCAAAAAACGGATGATTGGTTATGTTTCCACGGATAATGGCGCCAATGTAGTTAAGGCCATGGATAAGGGTAACTATTTCAGAGTGCCGTGTTTGGCGCACTGTATAAACCTGGTTGTTAAAAAATTCTTGAGTGAAGAAAGTCCAGCGTGCGAGTTACTGACCACCTGCCGAAGAATGTGCACACATTTCAGCCATTCTTTTAAGGCCCGGAAGCACGGAAGCATCTGAGGGGCCTGCTACATGAACGTCGACTGCCAGTGAAAGCACTCATCCAGGAGGTGCCAACACGTTCGAACTCAACCTTCTACATGCTTGAGCGTCTGTATGAGCAGTTTACGGTACTCGATCAGTATTTCCTTACACTGGGTACAGCTGTGAAGGACCTGAGGTTACATGCGGAGCAATGGGAGCTAGTTAAAAGCCTGACAGACATGCTTCGTCCTTTTGAGGTCTTCACGCGTGCAGTCAGCAGGGAGGACTGTAGTTTGGGAAAAGCTATCCCATTGTTGCGCATGCTAGGGCACCAACTGAAGGCGGTGTCTTCTACGTTTCAAAAAGATGAAGAAAAGCAAGAAGCTTTTTTTTGGTGGATAAATTATTACAGCGCCTACTTTGCGATGAACGTCTTCAAAAGATCCACACAGAACAGCATTACATTTGTGCTACTATTCTGTATCCACGCTACAAAAAGGCACTGGCAGGCAGAGCATTGTTTGCTTTTGGTGACGCAGAAGTTTCAAAGTACAAACGTTGGCTAGCTCTGTCAGCCATGAGGTTTGAAAGAGAACGGCAGGAAATTGAAGGAAAAGGCAGTACATCAGCATCAGCAGGCCATCCGGAGTCCAAAGAATCCACTCTTGCACCTGTGTCTGTGGCAGAAGTGACCTCTCAGCCATTAAAGACACCAGCAACCGGATCATCTGCACCAGACACAACAGTACCATTGTGTGAAGAAGACGATGGGCTAACTCAGCTTGGGTTTGCTTCTGAAAAGGTCCCAGCAAAAAGTAAGCAAAGTGGAGGAACCCTGCAGAACCTTGAGTTGATGGTGCAGGACTATCTGAATGACCCAACAGAGGTCTATATTCATGATGACCCATTGTCGTATTGGCATGGGAAAAGAGAATTGTGGCCAGAGATCACCAACCTGGCTATAAATTACTTGTCTTGCCCACTCGCAAGCGTGTCTTCTGAACGTGTTTTCAGTGCTGCTGGTGGCATTGTAACTTGCAAAAGGACCCGCCTCTCGCCCAAAAATGTGGAGAGGTTAACAATGATCAAGATGAATCAGCACCTCATACCACCAGATTACAAAGTACGAGAATACACGCCGGAAGAAGAAGAGGAGGACACCAACTTAGATGAGGGAATTTCTTCTCTGTTAGGTGACCTACTCCCGCGTATGAGGACGAACTCTGCTTCCCTGACACGAGCCCTGAAAATGAGCCAATGAATCAATAACTTTCTTTTTCGTCCTTATTCACTTTTATTCCTGTGTGTATGTCTTTCTTTGTTTTGCAAAGTCAATATAAATAAAAAATTTAATCACCTAATCACAAAAACAAGCCCATCAGCAGAACTGTCTTCACTTATTTGCTTATTGATTTGAAGGTGCTGCAGTCTGCATTCCTCAGGTTCACAAGTTCACAAGAACATGCTCCTCCATCCTCCTCCTCCAGACTCCTATTTCCCTCAAAGCAGAGGGCTGGATTACGCCCAATGAAGAAAGACTCTGCACTTGTGAGGGTGTTCTACTTCTTTGCGGGTGAGTTGACGGCTCTGGGGCCATTGCTGGGAAGGTCTAATACCGGATAAAAGTGGTTTGGACAAAATCGGAAGCGAAATTTTCTTTGCCTTTTTGCTGACTTGCTTGCCTTTGAGGTGCTGTTTGGGGGGGTTCCGGGTGTTTGTGGGTGGGTTTTGTGGTCTGGGAGCACTGCTGGCACAGTCTTATTTTGATTGCATTTGTTTTTCAGCTAAATCCATGGTGGAAAATGGGAGTTATGACCTAGCTGCACAGCGCGTTTGGACAGAAGGCCCAAAAATATTGTAAGTATGAGATTTTCCATTTTAGGTTTTTGGCTGTTTGGGGGTGTTGTGCTTTTTTGCGGGTGGGTTGGCGGGTCTTGGGGCATTGCTGGGAAGGTCTAATACCAGATAAAACTGGTTTGGACCAAATCCATGAGGAAAAAGTTGTAGCTTTTTCTGACATTTCGGTCAATGTAGCGTTTTCGGGGGCCGGTTTGGGGGGCTTCCTGGTGTTTGTGGGTGGGATTCGGGGTCTGGGAGCACTGCTGGGTATGGATAGTTTTGATAGCAAGAGGTTTGAAGAAAATCCATGGTGGCAGAGGGGAGTTAGGGCCTAGCTGCAGAGCGCGCGCGGAGTGATTTTGGAAATTGCCCAGAAAATGACTAAGTGCCCATTTTGGGATTTTTGCTTTTTGGCTGTTTGGGGGTCTTCTACTTGTTTTCGCCTGGGTAGACGGCTCTGGGGCCATTGCTGGGAAGCTCTAATACCGGATAAAACTGGTTTGGACCAAATCGGAGGCGAAAACTTTTTTGCGTTTTTGCTGACTTGCTTGTCTTTGAGGTGCTCTTTGCGGGGGTTCCGGGTGTTTGTGGGTGGGTTTTGGGGTCTGGGAGCATTGCTGGCACAGTCTAATTTTGATTGCATTTGTTTTTCAGGAAATCCATGGTGGAAAACGGGAGTTATGGCCTAGCTGCACAGTGCGTTTGGACAGAATTGAAAGAAGGCCGAAAAATATTGTAAGTATGAGACTTTCCATTTTTGGTTTTTGCCTGTTTGGGGGTGTTGTGCTTTTTTGCGGGTTGGTTGACGGGTCTTGGGACATTGCTGGGAAGATCTAATACCGGATAAAACTGGTTTGGACCAAATCCATGCTGAAAAGCCTTTTGGCATTTTTTGTAACTTAGGGTTTGTTAGGGTTAGCACTAGCAGCAGTATTCCATGTGTTTTGGGGTGTTCTAGATTTTCGCAACTGGGTTCTGGGGTCTTACAGCACTCGTGGGAATGTGTAATCTTGGTTGCAAGTTGTTTGAAGAAAATCCATGGTGGCATTTTTTGTAACTTAGGGTTCGTTAGGGTTAGCACTAGCAGCAGTATTCCATGTGTTTGGGGGGATTCTAGATTTTTGCAACTAGGTTCTGGGGTCTTACAGCACTCGTGGGAATGTGTAATCTTGGTTGCAACTAGTGGTTTGAAGAAAATCCATGGTGGGAAAGGGTGGATTTTGCCTAGTGAAAGAAAGCGTTTGCCACTATTCTTAACTTAGGGCTCGTTAGGGTTAGCAGTATTGTATTGCATGTGTTTGGGCGGGGGTTATAGATTTTTACGACTGGGTGGGGTCTTGGAAAACTTGTTGTAATGTCTAATTTTGATTGCAAGTAGTTTGAACATAATCCATGGTGGGAAAGGGGGGTTTTGGCCATACTTTCTGAGTGCGTTTTGACACAATTTGAAATTAGGCCTCTGTGAGGTAGCAGCAGTATTCTGAACGTTTTTGGGAGGGTAATGGGGGGTGTTCTAGATTTTGGGGATTGTCATCTCTGAAAGTGACAGTATAGTTTTTGCACTACACAGCGTGCCTTACATATTTTTTTCTCCGAGGTGTCTTTAACACTTACTGTTGTATTTTTCCATCATCAATTACAGGCAGGCTTTTACCCTGTGCCATCGATGTACTACTCAGGCGTACAATTAGCGATCCGCAAATCCGCATCAGGCAGGCAGTGGACAGTGTGTCTGGTCACCAAGATTGATCGACGGAGCATCCGATGGAATGAAGGAGTACCATGAGTAAGAGGAATGGCTGGATGCATCGACTTCACAAATTCAACGGGACCACTACAAAAAACAGTAACAGTATCCAAAATTCTCAATGATATTCTTGTGAACTTGAACTTACTTCTACGTGTGTGACTCTGTGCGTTTGTTTGATCTCTGCTTCAAATTCATCCCTCCAGCTATTTGATACGTCTTTGCTATGTTTAACACTAATTTAATGTTCTAAGTGTTTATTGTCTGAGGGCAGAGAGGCAAGTGAAATTGCATAATGACTGCAGCCCTATACTGCCAAGTTTGCTAACTTGTTCCTTCGTAGTTACTAGTAAGTTGCAGTAAGTAGTAGTACTACTTTTCAGTAAGCTAACCATCCATTTACCAAACAACTTCTCGCATGCAGTAGTGCACTTTCTTTATGTCCCTTTAAAGGTTTATCGATATCTTCAAATCCAAAGATTTGTTTCTCTTCATTTGTTGTTTTACTGACCATGTTGTGTTTTTTTTCCTCTCTACCAAACTTTCCCCCAAAAAAACCCAATTCCCATCCAATTTTCAAACCCTAACCCTCTTCCCCCGGGCTCTGTGGTATTTCATTGATGTGTGACTGACAACAACAATAAATTCCACACACTTGCTGGGGAGGATAAGGTGAAAGCAACCAGAAGTTCATGTGTGCCATCCTGGATTGATAATAAGAACATCCTCCTCCTACACGAGGTGAACAATCTAATGCTTAATGCTTACCATACGTTGGCACTGCTTAGGCTACAATTTAGGGCACTGTTCTGTACCGTACTATCTATATTGTACTGTTTCTAATGCTACGTTCAGGCCACTCAATGTTTAATTTCCTCTTTTTTTCATATGGTGATACTGCCAGTGTGTACCACTACTGCTACCAGCACAACAACGATATTGCATCCGTCGAGGATTCAAGTCAACAACCAACCTTATTCACCAACCGTGATTCGCAAATCACAGGTAAGATAAGCATATTGGGGAGGTAGTAGAATAATGGGCTAGGACTAAGTTTGGAGGAGAGCAGAGACTAACAGTACTACTAGTAAAGTACAGTAGTAGGGCTATAACTCAGTTACTTGCATTTTGGTACATTTAGGACAAGATGTTTCATTCATGCTGGTAAGTTTGAAAAACCAAACGTCCAGTACCCAGCGCCAACCCCCACACAAAATAATATGAGCGCGGATACTTTGTTTTTGAATGAAAAATATAATTATTGAGAAATATAAATTATGGATGTTGTTGTCGTCACAAAAATAGAATTACCCCAACTCACCCTCTCGCTAACCAAACCAATGTCCAAAAATCAAAAAGTACCCTTTCCCAAAAACCCAATTCCCACCCCCCCAACAGTCTTTAAAAAAGGGACAAGGGACAGTCACTTCCTCCGATGGCGTTTAGAGAGCTGGTGCTGCACGTCCCGCAGCTCTTAGCGGACGTCCCGGACCTGGCGCTCCAGGTAGTCTACTCGCTTTCGGAGGCGGCGCTGGCGTACCATCCAGGCTCTGGGGGGGCAGCTGTTGTTTTTGCTGCTGTGCGGCGGCGGCGGGAGGCTGTCGGGCCACGGCTCCGTTTGGCTGGAGGCTTGTGGCTGGTGGACCCGGGGGCAGTGGAGGAGGATGTGGAGGTTGTTGTAGTTTCCTCCTCATGCTCCCGAGACCACAACCATTGATACTCGAGTGGAGTGGTGTGGCTCACTGGTTAGAGGCGGCAGACCCGTAAGCAGAGAACGGCCCGGGAACCAGGGTTCAATTCCCGACGCGGCAGGGTCGTGGACCAGGGTCAAAACAGACTCGATAATTCTCACCTCGGTGCCTACTCTAATCAGGGAACACACTCGGCAACTCTGGGCATTAAGCTTGCCTCATCTCTACAACGGCCCCCCACAGACGCCGGGGATGCCTGGTTTCACCCTGGAGATACCCAGAAAGGGACCATCTCACAGGGAAAACCAGGACGGGTTCCCCAGCGGTATTCAGCGCCTAGATACTCCTTGGAGTCGTAGTGCGCTTTACAAGTACACCACTCGACACAAATAGCCTCCAGCTTACAGGCCCTGGCCCGGACTGCCATCTCCTTACGGGTGAGCTTTTTGGGAGTAGCATCTATGAAAAAAGAAAGAAAAATACTGTAGCCTATAGTCTTTAACATAAAGTCAAAATAATTCAACAGAAAGTTGACACTCAGTAACACCAGCATAAGTAACACCAGCAAGTAGCAAACACAGTATAAAATTTTTAAGATAACGGACCAGGTTTTTTTTGATTGTCGATCCACAACTGGTGCCTCCCGTATGTGACGTTATTTATAATTTCTAACCACTATTTTGAGGGTGCCCCAGATAGGAGGAAGAACCTAAACCTCCAATTAGGACCAATATCCAAACATAATTGATACAGCAGGTATCTGTGCACACGTCGCCTTTTACAGAGTAAATGCTGTTGGTAATGAAACAACACAACCAGACAAACAATGTGGAAGTAGTCTTGATAGACGTTTTTCTTCAATTCAGATTTTATCCACCACGCCCAGCCAACACGTGTTTTGTCAGGGCTAGTAGCCCGCGACTTCATCAGGGCTCCCGCGGGCAGCGGTTCCAAAGCTATTGCCACAATGGCTAGGTGCTCTCAGCCGGTTCTAATTCCGACCCGGCTACCGGGTACTGTCGAGGTTCTAGCTGATTCGTCTGCTCAAAAAAATTTCAATAAGTAAGGAGTATAATAACTTACCACCGTCCGCCGCCGCTGAGTCTTCCCCCCAGCTCCTCCTGTTGGCGCCGCCCCATCCTGAGTGGACCCCTCCGCACTGCTGGCCCCGGCACTGGTTGTCATCTGTGCCGCGTCAGATGTTGTGACGTCTAGGAAAACATTTCATATTTTCAGATGCCATACACAACCCCCTATTTTGTCTCGTAACGGAAGAAAATGTTACATAACACATTTTTTTTATAACTGGGATTGAAAAAAAGTAACGGTTTTGGGGAGGGTGTTAACCTTTTATATGCTTATTCCATTAAATGCTACACTTGTTCTTATGACAACTGATGAATGCTTGAACGGGCACCATTTTTCTCATTACAGAAAGAAGATTCCATTGCCCTTCTGCCAGACAATTCTCCAACTACTAGTAGGTCATCACCAGCAGTACTGTGTTTTCATTTCTTAATTGAAAATAAAACTTTAAAATTAACAAACACTGTGTGGTTTTTGTTTACGAGTGAGTGAGCGGAAAGGTTTGAACTACTGCATTTGGCAGTCATGTTTCAGTGACTCAGATAGGCCGGGACTCGGAGGTAGCCTTCTTCTGTTCTTCTGGGTCGTAAAAATCATTGGTCAGACATTCTAGATAGTCGGTCAGGGGATTGGGGGTTCAAATTCTGTTCGGACTGAGGTATGTCGAAAGACGAACTGCACCTTTCATCTTGTCCATACTTCTTTGCGTGCCGAATAGTCCCTGAAACACTAGCGGTATGGGATGTGCTACTCTCAAATCAAAAAGGACACTGCTACCTTTTACTTGGTGTAAACAATTACATTTTGTTGTTGCAAATTGTCAAAGCACTTACATTAAGAAGACTGGAACAGACTACAAGGGCAACCCAGAGGACTATACTCAGTGCCTAGAGCTATTGCTGTATCAGAGTTTTGTTTCACACCGTTTGCCGAGTGGGCAAGCTTAGCTACCTACACAGACCGACTCATAATTGTAAATAGTAGTAGCACAGAGAGTGATGGTAGAGGCAGGATAAGAATGTAGAAAGTAGTCTACATTAGAAGAAGATCCAAGACTATTTTGTAAAACATAGAATTATTAGGAACCAGTTTATAATAAATAGGGGCTGTAAAAGTTAGGGAAGTATAAGTATTAAGATAACAATAAGACAACTTACTGGGGCCAGCAGAAGAGCCTGGAAGGGACTGCTCCTGTCCAACCTCTGCCACCGGAGTCTCTGTCGCTGCCGTCGCCTTGCCCCTGGGAGTTGCTTCTGGTGATCATGAAATAAAGAAACACAACATGGATGGTTGTTTTTGGGGAAATATTTGATTTCTTTGTACTCAATCTAAAATTATGTCGGGGAAACAAATTAACATCAATTGCATCTGATCTGGTCAACTAAGAGGATAGTAGTACAGTATTGCAGAATTCGCAGACCGTCTAATAGGAAAGTTATGTAATTCACTAACTACATCAACAACAAAAAGGTTCTACTACGACTGCCATCACTCAGCATCACGAGACGTCGCGTGACAGACACAGTCCGTCATCATGATTGCAGACCACTAACAAATGTCCTAGAGCAAGTAATAAATAGTATACTCAACGTATCAATCCACCACTATCTCTTCAAAGTGGCAGCAGCAGGAGTACAAAAAAGGGCTAGACTTGAGTCTACTTTCTCTAGCATTACGTAGTAATGCTCTCAAATGACTAAAAAGTTGCAAACAAGTAAGCATAGTAGCAACGCCAATAACCATGCGAGCACCTGCAATAACAGAAGCTATTTAAACATTAATTTACCTGCAATGTAATCTAATCAGCAGCATTCGTACTCTTCAGGAAAAAAATAGATTAGCAATATAACAGAGCAGAAGGAAAAAAAGTAGTTATTAAATAGCTACTTACCAAGCCCAGGGATCTCCACACCAAGCAGGTCGACCGGGTCATGCTCCCGGTCCAAGATATCACTCCACCGGTGCGTCACTTGGTGGTAGGTGTGCCGGACCCCAGACTCCTTATGCATGCGCCGGCACACCGTGTCCCACAGCTGGCGACGCTCCCGGAGGCCGTACCCGGAAGCAATCCGCCCACCTGCTGCCACAGTCTTAGGGAGGTGGACCTGGACAAAACCTAGCAAGGCGGCAACCTCCACCGCAGAAAATATCTCCCTGGGCTGCACTTCCTCCCCCCTCCAAAGCCCGCAAGGGAGCCGGGTACGTGGGGCTGGGCCCTTCCCCTTGCCCTTGTTGTCTCCCTTAGCCATGGTCCTGGGCACAAGAAGAAGGAAAGAAGAATAGGTGTGAAAAAAAATAAGAGAGAGAGCAAAAGAAATAAAGTAGGTAATAAAGTAACAAAAAGTTAAAAAAAAAAATATATAGATGTAGGAAATTGAAGAGAGAGATAATAAGCAAAAAAAAAACAAAAAAAGTTCAGAAAAACTTAGGATTGCAAAGATGTAAGGTGGATAGAAAGGTAGCATGCCCAAAACCATAGCAGTGAATGAAAAACAAGATGGCCGCGCCCATAGAGGACCGCGTGGGTAAGTTTGCACGATATTTCCCCCGCGAGCACGCAAAAACGCCCACGAATACATAATCGCGCGCTGCATACGACGCGAACTTGCAACGAGCGGGCGGAAACGGAAACACGTCACGCAAACAAGATTGCCGCGCCCGTACATGACCTCATGGGCAACCTCGGAGTCGGTGCGCTGCAAGCGGCCCGCGAAGCATCAAAAAACCGCCCGAACACGCAAAAAAAAAAGAAAAACCGCCCGAACATGCAAAAAAAAAGAGAAATCAGCAAATTCGCACGAATTTGCGGATTGCAAGTTCGATTTCGCGTCCCGCAAATCTCGCGAAATGGAAGAAAAACACATTTTGGAAAACTGAAAGCACTTAGCAGGTGTAAAACTTCAAACTAATTTGTAACCATTCCCTGTAGTGCTTCCTGAGGGGACCCTCCAGAGTTCAGTGCCTACTTTCAACTATTCTCTGACCCTGCTCTGACCCTCAAAGCAGGGTCAGAGAATAGTTACAAGTATGGCACATTGCTCCTGTAAAAAAAATAACTGCAACAGGAAGGTCTTACAGCTAAGGAAGCAGGTGCCAGACTTGAAGCACAAATTCAGTGACACATTAACCAGCCCCAAATTAATTCATCTCAGTTGAGGCTGGGAAGGTGTGCTTTGCTTTCCCCCCATAATCTACAGTGGTAGTGGTGAACCAGAGGGTGCTGTGATAAACCAGAGGGGGACAGTGATGATCCAGAGGGGGGCAGTGGCAAACCAGAGGGTGGCAGTGATGAACCAAAGGGTGGCAGGGAGGAACCACAGGGTCGCTAACAGGCTGGACACGTAGAAACAACATGGTCGCGACCGTTGCGACCACACAAGTAAGTTCGCGTTCCCGAACTTGTACAAAACCCTCGCGAACTGGCAAAAACAGCAAATTCGCAAATTCGCACGAATTCGCAAATTTTGCGAATCGTGAGTTCGCAAATCCGCAAATTCGCGAACCGCGAATTCGCACAATTCGCCCATGCTTAAATAGGACCCTGTTCCAAAAAAGGGCCTCTATGCCCGCAAAATCTGGCCTAAAAACTGACCTTAGGAGAGGTGTGGTGCAGGGCCAGGGCAGGTGACTACGGAGCACAGGGGAACGGTTCGATCCCCGGCTCCAGTGTCAACCCAGCTCAGCACCATGTGACTCTGGGTAATAGCTCACTTAATTTCCACGACGGCCTCCAGCGCCTTGAGACCCGTAAGAATGAGTAGTTGCGCTTTACAAATACAGATTTTCATATCTTCACTTACACATTCTTACTGTTGCGTCTCCTTTATTCTTTCAAATAGCCCTCACCCGCCTTTCCATCCTTTGCATGCCTCCTCTCCTTGATCACAACCTACTCTCACATGCATGCTAGCTCTAATCTGTATTATTGTATTTCTGTAAACAGCCCAAAGCTCATTTACAAGATCATAATCTCTCCTCCTCTGAAAGTCATACCCCTTAAAAGTAACAACGCCTAATCTCGTCTAGCTCATCTATTAACCCCACCAAATATCTGCATGTGTCATTGTCAAACTATCCGGTCTGTGGATCCATGGGGAGGATGCGGTGAATGAATTATCCTAGTATGTTCTCACCACCTCCTCCCATATCGACTCTGGTGTTCTGTGTTTACAGCCAATGACAGGGCCAATGACCTTTAGTTCTCTCTTCTCTTCTTTTTACAGAAGCTAGAATCAGGAGTAGCGACAGATGCAGATACTGGAACCTTGTCTCTTTAACTTTGGGAATGAAGACTCCCACAGGACATAGAGCAAAGCATATGTAATGAACCCTCGACAACTGAGAGGGTGATGGGACAAGGACAAAGGCGTACAGCATGAATCGGATAATAAAGGCGAGGTGAGGATAATGCAAAAAAACTGGATTGTTGTGAGAAGGAAAGCCCCAATACAGGAAGTGAAGTCATTCGACTGAAGGAGGATGGGAGAACAAGGTTGAAACTGGGCCATGGTAAGAAATTGGGGTCAAGGCATTCTATCAACTTAAAAGCTCCGTATCTGCATCTCAATTCTCAGAGCATTTAAGATGCGTTCTTTTTGGTCAATGTAATGTTAGTTTCCTTTGAAGCACTTCCCTATTGACTTTAACTAGGTTCACATCACATTCACATCATCCTTTTGGAAAGCACATGCACTCGGTGATGGGGTCAGGGAATCAAGCATGAAACAGGTGTCACCTCTCATGGACCCTCCCTCAAAAGCAATAATATTGAATTATTTTGAACTAACCTGTGACATCTCACTTTCCTTCAAGCTTGAGTCATCTTGTTGGTCTCGGCCTTCCCATAACTGAATGAGAAATACATGAGATTACAATGAAATTCATACTTTAATGCCATAATTGTGCAAATAAAAGAAACTTCCTTGAGACTATAAAGTGAACAAGTGTCATAAATCCCACAAGTACAACACTTGGTGGAGAATCTGTGTACCCGCCATGGATCTACAGAAATTTAAAACATAGTAGAACAGCTAGTGCGAGGGCAGAAGAAACTCGAATGGGCCCCTAGAGCAACAGATATCCTCTGTGAAAGCTAATCACAAAATATTCCAGGATGCAATGAAGTCAAAGGTGGAGACTATACACAAGGTGGCTCAGATACAGCTAACTTCTTGCTTCTTGGGGATGCGTACTGTCACACCTCTGGGTCATAATGTGGCCTTACAGAAGTATGTTGTAGAGGAGGACCCCAAAACATTTCTGCAGAATTTTGAAAGGGTTGCCAGGGCTTGTGTGTGATCCACAGATAAATGGCATTTCTTTTTCACCCTCCTCATGACGGGTGAAGCCCAGGCTGTCTATCACAGTGCAAATGCTCATGACATACCCCTTATGGGGATATTAAGCGGGTTATGTTGTACCATCCAGGTATGGACACTGAAACATATTGTGTTAAGTTCTGGACAAAAATTGCACCAGGCGACAACTCCAAAACACTTTTCTTTAAGTTAAAAATGGCTGTTAAAATGGCTGTTAAAAATGGCTTGTTGAAGCCTGGGGACAGCACCAAAGAGGAGATCATGAATCAGATATACCTAGAACCGTATCTCGAGGCACTTCCTGTGCTTTTACAGAGTTGGCTAAGACAACATATACATCCTACTGTGTAACAAGCTGTAGAAATAGCCACAACCCTTTTTAGAGCACAACCCCACTTGTATGCATGGGAAATGGATAAGAGCAATCGTAACCTTCCCTCCTCCAGGATCGCAAAAACTAAATAAATCCTGGGAAAACCCTTGTTGACAGAGCAAAACCAAGGCATATGGAACCCAAAAATCGCATATGTAAGGGCCCCAATGGTTTGTCTGCAGAATATGGGGTCATATCCCTTGCTTGTGTCCCAACAAGACCACAGATGAACCCATGGACATTAGTTATGCCCAGTGTTCCATACTATACAATTCAAAATCTGGGACATTGCTTTGAAATACGTCTGCAAATGCAATATGAAAAATGGTTAATCGCATAACTAGACCCCAGCTATAGGCAATCTGTGGTGCAGGGTAATTTGGTCCATGCATTCCAAATTCTTCCAGGGCATCAGTCAGCATACATTGCGGACATGGGGATGTTAGGAACTATCCGGCAGCTATCCTTTCAGTAACCACCTCAAAGGGGTAAGCATTAGATGAAGTGGCAGGGGTTCTCTGTAATCTCCTGAAAGACAGTATAATAGGAACTGACAATGCTGAATTATCAGATATGTTCCCGGCAAATCTAAGCCACCCCAAACAAGACAAGGAAAAACAGAACAAAAATGTCCCCAAGGATGCCCTGCTCACTCAGGAACCATGAGGGAGTTAGATAAGAATTTCAGACACACCTATGTTAATGATGCCACTTTTCAGAATGACTGGCAAGAAGCATGGGGCAAGAAACCAACCCCTAAACAGGCTACCCCCTGTTTGTCATAAAGAAAGGGGTTGTTGTATAGGAGAGGCCAAACCAGTGACAATCCTCAACTCCTGGTACCCCACACATTCTTTGCTCATTCCTACCTACTGGCTGGACATAAAGAGTCACTTAGAATTAACCAAACAATACTTCTTTTTTATTGGCCAGTTAGTAAGGCACTTAAAAAAAATATTGCCAGGAATGTGATGTGTGTTGAAGAAAACCCCCCAAGCAACCACCTCCTGTGCCCCTCCAACCCCTTTCCATTGCCGTAAAACCATTTGAGTGTAGTGGGATGGATCTCAAAAGTCCACTACCAAAATCCAGCAAGGGTAATCAATAAGTATTGGTAATCGTAGACTATTCAACTCAGTACCCTGAGGCGTTTCCATTAAGGGCACCAACTACTAAAAATGTAGGCAAGTATTTAATAGAGGTGTTTGCCAGTGTAGGATTTCCTAAAAAGATCCTTACAGATCAGAGGACGTATTTCATCTCTCAACCTATGAAACCAGCCTGTAAAACATTGAACCTCTACCATATAAAAATGTTGGTATATCTCACACAAACAGACTGGTTGGCGGAGGGATATAATGGCTCCCTAAAATTTAGCTTGAAAAAGATGCTCAATGGGGAAGATAAGAACTAGGACTAACACCTACCTCTCGCCCTCTTTCTTATACGAGTACAGGTCCAGACTAGTTTGGGCTGTGCCTCCTATGAACTTCTGTTTGTCAGGCACCCTGTAGTCTTCTTGAGATGACTAGTGAAGTATTGGAGGAAGATACAGGGGAGGAAACAGGAAGCCTTCTATTCTGTGCAAGGCAACTGAGGTCTAGAATAGGCAAGCGCCGTGATTTGCCCACCAGCCTACAGAAGATCCAAGCAAGACAGAAGAAAGAAGGCATTCTGTGACAAAGGAAAGAAGAGGCATAAATGATTGGTGCTCCTACCTACTTCCCATAGAAAATTAGGTGAGAGTTGAAGGGATCATTAAATATCATCACGCGAATAAGCAACACCACCTATTGATTTCAAATATCCCTTAGGAAACAGAAACATTATCACATAAACCTCTGAAAATATTTTTTGGGTCCTCTACTAAAAGCAGCTCACATGGTTTAAAAAATGAAACACCTTACAAAACTGTTTATGTACGAAGCCTTGACCAAAGAACAAAGAGTCTCTCCACGCTAGGTCCTTAAACCCTCTGGTGCTTGGTTCTCTGACTCCCTTGGTCAAGCCCATTTAGCAGAACACTCCACTCCAACTTGTTTTTGGGGTGTTGTGATCAAATAAAACCATACAGTATTCCAGGTGCATGAAGGGAGGATATTCAGAGGGAACTAGAGGCAATGCTAAAGATGGGTGTGATGAAACCCTCCCAAAGTAATTGGCTATTCTCATTGTCATGGTACCCAAACCCAATGGGTTGATCAGATTTTGCATAGAAAGCAGTAAATAACTTGTCAAAAATTGATAAATACCCCTTGCAAGAATCTAGATGCTGATTGAAAAACTAGGAAAAGCCAGGTTCATCACCACATTAGAGCTCACGAAGGGGTACCCCTCCGAAGAGAAGATCAAGAAAAAACAGCTTTCTCTATCCCTCATGGTCTGCTTGAATTGGTTGTTTGATGGAACCCCGCAGGTATTTACCTGCTTCTCTTTACAGAGCAGTCAGTACCCCTTGTGCGATGATACCACGCATTACTTTGGGCACAAGTCGTTATAACAACTTGATTTAGGTGGCGCTGGACGTTGAAATAGGATAAATTACTATTCCAATTCCTGTCTATGCAACAGTAGAGAAGTTGTTGGACTTCAAAGCCAACACCAGTCCAACAACACACCCCTACAGCAAGCGTTGTAACAACTTGCATGGTAAAGTAACGTGTGGTATAGTCGCATGAGGGGTACTGAATTTGATGTAATGGCTGGTCGTTGTAAAGACTGCAGGAAAAGGATGTTTCCTGTTTAAATTTATGGCCCGCCCTTTGGGCCTCATGGAGCCCCTGACACCTTTTAAAGTCTAATAAATAGGGTTCTACAAAACCATCAGTCCTATTCATCGGCCTATCTTGATGACATAGTCATCTATAGCCCAACGTGGAAACCACACCTCCTTCACTGTTGAAATATCTTCCAAGAATTCGAAAAGCCAAATTGCTACTTTTTGCAACATCAAAAAAAACTAAGGTGGGGTACAACAAGGTTAAGTACCCACGATACAGCTTTGGGAACGGACTGATAGAACCCAAGGAGGAAAAATGTGAGAGCCATCATAGAAACCCCCTGACTAAGCAAAGAAAGAGGTATCCTTCTTAGTTACTACATACGATCCATATCAACATATTTAGACAATAGCAGGGTCACTAACGGATCTGCTGCAAAGGGGAGTAAACAAAAGAGAACTACAGGATCCTCCATAGAGGGTAAGGAAAGCCTTTCACTGACCTAAACAAACCATCACCTCTGGTCTGATATTGATCTCTTCTATCTTTGACAAACCCTTCATCTTGCAAGCGGATGCAAAAGAGGTAGGAATCAGAGAGGTCTGTTCCAGTTCATGGAGATGGATTGGAGGTGCCCATCCTGTTCATAAGTCGAAAGCTATTATCCAGGAACAATGGTATCTAGTTATAGAGAAGGAATGTCTGGCCATTAAATTGGCAATGGAAAAACATCTGTATTATCTGGAAGGGAAACCCTTTTCTCTGTATATCGACCATACCCCTCTGACTTGGATGAATCCCAACAAGAGTTTCAATCTGAGGGTTCCGAGATAGTTCTTGTCATTACAGCCTATTACGCATATTTTTATTGCAGATGGCCATGGCTGCTCGATGAGAAAACTAGAGTACAGATTACAAGTTTGAAACCAGATAAAAAAACAATTCAACCACTAACTTTAAAATTTTCTGTAATCCCAATTCAATGACAAAACTGGATTTTTAATACTTAGCAAAAGTAGCTTTTAAAAAGTTACCTTTTTCTCTGCCTGATGCTTCTGTATGCTCCCCATCATCTGCTCAGCCATTGCCTGAACTTAATAAAGCGTGATAAGTGTTCCAAGAGCAGACACAGTGGCCTGAGAGTGTTGGACGGTGTTTTATATTCCCCTGCATGTAGATCAGTTGGGATTGGTCCACACACTTTCTTAATCTACCCTTTCACACGTTACTGTGAGGTGGGACCTGGAGAAGGCAAACCTTTGAACCCCTGGTTAAGCTTGCACCCAAAGTGCTGGGAGGCAAGCTACTCCAGTACTACTTTTGAGTTACCAGTAAGGAAAGGTTACTTGTTTCCCTGAGAGCAACTCTGGGTGGGCACACAGGCTTTGCACAAGGGAGAAAGCAACCCCTCATCTTTTTAGGAGTAAGGTGTACAGTGGGATTGTTTGCAGTAGGGCAAACAACCACTGGTTGAGGAGGATCCAGTATTCCCTCCTACCCACTAGGTAGTGCCAACCATGGCATCCCAAGGAACCCTCCAGTGAAGACTTTCTAGACTTGTGGATAATCAAAAGGACTTCACCTGCTGTTTCAAACCTTTGAGGGGTCCTAAAACTGAAGGGTTTGAACAGCTCCCACTGCTACCCAGGACATAAAAGTGGTCTCCAAGGGTCAGGTCGCTGGCCTTATGTGTATCCAGAGGGGCACAACAAGTTGCAAGTGCCCTTTGTCATTAATTGACAAATAACCAGTTACAAATGGAAGAGGACTGGATTCTGCTGGATGCCTCTGCTCATGACACTTGCTGTCTCAGAGATCCCTGGAGCAATAGTTGTGTCCAGAAGGACTTTTTCTGAAATCGCTGAAATCCCAGAAAAATGTTAAATTACAAAGGTTTTAGACTTCCAGACCTCTAGACAAAGCAGTCAAATCAATCCATTCAAGGTACGATTTCAATGAGCAAAAAAAATCAGGTTGGTTTAACTTAGACCTTCTCCACAGCAGTAAATATGTGTCAGTGTACCCTTGAAAAGTATCTGACCTTGGGGTACATATCATTCGATACAGCCTGCAGCCTTTTTCCACTGGAGAATTCTGAGCAACAAAAAAGAAACTAAATCTTATGAATGAACATAGAAATCTTGATGAGGCACGGCACAAAAAGTAATCCATTGATGAGAAGAATTCCCTGAGCAAAAAATGTGAACTTTTCTTGCTTGTGGCTTCAGCGGGACCATGTCACCGTCTGTCCAATCACTAAGACGTGAAAAGGGAGAAATGGCGAAAGGAGGAACAAATATATACTAATTTTCACAAAAGGTGACAATAAATTCTCCTATCGGTCTTGTGGCAGAAGTCCACTATTCCATTATTCAAATGTCATCACACACACAGGAGGATAAGATTACACATTTCTATTTATTGTAATCCAACCGAAATGTACTTATCTAATTTCTTTTATATATATATATATATATATATATATATATCACAAAACAAAAGGAAAATCCTCTCAAAGCAATTATATACACTATACACAACGAATTTACATACCTATGTACATACCTATATACAACAATTACACACAATGAAACAACATATACACTTTGTACAATTTATATATTTGTTATGTACTTGTTATCTTTTCTTCACCCTAAAAAACAATACTGCAAGAGTGCCATCCTATTTAATCTAGGGGGTACACTAGGAGGTAGTCGGACACAAAGGTTCCAAGCCAACACCTCATGGAACCTTAATCTTCAGATGTGTCCAATGGTGTAACTTTCCCAAATTAATCGAAAACAAAAAGACTCCTTAGTATGGAAAGTGTCACTGGGGGTCGCGTAACTAGTTAGCATGGAGGAGTCTCCATGCTCATGCTAAGGGCAGGATTTAAAGATTAGCTAATGGGGTACTCTTTCACAAGCATGACAAATATCCTGGTTGCCATATTGCAAGTGCATCATATCCTAAGGCTCTCGTAGTAAGGGGGCCAGGATATTGGTCACATTTGTGATGGAGTACCTGTCCATCAAACTCTAAATGAGGCACAACGTCCTTAGGTAAAATCTTTGACTGGGATGAACCTGCTTGGCAACTTCAACCTGCACTCCATCCATGGACTGAAATCGTGCTAGGTTACCAACGAACAATGACTACTGATAGGAGCTTTATTTTTCATACCTCTTTTTGCCTTTAATCTTTAAAATTCCATCTCTCTAGTTCTCCCTATTGGAGTTTCTTTGTTTTGGTATAATTTGGTTCATTACCTGTTACTCTATTTTAAAAAACGTGAGTGTTATTTTTATTGTGTTGTAGTTTTTTCTTTATATTTGTTTTTGTACTTCTTAATGTTATAGACATTGTTCTATATGATGAATTTGTCTACTCTGTGCCTTAGTTACCAGGAGTTAACCCCATGAGTGCTAAGGGCGTAACAGTTATATCATCAGCCATGGTGCTCAAGTGCTGAGGATGTAACCGTTACTTCCTGGCACTCACCTATGGGAGAAATGCTAGAGCTCCCCGTGGACTCCCCATCTAGAAATCCCCACCGGGAGGTAGCAGCGGAAGTGTTTCTGCTGCACCCCAACCCCCCTCGGCAATCTGATGATGGTGCGATCACAGTGCGCCGTCATCATATGCTACCTGGGACGTGCTGAATGTCATTTGCTTTTAGCACATCTGGAGAGAGGACGCAATTTAAGTACATCCTTTTCCTGGTGGGGAGGGGGGTAGAACAGACACATGGGAAAGGAAAGAGTTTTTCCTTTTTACCTGTGCCTGTTTTGAATGGATTCCTGCTCGGCGATCGTGGGTGAGGCCCGTGATTGTAAAGCAAGTGTCGCTCCCCTGGGGTCATGTTGGGCTGTGTTTTGCCCTCCCCAGGGCTGATTTAGCCCTATTTCCGGTTGAACAGCTCCCCGGGGGCAGAAACCCATTAGAGGCCAGGGATGTCATTTTATGAGAATAATAATAATAGAGAGTGACCCCTTGGGGGCTATTTGTAAAAAAATCATCCCCCCAGAGGGCAGATCAGCTGTTTTTAGGCTGATTTGCCATCTGGGGGAGAGGCAGAAGCCCACTAGACACCAGTGGTTTCATGATGTGTTTGTCGGGGAGTGGCCTCTTGGTCAATTGTCACTCCCTTTTACTGGAGAAATGTTTTTGCCATTTTCTGCCCCCCCCCCGAGGTCAGATTGGCCATAATGTTAGGCTCATCTGCCCCCATGGAGTACAGCAAGCCATTAGAAACCTGGGATTTTATTGGTTTATATGTTGGGGAGCGGCCCATTTGACAAGGGTCACTCCACTTTAGGGAACCTATATTTTGCCCATTGGGGCAGATCGGCCCTATATTTTAGGCCCATCTACCCCCAAGGGGAGTAGAAGCCCATTGACAATCAGGGATTATTTTAATGGGGCACATAATGTTTTGGGGAGAGTCCCCGTTGGCAAGGGTCGCTCTCCTTTTGGAGATTCATATTTTGGCTATTTCTGCCCCAATTGGGGGCAGATTGTCCTTACATTTTAGGCCCATGTTTCCCCAAGGGGGGCAGAAGCTGCTAGACCACCATTGATTTTATTGTAGATGTTGCAAAATGTTTTGGGGAGCACACCTTTGGGCAAGGATTGCTCCTTTTTTAGGGGTGTATATTTTGGCAGTTCCTGTTTTGTCAGTTAAATTGGAGGTTTCCAGGGGATTCTGGGTAAGAAAAAACTGGGGGAATCCTTGCAAGCCACACATCCCTGAACTCACCCTGGTGTCTAGTTCTCAGAAATGACTGGGTTTGGTAGGTTTCCCAACATTGCAGACGAGCCCGGGACCAAAAACACAGGTTGTTTTGTGATCGATAATGTTGGTGTCTCCACAGTACAGGCCCGATTCACAGAACTAACTTAAGACAAAATCCTAAACTTACTACTTTTGGTATTCACAGAATGCACTTACTACTTTTCATTTTCACAGAATGGTTTTACAACTACTAAATTTACGTCTGCACTCAGGCTGGAGATTCTGGCCCAGAGGTGGAGATTCCTGCCGGTGGCGGAGACATAGCCACAGCCATAATCTCCACAACTGGGCCGGAATCTCCACAACCGGGCCGGAATCTCCATCTCCGGGCAGGAATCTCCACCTCCATGCCGGGATCTCCACCTCCAGACCAGAATCTCCACCTTCAGGCCGGAATCTCCGCCACTGGGCCGGAATCTCGGGCCCGAGTGTGGACGTAAAGTTAGTTGTCGTAAATCCATTCTGTGAATACCAAAAGTAGTAAGGCCCCCAGCAATGGCGAATTGCTCCTGAGCGCGTTCGTGGCGTGCAGGGCTCTGTTCCGATCTTCGTGAAACCCGGAGGAGATTCGTGGCTTCTGCAGGCTTCGGGGCATTTTCCTTGCTGAACAGCTGTATACTGTGGTGGAACAGAAGCAATTTTCGGCTTCTTTGGATTCTTGGCGGCGCTTCTTTTCCCCTTCACTCTGATGTGTGAGCGTCTCCCGCTGTGGTGCCTGTGTTTTCCTGGCTGTTCCGGAGCCATTGGCAGGTGAGAGGGGAGATTGGAGAAAAGAGGCTGCGGTGGCTGCTGCAACGGCTTGATCTACAAAACGTTTGCCCCGGAGTGAGGCCAGCGCTTATAAGTGGGCAAGTGTGAGCCCCTTTCAGGGTTGAGACAGTGGCGGCCAGCCTAGTAGTTATTATATGCCTGCACAGAGACTGTTCCAAGACAAGAGACATTAGCCTTTAATCACCGTTTTTTTTTGTATTTAAAGGCACATAAAGGCATAAGACTCATTTGGAGATATGGCAAGACCCAGTGCTTGCAGCGTGGAATACGGTTTTGTTTTTTCAGGAGACCCAACTCCCCTCCTGTCTGTGCTGTGGGGCCAAAGTGCTGTCCCTAACCTGCTGCCCAGTACACCTCAATCCAGCGCCCCTCTATCCCCGCTATCGCCGCTGCTGCCAGGACACCTCAGCGCGGCCGCCGGGACAGGGGACTCCATCCCCCAAGATCCTCAGCGGCTGGACGCTGCCTCCAGTAATCAGGGAGCGCCCGGAGGCGCTTAAAACGAAGGACTGCCCTCTGCGTCGCGGGTAGCGCACGGGTAGCGCCGGGCTAGCCATCAAAGGCCAGAGGAGGCCGGGACGGGGCACCCCCCTTGATACTGAACTAAGAAAGGAAGAAAAAAGACAAAAGGTACAGATACCCATTGACAATCCCCAGTTTCTTACAGGTCCTTCCCAAGCGTCACCATAGTGGAACTGTTGAACTATCTCCTGGTAGTTGCTGCTGCTGATTCAGTGTTAATCCATATAAGCTATCACGCTATGACTTGCAAGGGAGGTATCGTGAAATATTTCCCCCCAGAGTGAATTGCTTAGGGGAACGATGGACTACTATATAAAGAGGGCAACACTCCCCATTGCCAGTGAACTAGAGAGTATAGAACGATCCCTAGCCATGGTTAGTTCTTCCAGTATGTGTTCTCCTTCACAGACTGCCGATGCAGCACGTGATATATCACTGCTGGAGGAATTTAACAATATGTGTAAATCCACGTACGCTCCTGTGGAATCAGAAAATGTGCAAACTAGTGCTCCTATCTGCGCTATAGCAACGACTAGAACTCGGTCCAGCAGTCAACTTCAACTAACTCCAAGCCTACAGGGTACTCCCCTTATAACACGACCAAAACTTTACTCGCAATCTGCCTGCACAGAGACTGTTCCAAGAGAAGAGACATTAGCCTTTAATCACCGTTTTTTTTTGTATTTAAAGGCACTTAAAGGCATAAGACTCATTTGGAGATCGGGCAAGACCCAGTGCTTGGAGCGTGGAATACTGTTTTTTTTTCAGGAGACCCAACTCCCCTCCTGTCTGTGCTGTGGGGCCAAAGTGCTGTCCCTAACCTGCTGCCCCGTACACCTCAATCCAGCACCCCTCTATCCCCGCTATCACCGCTGCTGCCAGGACACCGCAGCGCGGCCGCCGGGACAGGGGACTACATCCCCCAAGATCCTCAGTGGCTGGACGCCGCCTCCAGTAATCAGGGAGCGCCCGGAGGCGCTTAAAACGAAGGACTGCCCTCTGCGTCACGGGTAACGCGCGGGTAGCGCCGGGGTAGCCATCAAAGGCCAGAGGAGGCCGGGACGGGGCACCCCCCTTGATACTGAACTAAGAAAGGAAGAAAAAAGACAAAAGGTACAGATACCCATTGACAATCCCCAGTTTCTTACAGGTCCTTCCCAAGCGTCACCATAGTGGAACTGTTGAACTATCTCCTGGTAGTTGCTGCTGCTGATTCAGTGTTAATCCATATAAGCTATCACGCTATGACCTGCAAGGGGGGTATCGTGAAATATTTCCCCCCAGAGTGACTTGCTTAGGGGAACGATGGACTACTATATAAAGAGGGCAACACTCTCCATTGCCAGTGAACTAGAGAGTATAGAACGATCCCTAGCCATGGTTAGTTCTTCCAGTATGTGTTCTCCTTCACAGACTGCCGATGCAGCACGTGATATATCACTGCTGGAGGAATTAAACAATATGTGTAAATCCACGTACGCTCCTGTGGAATCAGAAAATGCGCAAACTAGTGCTCCTATCTGCGCTAGAGCAACGACTAGTCCTCAGTCCAGCAGTCAACTTCAACTAACTCCAAGCCTACAGGGTACTCCCCTTATAACACGACCAAAAGTTTACTCGCAATCTGCAGTGTCCCCTCAGGTCATTTTTGCTAAAAGGAAAAGAGATGGGGTCAAACAAATGGGGAGTCAGGCTAAGCAACAAAAACTAAACCCAATTCTCCCACTGCCCAACACTCCGAGCACTGCCACCTCGAAAGCACCTATCCAGGCTTCTCTATTGGCCTCGATCGAAAAAATGATTAAGTCAATAATATCCCCGTTGATTGAAAAAATGACTAGCCTAGGAGATAGGCTCACGGATGTCGAGGAAGCAATTAAGGCCAATGCGTTACTTATATAAACTATGGCAGGACCCTCTCAACCACAGCGTCCAGCCCCCACAGAAATGTCTAAAACCACAACACAAAGTAAGACCACCCGTAATCAACTAGTAACCCCACATATGAAAACTTTAAACCTTTCGAAAGCTGCCACAACAGTACGGAGTTCTTACCCTAGAGTAGGGCCGAACAAAGAAACTACATTACATAAGGGAACAGCTGTTAACCATGACAATATGTCACATAAAACTAACCATCTACATTTGCCACCAGAGGCCGCTCCTATTGTGTGCGTCCTCTCGGGAGTACCAGTACTCACAAAGGGGAAACATGAAAGACATCAGGACCTAAGAAATAAGGTTGTGTTCTGGCTAACCAAAAATAGACCTCTGCCACCCAACATCGATGGCACTATACTAAGGGGTCGATTCCGATTCGGGAAAAAAAACGTCCGTACGATTTGTATCCGGAGCCCTCTCCGTACGAATCGTACCCGTCCGTCCGAGTCGCCAAGTACGATCCGCATTCCGTGAATCCGTCCGAATCGTCGCGATCCGTACGTATTGCAAGGCTGAAACTGTGAACCGTACAACTCGTGCACATACCGTACGACTCGTACACATGCCGTACGACCCGACGAGTACGATCCGGACCGGAGTATGAGGACGCGATTCGTACGGTCCACGTCAGGTAAGGGCGAGTCGCACGGAAAAGCACACAAATATATACACACCGTACGGTCCGTACCCCCCATGATCGCAGGGGTACGCACCGTACCCCTGCGATCTTGGGGTGTACGAGCCGTACTCCATTGTACTGTAGTGTAGTTCCTATTATCCCAATAGGCTCTGCGCATTGGAATAATATCTTCAATAGTATAGACCTAGGGCAGAGGTTAACTAGGTCTTCTACTGACGATATTAGACTTAAAGTTTTTGGTTTTGCCAGCTAGCTCAGAGTTCACTAGAAACTTTCTCGAATAGGCAAGGAGGAGTTTAACCTCCCTGGATAGACAAGAAGGGATTTAGTTTCTGACAACCATAGAACATGACAACTTTGCTCTCCCCTAATCAAGAGTGTATCTCTAGAGTCGTGTGAAAACAAAAGACAACTTATTTTACTCAGTCAGTACGTGCATTCTTAGTTTCACCAGATTGTAGAGAAAAGGAAGAGACGGGCGTGTTCAATAAAAGATGGTATTTATTGATCAGTCTCTTTTCTCGTACAAGAGAAATGAATCGATATTATTGCGATACTTATGGTTAAGTAAAGTGCATACAATAAAAGCAGGAGTATAAAATAATACTGCAGAATCATTGATATGGTTTCTAAGCCATATGATTTTTAAAACTGATAAAATAGATACATACATATATACATTTGACTAATCGTACTCAACTGGTGCTTCTAACCACGCCTACCCCAGTGTACCTGACCTAAGCCTAATACGTGGGCGGGAGTAGATAAGTAGCAGTTTAAGTTAAGTTTGTTTTGCCAAGGGACTGACTCAAGAATTCTCTGCAAGGGGTTGTTCAGTTCTGTACCTGAGGTCTAGAATGATTGAGGGCTGGTATCTCTCGTCTCTGGTCTTGATATTCCAGCTGCCTGCGAGGGCTGCTTGGAAGCGCCGGAGCTGGATTTCTCGGCAGGAGAAAAGCAGCGTCTCGTTCTCAGCGCGTCAGGAAGGCGGGGCAGCGCGTGTAGGCTTCGCTCTCTGCTGGGCTCCTCAGCGCGTCTCGCTGCTCCGATCTCGTCACCACCGCGTGTGTTTGCTTAAAGCAATGTCGGTAATATTTATACCTGTAAGGTGCCGAGATTGACGTAAGGATGGACATGGATACGTCAATCAGGATGTCATACGAACGGGCTTGTTCGCACATTCTTTTGCTGAAGTTCTCGGTGAAATCAAAACAATGGCCGCAGGGATTTTCCCAGGTTGTCATAGGTTTGATTTGTTTTGAGAACTCCGTATGCCTTATCAGGGGCTGGAGGAATAGCGCTTGTCTAATTAGATGGCATGCGTTATGACCTAATCAGATAACACGTTTCTGTGCCGTGGTGTGGCTTAATCAGATAACGGTTTTTTGTACCGTGGGATGGCTGCTAGTTAACTATTAACCAGAACAGGGTCAGGAATAGGGGGATCAATACAGAACCTATAGGAATACATCACACCCACTCCACGCAGACTATGTCCATATTTACAAGATCTAGGCATAGTAAATATACTAGTAGAGCATGTGTATACCGTACCACCCCAAAATACATCCATATGCATTTTGAAAACATGAAATATACGAAAAGATATATATATGCATTATATGCACTCAAGCAGTATAATAATGCTAAATAAATCACGCATATTCATACATCATTATTAATAAAATATGAAAATTACACATGAAATGGCTCTTAAGACAGAAGAAAAAAAATGCGAGACCATTTCATCACAAAATAAAATATATTTGAACATGCCAGAGGGCAGCTAATGTCTCTAAAGTTCCTAAAATAGAAATTTAGTTCCCTAAGAATAGTTTCTACTTTAAGCAGAAGATAAGTGTCCCGAAAAACTGCAAAATATTTTGGGGCCGCTGAAAAAATAATGTTCCGCTGTCCGTAAACTGGAAAAATTGTTCATGATACTTTATTATCAAAGTTGAAGGCCAAATTCAGGGTGTTGGGAACGCCGTGTGCTAGCCTGCTCAAAAGTCATTATTTCTGCTCTGGTGAGAACATCATATCATTTAGACTCTCGAAAAAACTGTCAACAGCTTCCTGCGAAAGTTCCATTAACTCGGAAAAAGATGTTACCATGCATTCATGAGCATGATAGCCTTCATTGATGTTTTGATCAGCATAGCTGACAGAAGGTCGTACCTGATCGATGCTGCTTTCATCTTGAACCTCACTACCCCTTAATCGTAGTGGTGAAGTCTCCACGAATGCCGTCATCAGGATTGGTAGCCGCAGGGGACAGCACAATGCATGAGCCGTGACCGGACCCAACAAAGTTTCTGCATCCATTGGCGCATCCGATTGTAGCGTCAGACAGGTGTCCAACACGCATTCTTCTCCGCATAGCAAGCACCTTAATACAGGTAAAACACAGCTTTGCCACATTGGTCTAAATGAAAGAAACCAAGTCATGTTTAGGTCTCTAAGCCGGGACATTCCAAGGATTTTAGATATCCGGTCCCGGTATCCAATGGCTAGGATTGTTTCTTCCCTTGTCGCAGGTGTTTTGTCTGTGACACGGTTTGCCATAGCGAAATAACAGAATCAAAAATAGGATTCCTGCCACTAGTCCCAAAAGGAGAGGAAGTCCACCAAAGATGGAATGGACAAAGTCCGGAAAAATACCCAGAATGGCTTTAAATGGTGTTAAAGCCCCCGAAAACACTGTCTTAAATACATTTGAGACTCCACTGGTATCAGAAATATTTAAGATTTCGTTCAGGATTTCTGCGAAATGTATGGGGGAATTAGTTGATAACAATGAATGAATCTCTGCCGTTGTCCTTGCAACTTGGAGATCATACGTTTCTTTTGATGACGTGAGCCTGGTCGGCGTCTGAAGGAGCACTGTTTTCATTCTGCTTAAAGTATCAACTCGAATGGAAGCAATTTTCAAATTCGGCCATAACCTTGCCTCCCTGTCTGGCATTGCGCTGGGGAACAATACTCGTTCACAGCACATAACCTTCGCAGTCGTAGTTATGAGATAAGCTATTCCGGGCACCAAGCAACAACATCTGCGGTCTACGATTATAATGTAACTCCCGTTCGATAGTCTCCTAAAGAATGGTTCTATTTGTGTCGCAAGTGTACCTAGCTGGTGACATGAAAGGTTATTTGAGGACCCTTCACAGGCTCCGTGTAAACTAATACCATTACACAGAAGTGTACCGCTTAGTGACATGGCACAATTATTGCCACTAAGAAACACTTTCCGGCCTTTATTACTGACACAAGCATGTGAATAGGGCAAGTTCCATGTTGACTTAATGTACCCTTTACCCAATTTTTCGTACATGCCAGCCTGTATATATTTTTGGCAATATTGAAACCTGAAAGTAGATATTGGAATATTAATTATTCCATGTATTATCCATTCACTGACAGGTCGTTCTGACATTGTCAATGGTAATCTCTCGAGTTTCTCAATGCTCAGGATTGTATAATCAGCACCCTTCTGTGCCATACTGATTTGTTTATCAGTAAGGTTAAAGATATTGAACAGTGACGTTGTGTTGATTAAACGCCAAGGCACATAGCCTGAACGCAGATTTTGTAACGTCCAGCCAAGTTGTACAATAGAACGCAATTGAGACTGACCGTGTTGTAACAACAGTAAGTCTTGCGATATTATGTTGATTGCTGAAGACACAATGCTGTCCAAAGAGTATATTCTGGAGGACAGAGTCATTAACCCATTGTCCACTACAGAAAGTGATTTTTCCAAATTAATACGGTCAATTTCCCGTATTCTCTCCGATGTTTCAATTTGAGTTATTTTCCAGGCTTCGTTATAAGCTGCATATACAGAGGCTGCTATGAAGCGTTTTTGACGCTGTTTGCGTGGTCCCATAATGAAATCACGCAAGTCAGCACCATCAGTAAGTAAAGTCAGGTGTTGCTTAATTTCTGCCAGTGTGGATGTTTGTAGCCATTGAAGGCAAAGCTTGCCCACACTGTACGTGGTAATTATCCCTGGGTGTTGTCTTTGGGAATATCTAGGGTCTGGCCTGGTCAATGTGAACCCTTGGATTTTGTCCAGGAATCTGTCTTGACAGTTATTTGTATCTGTGGGCCAGATCAACCACTTTTTCCAATCAGGATGTGTTCTGTTTTGGCTTAATATATGGTTTACGTCTATCTCAACATCTATAGAGCTATTACTGTTCATTGATGGCTTTGGAATAGACGGTTTGTTTAAGTCTTTGATTTTGGCTAGGCCAAGACAGGTAGTTTGTTGAACAGTGTCATTCAAAAATATAATTTGTTCTGGGATCATGCAGGCTCTAAACAATGATTCTATACCTTGTACTTGCCATTCCTTTGTACCCCAAACACTTTTTACTTCAACATTTTTGTCCCAGTATTCAAAACCAAATGTACTCATTTGCTCAAAAAACGAGTCTGAATATATCAATTTAGTGTTTGTAAGCATGGTCTTTGTACCTGTCTTATTTGATAATTTGAAATAAAATGTTTCTGCATTGCTTGTGTTGAACCCTGAAAAATATGAATATTTGTCATAAAAAGTTCTTGAGCTACCTTTTGGAGGGGTTGCACAGTGTTCCCATTGATTATAATTCAAAACATTTCTAGGTTGTGCAGATTTATGCAGATAATGATTACTATAGTAATTATAGCAGAACATTTTATCATAATTAGACGAACCCTGCAAATAATCATGTTTTGTAAATTTAGCAGACATCACTAGGTCAGACATCATATTATTAATGCTTTCAACGTCCCAATCATCAGCAACTGAGCTTGGTTTTACAAAGTCACTCAATGAGATCTTGATTTGATGTGGATACTTCAGGATTTCAACCGGACCATAGATTTCATAATCAGTATTGTCCCATGCTACCCCACCGGGTATTGGATTGGCTGTGAAGTTGACTGAAGAAAGTTCTCTTTTCTCGACGTGTGAAGACGTGTGTGGTTTGAGGACCAAGTTGATTTTCTGGCTTGCTGTGTCCATTTTAGCATATTTTCCCTCAATGAAATGTCCCAAACATAGTACCATGATGAGCCAAAGTATGAGGATAAGTGCACCTAAGGCCACCCAGAATTCTATCCACGGAGAAATCAGATAGGTTTCTTTCAGATGTTGAAAAAGTTCCTTGGCTTTATCTTTAAAGGTTTTTGTTGATGTTTGTTCCTTTGATTCACTCAGGTCTTCAGATGAATCACTGAAGTTGATGAAGTAACCGGATGCCGTTCTGTCTATTGTTCCTATTGTTTCAGGATTGCTGTTTGCTTTATTAGTGTGTTTTGTTGCAGCAGCATAGTCATTTGTTACTTCATTGTAGATTGGTGTGTCTCTGCTAAATGTTTTTATTTGGGTTTTTAGAGGTTTAAGTTCCATAGCATTGTTGCATAGTCCTTGTTGTTGTTCTGTTGGCATTTCAAATGTGAGTAGCCTCTTAGATTGAACCTCTGTGTTTGTAGCAAACCTTGGTGTTCTGCTACTTATCGGGAGTCCACTTGGCCTACTGTTTGTTATCGGCCACATGATTGTGGTTTTACCAGGTCGATTGATACAACCCTGTTCTCCTTTTTACCAGCAAGGGGCGGTAGTACTACTGATCTTGTCCCGTTGATAGACAAGACAGGAACTGCTTTTCTGTAAGAAGGCCCAAATTCCTTCTTTACCGCGATCTTTTCTCTGACTAGATCCCCGACTTTTGGAATCCAGACAGGTCTTGCTGGGACAGGTGGTTTTTCTTCAGTGGTCGTTGGCTGTTGTTTCAACTTTATGTTGCTCAGGTCTTTCCTTGTTTCGTTTAAGTCCTGTAAAATAGCCAAACGATCTTTGATATCAAAGCTTTTTTCTTTAACCACTGAAGTCTGACTGTCAAGATCTAAGATCATCATTCTAGTTCCAAACAATAATTCGTACGGACTGAATCCCCTCAGAGAATTTATTGGCAGGTTATTTAGACTACGTTGGACACTTATTAGATGTTTGACCCACCCAGCTCCCGAACCTAATACCTTCGCTGTTATAGATTGCTTTATGCCTTTGGTTTTTTCTTTACACCATCCCGTTCCCTCAGGTAGGAAGTGAGAAGAGTCCCGCTATGCTATGCTCATTTGGCCATGTTTTTTCATACGCTTTAGGGCAAGAAGAAAAAACATTCAGCCAGACGTAGCATGCCTCTAGCGTATATGCCATTATAGACTCGCAAATCTTTTTATAACAGTCCAGACGTCAGCCGAGTGCTGGGGTCTTACTTCATAAGTGGAAATTAGTCTTTTTATGTTAATATAACGCTTTTTCGTGATAGGTATATAATTATTGTTGTTGTTTTTCTGGAGCGATGTGCCATGGTAATAGTCCTCCTCGCTCGCCACTGCGATCTCTATTGCAGTCTGGGCAGTTTTTTACAAAAATCTGATGATGCAGGCTCATGCCTGACCACCAGTACACTGATTGTAATTCCTCCAGTGAATCTTTTTGTTTAAGGTGTCTGAGACCTTTACCCATATGTGCGTCTGCTATTAACAAGCCTCTCCTGTCCGTGTTTGGAATCACTCTATCCCCCACTCCAGGGATTCGAGCAAAAGGGACTGAGTTTGCATCGATTATGTATGTATAATTGAGTGGATAGTTGATCGGTAGTGCTGAGCAGTCGCTTTTTGATGACGTTTTCACCGCCAGCATAGTTTCACCGTCAATGTGTTTTACTGCACGCTTTTTCTTGACTACGGAAGCCGATTCAGTTGCTGCCGTTGTGGCTTTCTCAGCCAATGAATTCCCTGCAACGTGAACGCCATCACGTTGATGACTCAGTGTATGTATCACGTGAGTCTTTGGTAGTTCTTTTTGCAAATGAACTACTTGTTCCCAAAGCACTTTTTGCTTTATTGTTGCACCTGTGTCATCTTTGTAACCGTTTTGAATCCATTTCTGTAAATCGTTATTGTATGATTTGACGCAGTAATACGAATCGCACACAATAAGTGTCGGGAATTCGCGATCGGCATCATCTAGCGCCATTTTTAACGCTATTATTTCAGTTTGTTGTTCTGAATTATTTTCTACAGAGTGTGTTTTTGTAAGTAGAGGTCTTAATTTACCTCCGCGCCACACTTCTTTTACAATTTAGCATGTGGCCTTGTAAGCCAGCTCTCCCCAAACTGAGGGTTGAGCATGCCCGTCTGTATGTATTACACAGGCGTACTGTCGTAAAGGCAGAATGTCGGTTGGCAGAGGGTATGTCATTTCATATTCTAGATATCTTAATTCCTTTAATTCTGGATCAAAGTAGTATTTTACTCTGTCCGTTGTAATTGAATTCACCCATTGTATCCATTCTGGATTCAACGCTGTTGTTGGTAAATTACATGGGGTTGTTAATGCCTCAAAGGCTGACTCCGCTGTTCTGACTGTGATACGTCTACCGTCAGCGTTGTCTTTTTCTTTTGCTATAGCCGTTTGAACTGCATGAACAATGTTGTCTTTAATACTGAACTTCTTTTCAGCTTCTGTGTACAAGTGTGATTTGTATGCAATTGGTACCTTTTCTCCCTCATTAGAGGTCAGGTATGTGAATCCGCATCTTCCTGGGATGACTCGAATCACAAGATTGCGTGTGTTGTCACGTGTTTCTAATTTTGTTTTAATTAACATGTCTATTTGTAAAGATCTCAAAATTTCTGTGTGTTTTTGAGTCCAATTGATTCTTTTAAAATCTGGTTTTATTAGATCATAAAGGGGTTTAACCCTTTCTGCGTAATTTGCAATGTATGTTCTTCCGAAGTTTAGGAAGCCTAGAATTGATTGTAAATTTTTTAGTGTTCTAGGAGCTTGGAGTACAGCAGATTTCTCTAGGAAATTGTCAGCCAGGCTTTTGCCTTCACTTGATAATTCATATCCTAAAAACAGGACTGTTAGATGGGCAATTCTTGATTTTTTAAAGTTGAATTTGTAACCCGCTGCTGCGAACCCAAGTATTATGGTGTTCACTCTCTTCAAGTGAGTATCCAAGTCATCATCTGTTAGGTAAATGTCGTCGACATATGATAATGCCTCGTCATCGTATGTTTGTAGTAATTCTGTTACTCTTTTTGAGAATAATCCTGGGCTGTTCTTGTGCCCCTGGGGTAAACGGCAGAAACTTTTTTGCGAGCCATTTACCGAGAACGCAGTCAAATATCTGCTCTCTGGTGCTATATTTTGACTAAAGAATCCATTAGAAATGTCTAATGTTGTTTTGTATTTTTTGCGCACTATGTTATTCATTAGTGCAGCACTATGCGAGTTTTGCACTGCAAAGGTTTTGCAACATGAGTTAAGGTGTCTGTAATCCAAAACTAGACGATATGAGTTGTCTGGTTTGGAGACAGGAAACAAATGATTGTTCATTTGTGAGGTGCAAGTTTCAATCACCCCCTGGTATTCAAGTTGATCTAGGATCTCTTTTACCTGTTTTTTAGCTTCTTGCTTAATTGGGTACTGCCTCTGTGCAGTAGGTTGTGATTTTAACTGGATTTTGTGAGGAGGAGAGTCCTCATCCCATCCCACATGATTTTTGTATAAAGCAGGAGCTTGATCTACTGCCCACTTTCTAGCAAGTGTATATTTTTTATGAATTGGAATATGATTTGAGAAGGCAGGCATAATTATTTCTTCGCCATGAGGACACTCCCTGACAAACTCTGGTGGCCAGTCTTTCTCAGCTAGAAGGATGTCATAGCCCTGGGAGAGATTATCCCAAAATAGTCCCCTTATTTTTCTAGTCTTATCCCCTTCTATACGTAATGTAATTTCATATATTTTATGAGGTTTGCTAACTCTGGTATCTGCAGTTTCCACCTGAATGTACTCATTCGTGTCCACTGTCTCCAGATGATTCATAAGGACTTTGCGAGCTATGCTCACTTCTGCTGCGCTGTCTAGCATTGTCTGAGCCCATTCTCCGTTTTTCAGCTGTGTTCTCAGTATTCTCGGCATCTTTGATTACTTTAATACTGGCTACCTTCTTTTTTGGAAATTGTAACTTTTTATTTGGATGAGCAGGTTCCTTGTCTTTGGACTTGACGTGCTCTTCCCTGTGTTCTGATCGTCCTCTTCTTTCCGATTTCTGCGAGGAAGTCTGAAAAGATTGAGAGGGACGTGTATCATTATCTTGATATCTATCAGGTTTCTTCAGATTATCCCTATTTCTAAGGTTGTATTTTTTCCCAGAGGGCTCACTTTGGGGAGACCTGCGTCCTTGGTTCGGAGATCTTTCTCTCCGCCGAGGAGACCTTCCTCTGGACTGGAATCTTTTTTCTTTAGGATTGGATTGTTTGTTTCCATCCCAGCTCTTTTTTTGAGTGTTTAAATTATTTTTAATAAATGCCTTTTCAGGACTTTCAATTAGTTGAGGTTTTACCGGTATTCCACCCAGACTATCCCTTCCTAGTTCTTCATAGGATTTCTCTATGATTCTGGCAATTTCAGTTGGTTGGTCTGCTATGTCTGTCTCTTTTAACCTTTGGCGGATCGCCACGTTTGCTGCTTCTCCCTTTATGTTGGCTAATAATATAGCCGAGACCTGCTTGAAGTCTTTCAGTAATTTCATACCAAGAGTTAAAGCGGGTTCTGGACCATATTCATCTTGAATCTGTTTTAGCACATCTGGTATTACTGACATGGATGGTACACCATGTGTTTTTCTGTATATGGAAGCAAAGACTGTACCCCAAGTGTCACAGTCCTCCACGTGTGGTGCGATTCCCATTGGAAGACAGATAGTCAGAATCCTGTGTTTTTCTACCGGGGTGGTGTCTGGAAACACCGCCTCTATTTGAGTGATTTTTTGTGCTAGCCAGAAGGGTATTTGTTCCCGTTTTGCGGGTACTTTACCCAGACAGGACTGTATGTTCTGTGGTGTAATTTTATTTGTGTTACCCTGATGAGGGTTCAGCTGTGGAATTTTACTTGCTGGTTGGACTGTTGAAGTCCGCATTACATATTGGACTAATTGTCTATGTATTTTGATTAGTTGTTTTAGCTGTATTAAAAGATCTGGTGCAGGCATTTCTTCAATGTCTGGATGTGGTGTATATCCGGCTAGGACCGGCCACGTTGCTCCTGGTCTACCTAGTGGACCGAGCCTGGTGATGTGATTATTATGTTTTAGGGCGCCTTTAAACAAGAGCAGGTGCTCTTGGAATTTGAGTGGTACTTCCACCTCCTCGAAAGGAGTGTAGGTATCCGGTGGTTCCTCTATTTTATAATAGTGGAACTCTTTTGTTACAGCGTTTGCTGCTGGAAAGTTTATCCATGAATAGAATACCTCTGTCTGCCGATATTCGTGTGCCTCAATTACGAATATGACTGTACCACCTCTCGATGTCAGTCCATTTTCTATAAGTTTTAAGGTTATAGATTTCCTTATGTTGACCGGGATGAGTATTGCATTTGGGTCATTTTCCAGCAGAGTATTGTCTGCTACTAGGAGTTCAGCTGCTATTCTAGCTGTCTCCCTTTCTTCATCACTGTCTATCATTTTACCGACAGGAAGGTTATTCTGTTTGTTTGCAGATCAGGTTTCTATGGAAACAAAGATTAGATGCACAATATTTTGGAACAGTGTATCCTTCAACGTTGACTAAACCAAGAACCATACATAGGAGTCTCCTCCTGCGAGGTTTGGCGGATATGACCTTTCACCCACTCCAGACGTCTTTGGAGTATTATGGGAAAAAAGGGGTTCTGTGTGAAAAAGCACGACTGAGTTACACTAATGTCTTGCGTTAGTTTTATCGCCTATCCAAACGTTGGGCGCCATGTAGTGTAGTTCCTATTATCCCAATAGGCTCTGCGCATTGGAATAATATCTTCAATAGTATAGACCTAGGGCAGAGGTTAACTAGGTCTTCTACTGACGATATTAGACTTAAAGTTTTTGGTTTTGCCAGCTAGCTCAGAGTTCACTAGAAACTTTCTCGAATAGGCAAGGAGGAGTTTAACCTCCCTGGATAGACAAGAAGGGATTTAGTTTCTGACAACCATAGAACATGACAACTTTGCTCTCCCCTAATCTAGAATGTATCTCTAGAGTCGTGTGAAAACAAAAGACAACTTATTTTACTCAGTCAGTACGTGCATTCTTAGTTTCACCAGATTGTAGAGAAAAGGAAGAGACGGGCGTGTTCAATAAAAGATGGTATTTATTGATCAGTCTCTTTTCTCGTACAAGAGAAATGAATCGATAATTTTGCGATACTTATGGTTAAGTAAAGTGCATACAATAAAAGCAGGAGTATAAAATAATACTGCAGAAGCATTGATATGGTTTCTAAGCCATATGATATTTAAAACTGATAAAATAGATACATACATATATACATTTGACTAATCGTACTCAACTGGTGCTTCTAACCACGCCTACCCCAGTGTACCTGACCTAAGCCTAATACGTGGGCGGGAGTAGATAAGTAGCAGTTTAAGTTAAGTTTGTTTTGCCAAGGGACTGACTCAAGAATTCTCTGCAAGGGGTTGTTCAGTTCTGTACCTGAGGTCTAGAATGATTGAGGGCTGGTATCTCTCGTCTCTGGTCTTGATATTCCAGCTGCCTGCGAGGGCTGCTTGGAAGCGCCGGAGCTGGATTTCTCGGCAGGAGAAAAGCAGCGTCTCGTTCTCAGCGCGTCAGGAAGGCGGGGCAGCGCGTGTGGGCTTCGCTCTCTGCTGGGCTCCTCAGCGCGTCTCGCTGCTCCGATCTCGTCACCACCGCGTGTGTTTGCTTAAAGCAATGTCGGTAATATTTATACCTGTAAGGTGCCGAGATTGACGTAAGGATGGACATGGATACGTCAATAAGGATGTCATACGAACGGGCTTGTTGGCACATTCTTTTGCTGAAGTTCTCGGTGAAATCAAAACAATGGCCGCAGGGATTTTCCCAGGTTGTCATAGGTTTGATTTGTTTTGAGAACTCCGTATGCCTTATCAGGGGCTGGAGGAATAGCGCTTGTCTAATTAGATGGCATGCGTTATGACCTAATCAGATAACACGTTTCTGTGCCGTGGTGTGGCTTAATCAGATAACGGTTTTTTGTACCGTGGGATGGCTGCTAGTTAACTATTAACCAGAACAGGGTCAGGAATAGGGGGATCAATACAGAACCTATAGGAATACATCACACCCACTCCACGCAGACTATGTCCATATTTACAAGATCTAGGCATAGTAAATATACTAGTAGAGCATGTGTATACCGTACCACCCCAAAATACATCCATATGCATTTTGAAAACATGAAATATACGAAAAGATATATATATGCATTATATGCACTCAAGCAGTATAATAATGCTAAATAAATCACGCATATTCATACATCATTATTAATAAAATATGAAAATTACACATGAAATGGCTCTTAAGACAGAAGAAAAAAAATGCGAGACCATTTCATCACAAAATAAAATATATTTGAACATGCCAGAGGGCAGCTAATGTCTCTAAAGTTCCTAAAATAGAAATTTAGTTCCCTAAGAATAGTTTCTACTTTAAGCAGAAGATAAGTGTCCCGAAAAACTGCAAAATATTTTGGGGCCGCTGAAAAAATAATGTTCCGCTGTCCATAAACTGGAAAAATTGTTCATGATACTTTATTATCAAAGTTGAAGGCCAAATTCAGGGTGTTGGGAACGCCGTGTGCTAGCCTGCTCAAAAGTCATTATTTCTGCTCTGGTGAGAACATCATAAGATTTAGACTCTCGAAAAAACTGTCAACAGCTTCCTGCGAAAGTTCCATTAACTCGGAAAAAGATGTTACCATGCATTCATGAGCATGATTGCCTTCATTGATGTTTTGATCAGCATAGCTGACAGAAGGTCGTACCTGATCGATGCTGCTTTCATCTTGAACCTCACTACCCCTCAATCGTAGTGGTGAAGTCTCCACGAATGCCGTCATCAGGATTGGTAGCCGCAGGGGACAGCACAATGCATGAGCCGTGACCGGACCCAACAAAGTTTCTGCATCCATTGGCGCATCCGATTGTAGCGTCAGACAGGTGTCCAACACGCATTCTTCTCCGCATAGCAAGCACCTTAATACAGGTAAAACACAGCTTTGCCACATTGGTCTAAATGAAAGAAACCAAGTCATGTTTAGGTCTCTAAGCCGGGACATTCCAAGGATTTTAGATATCCGGTCCCGGTATCCAATGGCTAGGATTGTTTCTTCCCTTGTCGCAGGTGTTTTGTCTGTGACACGGTTTGCCATAGCGAAATAACAGAATCAAAAATAGGATTCCTGCCACTAGTCCCAAAAGGAGAGGAAGTCCACCAAAGATGGAATGGACAAAGTCCGGAAAAATACCCAGAATGGCTTTAAATGGTGTTAAAGCCCCCGAAAACACTGTCTTAAATACATTTGAGACTCAACTGGTATCAGAAATATTTAAGATTTCGTTCAGGATTTCTGCGAAATGTATGGGGGAATTAGTTGATAACAATGAATGAATCTCTGCCGTTGTCCTTGCAACTTGGAGATCATACGTTTCTTTTGATGACGTGAGCCTGGTCGGCGTCTGAAGGAGCACTGTTTTCATTCTGCTTAAAGTATCAACTCGAATGGAAGCAATTTTCAAATTCGGCCATAACTTTGCCTCCCTGTCTGGCATTGCGCTGGGGAACAATACTCGTTCACAGCACATAACCTTCGCAGTCGTAGTTATGAGATAAGCTATTCCGGGCACCAAGCTACAACATCTGCGGTCTACGATTATAATGTAACTCCCGTTCGATAGTCTCCTAAAGAATGGTTCTATTTGTGTCGCAGGTGTACCTAGCTGGTGACATGAAAGGTTATTTGAGGACCCTTCACAGGCTCCGTGTAAACTAATACCATTACACAGAAGTGTACCGCTTAGTGACATGGCACAATTATTGCCACTAAGAAACACTTTCCGGCCTTTATTACTGACACAAGCATGTGAATAGGGCAAGTTCCATGTTGACTTAATGTACCCTTTACCCAATTTTTCGTACATGCCAGCCTGTATATATTTTTGGCAATATTGAAACCTGAAAGTAGATATTGGAATATTAATTATTCCATGTATTATCCATTCACTGACAGGTCGTTCTGACATTGTCAATGGTAATCTCTCGAGTTTCTCAATGCTCAGGATTGTATAATCAGCACCCTTCTGTGCCATACTGATTTGTTTATCAGTAAGGTTAAAGATATTGAACAGTGACGTTGTGTTGATTAAACGCCAAGGCACATAGCCTGAACGCAGATTTTGTAACGTCCAGCCAAGTTGTACAATAGAACGCAATTGAGACTGACCGTGTTGTAACAACAGTAAGTCTTGCGATATTATGTCGATTGCTGAAGACACAATGCTGTCCAAAGAGTATATTCTGGAGGACAGAGTCATTAACCCATTGTCCACTACAGAAAGTGATTTTTCCAAATTAATACGGTCAATTTCCCGTATTCTCTCCGATGTTTCAATTTGAGTTATTTTCCAGGCTTCGTTATAAGCTGCATATACAGAGGCTGCTATGAAGCGTTTTTGACGCTGTTTGCGCGGTCCCATAATGAAATCACGCAAGTCAGCACCATCAGTAAGTAAAGTCAGGTGTTGCTTAATTTCTGCCAGTGTGGATGTTTGTAGCCATTGAAGGCAAAGCTTGCCCACACTGTACGTGGTAATTATCCCTGGGTGTTGTCTTTGGGAATATCTAGGGTCTGGCCTGGTCAATGTGAACCCTTGGATTTTGTCCAGGAATCTGTCTTGACAGTTATTTGTATCTGTGGGCCAGATCAACCACTTTTTCCAATCAGGATGTGTTCTGTTTTGGCTTAATATATGGTTTACGTCTATCTCAACATCTATAGAGCTATTACTGTTCATTGATGGCTTTGGAATAGACGGTTTGTTTAAGTCTTTGATTTTGGCTAGGCCAAGACAGGTAGTTTGTTGAACAGTGTCATTCAAAAATATAATTTGTTCTGGGATCATGCAGGCTCTAAACAATGATTCTATACCTTGTACTTGCCATTCCTTTGTACCCCAAACACTTTTTACTTCAACATTTTTGTCCCAGTATTCAAAACCAAATGTACTCATTTGCTCAAAAAACGAGTCTGAATATATCAATTTAGTGTTTGTAAGCATGGTCTTTGTACCTGTCTTATTTGATAATTTGAAATAAAATGTTTCTGCATTGCTTGTGTTGAACCCTGAAAAATATGAATATTTGTCATAAAAAGTTCTTGAGCTACCTTTTGGAGGGGTTGCACAGTGTTCCCATTGATTATAATTCAAAACATTTCTAGGTTGTGCAGATTTATGCAGATAATGATTACTATAGTAATTATAGCAGAACATTTTATCATAATTAGACGAACCCTGCAAATAATCATGTTTTGTAAATTTAGCAGACATCACTAGGTCAGACATCATATTATTAATGCTTTCAACGTCCCAATCATCAGCAACTGAGCTTGGTTTTACAAAGTCACTCAATGAGATCTTGATTTGATGTGGATACTTCAGGATTTCAACCGGACCATAGATTTCATAATCAGTATTGTCCCATGCTACCCCACCGGGTATAGGATTGGCTGTGAAGTTGACTGAAGAAAGTTCTCTTTTCTCGACGTGTGAAGACGTGTGTGGTTTGAGGACCAAGTTGATTTTCTGGCTTGCTGTGTCCATTTTAGCATATATTCCCTCAATGAAATGTCCCAAACATAGTACCATGATGAGCCAAAGTATGAGGATAAGTGCACCTAAGGCCACCCAGAATTCTATCCACGGAGAAATCAGATAGGTTTCTTTCAGATGTTGAAAAAGTTCCTTAGCTTTATCTTTAAAGGTTTTTGTTGATGTTTGTTCCTTTGATTCACTCAGGTCTTCAGATGAATCACTGAAGTTGATGAAGTAACCGGATGCCGTTCTGTCTATTGTTCCTATTGTTTCAGGATTGCTGTTTGCTTTATTAGTGTGTTTTGTTGCAGCAGCATAGTCATTTGTTACTTCATTGTAGATTGGTGTGTCTCTGCTAAATGTTTTTATTTGGGTTTTTAGAGGTTTAAGTTCCATAGCATTGTTGCATAGTCCTTGTTGTTCTGTTGGCATTTCAAATGTGAGTAGCCTCTTAGATTGAACCTCTGTGTTTGTAGCAAACCTTGGTGTTCTGCTACTTATCGGGAGTCCACTTGGCCTACTGTTTGTTATCGGCCACATGATTGTGGTTTTACCAGGTCGATTGATACAACCCTGTTCTCCTTTTTACCAGCAAGGGGCGGTAGTACTACTGATCTTGTCCCGTTGATAGACAAGACAGGAACTGCTTTTCTGTAAGAAGGCCCAAATTCCTTCTTTACCGCGATCTTTTCTCTGACTAGATCCCCGACTTTTGGAATCCAGACAGGTCTTGCTGGGACAGGTGGTTTTTCTTCAGTGGTCGTTGGCTGTTGTTTCAACTTTATGTTGCTCAGGTCTTTCCTTGTTTCGTTTAAGTCCTGTAAAATAGCCAAACGATCTTTGATATCAAAGCTTTTTTCTTTAACCACTGAAGTCTGACTGTCAAGATCTAAGATCATCATTCTAGTTCCAAACAATAATTCGTACGGACTGAATCCCCTCAGAGAATTTCTTGGCAGGTTATTTAGACTACGTTGGACACTTATTAGATGTTTGACCCACCCAGCTCCCGAACCTAATACCTTCGCTGTTATAGATTGCTTTATGCCTTTGGTTTTTTCTTTACACCATCCCGTTCCCTCAGGTAGGAAGTGAGAAGAGTCCCGCTATGCTATGCTCATTTGGCCATGTTTTTTCATACGCTTTAGGGCAAGAAGAAAAAACATTCAGCCAGACGTAGCATGCCTCTAGCGTATATGCCATTATAGACTCGCAAATCTTTTTATAACAGTCCAGACGTCAGCCGAGTGCTGGGTTCTTACTTCATAAGTGGAAATTAGTCTTTTTATGTTAATATAACGCTTTTTCGTGATAGGTATATAATTATTGTTGTTGTTTTTCTGGAGCGATGTGCCATGGTAATAGTCCTCCTCGCTCGCCACTGCGATCTCTATTGCAGTCTGGGCAGTTTTTTACAAAAATCTGATGATGCAGGCTCATGCCTGACCACCAGTACACTGATTGTAATTCCTCCAGAGAATCTTTTTGTTTAAGGTGTCTGAGACCTTTACCCATATGTGCGTCTGCTATTAACAAGCCTCTCCTGTCCGTGTTTGGAATCACTCTATCCCCCACCCCAGGAATTCGAGCAAAAGGGACTGAGTTTGCATCGATTATGTATGTATAATTGAGTGGATAGTTGATCGGTAGTGCTGAGCAGTCGCTTTTTGATGACGTTTTCACCGCCAGCATAGTTTCACCGTCAATGTGTTTTACTGCACGCTTTTTCTTGACTACGGAAGCCGATTCAGTTGCTGCCGTTGTGGCTTTCTCAGCCAATGAATTCCCTGCAACGTGAACGCCATCACGTTGATGACTCAGTGTATGTATCACGTGAGTCTTTGGTAGTTCTTTTTGCAAATGAACTACTTGTTCCCAAAGCACTTTTTGCTTTATTGTTGCACCTGTGTCAACTTTGTAACCGTTTTGAATCCATTTCTGTAAATCGTTATTGTATGATTTGACGCAGTAATACGAATCGCACACAATAAGTGTCGGGAATTCGCGATCGGCATTATCTAGCGCCATTTTTAACGCTATTATTTCAGTTTGTTGTTCTGAATTATTTTCTACAGAGTGTGTTTTTGTAAGTAGAGGTCTTAATTTACCTCCACGCCGCACTTCTTTTACAATTTCGCATGTGGCCTTGTAAGCCAGCTCTCCCCAAACTGAGGGTTGAGCATGCCCGTCTGTATGTATTACACAGGCGTACTGTCGTAAAGGCAGAATGTCGGTTGGCAGAGGGTATGTCATTTCATATTCTAGATATCTTAATTCCTTTAATTCTGGATCAAAGTAGTATTTTACTCTGTCCGTTGTAATTGAATTCACCCATTGTATCCATTCTGGATTCAACGCTGTTGTTGGTAAATTACATGGGGTTGTTAATGCCTCAAAGGCTGACTCCGCTGTTCTGACTGTAATACGTCTACCGTCAGCGTTGTCTTTTTCTTTTGCTATAGCCGTTTGAACTGCATGAACAATGTTGTCTTTAATACTGAACTTCTTTTCAGCTTCTGTGAACAAGTGTGATTTGTATGCAATTGGTACCTTTTCTCCCTCATTAGAGGTCAGGTATGTGAATCCGCATCTTCCTGGGATGACTCGAATCACAAGATTGCGTGTGTTGTCACGTGTTTCTAATTTTGTTTTAATTAACATGTCTGTTTGTAAAGATCTCAAAATTTCTGTGTGTTTTTGAGTCCAATTGATTCTTTTAAAATCTGGTTTTATTAGATCATAAAGGGGTTTAACCCTTTCTGCGTAATTTGCAATGTATGTTCTTCTGAAGTTTAGGAAGCCTAGAATTGATTGTAAATTTTTTAGTGTTCTAGGAGCTTGGAGTACAGCAGATTTCTCTAGGAAATTGTCAGCCAGGCTTTTACCTTCACTTGATAATTCATATCCTAAAAACAGGACTGTTAGATGGGCAATTCTTGATTTTTTAAAGTTGAATTTGTAACCCTCTGCTGCGAACCCAAGTATTATGGTGTTCACTCTCTTCAAGTGAGTATCCAAGTCATCATATGTTAGGTAAATGTCGTCGACATATGATAATGCCTCGTCATCGTATGTTTGTAGTAATTCTGTTACTCTTTTTGAGAATAATCCTGGGCTGTTCTTGTGCCCCTGGGGTAAACGGCAGAAACTTTTTTGCGAGCCATTTACCGAGAACGCAGTCAAATATCTGCTCTCTGATGCTATATTTTGACAAAAGAATCCATTAGATATGTCTAATGTTGTTTTGTATTTTTTGCGCACTATGTTATTCATTAGTGCAGCACTATGCGAGTTTTGCACTGCAAAGGTTTTGCAACATGAGTTAAGGTGTCTGTAATCCAAAACTAGACGATATGAGTTGTCTGGTTTGGAGACAGGAAACAAAGGATTGTTCATTTGTGAGGTGCAAGTTTCAATCACCCCCTGGTATTCAAGTTGATCTAGGATCTCTTTTACCTGTTTTTTAGCTTCTTGCTTAATTGGGTGCTGCCTCTGTGCAGTAGGTTGTGATCTTAACTGGATTTTGTGAGGAGGAGAGTCCTCATCCCATCCCACATGATTTTTGTATAAAGCAGGAGCTTGAGCTACTGCCCACTTTCTAGCAAGTGTATATTTTTTTATGAATTGGAATATGATTTGAGAAGGCAGGCATAATTATTTCTTCGCCATGAGGACACTCCCTGACAAACTCTGGTGGCCAGTCTTTCTCAGCTAGAAGGATGTCATAGCCCTGGGAGAGATTATCCCAAAATAGTCCCCTTATTTTTCTAGTCTTATCCCCTTCTATACGTAATGTAATTTCATATATTTTATGAGGTTTGCTAACTCTGGTATCTGCAGTTTCCACCTGAATGTATTCATTCGTGTCCACTGTCTCCAGATGATTCATAAGGACTTTGCGAGCTATGCTCACTTCTGCTGCGCTGTCTAGCATTGTCTGAGCCCATTCTCCGTTTTTCAACTGTGTTCTCAGTATTCTCGGCATCTTTGATTACTTTAATACTGGCTACCTTCTTTTTTGGAAATTGTAACTTTTTATTTGGATGAGCAGGTTCCTTGTCTTTGGACTTGACGTGCTCTTCCCTGTGTTCTGATCGTCCTCTTCTTTCCGATTTCTGCGAGGAAGTCTGAAAAGATTGAGAGGGACGTGTATCATTATCTTGATATCTATCAGGTTTCTTCAGATTATCCCTATTTCTAAGGTTGTATTTTTTCCCCGAGGGCTCACTTTGGGGAGACCTGCGTCCTTGGTTCGGAGATCTTTCTCTCCGCCGAGGAGACCTTCCTCTGGACTGGAATCTTTTTTCTTTAGGATTGGATTGTTTGTTTCCATCCCAGCTCTTTTTTTGAGTGTTTAAATTATTTTTAATAAATGCCTTTTCAGGACTTTCAATTAGTTGAGGTTTTACCGGTATTCCACCCAGACTATCCCTTCCTAGTTCTTCATAGGATTTCTCTATGATTCTGGCAATTTCAGTTGGTTGGTCTGCTATGTCTGTCTCTTTTAACCTTTGGCGGATCGCCACGTTTGCTGCTTCTCCCTTTATGTTGGCTAATAATATAGCCGAGACCTGCTTGAAGTCTTTCAGTAATTTCATACCAAGAGTTAAAGCGGGTTCTGGACCATATTCATCTTGAATCTGTTTTAGCACATCTGGTATTACTGACATGAATGGTACACCATGTGTTTTTCTGTATATGGAAGCAAAGACTGTACCCCAAGTGTCACAGTCCTCCACGTGTGGTGCGATTCCCATTGGAAGACAGATAGTCAGAATCCTGTGTTTTTCTACCGGGGTGGTGTCTGGAAACACCGCCTCTATTTGAGTGATTTTTTGTGCTAGCCAGAAGGGTATTTGTTCCCGTTTTGCGGGTACTTTACCCAGACAGGACTGTATGTTCTGTGGTGTAATTTTATTTGTGTTACCCTGATGAGGGTTCAGCTGTGGAATTTTACTTGCTGGTTGGACTGTTGAAGTCCGCATTACATATTGGACTAATTGTCTATGTATTTTGATTAGTTGTTTTAGCTGTATTAAAAGATCTGGTGCAGGCATTTCTTCAATGTCTGGATGTGGTGTATATCCGGCTAGGACCGGCCACGTTGCTCCTGGTCTACCTAGTGGACCGAGCCTGGTGATGTGATTATTATGTTTTAGGGCGCCTTTAAACAAGAGCAGGTGCTCTTGGAATTTGAGTGGTACTTCCACCTCCTCGAAAGGAGTGTAGGTATCCGGTGGTTCCTCTATTTTATAATAGTGGAACTCTTTTGTTACAGCGTTTGCTGCTGGAAAGTTTATCCATGAATAGAATACCTCTGTCTGCCGATATTCGTGTGCCTCAATTACGAATATGACTGTACCACCTCTCGATGTCAGTCCATTTTCTATAAGTTTTAAGGTTATAGATTTCCTTATGTTGACCGGGATGAGTATTGCATTTGGGTCATTTTCCAGCAGAGTATTGTCTGCTACTAGGAGTTCAGCTGCTATTCTAGCTGTCTCCCTTTCTTCATCACTGTCTATCATTTTACCGACAGGAAGGTTATTCTGTTTGTTTGCAGATCAGGTTTCTATGGAAACAAAGATTAGATGCACAATATTTTGGAACAGTGTATCCTTCAACGTTGACTAAACCAAGAACCATACATAGGAGTCTCCTCCTGCGAGGTTTGGCGGATATGACCTTTCACCCACTCCAGACGTCTTTGGAGTATTATGGGAAAAAAGGGGTTCTGTGTGAAAAAGCACGACTGAGTTACTCTAATGTCTTGCGTTAGTTTTATCGCCTATCCAAACGTTGGGCGCCATGTAGTGTAGTTCCTATTATCCCAATAGGCTCTGCGCATTGGAATAATATCTTCAATAGTATAGACCTAGGGCAGAGGTTAACTAGGTCTTCTACAGACGATATTAGACTTAAAGTTTTTGGTTTTGCCAGCTAGCTCAGAGTTCACTAGAAACTTTCTCGAATAGGCAAGGAGGAGTTTAACCTCCCTGGATAGAAAAGAAGGGATTTAGTTTCTGACAACCATAGAACATGACAACTTTGCTCTCCCCTAATCAAGAATGTATCTCTAGAGTCGTGTGAAAACAAAAGACAGCTTATTTTACTCAGTCAGTACGTGCATTCTTAGTTTCACCAGATTGTAGAGAAAAGTAAGAGACGGGCGTGTTCAATAAAAGATGGTATTTATTGATCAGTCTCTTTTCTCGTACAAGAGAAATGAATCGATATTATTGCGATACTTATGGTTAAGTAAAGTGCATACAATAAAAGCAGGAGTATAAAATAATACTGCAGAAGCATTGATATGGTTTCTAAGCCATATGATATTTAAAACTGATAAAATAGATACATACATATATACATTTGACTAATCGTACTCAACTGGTGCTTCTAACCACGCCTACCCCAGTGTACCTGACCTAAGCCTAATACGTGGGCGGGAGTAGATAAGTAGCAGTTTAAGTTAAGTTTGTTTTGCCAAGGGACTGACTCAAGAATTCTCTGCAAGGGGTTGTTCAGTTCTGTACCTGAGGTCTAGAATGATTGAGGGCTGATATCTCTCGTCTCTGGTCTTGATATTTCAGCTGCCTGCGAGGGCTGCTTGGAAGCGCCGGAGATGGATTTCTCGGCAGGAGAAAAGCAGCGTCTCGTTCTCAGCGTGTCAGGAAGGCGGGGCAGAGCGTGTGGGCTTCGCTCTCTGCTGGGCTCCTCAGCGCGTCTCGCTGCTCCGATCTCGTCACCACCGCGTGTGTTTGCTTAAAGCAATGTCGGTAATATCTATACCTGTAAGGTGCCGAGATTGACGTAAGGATGGACATGGATACGTCAATAAGGATGTCATACGAACGGGCTTGTTCGCACATTCTTTTGCTGAAGTTCTCGGTGAAATCAAAACAATGGCCGCAGGGATTTTCCCAGGTTGTCATAGGTTTGATTTGTTTTGAGAACTCCGTATGCCTTATCAGGGGCTGGAGGAATAGCGCTTGTCTAATTAGATGGCATGCGTTATGACCTAATCAGATAACACGTTTCTGTGCCGTGGTGTGGCTTAATCAGATAACGGTTTTTTGTACCGTGGGATGGCTGCTAGTTAACTATTAACCAGAACAGGGTCAGGAATAGGGGGATCGATACAGAACCTATAGGAATACATCACAGTACGATGGGTGTACGAGCTGTACCCCCATTGTACGATCGGTGTCAGTGCCGTACCCCATTGTACGATGGGTGTACGAGCCGTACCCCCATTGTACGATCGGTGTACGAGCCGTACACCGATCGTACGATGGGTGTACGGCTCGTACACCCATCGTACAATGGGGTATGGCACGTACACCGATTGTACAATGGGGGTACGGCTCGTACACCCATCGTACAATGGGGTACGGCACGTACACCGATCGTACAATGGGGGTACGGCTCGTACACCCATCGTACAATGGGGTACGGCACGTACACCGATCGTACAATGGGGGTACGGCTCGTACACTCCATGATCGCAGGGGTACAGTGCATACCCCTGCGATCATGGGGGGTACGAGCCGTACCAGGGGGGGCCGTTCCGTACCTGTTTCGGCGCGTACTCTGCTTTTACAGCTGTTTTCAGCTCCCGTAGAAAAAGGGTCGTACGGAGTGTTGTCAACACGGATCGTACTTCCTGGTTCGGAAATGGCTGCCAATTTACGTACGGACGTGGCATACAGCGTCGGCCGGAGTGAATCCGTATGTACTTTTTATTTGTACGGTGTTTGGTACGAGTCGTACGGAGTGGCGCTTTGGGTTAGGATCGTACTTGCTAGTTCGTACGGGGACGTTGTAGGTGTACGATTCGTATGGGAAAAAGGCTCCGTACAGCTAATCGGAGCGCTTTTTACCGGATCGGAATCGACCCCAAAGTGTTAGAAGGGTGGGTTAGCTAGGACCTCTTCCAAAAGATATTGCGGGCGATTTGGTACTTGTAAAATTTAGGAATAAATACGTCGTCCCATATCTCCAATCTTGGCAGCCACAAATAGGAGATGGTCCTATATCTATCTGGAGCCTAAGTGAATTCTACCCTAGAACATTTTATGTCCCGTCGCAATGTCGAAAAGCACAGAGCAACCACCTTGATGGGCAGAAGTGGTCTTGTATCGAGTGGTCACATCACCCCCACGTTTAATCAATTTGATCTATTTTATCGCTCTTCAATGATTAGCTGATTTATTCTATTGATTTAATCCCATTTTAACAGATGTTATTATTTTAAATGAAATGTATTGGTGTATATCTCTGTACTGTTGTTGCTTTTATGATGTTTATACTGAAATCGAATAACGCTAATCTGACTAGTAAGTACGTTCTGTGAATACCAAAAGTAGTAAGTTTAGGATTTTGTCTTAAGTTAGTTCTGTGAATCGGGCCTGTTAGCCATTTTTTCAAGGCGTGGGGTCCTTTCTGTGGGTTGAATTTTAAATATTATCCAATACAGTAAAACTGCTGGTTAAATAGTTTTCCAATGGGTCTCACTAGAGAGCTGGAGAAAACTTTGTCAAAAGTCTCCAAATTTTCTTCCAGTGCACAAACAAGAATACACTTCTAATGCACCCTGTACCTCAGGGAAGGCCATTAGAGACTCAGAGGGCATCAAGCATTGGACAACAACACGGTCCAGTCCAGGTCAAGTTGCTACTGGTCAGCTGGACACTTAAAGAATAAGATGTCTTGCAGCTTGTATCCCTGTAGCCATCCGAGGTCAGCTAACCGACCCTTTGGGTACACTTCATTGTCCAACTTCAATGTGGACAACCCAAGTGACCAGAAAATGCATCTTTTCTGGACAACCTCCCCAACATTGGTCTCAAAAGACAGACAATTGATGGATGGAATGCAGAACAAATAAAAACATTCACCCCCAGTCAAGAGATCTGGGTTAAATCCATCATTCTTTTGCTCACCGTGCCACCCCACATTAGACTTGGCCATATGCAAATCAGTGCTGACCCTGTGCCTCATTGGAACAGTCCAGCCCGAACTGCCAAGCCAGGTCCTCCCCGGAATGGAAACAAGCATCCTAGTACTGGATTCAGAGTTTCACCCCTCATCAGCCAGGATAGCTTGAATCCAGTGGCACAGTGAGCCCGGGACCCATATCTGGGAATACTTGGTGCAGTTAGGGCGACGAAGCAAATGACTCACAATTGATGGATGGAATGCAGAACAAATCAAAACATTCACCCCCAGTCAAGAGATTTGGATTAAATCCATCATTCTTTGTTTCATCATGCCATCCGAGTTTAGACCTGGCCATATGCAAATCAGTCTTGACCCTGTGCCTCATGGGACCAGTCCAGACCAAACTGCCAAGCCAGGCCCTCCTCAGACCGGAAACAAGCATCCTAGGACTGGTTTCGGTGTTTCACCCCTCATCAGGCAGGATAGCTTAACTCCAGTGGCACAATGGGATCACTGACATAATATCGATGTCATAAATATCGATGTAGCAAAATATCGATTAAAAAATATAGAATACCAAAATATCAACTTCCTATCTCCAAACAGGTAAGTACAAAAATATCGAATCAAAAATATTGATGTAAAAAATGGATCACTGACATAATATTGAGGGACATAATATCGACTATCAAAAATATCGGTGACAAAATATCGACAGACAGAATATCGACTTTGTATCTACAAACAGGTAAGTACAAAAATATCGAGTTAAAAATATCGTTTACAAAAATATAGTTTATAAAAATATCGACTTTATTCAATACAATGTTAAATTAAATTAATATTAACAATTAATTACTGAAATATACTTAAAAATACTTAAATTACCTTATAATAATTAAATAATTAATGAAAGTTATCAAAAAAAAATTTACAATCATATTTGTTAAAACATATATATATAGTAACATAATATCATTAAATAATATCCAATATTATTACCGTAGGATAGCTGAAGTGTAAACATTACTATTCCCACTCCAGAGAGTGCAACAGTAGGGAAAGCGTTGGATAGCGTAGGGGTAAAAATTACTATTCCCACTCCAAAGAGTGCAACAGTAGGGAAAGCGTTGGATAGAGTAGGGGTAAAAATTACTATTCCCACTCCAGTGGGTGCAACAGTAGGGAAAGCGTTGGATAGCGTAGGGGTAAAAATTACTATTCCAACTCCAAAGAGTGCAACAGTAGGGAAAGCGTTGGATAGCGTAGGGGAAAAAATTACTATTCCCACTCCAAAGAGTGCAACAGTAGGGAAAGCGTTGGATAGCGTAGGGGTTAAAATTATTATTCCCACTCCAAAGAGTGCAACAGTAGGGAAAGCGTTGGATAGCGTAGAGGTAAAAATTACTATTCCCACTCCAAAGAGTGCAACAGTAGGGAAAACTTTGGATAGCGTAGGGGTAAAAATTACTATTCCCACTCCAGTGAGTGCAACAGTAGGGAAAGCGTTGGATAGCGTAGGGGTAAAAATTACTATTCCCACTCCAAAGAGTGCAACAGTAGGGAAAGCGTTGGATAGCGTAGGGGTAAAAATTACTATTCCCACTCCAGTGGGTGCAACAGCAGGGAAAGCGTTGGATAGCGTAGGGGTAAAAATTAATATTCCCACTCCAGTGAGTGCAACAGTAGGGAAAGCGTTTGATAGTGTAGAGGTAACAATTATAATTTCCCACTACAGTGGGTGCAACAGTAGGGAAAGCGTTGGATAGCATAGGGGTAAAAATTACTATTCCCACTCCGATGAGTGCAACAGTAGGGAAAGCATTGGATAGCGTAAGGGTAAAAATTACCTTTCCCACTCCAAAGAGCGCAACAGTAGGGAAAGCGTTGGATAGCGTAGGGGTTAAAATGACTATTCCCACTCCAAAGAGTGCAACAGTAGGGAACGCATTGGATAGCGTGGGGGTTAAAATTACTATTCACACTCCAAACAGTGCAACAGTAGGGAAAGCGTTGGATAGCGTAGGGGTAAACATTACTATTCCCACTCCAGAGAGTGCAACAGTAGGGAAAGTAAATACTTGTTATATTATGTAAAAAACATATAAATTAATATCTATCAAAAATTAATTATAAGTAATTACCAATTTAATATAATATAATAATTAATCAATTAAAATTACAAGTTACAATTAATTGTTACTATTAGTTACCTATTCAAATTAATTACAAATTAACAATTAATTAATTAACAATTAAAAATTAAAAAACAACTAATTCAAAATAAATACAATTAAATAAATTGAACTATTTAATTAATTATGAATAAATTACTTCCCACCCCATTCCCCTATAAACTCACAACCCGCTACAGAAAATAAATTATTAAAATTAACATAATTAGCAATTAATCAATTAAATAAAATGAGTTGACAATTAAAAATAATTAATTACCCATAAAAAATTAATTAACAATTAATTCTAAAATACCAATAAATATTTTTACATATTTACTTAATTAATTATAAATAAATTACTTCCCACCCAATTCCCCTATAAGCCCACAACCCGCTACAGAAAATACATTAGTAAAATTAACATAATTAGCAATTAATCAATTAATTAACATTACTTGCCAATTAAAATTTAATTAATTACCAAATATAAATTAACAATTAATTAAAAATGAATACCAATATATACATTTACATATTTAATTAATTATAATTAATTTACTTCCCACCCTATTCCCCTATAATCCCACAACCCGCTACAGAAAATACATTAGTAAAATTAACATAATTAGCAATTAATCAATTAATTAACATTACTTGCCAATTAAAATTTAATTAATTACCAAATATAAATTAACAATTAATTAAAAATGAATACCAATATATACATTTACATATTTAATTAATTATAATTAATTTACTTCCCACCCTATTCCCCTATAAACCCACAACCCGCTACAGAATTAAATTACGCAAAAATTAAAAAAACAAAATTCATTAATTAAAAATAATTATAACATAATTACACACTTTTCCCACAGATAATAACATAACAAACACTATACAAAATTCGATATTATAAAAAATTCGATAATTTTAATAACCTATATTATATACTTCGATGTTTCAACTTTCTATATTTTTTACATTCGATATTACATTACTTACCTTCAAAACGATATTTTTGATGTCTATATTCTCTCTATTCGATATTTTGTCCAGCCTATATTTTGGACTCGATATTATGTCCATTCGATATTTTGTAGTCGATATTATGTCTGTTTACCGTAAGAAATATAGTGAGTTAAAATATCGAATTTTTAAAATATATTAAAAGTAATGTAAAAGTAATGAAATAATAAATATAATTAACTCAAACATACTTAAAATACTTAAATAACCTTAAAATTAATAAATAATGTAAGTTAAAAATAAATAAATATACAATTAAATTTTTTAACACATATATATATATATATAAACATAATATTAATAAAAAATATACTATATTTTTACCATAGGATAGCAGGAGAGTAACATTTACTATTACCACTCCAGTAAACACAACAGTAGAGAAAGCGTTGGATAGCGTAGGGGTAAAAATTACTATTCCCACTCCAGAGAGTGCAACAGTAGAGAAAGCGTTGGATAGCGAGAGGGTAAAATTTACTATTCCCACTCCAAAGAGTGCAACAGTAGGGAAAGCATTGGATAGCTTAGGGGTAAAATTTACTATTCCCACTCCAAAGAGTGCAACAGTAGGGAAAGCGTTGGATAGCGTATAGGTAAAAATTACTATTCCCACTCCAGTGGCTGCAACAGTAGGGAAAGCGTTGGATAGCGTAGGGGTTAAAATTACTATTCCCACTCCAGTGAGTGCAACAGTAGGGAAAGCGTTGGATAGTGTAGAGGTAAAAATTACTTTTCCCACTCCAAAGAGTGCAACAGTAGGGAAAACGTTGGATAGCGTAGAGGTAAAAATTACTATTCCCACTCCACTGCAACAGTAGGGAAAGCGTTGGATAGCGTAGGGGTGAAAATTACTATTCCCACACCAGTGAGTGCAACAGTAGGGAAAGGGTTGGATAGCGTAGAGGTAAAAATTACTATTCCCACTCCAAAGAGTGCAACAGTAGGGAAAACGTTGGATAGCGTAGGGGTAACAATTACTATTCCCACTCCAGTGAGTGCAACAGTAGGGAAAGCGTTGGATAGCGTAGGGGTAAATATTACTATTCCCACTCCAGTGGGTGCAACAGCAGGGAAAGCGTTGGATAGCGTAGGGGTAAAAATTAATATTCCCACTCCAGTGAGTGCAACAGTAGGGAAAGCGTTTGATAGCGTAGAGGTAACAATTATAATTTCCCACTACAGTGGGTGCAACAGTAGGGAAAGCGTTGGATAGCGTAGGGGTAAAAATTACTATTCCCACTCCGATGAGTGCAACAGTAGGGAAAGCGTTGGATAGCGTAGGGGTAAAAATTACCTTTCCCACTCCAAAGAGCGCAACAGTAGGGAAAGCGTTGGATAGCGTAGGGGTTAAAATGACTATTCCCACTCCAAAGAGTGCAACAGTAGGGAACGCATTGGATAGCGTGGGGGTTAAAATTACTATTCACACTCCAAACAGTGCAACAGTAGGGAAAGCGTTGGATAGCGTAGGGGTAAACATTACTATTCCCACTCCAGAGAGTGCAACAGTAGGGAAAGTAAATACTTCTTATATTATGTAAAAACATATAAATTAATATCTATCAAAAATTAATTATAAGTAATTACCAATTTAATATAATATAATAATTAATCAATTAAAATTACAAGTTACAATTAATTGTTACTATTAGTTACCTATTCAAATTAATTACAAATTAACAATTAATTAATTAACAATTAAAAATTAAAAAACAACTAATTCAAAATAAATACAATTAAATAAATTGAACTATTTAATTAATTATGAATAAATTACTTCCCACCCCATTCCCCTATAAACTCACAACCCGCTACAGAAAATAAATTATTAAAATTAACATAATTAGCAATTAATCAATTAAATAAAATGAGTTGACAATTAAAAATAATTAATTACCCATAAAAAATTAATTAACAATTAATTCTAAAATACCAATAAATATTTTTACATATTTACTTAATTAATTATAAATAAATTACTTCCCACCCAATTCCCCTATAAGCCCACAACCCGCTACAGAAAATACATTAGTAAAATTAACATAATTAGCAATTAATCAATTAATTAACATTACTTGCCAATTAAAATTTAATTAATTACCAAATATAAATTAACAATGAATTAAAAATGAATACCAATATATACATTTACATATTTAATTAATTATAATTAATTTACTTCCCACCCTATTCCCCTATAAACCCACAACCCGCTACAGAATTAAATTACGCAAAAATTAAAAAAACAAAATTCATTAATTAAAAATAATTATAACATAATTACACACTTTTCCCACAGATAATAACATAACAAACACTATACAAAATTCGATATTATAAAAAATTCGATAATTTTAATAACCTATATTATATACTTCGATGTTTCAACTTTCTATATTTTTAACATTCGATATTACATTACTTACCTTCAAAACGATATTTTTGATGTCTATATTCTCTCTATTCGATATTTTGTCCAGCCTATATTTTGGACTCGATATTATGTCCATTCGATATTTTGTAATCGATATTATGTCTGTTTACCGTAAGAAATATAGTTAGTCAAAATATCGAATTTTTAAAATATATTAAAAGTAATGTAAAAGTAATGAAATAATAAATATAATTAACTCAAACATACTTAAAATACTTAAATAACCTTAAAATTAATAAATAATTTAAGTTAAAAATAAATAAATATACAATTACATTTTTTAACACATATATATATATATATAAACATAATATTAATAAAAAATATACTATATTTTTACCATAGGATAGCAGGAGAGTAACATTTACTATTACCACTCCAGTAAACACAACAGTAGAGAAAGCGTTGGATAGCGTAGGGGTAAAAATTACTATTCCCACTCCAGAGAGTGCAACAGTAGAGAAAGCGTTGGATAGCGGGAGGGTAAAATTTACTATTCCCACTCCAAAGAGTGCAACAGTAGGGAAAGCATTGGATAGCTTAGGGGTAAAATTTACTATTCCCACTCCAAAGAGTGCAACAGTAGGGAAAGCATTGGATAGCTTAGGGGTAAAAATAACTATTCCCACTCCAGGTAGTGCAACAGTAGGGAAAGCATTGGATAGTGGAAGTGTTAAAATTACTATTCCCACTCCAGAGAGTGCAACAGTAGGGAAAGTGTTGGATAGCGTAGGGGTAAAAATTACTATTCCCAATTCAGTGAGTGCAACAGTAGGGAAAGCGTTGGATAGCGTAGGGGTAAAAATATACGATTCCCACTACAGTGAGTGCTACAGTAGGGAAAGCGTTGGATAGCGTAGGGGTAAAAATTACTATTCCCACTCCAGAGAGTGCAACAGTAGAGAAAGCGTTGGATAGCGGGAGGGTTAAAATTACTATTCCTACTCCAGTGATTGCAACAGTAGGGAAAGCGTTAGATAGCGTAGGGGTAAAAATTACTATTCCCACTCCAAAGAGTGCAACAGTAGGGAACGCCTTAGATAACGTAGGGGTAAAAATTACTATTCCCACTCCAAAGAGTGCAACAGTAGGGAAAGTGTTGGATAGCGTAGGGGAAAAAATTACTATTCCCACTCCAAAGAGTGCAACAGTAGGGAAAGTGTTGGATAGCATACGGGTAAAAATTACTATTCCCACTCCAAAAAGTGCAACAGTAGGGAAAGCGTTGGATAGCGTAGGGGTAAAAATTACTTTTCCCACTCCAGTGAGTGCAACAGTAGGGAAAGCGTTGGATAGCGTAGGGGTAAAAATTACTATTCACACTCCAGAGAGTGCAACAGTAGGGAAAGTAAATACTTCATATATGAATAAAAATAAATTAAATATTAATACAAAATACAAATTATTTAAAAGTAATTAACAATTTTATATAATATAATAATTAATCAACTACAAAAACAAAATAATTATTACAAATAATTACCTATTAATACAAATATTTACAATTAACAATTAATTAATTAACAATTAAAACATTTATAAAAATGACAACAAAACAAAACAAATAAATAAATAAAAATATTTAAATAATTACAATTAAATTACTTCCCACCCTATTCCCCTATAAACGCACAACCCGCTACAGAACCTACATTAATAAAATTTACATAATTATCAATTATTCAATTAATTAGAATTAATTACCAATTATATTTTAGTTAATTACCAATTAAAAATGTAAATATAAATTAATTCAAAATAAATACAAATAAATACATTTGAAAATGTAAATAAATATATTTAAATTGCTTCCCACCCTATTCCCCTCTAAATTCACAACCCACTACAGAAAATACATTAATAAAATTAACATAATTATCAATAATCAATTAATTAAAATAATTACCAATTATATTTTAATTAATTACCAATTGATTATTAATTAACAATTAATTCAAAATAAATACCAATAAATAAATTAACATATTTAATTATTTTTAATTAAATTACTTTCCACCCTATTCCCCTATAAACCCACAACCCGCTACAGAATTATATTGCGCAAAAATTAAATATCATGAAATTAATTAATTAAAATAAATGATAAAATAAATATATACTTTTCACACATATACTAACATAAAAAATACTTTACAAAATTAATATTAACTTACTTACCTCAAATTCGATATTTTTGTTGTCTATATTCTGTCCATTCTATATTTTTGTTGTCTATATTCTGTCCATTCTATATTTTTGTTGTCTATATTCTGTCCATTCGATATTTTGTCCATTGTATATTTTTGATTCGATATTAATGCTATTATATTCAATATTTTTGTAGTCTATATTCTGTCCATTCGATAGTGTGTCCATTCTATATTTTTGAAATCGATATTAATGTAACTCGATATTCATTCATTTCATAAAGCTTTATTCGGAGCAGGAAACAAGTCCATAAAAGCACAATACACAAGATACAATCATAAAAGCAGTGGCTATGCCAACACAAACTATACAGATCAGTTAATGATGGTTAAAACTGCATACTTATCCTAGCATTAATAGATTTTAAAAGGAAAGTAGCTGTATAAAAACATACATCAGGGTGTTGAAGATTAAAAAGCAGTCTCATGGAGTCATTTACATTCCTAACTCCAAACTTCACAAACAATTGGTTTCAGATAAGCGATCCGCAAATATTTATACAGTTGACAGAACAAAAGAAAGTGCTTAGTGCTTTGTAAACAGATGTTATCACATGGGCAGGGACCAATAGGAGGTAAACGCTGTTGGGGGAAGGCCACTAGGTTGTGGACTATCCCAGATCTCAATCTAGTCAACACAAACCGATGGACCTTCCAGGTCACCTGAGATAAATACGGTTGGAAGCCCGAAAATTCATTTAGATCATAGTATAAAATACAGGAGGAAAGATCAACATTCTCTTGGTGCCGTCTGTTAGCTTGGTGATTTAAGAAAGAGTTCTTGATTTCCTGTTTGGCTAAATCAGAGGCACCACAATTGTTAGTCAAAACATCCAAGCCAAAGTACTCCTTAAAACAATCCACATTATACTTTAGCCAGGGAATCCTCCGATAATTATCCAGGGACAAACAGTCAGATATAATGGATCTACACAAAGACGTCTCTTCCTTCATCCATATTGAACGCCAAAGCATAAGAGGTCTCAGGAGAACCAAATCGGAGAGATCGAAAATACCCAATTCATTGTGCACTAAGACATTGGAGACTGAGCTGGGTAGACACAAGAGTCTCTTTAAAAAAGTGTTCTCCTCTACCTGGAGCGGTCCCGCCCGGGCATAGCCCCAGACACCTGCTCCATACAGGGCCGTGGAGAGGCACCGAGACTGAAAATTTTGAGCATGTCATAGATACGCCTGTCCCCCAACTTCGTAGCCAACGCAAATATGCCATTTGAACTCCTGGCCATCTTAGACCTTACATTGTTATGTTCGCTAGACCATTTGTTATGTTTATTGTTAGAAAATGTAACCCCTAGATAAGAACATTTATCAACAATTTGAACCTTATTCCCCTCAATGAAATATGAAAAGGGCTTCTTTCCGTTCCTCCTTCCACATTCCATTACAACAGTTTTAGATTTATTGATTACTAGCTTTCTTCCTTTAATAAATATGGAAAAACCATCCATCAACCGTTGGAGGCCTATGGGGGTGCGTGAGATTAGAACCGCGTCATCCGCGTATAATAAAACTGGGACGCGGTCACCGTGTACTGTAGGGGCATCCACTGCCATAGATTTTAAAATAGAGTCTATCTCATTAATGAAGAGGGTAAAAAGCAGTGGAGCCAACACACAACCCTGTCTAATTCCATGCCCGATTTTAAACTTGGTGGTACATTCCCCTTGGATACCGTAACGTACACAGGCACGTAATTTGGTGTACAATCGTGCCAGAAAGAATACGATACCCTCAGGAGCCCCCATTTCAATAAGCTTGGCCCATAGGATGGCATGATCCACTAGATCAAAGGCACTACTTAAATCCGCGAAGCAGAGATAAATAGTGCCTGGTTTTGCTAGGGTATATTTATCGATAAGCAAGTCTAAATTAAGACATTGCTCTATCGTGCCACGCCCTTTCCTGAAACCAAATTGACTGTCAGCCAGTATACCATTCTCCTCCACCCATTCTTCTAATCTTACCATAAGAACTCGGCTCATGACTTTTACGGAAGAATCCAACAAGGAAATCGGGCGATAGTTCTTTGCATCCCCACGGTTACCTTTTTTAAATATTGGAATTATAATCGATTCTTCCCATGTCGGAGGTACCTCATTACAAACCGCAGCATTAAAAATATTGGTTAAAAGTGGGCCCCAAACATCGGGTACTAATTTGTAGACATCGATTGGAACCCCGTCTGGGCCCTTAGCTTTCCCCCCTTTACTAACCCTGATACTGTCTATAACCTCTGAGACGGAGATGTTAAGTGGCAGATGGGGCCAACTAGCCGTCATATTCTCCATAACGCTGTCAGAGTCAAAGATTTTAGAGAAATGAGAAATCCACTCTTCCCTAATTACAGTGGTAGTTAGTTCAGGGGTTTTATCATCTTTGAGAAAAGGGGAATTAATTGTTTTCCAAAACAGGGTACAATCGTTCAATTCAGCGGCCTGAGCCAAATTGTCCCACGTCTCCTGCTGGAGCTCCGTTTTCCTATGTTTTAAAATTTCCTTGTAACTACCTCTAAGACTTAGAACCAGGCTCTTATCTCTGGGTTTAGCTGCTAATGCCTTTTTTAATTCTTTAAGGGCTAGTGTACAGGCTTGGTTAAACCATACCCGCAGGCGACCTTCCTTATGCTTAGCAATAATGGTAAGTTTAGAATCAATGATAGAGTTAATATAAATAAAACGTTTAATAGAGTTGGCAGTGGCATCACCGTCATCTAAAATCCCTACTATATCTGTCAGACTACTTTTAATAATGGAACCGGAGGTAATCTCAGCCTTGTCCCCATTCCATCTAATTCTTATTCCATTGGGGCGGTGGGGTTCGATGTTGTAAATACTCCTTGTGTTAGGAGTCCTTTTGTTTTCCCACAACAGTGCCTCAACGGTCAAACAGTTATGGTCACTAAGCTGCATATCGACCACTTTAGGAGCCATTACCCTGGGTTCTAGGCTCGAGGAAATACAAATATAATCAATCACCAAGGAAGCTCCACGGCCTGTGAAGGTTGGGGTATATTCCTCACAATCGTTTTTGTCATTAACCATGATATTCATATCATGTCCGTGGAGAAAGAGATTTAATGAATCGCCATAGTGATTGTGTTGGAAATGTAATGCACCCTCTCCTTGACAATTTTCCACCCCGCATATGTTTAGGTCAGAAGGTGGGCAAGTGATGGCATTGAAATCACCTGCCATAAACATATCAAAAACAACATTAGAAGTAGTGATAATATCGTCAAGGGCGCTAGATAATGCTTTTACCGCCTGATCCCTGGTATTGTCAAAGATGTTGTTATAGAAATTTATTAAAAGGATATTCCTACCATCTGCATGATACAACCACAGGATCTGAGAATGCACCCCCACTTTTACATATTTTTTGACCAGCAGTGGAGTTTCAACAGATATCAAAACTAATAGACCCCCCTTCGCTCTCCCTGACAAAGATCCAATAGCGGGCAGCTGATATGAAACAAATCCGTCATAGCCCTTAAAATCCAGGCACCAAGTTTCCTGGAAGCATATGATTTCAAATAAGGCTAAAAATTATGTCAAGCCCAGACAATCCACTTTAGACCTGATACCTGCAACGTTCCAACTTGCGATATGACAGCTACTGAAGCCTTCTCAATAGGGTGATCGCCCATTGCCATGCTGCACGGGTGCAGGCTTTGTAGTACCCTCTTGGTTAATAGTCTTAGATGTACTCTCCACACCTACTCCCATTTCAGCCATCATGACCCCAGACATACATTCTGCAGGTGTACATACTTCATTGATGACGATTATGCACCCCGGTAGGTGGGAATTATGTCCACCACAGCTTAAACCCAACTCCTCCTTGTTATCAGTAATGTTCGGTTCAGTCTCTAGTCAATCAGTGAGGTCTAACCCACTCAAACACTGGAAACGGTTGGAAGTATCCACCTGGAATTCACTTTACTCACCATGTGGGCCTGCACCCCTCCACTTTAGCTGACCTTCGTCCCTGTGAGGCTGGCCCATAGACTGTCTATAAAAATAGCCTAATGGGCGAAGGGAAATACCATTCTCATTACAGGGGCGGGAGGTGTCTCTAATTAAGGTGGTAGTTGCAAGGTGGGGGTTACTAAAGTTTATGATAATACAATCACCAGAAATGTTCTTAGGGGTAGTACCAATCCAGTTGGTTCTGGTGGTAACCAGAATCTGGTCTGCCAATGCAATTGGAAAGCCACATTCTCGATTGAGCCATGCCACGCTTTTGTGTTTAAGCGAATCTTGTGATTCGTTAGCATGGTAAAGCCCCTCATCCTTGACTGGCGGGACATTGGTCAGTACTGCCACATACGGTGCACAGTCTGGTGGGGGATTCGGATGTCGATTGCCATGTTTATTGGGCCTCCCCCTATCTGTGGTGGCAGACCGTTTACCTGAGATCCCAGTGGCGCGCAGAGTAGGGTGGGCGGGATTGGAACATATAGGTATCGCTACTGCTGCTTTAGCTGAACCATTGGTGATTGGCTGTGGGGGGTTGTTAATTTGGCCTTGAACCCTGACAGCTGAGTTGGAGGTGTTACTTTGCTGTAGAGATAGACAGGGGTCAGGCCGAACCGCAGCATCACCTACTAAACTAGTATTAGGTTGCATAGGCATACTAGTTCCACCGCTCACCATAGGGGCCGGTGGAGAACTAATATTTTGGTTCAGACTAGATTGTACCAATCCCCCTAAGCGTGATAATTCCCTAGAAACCAGCTCGAGCTTTTCCAATATGGGTAGTACAATTTTTTCAAATTTGGCATCGATGATACTAATCAGGGTGTCTAACTGGTCAGGGGCTAGCGTAAAGTTGGTGGGGCCTATATCATCCTGGGATCTGTGAATATCATTGTTTGTTCCCTTTGATGTAGGGTCTGTGTTTCTTTTGTACTTCCGGGTTGCTCCCCTTTTTGGCGGCATTGTTCTGCTTAAATGCCTCCCTGACCTCAGTACTACTCTTTGTACTTTAGGGGTTGGGATTGGTGAGCTGAGGACTTCACAGTCATAATTAGAAGTATTGGTGTCTTGATTGACCTGGGAAATCGGCAAAGCAATGCTGCCCTGGATGGTGGAATTATCCAAGGGGCCTATCACTTCGCTATCATCAATAACTGGGGTGGGATGAGGGGTGGACAAAATAACAGGTATTTCTGTGGGGGTAATCAGTTGGTCAGAGACAGTGCCCCGACCCAAAGATAATCTACGTTCTTTGTTGATTTTGTTGACAACTTTCACCAGATAGTTATCAAGTGTTGCTACAGTAGATCGGACATTCCCACCCAAGTTTTTAGACATATTGCAAGGAAAAATAAAAACAACACAGATAGGGTGGTAGGGAACCTAAAGTTAAAATAACAAAAGGATTGAAATTTTAAAATTCCGACAAGCATAGAAATGAAAAAATATGCAGAAACCCAATAACGAAGATTTTCTACACATATAAAAGTTACCATATGTAATCCATAGTCCTCTAGGTACAGTCGAATTGAGTGAGTGGCCCTGCCCAGCCTCGGCCAGTCGCGGACTGTCGCAGACTGTCCCGCCCTTGTCCCAGGCTTCTCCCGGGCGCGCCCGCGTGCGTCCCGCGGGACGAGGAGGCGTGTTCTCCTTTATGCGCCTCCCGGCGCTTCCTGATTGTGAGGGCGGCGGCGTCCTTGCCGCGATGAGGCTGCTGGGGGTTGTAGTCACAGCGTCCCCCGGCGGAGCCAAGCCCGGCCAGGAGCACCTACAGCAGGGGACTGACGATGGCGGAGCCAAGCCCGGCCAGGAACACCTACAGCAGGGGACTGACGATGGCGGAGCCAAGCCCGGCCGAAAACACACAGCGGAGCTCAGCCAGCCATGTGTAGCAACTGGTGAGTGAGTTACGCCTCCCTAACTCAATATTAAAATCTCGATATTTTGAGTGTATACCGGCACAGTGAGCCCGGACCCATGTCTGGGCATATCCGCCGCACTTAGGGCAACGAAGCAAAAGACACAAATTGATGGACGGAATGCAGAACAAATCAAAATATTCACCCACAGTCAAGAGATCTGGGTTAAATCCATCATTCTTTTGCTCAGCATGCCAGAGAGGAGATGGAGGAATGACAAAACCTCGGAAACCCACCCAATCTTCAAAACTGCCAGCAACGCACCCCACCTCCTCCTCACAACCACAAAGAAAATGGCCCTCCAAGACAGAATCAATGCCAACGTACACAACAGCAAAGAACTCTTTGCCATTGTCTAGGAGTTTGCCAGGCCTAACAGCATGACCTCAGACATCCCACCCTCCCAAGACCTCTGCAACAAACTTGCCACCATCTTCCACCACAAGATCAGGCAGATTACAACAGCTTTGGCTTCCAAGACCCTGCCACAACACCCATCCCCACTGCACTTAACCACACCACACATCATCAGATCCTGCCCAACTGGACTCTGCTCACCATGGACAACACACCCAAGACCATGAAGAGCATCCACTCCAGAGCCCTATTGGACCTTTGCCCGTATCACATCTTCCACAGAGCAGCCACCTCCATTGCCCTGAGCTTCGCCGCACCATTAACTGCTCCATCAAAACCGCCACCTTCCCCGGTGACTGGAAATACGCCAAGATCAATCCCCTGCTGAAGAAGTAATCTCCTAAATCGATAGACCGCAAGAACTTCATACCCATCTCCTTCCTCCCCTTCTCAGCCAAGGTCATCGAGAAGGCCATCAAAGCCCAACTCTCTAATTTCATCGATGAGAACCACGCCCTTGACATCTTCCAACCCAGTTTCTGAACCAACGACAGCACGTAGACTGCACTCGTTGCCACCACCTATGAAATATTCTGCCTCCTTGACCAGGGTTAAGCCGCAGCCCTCATGCTACTGGACCTCTTGGCCACCTTTGAAACCATTTTGCACTGCACCCTAATCATGTGACTCCACGACGCTGGCATCCATGACAGGGCCCTAGACTCCCTGCGCTCCACCCTCCTCAACGTCTATATGGCCCCCCTTGCCGCCATCATCAGAAACCACAGACTCAACACCGTCTCCTACGCTGAGAACACAGAGCTGATCCTCGACCTTACCAATGAACCCACAGACACCAGAATCAATTTCCACAGTGGGATGAAGGTCTTTGCCGTCTAGATGAAAGATAGCTGCCTCAAGCTCAACTCGGACAAGACCAAAGTACTCATCCAAGGACGTATCCCCTCAGCCTGGGACGACTCTTGGTGGCCACCCCCACAGACCACAAACGTAACCTCGTCATCATACTGTACTCCTCACTCACAATGAACCGCCGGATCAAATCCATATCCTCAGCCTTCTTCCACATGCTCTGCCTGCTTCAAAAGACATTCATATGGATACCCACAGAATCCAGAAAGATCGTCAACCATGTACTCATCACCAGCAGTCTCGACTATGGCAATGCACTCTATGCCGGCGTCACCCAGAAATAGCTCAGGAAACGACAAAATGTTCAAAACGCCACAGCTAACTAGTCCTCGATCATTGCCCCCGCAGTCATATCACAGAACACCTCTAACTACTTCACTGGCTCCCAGTCAACAAGAGAATCACCTTCAAGCTCCTCACACACGCCTACAAAGCTCTCCACAACGTAAGACCAGCATACCTAAACCACCGCCTCTCATTCCATGTACCTGCCAAACCACTTCTCTCCACCCACCTAGCCTGGCCAAAGTCCCATGGATTCACAAGACCAGTACGAGAGGAAGACCCTTCTCCTACCTCACCACCAAGACATGGAACACCCTGCCCCAATTCAGGAAGGATCACAAGACCTGGCTCTTCGACTGAACCTCCTCACCCAGACAGATCAGCAACTCCCCTTGCCCCCTCAGTACTTTGAGACCCTCACATGTGAGTAGCTGCACTTCACAAACTCCTGATTGATTCATTCATTTATTGAATCTTCAAGTGAGAGATTGTTCAGCCCTTCAGGTCTCCTTAAAGGTACCAAGTAGCAGGTGCAGTACTACTCCCTTTCTTACACAGGTCCAGAAGGTATCCTCAGGCTATTAGACACTGGGGAAAAAGTTGAGAGTAGTACATCTACCAATGCCCAGGGCAATGGAGGAATATCAACCTGTAAGTATGGTGGGGGAGAATTTTGGGGGAAATTAGAAGGTATGTTGTAAACGCTGTTAGAACCCATTATGTCAAAACTAAGTGGGGTAGAGTCTAGGCTTTTGCTTTTGGGGTCTTCAATGGGGAATTGCCTGAAAACAATAGCTACAGCACATACAAACACAGAAAATATATCCCCTCCTAGCAGTGAGAATAGGATAGCCGGTAAAAGTACCAAGATGACTGACCCAGCACCAAATAGCCTAAGTTCTCCAGCCATAGATGGTGCCACTAACACTAGTGGAAGCATGAGAGGGAATGCCCCCACACCAGAGCCACCAAGTATAAGGAGTAAAACACTTACACCTGACTCCCAGCAAAGAATTGCTGAAGGTTATTGATCTCCCTTCAGAAGCTACCCCATATGTGGTCATATTGGGGCACGCTCCTGCTCTCCCTTCAGGAGAGACCGAGAGCTACGAGCAATTGTGGAATGAAACAACATTTTGGCCTAATCAAAACACTTCAGGTGGGATGAACATTTCCAATAATATAATAATGGTACGCAGGGTCAGCTGGATAGGCAGATCAAACAAAACAGGTAGTGGGGACTGTATCATTGTTAAATTTCGACAGTTCTTCCATTGCAGGTCGCCTACTATTAAATGGTCAATGCCATCAACAGATGACTGGTACGGCGATTGAACTATTACCCCTTGGGTTCTTTTACAGGCCCTCACGCGGGAGGGGCTTGATTCGATCTAATCAGGGAGGTAATTGGCGAATGGGAGATCAGTCGAGGGTGCGATTTCCAACTGTCTGTCCTCTCCCCAGGATGCAACAGAATAACTTCAGCAACCCAAGTATGAACAGGCACGGATTTCCAGTCCAAAACAGATTTGAACTTCTGTCTGGCCAGGAAACCTGTGATTGACTCAAGGTACTGGATGGCCAGGGAAGAGGGAGGCTGAATGACCTGGGAGTTAAGGAAGTTAGATCTCGCAGGAGGAGCTCTAATAATGTTGTCTCCTGGAATATTGAAGGATTAGCTGCTAAAATGGACAATCCTAGTTGCATCACCTATATTAGGCAGTACCTGATAATCTGTTTACAAGAAACATGGTCAGTTGAATGTAACCATCTCCTTGAAGGATATAAGGCATACTTTGTCCCAGCAACTGCCCCAATTAGGGGAAGACCAAAGGGGGGGATGGTCATTTATATCTCTGTGGAGTTGTTCTGTAAAGTACGTATAGTTTCATCTTCTAACCGGCGGCATTCTTGGTTTAGTTTTAAACTGAGAAAACTGTATAGCTGGCCTGGTAATTTTTTATAATTCAGTAACTTCATGCTCGGATCACAGTCACATATATGCTCTGAATGCTTTTATCAATATGTCTATGAGTCATAGTTTGCACAACCTTATGGTCATGGGTGATTTTAATATACATCCATGTGGTGACCCCTTATTTAAATGTATCTCTGAACTAAATTGCTCACAAACCCATGGTTTGCACTTTGAGCACTCGGCTGAGGGGGAGCTTCTTAATGATATGTTGAATGATTATGATATGACACCCACCATGGCCCTGATGGACCCCTCTATTAGATTTGGGGTACCCACTTTTAAGGGCCACGGGAAGGGTACATTTATTGATTATGTGTTGATTTCATTCTCTATGCAGACATTTGCAGATTTCTTTTTAATTGAAGAGAGTGAATTTAGCGATCACAATCCTCTCTCTTTGTGTTTGTCAGGACCATGGAGTGCAAAAGTTGGGTCAAATCACAGACAGGGTATATTACGTACAACCGATGGAAGGCGCAGACTTAAATGGACTAAAGTTACCCCTGATTTATTTTATAAAGATATTAAAATGTCTTGTGCCAATGAAATTGTTATCTGTACTCAAGGGGGCCATCAGCATACGAAGGTGCTTGGGGCATTCCAGACGATCTCGGACAAGGTTATGGAGCTATTGTCTGTACCAGCTACAAAACAGACCAATGAGGGCCCTAAGTCGTTTGATCATGACTGCTCAAAAGAAGCTAGTAATTTAAGGGTAGCTCTAGCTGCCAAACCAAGAAAGCAGGCTAACGTAAAAATGTGTCAGAAAGATTATAAGACAGTGTTAGCCAAACGCAAGGAGATCTTAAGGGTTAAGGCATGGAATGATCTACTGAACCCTGAAACCCTTTAGAATAGCTCTAAGTTCTGAGGCATAATGAAGAAGCCATTTCTTGTTCAGGAGGCAGGAGACAGTCTTGAATGCCACATATCCAAGGAAGACTGGGAAGTCCACTTTGAGCATCTGTATGATTGCCCTTTGGAAGACACTGCCAGTTTGGCATTTGTCTGCAGTTGTCTGCAGTGGTAACAAAATCTTAATTGAAAGGGGTGAAATCCTTGAAGGTATTTTAGGATTAACAGCTGGGAAAGCACCTGGCCCAGATGGGATACCCCCGATCTATTTAAGTCTGAACCTTCTTGTTGGGCCCCAATTCTGGAGTCCGTTTTTAATGCTGCAGTACAAAGCGGGTGTCCCACGTCTTGGGGGTCTCGACAATTGCTCCTGTCTTTAAAAAAGGGGATAAACGCAGTGCACACTGTTAAAGACCCATTTCACTCATAGATTCTATGGTGAAAGTAATAGGAAGGATACTGCTGCAGAGACTTTCAACCTGGGTTGGGGATAATAATTTCATGTCCATCTCCGACTATGGTTTCTGCAGTGGTCGTTCAACAACAACCCAATGCCTCAATTACTTTTTTAATACTAAGCAAATATACAGTGGCACATAGGGGCACCATCCACCTCGCCTTTATGGATTTGTCCTCAGCTTTTGACTGTGTGAACAGACGGAAGCTGTCAGTCCATGAGGGCGAAGGGGGTTGATGGTGGTATTGTTGACTTCCTAGTAGATTTACACAGCAACACCAGAGCGAATGTTAGATTTTCTCAAGATCTGATTGTGACAAAGAATTTTAATATCCGGAGAGGAGTCCGACAAGGATGTATTCTGGCTCCTTTTCTGTTTAATATTTATATTAATGACATGGATAGCGCTCTTCAGGAGGTACCGGCTGACTGTCCTAGAGTCGGTCGCCGGGGTATTGCGGTCCTATTATATTCGGACGACGCAGTGCACATATCTAGGATGGAAAGAGGCCTCCAAGCTCTTTTAACTGCTTTCAAGTCCTTCATGACAGACAGGGATTTAACTTTTAACAACTCTAAATCTTTTGTCATGCAAGTAGGTCAGCAACCCAGCAGGAACTTTTTATTCAAAGTAGCTGATGCAATAATTCCCACATCCAAGACCTTCTCCTATCTTGGGGTCCTCTTTGACAATAAATTAAATTAGGGCCCGCATGTTCTCAAAAAGAAAGAGGAGTTCGCAAGGGTGAATGCATCAATTTTTAATTTTGCAACTAAGCTGGGGAAAAAACTACTGGTGCTATGCTGCAACTATACAATGCCAAATCAGTGGCCACAGCGGTATATGGCAGTGAAATATGGGGGTATGTTGTGGGAGAGCAGCTTCAGATCGTGGAGAATTCATTTCTGAAACGCCTTTTGTATGTCCCCTCGGGCAAGTCCAATTTAGCTGTCCATGAAGAACTGGGGACACAGTATGTCAGTGATACTTTCTCCTTACACCCATTGACCTGTTGGTTAAAACTCTGGTTAAATCCTGATATCCCCCTAACTCACTTAATTGTGAAAGACTGTTTGTCTCAGGATAATGCATTAGCTATACCATAGTTAAAATATCTGAAGTCATGCTTTCTCAGATTAGGGCGCAGTGAGCTGTTTGAAACCCCTAACTGTATTACTAAGAGGGACCTGGAGGCAACTAAACTGGCCTTCCTCATGGATAGGAATATCCAGAGGGAAGCCATTGAGATTCAGAAACCGAGTGTCAGAAAATAGGTTATGTTAAAAACAACTGCATCTATTGAGCCTTATTTAATGGCACTCTGACCTCTCATGACATTTTTTTACTAACTAGATTTAGGCTGAATCTTTTTTACCTCTTGCTTGTTAGGCCAAGAACTGCTATTTTTAGTAAAGTTGCAGCTCCCTGCAGCTGCGACGGAAAGTCTCCGCAGGATATGCTGCATTTTATGTTTTTATGTTAGATTTTATGAATACCCCCGCAAACGCTATCTGGTATCACTTTTAAGAAAGCTTAATTTTTGTCAGATCAGACCAGATATGATGTATTTACAACTCTTACACAGTGACAGTTTTCTCCATGTACTTGAATTCTTAAAATCAATTGTTAAGTACAGAAAATGACTGGATTTGTAATGGTTTTTATCTAATGAAATGTTTTATGAGCCTGTATGTACTATATTTAGTTAATATCATGTATTTCTTTTTCTGTAATATTAATTCTATATTTTGTATTTTCAGTATCCTGAAATGGTTTGCTTTTTAGAGAACAATGAACTTTTTATTACTGTGTGTGTACTTTTATAGTTTGCACACAAAACCGAAATAAAGTTTTATTGAATTGAATTCTTGGCAGCAAAGCAACAGCAGGTCAGTCCAGCAGAGCAACAGCAGGACAGTCTTCCTTCTTCAGTTTCAGCTTTCTCCTTGGCAGAGGTTCCTTCTTGATTACAGGATGATCTAATTTTGTGTAGTCAGGGGTCCTGTTGCCCCCTTTGTGCAGGAGGGCTCTGAGCCCGGTCTGAACCAGTTCTGGGTGTTCCTTGAGCACTTTGTTTTCCTGGCTTCTCCTTTTCTTTTCAGAGAGAGGGGCAGGGTCGTCAGCTGCCCAGCAGGAGGTGGAGGCAGAATTGTGGAAGGCAGGCACAGCCCTACTCAGGCCCAGGTGCCATCCCCTCCCACCACTCAAGATGCAGATGCAGTCATTCAGCTTAGGGCTGACTCAGCCAGCCTCCTGTGGGGCTCCCCAGCCCGTGTCACTCTCAAACAGACAGTCAATTCACAAACAGGCCAAGGCACGCAGAAAGGTCAGACAAGAGAACAGCAACTTTCTAAAAGTGCTGTTCTCAAACATAGGATTTAAAAACCACCTTTCCTAAAAGATGTATTATTAAATTCCGAGTTCAGGGATACCAGACTTTTATGTCCTACCTTGCTCCTATGGGAAGATATGCTGGAAGCCACTGTAGCCAGCATTCCCCATGATAGCCTATGGGCAAGGTACCCTTACAATAGTGAAAAACGAAAAAGGCTGTCATTCACTACCATACTGCGAGTATACACTATGACGCCTCACCTACCACGAACTTAGTGATAGCATCTGAGGGCTCCCCATCAAACGATACTGATTATAATTACAATCCAGACCTGCTGGAAGAAATTGGAAATCTCCTACATAAATCCCTTTCACCCCTTCAAGAGACTCTGGCAAAACTAGAAAAAGCCGTAGTCGAACTCACAGTGTCATTGAAAGCCAATTCTGCCTTAAATCATGTACAAGACTTACAAAAAGTACAAAAACCCGGGGCACCGAAACCGGTAACTATAATCCCTGTGCCCCAAGGAGAAAACTCGCTACCCGTACCCACCACAGCCCCGAAACCCTCAGTTATAATACCAACCAAGAACAAAGCACCAGACACCTTAGTCTCAACAATCCCGCCAGGAAAAAATAGCACCCCCGGTAATGGCACTATCATAGCCTCAAAAAATAAACAACCATCAACCAAGCAATCTCAAACTTACCGACCGAGGGAAAGACAACAACAGGGCGATACACGACCAGTAACACGACCAGTAACACTTCCACCAGAAGCCAGTCCCTTTGTTGCTATACTGACTGGTGTACCAGAGCTGACGGACCAAAAATACGAACCAAACTGGTCATTAAAAAACAAGATACAACACTGGCTCACCATAAATCGTCCATCACCACCCCCCTACTGCTCCACTAGAATTCTGATGATTAGAAGAGCCCCTTGGGTCGGCCATGGCAAAAAAACAATACAGGGGGACTGTGTCCTAATTACTTTTGAGGACCCGAGAATAGTGGAACACATCTGCTCAGGAGAGGACCAAACTCCAAATGGGGGGGTAGGAATAAAACGTCTCTCCTTCTTTTACCCACCCACATTTCAAGACGGTCCCTCGCAAATGGAGGGACCTTGGTACACAATAGGTCCTCGTTACCGAGGCAGAGATAGGGACGAATGGAGAGGGCAAGAACAGTGGAGAAAATATAGAGAACCTCCACGCTGGGACGGCTGGAATGGACTACCACTAACAAATATGTATAGTGGCTTAGAGTGTGTCGACTGACCACCACAGCCAGAAGAACAGACTTCTAAAACCCCAGCCATCCCGCCAATCCCAGATAACCTTTTAATCCCTGAAGATCCAGCCATTCCCAGTAATCTACAAACAGACATTGCCCTCAAAAGTAATCCTCCGACTCTGAGCGTGATCTCCTGGAACATCGCGGGATTACGACCAAAGCTGGAGGATGGGACTCTCATGCACCATGTACACAGACACCAAATAGTCTGCTTACAGGAGACATGGTCACAATCAGAACTTCATTTGCAGGGGTATAAGACATATTTTTCCCCTGCACTGGGGGGACAAAAGGGTAGACCAAAGGGAGGACTAAATATTCACATAGCCAACACCATCCAAAACATAAAAATAAATATAATTGAACTGGAGCCTAACTTCCAGATCATTGGTCTCTCTTTATTAAAAAATGAGTTTGTAGTCCTCATCAATTTTTATAACAACCTTGAGGAAATACAGCTCCAGAGAGTTTTCGCCCACCTTCATGAAAAATTAACAACCCTTAGACAGAAACAAGGAGCAAGGGGTGCATTGTCTATAATATGGGCAGGAGATTTCAATCTACATCATTGTACCCAACCACAGCAAAAATGTCCTGGTATGGTGACTGAGGAAGGTGATTCTCTTATCCATTTTTCTCACAATAATGCGGGAGGAGTAATGAACGAGCTCCTATCAGATCTGGACCTCCAAATAGCAAACATCCCGGATCACAGAACAAGTTCACTAGAACCGACCTGTAGAGGTTTTAGCACTACGGTTGATTACACTATAATATCAGCTAGCCTACAACCCAGACTAAACAGCTTTGAAGTCATACCCAACACTCATAGTGATCACGCTATTCTTACAATGGAAATGACTATAAATCATCAACAATCTCTCCCTATGACGATAGCTAGTGCACTGTCCCAGGACAATATAAACCTGGGCCAACTGAATGGGTACTCAATAAAGTGGGGGAAGATAAACCCAGAGGAAATTACCAAAGACTTGATAAAATCAGTATACCCCCAAATCAAGAAATGTTTAGATATACTGGTAGAAGATGAGGAAATTCTTAAAAGTTTTGCCCAAATTTTGGAAAAAACAAAGTCCCTACTCACAGCTAAACATAAAGCTGGACCGCGCCGTTTAAAAGGATGGTTTAACCAAGAATGTACTCAGGCTCATAAAAACCTTAAAGTAGCACTAAACAAAGATGAAAGGGATCCTCATACCATATCCGCTTTAAGAAAGGAATACCTTACAATCAGAAAAAAGAGAAAAGCGGAATTAAAGCAAGCTTTATGGGACGAACTCCACGTTAGTGCACAGGAAAAAAACAGCCAGGCCTTCTGGAGAGTAATAAGATCCCCTTTCTTGGCTGACGACACAAATCCAAAAATTGAAGTTGCGATAGATGAGACAGAATGGGTGTCACACTTCTCAAAAATCTTCCAAAAACCATCCTCAGATCAAGAAACTGAAGATGAGAATTTAAAGGCTCCGCTTTACCCTATTCAAATAGACTTTGAAATCTCCGAGATCCTTTTGGCCCTGAATTCAAGCAAGAACGGAAAAGCTCCAGGCCCGGACGAAGTCCCGGCTGACTTCTTGAAGTACAATACAGATCTCTGGGCCCCGATCATTACCAGGGTGTGCACGGCGGCGGCAAAGAAAGGAATCCTGGAGTCCTGGACAAGGTCCGTCATGGTACCGATATTCAAGAAGGGTAATCGCCAGGACCCTGCTTGTTACCGTCCAATATCCTTGCTGGATTTATTGGGAAAGATGGCAGGTAGGGTGATTCTGGAGCGACTTCAGGACTGGGTAGGGGAGAGAGGCATACTGTCTGACCTATAATTTGGTTTTAGAGAGGGCTTTCGAACGGTGGAGCAAGCCCTAAACCTTTCCGTGATCATTGGAAAATATATACACGCCAAAAAAGATAAACTTTATATGATCTACGTGGACTTGTCCGTGGCGTTTGACTGTGTCTCTCACACCAAATTGTGGTCCCTCTTAGCTCAAATGGGGGTAGATCCGCCACTCCTGAATTTCTTAAGAGAAATATACTCCAACCCCTCAGCTAGAGTCCGTTTTGGCACCAAGGGAGAGCTGACAGCGTCCTTCAGAGTGGAGCGTGGAGTCAGACAGGGATGTGTCCTGGCGCCTTTCCTTTTCTCCCTCTACACTAACAACTTGGAGGTTGAGCTTCTGAAGGGTGCCCGGGACCTCCCACAGGCAAAACAACGCCCGATTCCCGCTCTGCTCTACGCGGACGACGCTGTCCTCCTGGCACGGACTCCCCGCGAACTCCAAAAGATCCTTAACAGGTACTCTCAGTTTATGGCGACTCTAGATCTTCACATAAATGTGAAAAAGACTTTTGTGATGACTGCAGGTGCTGGGAGAAAACATCTGAAAAACATTACCCTCAACAAACAAAAAATAGACTCTGCAACTGAATACTGCTATCTGGGAATTACAATAGACAATAAATTGTCCTGGAAAAAGGCAGTGGAAGCGAGGAAACACTGCTTCAAAAGAGCGCTAGCGGCATTGGTGACTTTTTCACAAAAACTGGGAAAACGACCGCCTGTGGAATTGTTAGCAATATATAGGGCCAAATGCATATCGACAGCCCTGTATGGAGCAAGTCTATGGGGTCACACGGACGTCACTTCCTTGCAAATAGCAGAAAATAACTTTCTAAGGTTCCTTCTGATGGCCCCAAAGCGATCCTCAACTTATGCTTGCCACGCTGAACTTGGTATTCCACACATCGAGGACCTCGCAAAAATCCAACCGCTACTTTTATGGCATCGTATCTGGACCTCGGAAAAAAATGACCTAACTAAGATGATAGTGGCAGACGCTATGATATTAGATCATGCTTTAAAAATCAAATGGTTAGCCTATATCAGGAATTTCTGCATTGACCTTGGGGCAGAGCAATATTACTTAAATCCTGAAACAATTAGAGAACTTACAAAGAAACAACTAAAAGCATTAGCCCTGGGACATTTGGAAAACCTGAGACTACAATCTGAAGCAGGCAAACCGTCTGTTCAACACGCGATAATGGTCCAATCCACTCTTTTAATTCAGCCCTATCTAAACCTTAATATTGGTATCTTTGACCGTTTCCTACTGATAAGATTCAGACTAAACATGTTTCACAGACTGGTAGCTTTTCCAACACCAAACGTTTGGGATCCGAATCCACCCTTATGCCCCTGTGATGAAAAGTCAACACAAACCACCTTGCACACTGTCTTGTTCTGCAAGTTTTATCACGATCACCGCAAGGTTTGGCTATTGTCTTTATTAAAATCCTGGGGTCTCAGACAATGTCGTCCTGCCATGATGTGTTTACAGCTTTTGGACACTGAAGTTACCTGTTACCATGTGCTCAATTTTCTGAAGTGTATACACAGACACAGAAAAAATCTTTAAAGTGATTTCCTTAAACAAATTTATGTTTTTATAAGTCAGATGTGGAACTTACCTGTTACATGTAATCAATTTGCATTTTTTATTATATATAACTGTTTTAGTATGTGTTGCCATGCTTTTATGGATTTCTAACTTTGAAATTCCGAATAAAGAATATTATTATTATTAATACCAGAGCGTGTCATCTGCACTAGTACATGCTCTACCTTTCACATACACTGCACCCTGCCCACGGGGGTGCCTTGGGCCTTCCACAGGGGTGACCAATGTGCACAGAAAGGGAAGGGTTAGGCCTGGTCAGTGGGGACACCAACCAGGAGGACATGGCAGTTCACAGACTGTACACAGACACTGCTGGGGCAGGCCTGAGACACCATTTTAGGGCTACTCATGTGGGTGGCACAATCAGTGCTGCAGGCCCACTAGTAGCATTTGTATCACCAGCCCTGGCACACTCAGGGCACTTTACTAGGGACTTCTTGGTGGGACAAAGATGCCAATCATGGATAACCAATGACAATAACAATTTACACCAGGAGCACTTGCACTTTGACACTGATCAGCAGTGGCAAAGTGCCCAAAGCATCTAAAACAGCAGAAACGAAATCCAGCACATCGTCAAAAATACAGGAGGTAGAGGCAAAAAGACTGGGGAAACCACGCCAAAGATGCCAGGTCTAACAGACATGCCCTCTCAAATACTGAGGACGTTCCATTCACCCAAGCTAAGCAAATGGATCTTTTCATCAAGCGTTGGATTCATGCTGACCCACAGCTCACGAATATTTTTCCCGATTGATTTTATTAATCTCAAACTGCTAGCGAGGTTAGCTGATCTCTAAACTGTACAAGGCGTGCATGTCATTGAAGCCTACACATGACAGGAGGATAAGGGAATAATGTGGAACTGACCTACGTCGAGCCATGACTGATAAAGAGTGGTATTACTGCTGCACTCAGTTGAAACTAGTTTCCCCCAACCACAAAACAAGTTTCTCCAATTTAAAATCCTGCATGGAGTATATTTCACCCCTATCACACTTGCTAAAATAGATCCCAACAGATCCTCCAACTGCCCTAAGCGATTCAACCTTGAAGCTGATTTTGTCCATTCTACATAGACTTCCCATCATATAGGGGCTAACTGGGGTGAGATATTTGAGCACCTCTCCTTAATGGTAAATATTGAGCTCTATCCTGATACGCTTAGGACACTCTTGGTTCATGTAGTGGATGTCCTCAAATCTAACTGCAGATACAAAGCGATTGCACTGTCTCTGGCCACAAGGGAAATAGGGTTGCATTGGGTTAGTGAGGTTCGTCCAGCTGTTAAGACTTGGATTAGCAGTATTATTTATTGCAACTCCACTAGTGAGGTGTATACAATACAGCCACCAGCCTCATGGCCAAGAGATATTTGGAAACGTCTCAGGAACTCCCAGTACTAGTCCTCCCTACCTAGGGTTGTAACTCAATACCCACAAAGCTGTGTACACTTGATTGCTCCACGTGTCACTGTTGCTGTACTTGTCCTGATGACCTTTAATAATTCTTAAAAAGATTGTTTTAAATATCGTTTTCCTTTAGTTTATTTTTAGTGTGGGTGATGGATGGGAGTCTATAAGAGACATTTAACAGAGAAGGATTATGTTTTTCAACACCATCCAACTTCCATAAACAAAGTTTCTTTTAGATCAAAATTGGATCTCAAATATGAAAAACGGGGTGGGGGGCACAAAGATCGGCTGTAATAATATTAGTGAGTGGTTGTTGTATAATATAATATTGAAAACACATCTCACTATCCTTAAATATTAGATATAAACATATTTAGAATTTGGACCAGTGTACTTGTTCACTGTCTGTGACCTGGCCGAAGAGGGCATGAAAGAGGTGAAATCACATCATAAATTTAAAGCTATTCCTTTCAGGGGCCCCAAATTACTTTTGGCCCAGGGCACCCAAAATCCTTAAGATTTCCATGTATAGGGCTACCTTCTGTAAGCCTCATGGCATTAAGGTAGATGTAGTCCTTGCACCTCTCGTTTCATTTTCAATCGTTTTTAACAGTAAAATACTAAACAATTGTCAATGAGATACTCTCTTTTATTTAAACAGCTCGATTTTCACTAAGATACTTACTTTCCTGACATCATGATGTGTCAATTCCATTAACGATTTGCAGAGGATGAAGATAGCAATAGTTTGTTTTAAACCACTGGCCCTAGATGCTGCAATGCTGCAAGTTTCTGTAATGCAGACTTAGGGGTCGATTAGGATCGCGGACGGACTTGAGTCCGTCCGCGACCCCTGAGGAGGAGGGAACGTCCGCATGGGCTGCGGCGTTCCCTCCGATCAAATTAGGATGTGACCGCCAGTGTGGCGGTCACATCCTCCATCTCTAACATTGCGGCGGGTGCAGCTTCAAGCTGCATCCGCCGCAATGTAAAAAATCCATGCACAGCATTTGCGTGCACAAAGCGGCAGGCACCGCGCGGTGCCTGCTGCATTGTGCACGCAAATGCAGGGGGGTACCATAGGTACCCCCCATGTGCACCCCCCACCCCACCTTCACCCAGGGGGCCCGCAACGGGCCCCCGAAGTGAAGGTCCGTATGCTTTTCCACGGCGGTAAAGTCGCCGCGGAAAAGCATATATTTTCAGACATCCTAATATGCCTGGCGGTGTCTGATAGACACCGCCAGACATGTTAGTGCTTTTCCGCCGCGGTCGCCTTCCGACCGCGGCGGAAAAGCGGCGGACAGATTATCAGACCCACCAGCCATCCTAATTTGGCGGTGGGTCTTTGGAGTCTCCGCCGCGGTTTTTCCGCATCCTCCAGGCCGGCGGACACTTCCGCCGGCCCGGAGGATGCGGAAAAACCGCCATCCTAATCGACCCCTTAGATTGTGGAAGTGATCAAAGTAGTACAGAACCTTTCACAGCCGTTTGCCTTCTGCAAAGGGACATCACTTTGTTTTGGTACTTTGGATACAGTGAGGCGTTTTAAGAAAACATTTGCCTTCAAGAATGTAGACTGCGTTTCTCAGTACTGTTCCAGGAGCAGTCCCTTAAGGACTGTGAACCCATTTTGTCACACACTTTGATAATATTTCTTTTTTTCACATGCTGTACTTATTAATATAGATTTGAAAAGTGATTTTTTGTTGCGAGGCATATTTGTAATTATAACTCTTATTTTATTGCAGTTTATGAGCCTGTCATTTTGCATGATTCGGATCACAGAGCATGTTCTTATATTAGAGTAGGCGGCTGCTTGAAGTGACAAAAGCATAATAGCGTTGAATACTTTTCATAGATAATTTGTTTTTCAACACAAGTAAGAATCAAAAATTAAACAAACTTTTGACAGTTGCAAACACAGTGATAATGTTAGACTATATCATGCAATTTTGGATACTAGACGCTGTAGCATCATTTATAATGTATTGTAGGCCCCTTCTTATCTTTATGTATCAATGCACCACCAGTTGAAGGCTGTGCCCAGATCAATATCAAGTGAGGGTGGCAACATTTGGTTCTCTCGTCAACTGGTTTTTCTAAACAACCCATTGTGCTGTGTATGGTTAGTAGTGGATTTGGAGCGGAGTGGAAAAATATATTCCTCCCATTGGACAATCAGGTTATTGCTTTCTGGCACATCATCACATTGGCTTCATCAGCAAAATGGTTGACACAGTTATCATAATTTTACCATAATTGTACGCCAGCTCTAAAAGTTGCAATTTCTATTCTGGACTAGGCGGCTTTTCGATTCCCCAATGCTAACTATCTTTTGGGACTAACACATGCAAACAATACACGTTCTACCTTTGATGCAAATATGCACGTGTCAACTGCAAACCTTTCTTATCTATCCATCATAGCAACATTGTCCGTTTTCGCATTACATAATTTTTATCCCATGTGTCATGTCACTTAAACCTTATCCTTGCTTCCAATTATTCTAGCATTTGTATTCATATACTACAATATCTTTCAAGATTATGGGAAGTTCTTTTAACTATATATCGTTAAAACTCCTTAAAAATAAAAATGTTCACATCAAACAGGATAAAGTGTGACTCTCAGACCGCCTGCATGCAGAATTCAACCCCATGCAACTGAATCCCAAAACATGGAGCATTATACAGCTAAAAAATGCTCGCATTCTTCTGTTCCCACTCCCCTTTTTCTTTCCTTTGAACTACACATATTCACCTCATCTTCCTCACTCTTCTCCACCATCTCATTCTATACAACATTTATTCAAGTCTCATCTGTTATTCATATTGTTGCATACTTTCACAAACCATCCAACATTTTTACGTTTATGAAATCATACCTTGACACCTCAGTGATTTGGAGAGTTAACTAGATGGTAATCATTTTCACAACACTAACAAAACCTTTTTATGAATGTCAAGGAGGTTTAATTCCATCATATTTTAAAAGATGCACTATTTCTCTGTTTGCTCCACTCTTTTGTAGCCTTTTCTAATTTGGGTTCTTTAACACATTGTAAATTCTCTTTTATCATATAATTACTCAGTCAAAAACATCTTTATTCGGATAATCAAATATCCATACAAAACAAATCACATTAAGAACACTTAAAAACATATAAAGTATAAAATATGGAATAAAACACAATTCATCACACACAAAAGTGACATATAAAAGCACTACAGTTTGACCATTGAAATCTTGACCGGGAAACGCTATAGAGAATAAACCTAATTCTCCCAAAAATGCGAGTCTGCACCCTAAAGCGCCTTCTACACGGAGTGGGAGAAACAAACAAACCGCTGTAGCTTACGAGCAGGAGGACTCAATGAATAGCTCACCAAGCACAACAAAATCCGGTGAGTCAGCTGCTAATTTGAATGTTCAAACTCTCAAGAAAGGGGTTGAGCGTGCTTCTGTACAAACTGTACCCGCACTATTTGAGAAACAATCAGCTAAGAATGCGCGAACACAGCGTGGGGAAATAGCAATACCCACTCCCCAGGAACATCAGACTACGCTAACTGAAAAAGGAAATAATGCAGATTTAGAGATTCAGATGCAGGTCAATAATAATGCGCAAAAAAAATCAGGGGTGCCCGAATTATCTGTCATTAACCCGGAGTCAGAGTCAGTGCTGATCCTCGATTCTGCACCTGCACCTGAATGTGAGATTGCCGAGAGTGGGATTATGGGAGACGTAGTCCCTGTCGTATTAATAACTCAATCAGATGCAGGAACTAATGGCACAAACGAAAACTCAAACACTGCCTCAGAAGGCAATTTGAGAACAGAATCTTCTACAGCCTACTGTCATGACACGATGCAAGACGCTAATGACCAATTTTATTCAATGTCCGACCTGACATCAGAGGAAAGCCTGGACAAAGACTGGGCTGATTATCCGGCTGATGATAATAGTATAGAGGAAGAAATGGGGGAGGGTGAAGCTTCACCTCTTTCAGATATCACAGTAAAGAAAAAGACGATTCGAAAATCACAGCCTGTAAGAGATACAAGCAATGAACTGGGAAACTTAAATCAGTTAGATGAACAATTCGTGGCATCTTATCTTGAAGTAGTCTCTGACTCGGAGGTTACATTAACACCTTCAATGCTAAGGCAATTCCCGCTGGGTGCTGGTACTAGAGAATTCCCATTGTTCATGACAAGGTCAGCTCGTCATAAGCACAGCTCCAGTAAACTGCATGACGAGCTGGCCTTGTCATTAGCATGGAAGTGGTTAACGATGATATATCAAACATTGCTAACACATAGGTCTGATACAAAAGTTGAGATTGCACGCACCCAAGCCACGTGTCGGAACGTACAGAATGCCACTCGACGTATTACAAAAATATGTACTGATATGGCTGCAAGAGTTTCGGAAGCCGAGACCACGATTTCAACACTCGAAGACAAAGTTGTGGCTCAGAAAAAAGAACTTTCTTTGGTGAAAGGTCAACGAGATGACATTAGTGCTAAATTAACGGAATTGGAAAACCAAGCTCGTCGAAACAACCTGCGAGTTCTAGGGGTGCCAAAAATATGGGTGGCTCTGATGTCCGGAAGTTCATCTGCGAACTTTTCTCTGATGCGTTCCCAGAACTAGGAATGTGGGACTGGTCGGTGGTGATCGAATGTGCTCATTGTTTCCCATTTGTTATCAGAACCAAGCAGAAAAATGATGACTACCCCAGAGCTATCCTGGTCAAATTTAATAACTTTCTAGCAAGAGAAGCTGTATTCAATCTGGCTAGACCGGATAAAAAATGTACTGGCAAAGATTGCAGCTTCTTTGTCAGACCTGATTATTGTCAGGCGACTGTGTCAAAGCGCTGGCATCTTAGGCAGCTGGTAGTCGGCTTTCAACAGAAGGGAGCCACAGTGTTCTTGCAAAGTCCAGCAAAACTAAAGGTTATCGTAAAAGGCCAAACAAAATTCTTCTTCTCTGAAATAGTTGCTAAGGATTATTTGGCCTCACTATGAATACTGGTATACTTTGTTGAAACTGTAAAATTCTAACTCTTCTCTTTTTTTTTCGTATACTAGTCAAAACAGGTTATTTATGCTTTCGAAGTAGATTTGGCCGGAAGCAATTTTGGATTTCTTCTTCAGAACCTGGAGGGGGGGTGGTATTCTGTGCTCCCAGGGACTGGCTGTCCCTGTGCCTCATAAGGAGGGTTTGGGTGGGGGGAGGAAGGGTTGGTTGGGTGGTGGTGGTCTTTGGGGGTTGTGGGCTGAGTGGTAGGGTGGGGTTGGTGGTGGGGGGATAAATCAGCAACAGTCAGTTGTAGACACAGAAGTACTTTGATATTGAAGTCTGAAAGTATCAATAAGAAAATTTGTTTTGAATTTAATTTTGTTGGAAGTTTTTTTGATGGACCTTTCCCTTTCTCATAAATGGAAACTAAAGTAAAAATGTGTTCCCTGAATATCAATGGTCTTAATGATAGTAAAAAAAAAGGGGGACCCTGGCTAAAATGATACAATTATTGCGAATAGACATTCTCTGCCTGCAAGAAACTCCTATCGCATGGGAGAAAAGGGGGCTTCTTAATAAATTAGGACTAGATTTATTGGTTTGCTCTAAACAGACGGGAATTAAGTGGGGGGTTGCGATTTTGATGCGACATAATTTAGGGTTTTGTATAAAAACAACTGCTGATGAATGGGGAAGATGGGCTTCCGCAGAGCTGTTATTATTCCAACAGAAGGTCGTAATATACACTGTTTATGGTCCTAATTTGGATGACGCTGAGCTGTTTAATTCCCTAAATCAGGAGCTATCGGTCTGCACCTTTCCTATTATCCTTAGAGGGGATTTAAATTTTCACCTAGAAGCCAATTTTGATATTAGACACGATAAATACACAGGCCTTAAACCTCGGACCTTCAGAGCCCTGAGAAATCTATTGACGGACAATTGTCTTACGGATGTCTGGTTCTCCTTATATAGTAACGACCCTGGTTATAGTTTTTTTGCTGCCCCGCATCGGAAGCATGTTCGTCTTGACTATTTCTATGTGTCCCAATTTTTTTTTTGATAAAGTAAAGATGGAGACTCTCCCCAGATTATTATCAGATCACAATCCATTAGTAATGTACGTTAGTTTACCATCAGTATGGGAAGGGCCCAAAACAACTTGGTCATTTCAGAGGAGTCTATTACTCGATAAGGAATATATACAATACATGACCAAAGTCATACAGGAATTTTTTGATATTAACAATGACAGTGCGCCTATCCCAGTTGTCTGGGACACATTCAAGTCTATAGTAAGGGGAGAAACCCTAAACTATTCGAACTTTCAAGGTAAAAATAAACGGGACAAATTCATAAAAGACTGTGATATGGTTCTGAAGGCAGAAAGAAAACTAGCCAAAAGTATCAAATCTAATACCCATATCGAAGAATCCCAAACTGATCTTTCTATCAAACGTAGTATAGTATATTCCCATATTGTGGAGCGAGTGATTTCTCAATATAGACAACATAGAACTGAAAGATGTAACTTGGTTAACGGAAGATCAGAGGGAACCTCTCAGCGCTATAATTACATGGGAAGAAATCGAAGTAGCAATAATGGGGTTGGCTCCTGGTAAAGCAGCAGGGCCGGACAATATCCCACTAGAATTCTATCGAATATTTAGAAGAGTTTTAAAACCAGAACTCATAAAACTGTTTCAATTGGCATTCTCCCGTATTCCTCCAGAGTCATGGTCGCTAGCCACTATCGTTATCTTTAAAAAGAAAGGGAAGCCCAGCGAAGAACTCGGATCTTATAGGCTCATATCACTTATATCAGCCGATAGCAAAAAAAATTCTAAAATTTTAGCTAACAGACTAAATAAACTGATGCCGCATCTTGTATCTAGAAGGCAGCACGGATTTGTGGCTAAAAGAGATACTACGGACCATATTAAAAAAATAATAACACTGCTGGATTGGGCGCCGGCATCAGGATCCCCTGTAGCTGTGGCCCTGTTGGACGCCAAAAAAGCGTTCGACAGGGTCACATGGGGGTTCCTTTCGGCTGTTATGACCTGGATGGGACTCACTGAGTAATTTTTTAATGCTATCAGAGCACTTTATCATCAACCTAAAGCTTCTATCAGGATTACCCATACAGTCTCTGAATCTTTTGAAATAACAAGGGGAACAAGGCAGGGCTGTTCCTGCTCCCCCTTGTTGTTCGCTATGTATTTGGAGCCCTATCTCCGTAAATTAGTAATCGAGGAAGGAATTGCTCTGGTAGCGATTAGAGGAAACAAATTCAAAATATTCGCATACGCTGACGATGTCGCTATCACCACGTCAGACATTAAAAGTGCATTACCGAAGATAATCTTCTTAGCGGAAGAATTCGGGGAGTTATCAGGGTATAAATTAAATATAGCAAAAACGCAGATAATTCATTCCGAAAATGACCGTCCTAAAGATATGGTGTTCCTATCTGAGGCACAATATTTAGGGATTGCAATATCCCCCAAGGTTGAGGATATTGTACGTACAAATATAGAACCTATATAAAAATCTTCGGATGCCACGTTGGAAAGGCTCAATAATTTACATTTCTCCCTTTATGGTCGGGCTAATATTCTGAAGATGTTGATCTTCCCAAAATTTTTATATTTATTTCTCACAATTCCTCTATTGTTCCCGACATCCTATTTCTCTCAAATGGATAGAATGGCATCTAGATTTCTGTGGAGCTACCATCGGACTAGACGTGCTATGAAATGGTGTTCTCTTCCGAGAATAAAAGGTGGCTGGGGGGTCCCTAACTTTCGGTTATATTATTGGCTCATCTTATTAAAATATATGGGCATACTAATATTCCCCGGAATTACCATTGATGAAGCGATTCATCCGTCAATTTACGAAATATTATTGGGCGAGGAAGTTTCTCAATCTCTGGTTAAAATTCTAGAAATCAGTTACTATAAAAAGACCAAGTTTAAAATGATATTAGCAGCTGCTTCAATATGGAGGCAGTTTAAAAAGAAATTTATTAACTGTAAAGACATTAATTATTATACTCCAGTCTTGAAGAATCGGTTACTCCCCGAGATCTTCAATGACCAAGTCATGAAAAGCTGTCACGCTGCAGGGATTTGTATACTAGGAGATCTCTATGATGGTACCCAACTCTGTTCTTTTTCCAGTCTACAAGCAAAATATAATTTGTCTAGATCTGATTTTTTTAAATACCTTCAGCTTCGCAACTTTTTGGAATCAAAGGGGTTTCTCGACCATATTTGCATGAGTAAAAATGATATTCTAGAAGCAAGCAGAAGGGGGGGAATTGGATTATTATATCAGTTAGTAATGAATCAAATGGATGATGATCTGAATTTTATTGAAAACAAATGGCAAAGAAAATTTGGAATCGCTAATGTTGATATAGCAAGATCAATTAAATTATCAACCAGAGTGCTGTTTAATGGCTCATTGCAGAGCCAACACTTTATGGCCATTTTTGATTTGTATTACTCGCCGGCGAGGCTGGCAAAATGGAAAGGGAGTAATGGTGACAAATGCAAAAGATGCGATGAAATAGCTGCCGACTCTACTCACATGTTTTTTAAATGTCCTAAACTTTCTCAGTTTATTGCGGATATTGAATTTTTTATCAATAACAGTTTGGGGATTCCCTTAAAACTAAATATGGAAATGGTTATTATTGGTTTGGAAACTAATCAAATAGGAATCAGGATAATAGCTGAACAAGTTTTTCTATTTATCTGTATGGCAGCTTTTTGTTTTTGTATTAGCTCTCGTTGACTTGATTCTGAATCTCCTGTTTTCAGCCAGTGGCAAGCTAAAATTTTATCTATATACCAACTTCAAATGGCCATTTACAGATCTAAGAGTGCTATAAAGAAAAGACTCGGGCTAAAAATCTGGGCACCAATTCAGAACTGGATTTAATTTATCAGTTTATATAAGCTACCTGTTGTCAATGAATTTATTTATCTATTGTATATTGTTATCATTACTTTCTTCTCCCTTTGAATCATGTACAAAGATAAGTTTGTTGTATTTTCTGTATAACATCTGTTTGCTGAAATAAAACTAATAAAAAAATTAAAAAAGAGAATAAACATAATTCATTACACACAAACATAAAAACCAACCTATGGCGGCATGTTTAATTATTACAATTTCAACAGGGCCCTTTTAATCAGAAAGCATGGTATGCTGGGCCCGAACCGCCACTTTAGGAAAAGAGCTTACATATAAGCTTGTCTCATCCATCCAGCATATGTGAGAAAAAAGTGAATGCCACCTTAAAATCCCCTATATTGTGTTGTTAATGAGCGAAAGTAAACAGTGCTTATATCGTTAATAAAATTTGCAAAAAAGTGCTAAGTCTTGCATTGACTGCCAGAACTCCCATCACAGGGTCAAGGGCACGCCTCAAGGTTTGTTTGATAGCCCAAGGGAAAGCATAGTACATTTTTTATTGTGCCAGCCCTAAACCAAAACAACAAACTACGTTCACAGTGTTCCTCTTGCTGTAAAGAGGCAGCTGGTGGAGGCCGGACTACATACTTGTTTAAATAAGCTGTCACTGTTGACTCCACCCCCATACAAGTTCAATCCAGTGGTTACTCCCAAAATTAAACAGGGTAAGCTGCACACATTTATTATTTACATTCACAATATTGTCAGGGTCTTTAAAGAAACCTGTGAACCAATCTTTCAAAAAACAGACTTCACAGCTGCTAACCATGGGATTTGGAATATACTTTCTCATTTTATTTAAAAGTTGGTCACTACGGAAATGTCCCATTTGTGCCTTTTTCTAGATACTGTTTTTGCTGGACTTAGTACACTGTGCACTATTACCCCTGCTAAACAGGAGTTCTAAACATAATTAAAGTTGCTTAACCCTGATTAGCAGATTTAACTTTCCTGTAAGGCCATAGTATATGGTGTGAAAATATGTCCAGTGCATGGAGAGTTAAAAACCATTTGTAGGCTGCAGCGCCTATTGTGCCACCCACTACAATGACAATGAAAACATGGCAGCAACTCCAACCCTGCTGCACATACCTGTCAAAATCTGATTTTAGATGAGTAGGAAAACCTGATTTTGAATATTAAATAAGTTGTCCATAGTGCACTTTGCTTCCCACAAGATAGGGTGCATAATATTTAAGAGTGGAACATGTGTGACATTAAACATACCCCTGACCCCCATGACTAGACTAAAGGCGACATTGTCAATGGTCAGGCTGTAACTAACACATAGAAAAAAGTTGAAGTATAGATGATACGCTTAATCCATAATCTGTAGGAGCTAAAGATGATGTTCAAAGATTTAATTTGACCTTTTATAAAAATCTTATTGTATATTCAGAACGTTGTTAAATATATTGGAAATGTAACTTTTAATAAGTTACCCTCTACCTGACTGAGCTGTCAGAGGGCTAATTAGGATTTCCTCTGCCAACTCTCAGCCCATACATGGCCTAAATACGGTCTGAACCAGGTGTAATGTGCCTCCAAGGAAGCTACCCAACAGGTCAGCCTAATTGACAATTTGATCTGAATGGGCAGGGATGGCTCCTCTGAGCTCAGCAGCATATTTAGGTAGGAGGCTGTAGATATTCTGCTGGCACAACTGTATCAGTTCCTGGCTGACCAGTCTATCTGAATCACATGCAAAACTTTGGTGCGCTTCAAAGGGACCAGGATGCCAGTACAAATATTGTGTCTCCACTTCTGGGTGCTATAGGACCCTGCTTTTGTCCTACTAGATGTCTGTCTTCTGGTTTGTTGTGGTGACAGGGCCTGATTCAAGCTGGATTTTAGTGTTAGAGATGGGAGTACACCAGTGATTTCCCCTAGGACACTCCCACACAAATCCCAGCCCTCAGAGTCAACTTAGTGTGGCGAAGGGTTTCATCATCTGTTTGTAGTAAAGCAAACAGTAACTACTAATAAATTGGGTAGGGTTGCCCCATGAACTTTTACTCCATTGATTAGGAAGTGTGCCAGAGTTAACCTAACCCACTAGCTGGTGCCAACATTAAATGTGGCACCCCAAGGGGCAATCCTCAAACGTCTGGAACTGTGGAAGAACAGAAGAGAATTTGACCTGAGATGAGCCCTGAAAGACCCGACCCGCTCCACCCTGTACCTGGGATAAAGAAGTGGATTCTAGGAGCCCAAGAATCATGTGTGACTGCAGGTGAAACAACAAACCTCAAGGCGTCTTTTCCTAAAGTACCCAACTGACCAGCAGCAACTGGACTTGGAATAGACTTTGCTGTTGTCCACAGTCTGATACCCTAAGTGCCTTCCTCTGAGGTCCTGTGGGTGTTACAGGTGTACTCCAGTGGTTGTTTGAGACTTTCACCAAGACTAATCCACTTATTGTATCCCATTAGTGTTCAATTTTGGTCAGCTTCAAATTATGCCAGGCGCCTGTCTAGCATCTCCATACTCTATAATTGCCACTTTATGCTTTTTGATGCTAATTCAACTTAAAATTGTAAAAATGTACTTCTCCGGTTCCACTTATTGTTTTTTGTAGATTTTGGTGTAATTTTGTTAGCTACATTTTACTCTATTTTTCTAATTTGGTTTGGTATTCGGCTTGCTTTTTGTTTTCACTTTGTTACTGCATATATTCTTTACACATAGCACTAAGTTAAAAGCCCTCTAGTTATTTTAGTGACTTTTGTAGGTCCAGAGTGACAAACGTTGGAAATATTTCTTGAGCTGTGCAGTTGCCCACCCAAATAAAAGTTCGAAAATATTGATCTTCAATAGTATTGCATTTATTACATTAACATGTTATTGCAGCATAAGGCACTTATACACTTGCTATTGTTAAGTTCATGTTTACTTAGCTGAGGAGATATGTTTAGATAGGGGGCACACTATTCCCATGCAATATGTTGCATTAAATAGAGGGACACACCATACCTGAAAATCATAAAATAAGTAGTAGCAGCTCCATGTGTATTGAGCTACCCACTGCTCTGCCAACTCACCATTCCTTTTCACTCTGGAAAATAACTTGTGTCTGGCTACCACTGGACTGGTTTGATCTTATAATTTATTTCCAGCATTCTCAGTTCCCTCTTATACCGATTATCCTGTTCTATCACCATGTTTCATATTCCACCCTTTCTCTACAAGGGAATGGTAAATGTATCAAGATTTGCCATGCTTAAAATGTGTTTCATATATTTTCCTTTAACGAGGAACCCCTATAAGTTGAACTTTGCTTGTCTGATTTTAAATCTGTGTCTTGTCCTATGATTATTTAAGGATACAAGGTGTGGAACGATTTCTGAAAGTACCTAGGCCTTTGCCATTAAACAATCAAAGTTTAGTACTTACTGCCTTGAAATAAATGCTGCACAACAAGGGCATGTGGCCTTTTTGAGAGGCCCTGTCATTTGTTGTTTTTCTTACTATCTAGATCTGCGTGTTTCATATATTATATACGAGTTTCTAGGAAGGGCTGCGTTGATCAGGTTATAATACTGTAGGTAAATAAAGCAGTTTGCTGATCTTGATATAGTGGATGGATTGAAGGCCAGGACATCATTTTTAATCAATGTCTCTGGAACCACTATATTTATTTCGTACTTGAAATACAGATTTGATTTGAATAAGGCGCTATGTTGCACATATTTTATAGTGCAGATTTTGCCAATTCCCACATTTTCACTGATTGAGCATCATTATAATGCTTTTAATTGCCAGCATTTATTTCTATTATTATGTATGCATTAAACCTGGAAATGTATGAGTAAGTCACACATATGTCTTAGGTAAAACATGACTAAAAACAGGCAAGGGAGTATTCACAATTAAAATAGGAAACAACCCAACTAATCACAGAAATTACAATCTTTACTCTTCTTTGTATTTTACACATGACTGGTTCATTGATGATGATTAAACAATTTTTATTAGGTTTTATCAACTTTAAACATTAGCAGTTGTAGCAGGATGAGATCAACAAATGGGTGGCATTCTTTTTTTAGACCTTAACAATTCTAGCAGGATAAGATCAAAAACAGGTAGCAATTTACAATTGTGATAACATTTCAGTACATGAAAGAAATCAATGTTCAGTAACTGCACAAACAATATGCTAGTAGTAAATTACCCTGGCTCATAATGATGTAAACTGCCAGAGTCCTTCAGCAATGTGCAGCCGTATATATATCCTAGAAGGATGAGGGTGACCCAATGAAAAAGGGAGATGGGTTGCAGAACTTGGAAAAACAAACCAGGGGAAGCATGTGTGATAATGGTATAATGCTTACCATATTATGCTGGAGAGTAGCCGGGGACCTGATGCCTTACAATTTGGCCATGTGAGGGAGAGATGTCCTCTTCAGCCAGTTCTCACTCAGGCAGCGGCTATAGGGTGCCGGCATATATGATGGGCCTCCTTCCAAAGGCAGAGTAGAGCTGTCTGCCTCTCCTTATCTAATTAGCACCTTGCACAATTGGGAGAGAGCCAGATGGTGTTATGCTCTCCAGTGCATGGTTAGTGAAAGCTTGACCAACAGGAGGGCGAGGTTTGGGAAGTGCACCGAACCCTGTGATTTTTTTGACGGTGGAAAATACCTAAGGTTGTAGCTTTCCATAATTTAATGTGCTAAGTTCTTTGACCGTGGTTAATGAAATATGTATTGTGTGCCAATAACGTGCTATGTTGGAGCAGAACCAAAGCATGTGTCAAAGATCGGCAACATTGGTGAGACATCTCGGAGAAGTGAAGATGGCTGCAGGGAACATTGAATTAAGTCGAGAGGGTGTAAGTTAGGCCCTGTGAAGGATACTATTTTGGATGCTTATACAACTAGCAATCCTTGAAACAGTCTTAGGGGACTCAGTGCTCTAGACCACTCTGTGTCATAAAGAGTTCTTGTAAAGTTCTCCTCTCAGAGGCAACGGAGGTAAACTAAAGAGATGACCACGCGTTCCCTAATAGCTTTGTATAGCAATGTGATGAGAAGTAGAACTCCACCCATGAGGTATGGATTATGCATCACCATACACACCAGAATAGACTTTTGGTTAATCTTCAAATCGCTTTGCTCCAGTGTCAATACTTGTGAACCGCTCCCACGCATGTACTCATAAACCGGTACTCTTAGATATTGGATTGCTCCAAGTGCGCCTTTTACATGGAGGTTCCCCCCATTCTCCCTTCTTGACCCTATATTTATGGCTGATCTAGCCTCCTCTATCAAATAGTTCTTTGAGAGCAATATTGGCTCAGTCACCCACTTTTTCAAAATCTGGGAAACGTTTAGGTTTTTTATTAGAGGGGTTGTGGAATTTCTGGCGGATTACAGTGGAATTTCTGCAGGATTACACCGCCATAGATCTGCAGGATTACACTGCCATAGAATTGATTGTCTACAAAGCATTGAGGGACAAAATTACCCAGAAGATTTAGTAACGTTAGAACTGATTCCACACTATAACTCAAGATGACACCATGACATCCTTAACCATAGTGCAATATTAAAGCTTGCAAATTCCAATGAAACATTAAAACATTTAAATACAAACCATATTGAAAGTATTCAATTAAAAATACTACCAAGTGCAAAAGGGAGAGGAATGACTGTTGTAACTTGGAGCGATCCAAAAATCACAATGGAATTTTGGAATCACAGATATTTCTGTGCCAAATGGGGAAAGACCAATGGAAACAGAACAATATCCTGGCCCGTTATGTCCAACAGCTGAGTTAAGATCAGCAACAGACAGCGGATTACTTCGGGGGCAGTAGGACCCACCGTAAGTGCCCAGGAGTATTGGTCTAACTTAAGTATCGCTCATCAAGTCGCACCAGAAGCAGCCAGTCAAGTCCAAAGAGTTCTTCTTTTGACCACTCGGGGCATGGAAACCAAGAAAAAGTAAGCATGAAAAAGTAAGTTAAAATTGTGCTCTTGGAACATCAATGGCTTTGGTAGGAAGACAGAGGAAACGGACTTCCTAATCTTTTTATAAAAAATTGATATTATACTACTCCAGGAAACCTGGACTATGGCACCCATGCAGTTTAATGGTTTTAAAGAATTTCATCAACATGCCACCAAAGCTAAAGCATCAGGTATAGCATCTGGTGGTCTATCAATTTACCTCAGCACAAGCATACCATGATCTTACAAATTGATCGGGCTAGGACAAATTCAATGTATAAAAATGTTACCACCACGAGATTCTTTCAATGGCTTGCCACATAACTAAGAGGATAAGTCTTTAATTATATCTAACATACATATCCATCCAGCATCAAAGGCAAAACAGAAGAAAATCGTGACCCTTAAAGTGCTGCTCAAATCACTGCAGTCCACCTTTCCACAACAAGGTATTGTGCTGTCTGGCGACTTTAATATGTTCTTACTCCAAGTGGACCAAGCACAAAATAAATAACAAATTAATTTTAAAGGGAAATGGATGTCCCCTGTAATTACAAATTATTGCAAAAAAGATGACCAGGGTCAACTTTGCGCTTCAACATTAGCTGAAATAGGGATGATAACTCTAAACGGAAGTCTTCCGCAAAATCAACCAATGGCACCAACTAGAATATCTAAGCAAGCACACTCGGTCCTAGACTATACAGTAGTGAACATCGAGCTATTACAAATGATCTCTAGTTATCAAATAATTCACAGACTAGAGAGTGACAACAGCCCACAGCCAATTGACTTCCATATCAATATCTTAAGAGCGGCTGAAAGCAATGCTTTGTCGAAAGTCCCCAGTACGTACAATCTAAAAAGGCTTGCATGGAATTATAAAAACGCTTGTGAACAAATGAATTACCTAAAGTATCTACCGGTGACCAGAAAGGAACAAAGCTCGAAACAGCCATGGGTAAATTGGGAAAACATGATCATGAGGCTGATTTCCAAATTTTCATCACAGAACAAGCACCACAGAAGTAAATGCAGGACAACAAAACAGAGTCTCTCAGCTCATTAGCAGTTAAAAAAAGGCGTTAAATCGGGAAATAAGAAAACTATGTAGAAATGCCCTAATAACAAGTGAAGTTGCAAAGCAGCAAATCCAGCAGCTGAGGCAGAAATTCAAAATAGAAAGTTGGTTGGTAAAGAAATCACAACAAACCAAAAATTGGTTAAAATTGTTGGAAACAAGTAAATCAAATAACAACAAGAAATTTTGGGCAGAAATAAACAACTTAGCAAATGGATCCTTCTGTCAACAAAACACAAATATTCTAGAGGCAGACTGGATAGCCCATTTAGCCCAAAATAATATGGATGAAAACATCAAATATCTAGCTACGGATACAGATAACAACGCCCCGTATCAACCAAAAACAGATCATTCAGATAACGCGCTTACGGAAAATTGGATCTGAATTAATCTGGTCAAAATGGCCATAAAAAAACTCAGATCTAGTGGAGCCCCATGCCCAAACAGCTTGCCAAATGGGTTTTTTAAGATAAATTGTTTTGGGGAGAATTTTTCACTCCTTTGTTTAACCATGCATTTCAATCAAACAGTATACCAGCATCCTGGAGAGGCAGCGTTCTACATCCGATATTTAAAGCTGTCGCAAGATCTAATCTGGCGAATTATAGGTTGATCGCTTTAATCGATGTAGAATCTAAAATATATGCAGCAACTTTCCTGACAGATCTGGAGGATTGGATCACTTCTGGCAAGATTCTCCCAGTTACACAGACAGGCTTTAGACCTGGCACAAGTACGATGTGTAATCTTCTGGCCTTGAACCTCCTTGTCAAAAAAGCAAAGCAAAAATCCATCAAATTGTACACCGGATTTGTGGACCTAAAATCAGGGTTCAACATGGTACCCAGAGAACTCTTGTGGCAAAATATGGCAAAAGGGGCATTCCACCACTGCTACTGATCATCAATTTGTCCACATCCACTTGGGCTTAGATAAAACTGGGTAACAGGGAAAGAACCACAGCAAGGATTCCAACATATATCAGTTTAAAGCAAGGATGTGTGCTGGCTCCTAGTCTTTTCAACATCTTGCTCGGTTTGTCTCAACTATAATAAAACCAAGGTCATCTGTTTTTCAGCACACACCGCACCCGACAGAATAAAATATATGTGGTATGCAGCAGAGTCCCTCCTGTAAATATCTGGGAGTAGTGATTGTTTCAAGGTTCACACCTAAAGATCATTTAATCAACAGAAGAGCTCAAGCAAACAAATTACGATTTGCATTAAACACGTTAAAATTGAAATTAAATTGTCAATCAAATTCCCATCTATTAAAAGTTATTGCTGCTACGTTCCTCCCTACCCTTACTTATGGCTACAAACTATTTCAATTTCAAGATGCTAACTTCCTCAATCACCAACAATCAGGCCTATTTAAACAAATCTTTCGGATCCCGCCATTGGCACCTCAAACACAAGTTCACTTGGAATTTGGTTATCAATCAATGAATCAATCAATCATTTGTAAAGCGCTCTACATACCCATGAGGTTCTCCAAGGCGCAGGGGTGGGCTCTACCGATGGAACAGCCAGGTCTTGAGTATCCCCCCGAAGGTCAGCAGGTCTTGGGTCTGTCGTAGGCTCAGTGGGAGGGTGTTCCATGTCTTGGCGGCGAGGTGGGAGAAGGATCTCCCACTGGTGGTTGTTCTTCGAATGCGCGGGACAGTGGCGAGTGAGAGGGCGGCAGAGTAAAGCTGGCAGCTGGGGATGTAAAAGGAGAGCTGTCTGTTGAGGTAGGCTGGGCCGGTCTTGTGGAGTGCCTTGTGTGCATGGGTGAGGGGTTACAAGGATATCCTCTTGTTGACGGGGACCAGTGCAGGTTTCTCAGGTGGGGGTGATGTGGCCGTGGCATGGTACATCGAAAATCAGTCGTTCCGAGGTGTTTTGGATGCGTTGTAGTCGTTTGATGAGCTTGGTCGGGGCTCCCGCATAGAGGGCGTTTCCGTAGTCGAGTCTGCTGCTGACGAGGGCCTGGGTGACTGTCTTTCTTGTATCTGTCGGGATCCATGTGTAGATCTTGCAGAGCATGCGGAGGGTGTTGAAGCAGGTGGAGGAGACGGCGTTGACTTGCTTGGTCATTGAGAGCGTTGAGTCGAGGATGATTCCCAGGTTGCGTGCATGGTCGGTGGGTGTCAGGGCTGCCCCCAGTGCCGTTGGCCACCAGGAGTCATCCCAGGCTGAAGGGTGGGAGCCGAGGATGAGGGCCTCTGTCTTTTTGTCCGAGTTCAGCTTCAGACGGCTGGTCTTCATCCAGTCTGCGACGGCCTTCATTCCTTCGTGGAGGTTGGCTTTGGGGTCCTTGGTGAGGGAGAGTATCAGCTGAGTGTCGTCGGTATAGGAGATTATGTTGAGGTCATGCTGTCGGGCTACATGTGCGAGCGGGGCCATGTAAATGTTGAACAGCGTCAGGCTCAGGGAGGATACCTGGGGTACGCCGTAGATGATCTCGGAGGCTTTGGAACGGAATGAGGGGAAACGGACTCACTGTGTTCTGAGAGGAAGGAGGTGGTCCATTCCAGAGCCTTGTTTTGGGTCCCTGCGGCGTGGAGGCATGCGCGTAGTGTGCGGTGGCAGACGGTGTCGAAGGCAGCAGAGAGGTCTAGGAGGATGAGTGCTGCGGTCTCGTCGTTGTCCAGCAGGGTCCTGATTTTGTCAGTGGCGGCGATGAGGGTAGTCTCGGTGCTGTGGTTGCTGCGGAACCCTGACTGGGAAGGGTCCAGGATTCTGTTTTCTTCGCGGTATCGGGTTAGCTGTCTGTTGACGGTTTTCTCGATGACCATGGCCGGGAAGGGGAACAGAGAGATGGGCCGGAAGTTCTTGAGGTCTCCTGAGTCTGCCTTAGGTTTTTTGAGTAGGGCGTTGATCTCGGCGTGTTTCCATATCACTGGGAAGGTCCCGGTCTTGAGGGAGAGATTGATGATGTTGCGCAGGTGGGGTGCAATGGAGATGCTTGCTCTGTTTAAGACGTGGTGCGGGAATGGGTCTGACGGAGGGCCGGAGTGGATTGTGTGCATAGTCTGGATGGTGTCATCGATGCTCACGCTGGCCCGGGCTAGCAGGGGATCACGGTCGATGGTGTGCGGAGGGTCAGTTGTGTTGCTGTCTTTTGGGGCTGTCTGGGTGTTGAAGCTGTCGTGGATGTCTGCTATCTTGCGGTGGAAGAAGGTGGTGAGGGAGTCACACAGGGTTTGTGACCGCAGGATATCGTTCGTGTTGGAGCTGGGGTTGGAGAGTTCCCTCATGATGTTGAAGAGCTCCTTGCTATTGTGTGCGTTGTTGTCAAGGTAGTCTTTGAAGGAGGTCCTCTTAGCAGCCCTGATGAGGTGGTGGTGGTTGCGGATGGTGTCCTTGTGTGCTGCGTGGCTGTCCGGAGTTTGTTCACTGTGCCATTTCTTCTCTAGTTTCCGGCAGACTTATTTGGAGGCTAGGAGTTCTGGGGTGAACCAGCTACACCTCTTGCTGGTGTCTCTGTGGAGGGGTTTCTTCAGTGGGGTGAGAGTGTTGGCGCAGTCCTCGATCCAGCGTCTGGGGCTGTGGGCAGCATCGTCGGTGTTGGAGGGTTCGGTGGGTGGGCTGAGAGCGAGGTTTGCCTGTATTTGGTATCAGTGATTTTGCTCCAGCAGAGGCGGGGGATCTGTTGGGGGCGGTGGTGTGTGGTGGGTTTCTGGAAGGCAAAGTGGATGCAGCAGTTGCCGGTCCAGAGGAGTTCAGTGGTGTGGTTGATGGAGATGTGCAGGCTTGAGGAGAAGACGGGGTCGAGCGTGTGGCTGGCTAAGTGGGTGGGAGTTGTGACGAGTTGCTTCAGTCCAAGGTTATTAAACCAACATCCGGTCAGGCAACCAGCAGTAATAAAAATGTGTTGGAAATTAAAAGCAGCACAAGAGGAATCCTTGCTCAGGCACTGTTGGATGGAAATGAAGATCCAGGCAAAAGGAAAAAAAGACTAGCATACAGTATTTGACCAAGCCCTAAAAATGCTTGATTTACATGATGCCAGGGATACCAAGCTCAGCTTTACTGCATTAAAAAAATGGCTAATAACGCTGCAAAACTAAAAGCTTGGAAAATGGATACATTTGCCCCAGGTAAGAAAAACATGGCTGGAAGGTTTTTTTCTCATATGAGATCCGACCACCTCAGCCGTATCTTGTCCAACATATAACTCCATCAATGCTGCATTTGCTACTTGTGATCCGGCTGGGAGCCTTTAGCTCAAAAAATCCGGTCCCAACATAGAAACAATCATGGCCAACCTTGCTTTGCAGATTTTGCGGCCAGGCTGAGGAGACTCTCATTCACTTTTTGTGTATTTGCACAGCTGTGAACAATTTGAGGATGTGTAATTTACTTTGTGTATTACCCTCTTTCCAAGTTAGATCATGTCGACCGGCTGTAATATTACTACTGAATAGCTATTCGCTACAGACCTCATGCAGGTCAGCCAGGTTTTTGCAAAAAGTTAGCATTATTATTAAAATCAAACACATAGCCTTCACTTGAGTGCTTCTTAGATAAGTCGACCCTTCCAGTTACACAACGTCTCCTCTGCAAATAGCTGTGTGGGTTATGGTGATACTTGTTTTTCTCTCTACATGTGAAGGATTGGAATTTTAGTGTTGGGCCATATAGGGGCCTAGTACAGCTGGGCGCTTCATGGGACTCTACTAAGTGGTGAAAGGCCAGCGCCAGCAGTGTGAATTTTCTGAATTGTTCTATTGTGCAGGTCGCAGTATTCTTATTTGGAGCCTGGTTTTACTCATAATCGGATGTGCTGCAGTGACGGATTGCATATATATTACAGTTCGCCAATTTTCCCAATCGTGCCTTGAAAAAGTCCCTTATCAGACGCAACACGTGTCGTCTAATCGTGTGCTGGGAATTTTTAATTTTTGGACTTCAATAAAATATATGAGAAAACTCTCTCTGATGATCTGATTGGATTCCTTTTGAATGGACTGGTGTTTGCCTTATTGTCCTCGTTGCGCAAGAGATCTAAAACTACATCATGGGATTACTTTGACCCATGACCAATACTGTTTTTGGTCATCTTAACAAGCTAGGTTGAATGGTTGTGCTGCAATAGCTTCGTTCTTTTGTGTTTTTGTACTGCATTGTGAGCAAGTTGTGGGGTTACAAGTGCTTCTCCGCAGTGTGGATAATGCGTGTGAATGGCTTGCTGCTGAAGAAGAATGCTGGTGTGGTAAACAAGGTACAACAACAAAAACTCGAGACAGCGGTCCCCCTTCCCTTCCATTCCCCTCCCCCACCCTATAGTTCAAGAACAGAAGTATCTGTCATCCCCAATAAACAAAGGCGAAATACCAAACTGAAATGCTTGTGTGTGGAGATTCGTAGAGGACCCCTCCTTACATAAGGATATTTTATCATTGCAATAAGGAAGACCTTGGGTTGTGGCGATGTGTGTCTATTTGGAAATTACCCACACAGTGTGCCCCGGGCAGTCTGCTGCCAACCGGGGTTAATAACCCAGTAGTGCCAGACTCCAAGAGAGGTCTGAGTCCGGCAAGTCTATTTGAGATGTTTTAGGCGAAGTGTTCCCAGTTTCCAAACGGTCCATTGAGCCAGATCTATGTGGAGAATAGGAGCTGTTCAGAGGTTCTTGGTCTCTTGGGTGCAGTCCAAGCCCCGTGGGTGAATCCCACCAGGCCTGGCACATTCCTCATCCCCTGCGTAAGCATGTGCTTCTTCTGCTTGGTTTGGGTGATCCCGCTCGGGCATCCCAGGTTTGGCCTTTGGGGGACGGGGCAGAGGCGTTTGCTCTTACGGGACGTTCCTCAGTTAGCCTTGTGCCGGCCACCTCAGTGGATTCAAGAAGGGGATTTTCTTTTGGATTACTACTTGAAGGTGAGCCGGAAAGAGTAGCCTATACTGGAGGTCCAAAGCTCGGAGTTTCTGTTTAACCTCGACATATGATCGTCTTTGAGTCTGAACCTCTCACGTGTAATCTAGGAAGATCATTACTGGTTGACCTTGATATGTTAGGGATTTTTGGCTGCGTGCTTCATTGAGGATGGAATCTCTATCCTTGAAGTTAAGGATCCGAGCATTGATTGGCCTGTGTGGTGCTCCAGGCAGAGGGCTTGGGGCCAGGGAGCGGTGGGCCCGCTCGATCGCGAACCATGTGGAGAGGGAATCTTTGAGCATCCAAGATTTTATCCACTGCTCAATGAAGTTGCTTATCTGCCCCTGCTTCGAGCCCTCTGGGAATCCCACCAGGCAGAGATTATTGCGCATCTTCTGCTCTTTTATGCAGATCTTTGGTGTGGGTTTGCAAACATGTGACTTGTTCTTTCAACTGACGAACGTCGTCTTCAACTGTGGAGATGTGGGATTCGGTTTCCTTAATCCGGGCTGTCGAGTTACGGAGGTCTTGTCAGAGGGGAGCCATGTCCACTCGGACTTCGCCGATCTTGTTTTCAACCGATGTTTGCATAGCACTAATTGCTTGTAGAATTGTGTTGAGGTCTGCAACAGCAAAGGTGGCTTTATGTGTGGGCCCGCTCGCTGCTCCGGTGTCAGTAGTCATGTATTGGTCCATCTTGGTCTGCGTTTGGGGCGGTCCAGGCCCTTTGTCCTTCCCCATGGCAGTGTCTGGGTGTCCGTCCCACCCGGGTCCAGCACCCCCAGGTTTCCCCGGCATGTCTAGAAGAGAAGAGAGTGGCGTGTCTTGGGGCCTTAGAGCATGAATGAGATAGGGGATCCATCCAGGTCTGGTGGTCGGAGATCCCACTATGCTGACGAGTGGCAGCTCAATACAAGAGGGTGGATAGTTGTGTTTGCCTTGGTAGTCTCAGTCGCGGCCCGTACAAGTTCTTTCTCTCAGAGAGTCCAGCAGACAATTGGGACCCCAGGCCTTGTCCCAGTTTGGGGTCCGGCTCCACCAGGAGCCCTCCCCTTATTTTTAATTTATGAATTATTAATTGGTTGTTAATTAATTGTGATTAATTAATTTGTAATGAATTTTGGTAATTGTGTAATTAATTATCTATGTTTGTGGTAGTTTTTCTAGGTGTAAAGGGTGGGAAGTAAAGTATTTTAAATTGTTGAATTAATAATAAGGTGTTAATTAATTTTAAATAGTTTGTAATAAATTATGGTAATTGTGTAATTATTTTATGTGTATTGTGGTGATTGTATAAATAATGGGTGGTTAGTCAATTGTGTTTGATTAATTAATATATAATATTTAGTGTTAATAAGTTGATATTTATTTTGGGTACATGTTATTTTGTTGTGTTATTACTTTTAAAGGGGTAAAGGGCGAGTATCAAATAAAATTTAGTTTTTTAATTATTACTTCTTCATAGCAATAATTTTTATTTTAAAAAATGATATATAATTGTGTTTGATTATTTTATAGTTTAATGTTGGTTTGTGTTGTGAATATTAGAGTGGTAAAGCTTGTGTACTCAATGTTTCTTTTAATTTCTTCATTAATGAGATGTTTTTTTAAGTGATTATTAATTATGTTAAATATGGAAATAAATGTAATTACAATTTTTGAAGAGTTTTGTTATTGGTGTGGTGTTATAAGGTATGAACAAAATACATGTATTTTTAAATATTGTTTTTCGTTGTTAATATTTGCTACTTCTTAATAATTATTATTTATAAATGTATTTATTATTTTATATATTATTTGTAGGTTTTTGTTATATGTAATTAATATTATAATATGTGTTCTTTTTATATGTTTAATATATTTAAATTCATATTTTTTAATGTAAATGTTTATGATTTTTTTTATATATATATATATTATTATTTTTTTCAACTGTTAAAGTATTACTAGTAATTTGCACCCCACCGCCATCCAATACTTTCCCTACTGTTGTACTCAATGGAGTGGGAATAACATTTTTTGTAAGCATGGGCGGATTTTGCGAATTGGCAATCCGCGAAATTGCGTATTCGCGAATTTTGCAGATTCTTTTTTTTTTGTGTGTTCGCAAGTGTTTCTGCCATTTCGCAAGGGTTTTTTACCAGTTCGAAAATGCGAACTTACTTGTCGGGTAGCAACGGTCGCGACCATGTTGTTTCTACGTCTGGTTCATCACAGCACCCTCTGTTTCACCACTGCCACCCTCTGGCTCACCCATGCCACCCTCTGGCTCACCCATGCCACCCTCTGGTTCATCACTGTAGATTATGGGTGGAAAAGCACACCTGCCCTGCCTCAACTGACATGAATTAATTTGGGGCCGATGAATGTGTCACTGAATTTGAGCTGGCACCTGCTTCCTTAGCTGTAAGTGCTTCCTCATTAATGATGAGCTTGAACTTTTGCACCTGCCAAGTGCTTTCAGTTTTGTAAAATTCGTTAGCACACCTGCCCTACCTCAACTGATATGAATGAATTAGGGGCTGATTAATGTGTCACAGAATTTGAACTTCCAGTCTGGCACCTGCTTCCTTATCTGTAATTGCTTTCTGTTGCAGTGTGATTTTTTTAACAGGACCTTTGTGGCATACTTGTAGCTATTCTCTGAGCCTGCTGTGAGGGTCAGAGCAGGGTCATAGAATAGTTGCAAGTAGGCAACTGAACTCTGGAGGGGCCCCTCAGGAAGCACTACAGGGAATGGTTACTAATGATAAGATTGAACTTTTGCACCTGCTGAGTGCTTTCAGTTTTGCAAAAATCGTTTTTCTGCACAATATATTTTATTTAATGTTCTGAAAAAGTTCCAAAATTGTAGTTGCAGCAACTGTAATGCCCCAAACAAACTTACTTGTGAAATTTCTAATCCAAAAGTGATCCAAAAAAGTCAAAAAGGCCTCAAATCCAAATATCCAGCAGCATCCACAAAAAGTAATCCTTCCAGGTCAAGATCCAAATCAAAGTGACCAGAACATGAACAAAGCACTGGGAGGAGCCTGCTGGACCGGAACAGGAAGTTGGAGACTGTGGGGCACTTCCTTCCCCCCCAAAATGGACTCCTTGCAAACAAACGTGCAGGCAAATGTCGACCTGAGGAGTTATTCTGATGAAAAATCATTTTCAGAAGGTTTATGCTGACTGCTGGTGGATTTCTTGTGCGAAATTGCAAATTTTGCAATTTCGCAATTGCGAGATTGTCGCTGCCTGCCGCAACTACGTGTTCGCAAGTGTTTACTCCCGCGATGCGTGATCATGGGCCTTTATGACGTACTCGCGTTGCCAAACTCTCGCTGTGCAAGGTGGCAAGCCGCGATGACGTAATAGCGGTCGACAAACTCCCGCGGGATCCCGCAGCAAGATCCAAAATGGCGCAGCACACGCAAACATGGAGAAAAACAACTCTTCAAACGCTGAATGACGGTAAGTGAACGCTGCGCGCCGCAAAATTGTATAGTATTCTATTTGGCACGTGCAACCAAGCAAAAAATCCGCTTCGCGCGGATTTGCGAATTTTCAGCAAATTCGCGAGAGTTCGCGGATTGCGAGTGTGCCGAAAATCCGCAAAATCCGCGAGCGGAACGGATTTTACGCCCATGCTTAATTTTTGGGAGTAGTTACCCCTCCGCTATCCAATACTTCCCTACTATTTCACTCACTGGAATGGGACAAGTAATGTTTGTCCTTTCGCTATCCAACACTTTCCCTACTGTTGAACTCACTGGAATCGGAATAGTAAATGTAATCACTGTGCTCCCTTACCCTACTTTTGCACTCACTGGAGTGGGAATAGTAACTTTTACCCCTCCGCTATTCAACACTTTCCCTACTAGTGCACTCTTTGGAGTGGAAATAGTAATTTTTACCACTCCGTTATCCAACACTTTCCCTACTGTTGCACTCTTTGAAGTGGGAATAGAAATGTTTCCCCTCAGCTATCCAACACTTTCAATAATGTTTCTATCACTGAAGAGGGAATAGTAATTTTTACCACTATGCTGTCCAACATTTGCCCTACTGTTGCACTCACTGGAGTTGGAATGGTAAAGTTACTTCCTTCATTATCCAACACTTACCCTACTTTTGAACACACTGGAGTGGGAATAGTAATTTCCCCCCCTTCGCTATCCAACGCTTTCCCTGCTGTTGCACTCTTTGGAGTGGGAATAGTAATTTTTCCCCCTGCTATCCAACACTTTCCCAATTGTTGCACTCTTTGGAGTGGGAATAGTAATGTTTTCCCCTCCGCTATCCAACACTTTCACTACTGTTGCTATCACTGAATTGGGAATAGTAATTTTTACCCATCCGCTATCTCAAACTTTACCTACTGTTGCACTCATTGGAGTTGAAATAGTAAATGTAATTATTCTGCTATCCAAAGCTTTCCCTGCTGTTGAACTCTTTGGAGTGGGAATAGTAATTTTTCCCCCTGCTATCCAACTCTTTACCTATTGTTGCACTCTTTGGAGTGGGAATAGTAATGTTTTCCCCTCCGCTATCCAACACTTTCACTACTGTTGCTATCACTGAAGTGGGAATAGTAATTTTTACCCATCCGCTATCCCAAACTTTACCTACTGTTGCACTCATTGGAGTTGAAATAGTAAATGTAATTATTCTGCAATCCAACACTTACCCTACTGTTGCGCTTATTGTATTGAGTAATGTTAGTTGACATTTTTTTTAATAGTTTAATGTTATAATTTTTTATGGAATTTTAATTTTTTATTTTAAGTTATTGATATAACCTACTGGTGTTATGTTAAATGTTATGTTATGTTAAATTAATTTATTGAGCGCGCTAACACCATTAGGTTCCTTGGCGCTATGCGGAGAGAGCAGGAAAGAGAGACGGGCGATAACATAACAGGGGAAACCAGCTAATGATATGCTTCAGTGAAAAGGTGGGTTTTAAGGAGAGATCTGAATCTGGAATAAGGAGAGGAAAGCCTAAGAGAAAGAGGTAAGGAGTTCCAAAAGGACGGGGCTAAAAATGAGAACCTGAGGCCACCGTGTCTCTTCCGCTTAAATCTAGGGACGGACAGTAGAGCCATCTGAGATGACCGGAGGGTGCGGGAGGGGACATACTGATGAAGCAAGGAAGAAATGAAGGAGGGACTATGGCCAGTGAGAGATTTGGAGATGATGCACCCAAGCTTAAATTTACAGCGGGCAGAAACCGGTAGCCAGTGGAGACTTTTTAAGAGGGGTTGGACATGTTGATCTCTGGGCTGGTGGAAAATCAGGCGAGCAGCCTGATTTTGTATCAGCTGGAGTCTCCTGAGTTGGTATGCAGGAATGCCTACGTATAGTGCGTTGGCGTAGTCGAGCCTAGACATAACCAACGCCAGCAGAGCCAAAATAAGGGCATCAGTGGTGAGTAGGCGGGAGATTTTGCGTATTTTCCTGAGCTGGAAATGGCTAGAGGAAACTACAGCGCTGATCTGGGGTGTCATAGATAGATCGTTACTAATGACAACTCCCAGACTTTTTGCTGACTTGACGGGACAGGGGGGGCTGCCAAGACTGGCAGGCCAGAAGGAAGAGTGCCAGGGATTGGAGGGTCCCCCGACAAGCACCAGCTCGGTCTTGTCGGGGTTCAGTTTCAGATGGTTTGTGCCCATCCAATCGCTGATAAAACAAAGAGTGTTTTGGAAAGTGGAAATGGATTCCTCCCCGGAGTCGATAGTGAAGACCAATTGAATGTCATCCGCGTAATTAAACGCGGAGACATTAAATCGGCGGAGGGAGCGAATTAACAGGGCCAGGTACAAATTAAAAAGGAGGGGATAAGGAAGAGCCTTGTGGGACACCACAGGTCAGCTCGACCTGAGAAGCAGAAAACTGGGACAGCCTGACAGCTTGATGGCGGTGGGTCAGAAAGGAGCGTACCCAGTCCAGGGCAGTGCCCTGGATGCCAGCCTCTCTGACACGGTCGACCAAAATGTCATGGTCGACCGTGTCAAAGGCGGCCGACAAGTCCAGAAGGACCAAAGCCTGACAGGTGTTAGAGTCGGCGCCCCTGCGTAGTTCATCCATCACAGAGAGGATGACTGCTTCTGTGGAATGTGCAGGTCTGAACCCAGCCTGTTGGGGGTCCAGGACAAAAGAATCTTCCACAAACAAGGAGAGGGATTGCGTAACGTGGGACTCTAGGATTTTGCTGAGGAAGGGAAGGAGAGAGATTGGGCGATAGTTGCTCATGATGGACGGGTCAGCCGTAGGTTTCTTCAGGATAGCAACCACCTCAGCCCGTTTAAAGGATTTCGGGACCACCCCCGTGGTTAAAGAATTGTTTAGGAGGGCTAGAGGGGGATCCGGGCAGGAAGTGAAAGCTTCTCGCAGGGCCGATGGGGGGCAACAATCACTGGGGGAGCCAGAGGATATTTTAAGCAAGAGGGAGAGAAAATTATCGTTTGAAATGAGGGGGAACTGGGTTAGGGTGTGAATATGGGGAGGATACAAGGGGTTTGGAAGGGAGGAGGCAGATGGGGCGTGAACAGATATACTAGTTTTGATTTTAATAATTTTGTCCACAAAGAATTGATTCAAAGAATCGCACAGAAGCTGGGAAGGGAGGGGGGCAATGGTGACTCTCGCCGGATTGGATAATTCCTCAACAATAGAGAAAATATCTTTGGTCTTGTTAGTGGAATTCAGGATTTTGTTGGAAAAGTAGCTGGATTTAGCCCGGGCTATAGCAGACTTTTATTCCCTCAATTGAGAGGAAAAAACAGCTTTAGTCTGGGGGGTATATTCTCGACGCCATCGTCTTTCGGCCTGACGAAGGCTGAGTTTCAGTGCCTTGAGTTCCTCGGTGAACCACCTGTGGGCGTCATGACTACGCCGCGTCTTGACAGGTTTTAAAGGTACCACCGAGTCAGCGGCGGAGACAAGCCATTGGGTAAGGTTGTCGGACTGAGAGTCAATAGAAGGGGTAGATTCCGTGACAGACAGGGCAGATAAGCTCAAGAGGGAGGTGAATTTATTAAGGTCGGCCTTATTCCAATTGCGTGCCAGAAAGTTGGAATCTCGAGTAATATTAACAGGGGGAGGTTTGGCAAGGGAAAAGGTGATGAGTAGATGATCGGACCAAAGACAGGGGAGAACGAGGGGAATGGAAATGTTTAAGGAGGAAGTCCATACTTGGTCCAGAATATGACCTTTGACATGCGTAGGTGTGTGGATATGTTGGGTACAATTGAGACCCAGCATAAGATCAGAAAAGGCATGTGAATCGGAGGATTCTTGAGGGTCCGATGGCCAATAATTAAAGTCACCGAGACCAGAACATTGGAGTTGTTAGTGGTCAGCTGCGAAATAAGCTCACCAAACTGGGCTGAAAAATTTGGCATAGGTTGGGGAGGGCGATAGACTAGGACACATATAAGAGAGGACCCAGGTTGCTCCAACCTGAGTGCCAGACAGTCAGTCAAAGGAATGCTGGGAGTGGCTACAGGGGAAAACCGAATTGAGTGCCTAATGATGGCTGCAACCCCGCTGCCCACTTTGCCAGAGGGGCGGTTGGCTTGCAGTATGTAATATCCCGGGGGAATGGCCGCCAGGATATCAGGGGAGGAATCATCTGTGAGCCAGGTCTCGGACAAGAATAGGATGTCAGGTTGTTCCGACCCTAAGAGATAGAAAATGTCAGATTGATGGCTGACCAGAGACCGGGTGTTAAGGTACATCACCGATAGGGGAGTGCTAGGGGCAGGTCCCGAGATGGAAGAACGAGACTTGCCGGCCAGATTCGAAGGCCGGTGGATGGGAACTGGAGGAATGATCTCAGGAAATGTTATCCTGGGTGCGGACAAGCCGCAAATAACGTGCTTAACAGAGGGCTCGGGGGGAGGGAGAACGGAATCGTGGAGAGAAATAATAAATGAGCGGGAGTGAGTAAGGCGGGGGGCAGAATGATATGCCCCATGCCCCGGCCTGCCGCGGACGGGCGCAGACGGGCTTAACTCAGGCGCAACTCCGGCGCGCCTACGTCGCGCCCGCTGCGCTCGTCCGCTGCGCTGACACATACCGGTCGTTTAAATAGGGGCGGGACGAGGGAGGAGTGTAGGGAAGCTTCAGGCAGATTGGAGCCCAGACAAAGATGGCGCCCGCTGCAGCTGGGAGCCCGAGATAGCAAACAGCCCCCAGCCAGCCGCTCCCCTCTGGAAATGTAAACAGGAATTAGTTACCTGCACAATTTTGAAGATAGGGTTAAATATACAGTTTTAAAACAAAGTGCGCTAAAAAACGCCACCGCTCGCAATCAGCGGGGGCTAGATGCAGAATATACTAGGAGAGGCTCTCTCTCGCTCTCACTCTCGCAATGTCGGCAACACAACCCCTCTGCCACCGGGCTGCCTGCCAAACACCGGTAGAGGAGTAACACACGCTCCTAAATAGGGGCGGGACGAGGTGACCGCCAGCATGTAGGCATAGTTAGGACCAAGAGGTGTTGGCTGCCAAAAGGTTAAAAAAAGAGAGCAGGGTAGAAACACCCTAACCCCCTAGGCATGCTCAGGGGGTCCAACAGGGATGCCCTTGGGGGCCAACCACCACTCCTGTTACCTCCTGTAACTCCCACACAGTGGGATTGCTAAGAGGTCTTCAGAGGCCATTACCACCTCTCTCACGGCTCTGCAAACGCACCTCTTGTCAAAGTACTGGTTGGGGGATGAAGTCCACTTTACTGCTGAGTGACTTTAGTGGCCAAGTTGCCCTCCAGGTACCTCCTGTAACTACAGCTGAATTTCAGAGCGCTGGTCAGAGGCCCAGACCCCTTTCTGCATCACTCTGCAAATGTGACTACTACCTTATAGTTAGAAATTAGCATTTAAAAAATCAGTGAAATTCATTGAAAAAACATGTTTTTCAGGGACATTATAGTTAGTAATTAGCATTTAAAAACCTTAGAAATACACAAACCAAAACATAGGGTTCAGGACGTTATAGTTAGAAATTAGCATTTAATAAACCTTGTAAATTCACTGAAAAAACACAGGTTTCAGGGATGAGATAGTTAGCTGGACATTTCACTCGTACAAAACCAGAGAAATTCAGCCGTTATAGTTAGTTGAGCTAACTATAACTCACGTTCCTGCAATGCACTGCTGATGATGTCTCATATTACATCACTCATGACATCGTCAGTGACATCACTGATGACATCACTCATGACATCTCAAATGACATCAGTGATGACATTACTGATGACATCATTCACTGAATATCTGAAGCACCTCATCACACCCTAATATAACCTTCCATACACCTACTCTAAAATACAGACTACCATTCTCAAAACAATAGACACCCCAATACATACTCACTGACTGAATCATAGTTCTACACACACACGCGTTCACCCATACAGTCATTCATACATGCAGTCACTCATCAATACAGCCACTGATATATGCACTCATACACCTATACAAGTACTTACACACCACCACTCACCCATAGAGTTGCTCACACATCTAGTCAGTAACCCAAAGAATCAATCACACTGTAATGTACTCATTATGCAGTTATACAGACACCACTCAGTTATTCATACAAATACTAATACATACTTATGCTCTTCTACAATCACTCACACAAGCACACACTTATCCATACAGCCACTCTCACAATCACTCATTCACTCTCACATATGGGCACTTATATACTCCAACACTCACATGTACTGTCTTTCACTTATGTAGTTACTCACACATGTACCACTGAGACATCCATTCACTCATCAACACAGCCATACACACACTCACCCACCCATATGTAGATTTTGGAATTACTGAATATGTTGTTCTAACTAGTATTGGTATCTCCATTTTTTTTGAAAATCTTAGTTTCTATTTTTCAATGTGTGTATCAAAGGTTATATTAGGGTGAAAGGAGGTGTGCCACTCTTTCACAAGGATGATGTAATCAGTGATGTCATCAGTGATGTCATTTGAGATGCCATCAGTGATGTCATGAGTGATGTCACTGACAATGTCTTTTTTTCTTCTTTTTTTTGTCCTCATTTGCCATAACCTCCATCCATGAAGACACGCCAACCACCACACGTGTCTGCCTTAAGGTACTTTAGCGGTCTATCTTCCTCCATGACCTTTTCCAGACACGATATTTTAATGGGCGGGAGACCGGCCTCTTAAGTGGAAAACGGAGAGACTCCAGCCAACGGTGTTCAAACCTGACGAACCCAGGATTTACGTACGGGAAAGGCCACTTCCTGGGGTCTCTGGAGACTCATCGGCATAATCATATGACCCGGGGGAGAAAAAAAACCCGAAATCCTATCTCCAGTTAATTAACAAATCCCAAAAGGACAGATTTCTTTTGCTGCGTGATCTGGCCAAGTCTGTCTTTGAAGTTTCGTACAACGACATTAACCAGGCTGCGTGGGATGGAGGTGTAACATCCACCCAAAATTTACATATTTGTCGCCTTGCCAAGATAATAGCATAAAAAAGAAGGGACTTTGGCTGACCGGTTACATTTTCCTCCAAACCAAAAATTATTAGCGGGAGGGTAATGATCAAAGATATGTTTAAGATCGAATCCAAGGTGACCTTCACTTCATCCCAAAACCGCATAATTACAGGACAATCCATAAACATGTGTATATCTGGAGCTGCCAACAAATTACACTTGTTACATTTCTTCCCTGGAAGAAACTTTGAAATCCTAAGGGGTGAGAGGTAGGCACGATGCAGAGTAAACAGATGATTACGTCGTAACCAGGCTGGCTTCACTGTTTTATAGAGGAAATTAAAAGATCTCATCCATAGGTCTTCGCACTGAAAGGTCAAGGCATTTCCCCATAACTTTTCTGGCAAGACAAAGTCCCCATCTGCCTCCTCAACCATGCACCAGTACCAAATTGCCAGCTCCTTACCCCCTTCTGGCTTTTCAACCAATTGTTGTTCAAACTGACTAAATTTCCCCAGTTGGGGGCCCCTCCTGCTTACTGCTCGTGCCCAACTGTCCAACTGTATAAATTTAAACCTAGGAAGAGCCAGGCCCACCCTGTCCCTCAACACCTCCCAGTCTTGAACCCTTCCATCCACCAATATCTCTCGCCATCTAAATATCCCAGCCTCCTTTATTGGGGTTGACAAACTGTCCTGCATACAGGGCGGCAGCCCTGGAGAATCAGACACCGGGGCAAAATTGGACTATTAATGTAACCCGATTTTCTTTTTGATCTGCACCCAGTTTTTTATGACAGACTGTAGAGTCATTAATCTGACCTTTTTGGAGTATTTCATGTCGCCAAACTTAAATAAAAACTCATCCAATGGGATATCCACTCCCCCAATCATAGCCCTAAACATAACCCCCAAAGATGATGTTCAGGGGGTTTTAAGAAGCATCCTGGAGTAGGTCAGCTGAAATGCCCATGCGTAGTACAACAAATCTGGCAATGCCAACCCTCCCTTCTCCCTCCTCCTTCTCAGCTTCTTCCAAGTCAACCTAGCTGTTTTGTGATTCCAAATAAACACATTTATTTCTCGCTGGCTTTTTCCCAGTTTTTTGTTGATCGAACATCAAAGGGATAGAATTGAAAATAAATATAAACTTTGGAAAAATGGTCATTTTAACTAGGTTTGTTCTCCCAAAAATGGAGAGTGGCAAAAATGACCAAGATTTCAAAAGTTTCCTACACTCTGTGGCAACCCGATCTAAGTTAGTCTGTGCCAACTTTCCAATTTCTTGGGTAAAACATATTCCCAGGTATCTCATAGATGTTGCAACAGTTAGTTGTACGGTAGGGATATTCCAACACATAATCTCTGTTTTGCTAACGTTGATGTCATAGCCTGAGATTTGTCCGAACTCCTCTGCCTTTTTAATTACCATCGGGAAAGCTCTCTGGGGATCTGATGTGTAGACCAAAATGTCGTCCGCATAGAGAGCTATCCGCTTCTTCCACTCACCAAATAAAAAAGGGGGGACATCTGCTTCCTCTCAAAAAACTTGGGCAAATGCCTCGATATAGAGATTGAATAAGAGAGGAGAAAGCGGACATCCCTGCCTGGTTCCTCTGGTGATTTTTATCGGGTCTGTTAAGGAGCCATTAACTAGCAATCTAGCCGTGGGGGCCCTATATAGTTTCTCAATAGCCCTACAAACCCCCCCCAGCCCAAACCTTTTCATCACCTCCACCAGATAGGGCCAATTGACCCTATCGAAAGCTTTGGTGGCGTCTAATGTCAAGGTGGCCAATGGAAATTAAATGAAATGAAATGAAAAGGGGTATTGTTGAGCGCGACTGCTGCCCTTAGGCGTCCAAGCGCTAAGAAAGAAGGATAGTGCCTCAGGAAGCAACAGCATGGAGAAGAGTTCAGTTGGTGAAGAGGAAGGTTTTAAGCTGTTTGCGAAAAGATAGCAGATTGGGATTCGATCTTAGATGTACCGGGAGTGAGTTCCACAGCTTAGCCGCGTTGAACATAAAGGATCTTTCTCCTGCTCTTGACCTTTTGATCCGGGGGACTACAGCTAAAAAAGCATGGGTGGAACGGAGTTGCTTGGTGGGGCAGTAAGGAGAGAGAAGGGAATGATTGATCTTAGGACCGGTTCTCCAGAAGGCTTGGTGGGACACGCATAGGGCTTTACATTTTATTCTCTCCCTAACAGGGAGCCAATGTAGGGATCTCAGCCCGGAATCGATTGAAGCTCTCCGTGGAATCTGAAGCAGCGTGCGTGCAGCACAGTTCTGGACCCGCTGGAGTTTTTGCAACACATATTCCGGTGCCCCCACATACAAGGCGTTGCTGAAGTCGAGTCGGGATTATATAAGGCCCTGTATCACAATCTGCCTGGCTTCAAACGGCAGGAATGGGAGGATTTTTTTGAGCATCCTGATGAGTCCAAAGCAGGTTGCCGATGTTGCTTGGGTGTTGAGAGTTAGGGATTTGTCCAGCCAAACCCCTAGACTTTTTATATTGTCCTTTGGGGTGGGTGGTGTGCCCAAGCTAGTGGGCCATAGGTGATCAATAGTCAGCAGTGCTGGGGGACCGAGTAACATAAGCTCGGTTTTCTCCCCGTTGAGCTTCAGAGAGGACGTCGTCATCCATTTCCTAACCTCCTCCATGCATGCCGCCAGATTGGTTTGAGTTGGCTCGCTGTTCTTCTGTGGAAGGGAGAATGTAGTTGCAATATCGATTGCCCCTACCAAGTCTCGTGTGTGATCAGCCAACTGACGCCCCCTTATAAAGCCCCTTTGATCTGGGTGAATTATCAAGCCAATCACCTCCCCCAATCTAGATGCCATAATAGATGTAAAGATTTTGTAATCGTTATTTAAAAGGGAGAGTGGCCTATAGGATCCACATTCCAAAGGATTTTTGCCTGGCTTAGGTATAAGGACGATCGTGGCTTCATTCCACGAATCAGGGGGATTTTCCCCTCTCAGAAGGATGCCATTAAGAAGAGCTGTCAGTGTTGGGACTATGGCAGGACATATCCCTCGATATAATTCTCCGGGTAACCTGTCCGGACCTGCCGCTTTCCCCCTCTTTAAACGACCGATCGCTTTTCCCACCTCTTCCTCTGGAATCTCCCTCTCTAAATAAACCCTTTGTTGTATTTGCAGAGACGGTAAGGCAATGTTGTCTAACCATCTGTCCCTAGCCTCTGGGTCGTCCCTGACCACTTCACTGTATATTTCTTGGAAAACGTCTTGAAAAGCGGATCCTATCTCCTGATCCGATGTCCTTACAATGGGCTCTCCTACTCGTTTAATCTCTTTGATGTACTTTCTTGACTGTTCTGCTTTAACTTTCCACGCGAGAATTTTCCTCCAGCTTCCCCAAATTCAAATTGCTAAATTTTGCTAGCCTCCCACCTTTTTGTTAATCGTTCTTGTAGTATCATTTCAAGCTGACCCCTTAAGTTGGCCTGTTTTTCTACCACCTCCGGGGATGCCATAGCGGAACCCAACTCCCCATCTAAATTGGCCAGCTCCAACTCAATAATTTGGATTTTCTCTCGATACATTCCCCTTCTATGGGTATCTCTGTTGGTTATAACGCCCCTCACATAAGCCTTCATGGCATCCCAGACAACGTTAATGCCTGCCGAGTCCAAGTTTGATTCTAAAAAAAACGTAACCTCCGATAACAAAAAGTTAGTCTCCTCCTCCTCTAGTAGGATTGTACGATCGAAAGACCATGCGGATTCTTATAGGTAACCCTTTGGAGGTCAAATATAATGGCCATATGGTCTGACAGGTGTGAGGGAAGGTAGGCCAACCCCTTAAGAGAGTCTTTTAAAGTATAGCTAAAAAGGGTGTACAAAGGGAGTAATCAATTCTTGATTTGTGCTTATACTTTAAGTTTTGAAAAGAAACCCCCAATTTATTTCCTGCCCTTTCCCTCCATTCATCAGCTAAACCGAGATTTTCCATTATGTCCCGCAAGGCCGCCCTAGATTTAGATGGGGTAACAGCTCTTGAGTTAGACGACTTATCTAGTAAAGGGTTAAGCACAATATTGAAGTCGCCGACCCAGATAACTAGATCCTGTAATAATATAAGTTGATTCTGAATTTCTCTCAAATGGGAGGGGTCATCTTGGTTCGACCCGTAGTATCCCACCAGCGTCAAAGGAGTACCCTCCAATACAATTCTCGAAATTAACCATCTCCCACTGTGGTCTCCCTTGCACTCCAAAATTTGCACTTTTACCGACTTTTTAAAAATTATTAGTATCCCTCTTTTATTAGCGTTTTGATCTGTACATAAAAACGTGTCTACCCATCTCTGTTTCCTTAAGATCTCACAGACCTCCGTTTTAAGTAATGTGTCTCCTGAATGACAATGGCCTGCGCCGAATAATCTCTCAAGTATTGTAGGATTTTATGCCTTCAGCTCCTTACACGCAGGCCATTGACATTCCAGGAAAGAAACCCCTGGAAAACCCCTCCTTGCTAACTCTTGCCAGATGTGTGGCAAGTTTTACGTTCCCCCCCTCCGTCCTGCTCCCATCTGCACCACTGCACCCAATTTTCCAAGTGTTAAGTAGTTAAGTTGTGAAAAGTAGGTTAAAGACAAACTTAAATTAAAATAATGCCGGTCCGATCTCTTCTCCCTTTGACCCACCTTTTTCTAGAAAGGCAACCGAAGGAAACGAAAAATAGAGGATTAACACCCCCGCAAAAGCTTTATTATATATATTACAAACTATATTTAACTCTCCAACTAACCTTCCAATCGTCGTCTGATTAGTATATTCTTTACTTGCTTTATGTATTTTATTCATTTATTATTTTTTTTTTCCCTTTTTCTTATCTCTCTTTTGTTAGTTTTTTTCCTTTTTTGTTTGTTTTGACATTTTTTTTCTTCCTCTTTCCTCCTTTTCTTTCCCTTTTCTTCCGTTTTTATCTCATATGGTTTTTTTTCTTTTCTTCCCCTTTCTCCTCTGTTAAGGTGGTACTTATACCACCAACCCCCATAACCTACCCCCGTGATTTACCAAGTTTCTCTATAGACGAAAAAAAAAAGGGAAATATACAAAAATACCTAACTGGCCCCTTCTCTTAGATCCCCCCCCTCTCCCCCATTTTTCCTAAAAATTCATCTACTTCAAAGGGGGATCAAAATTTGTACACCTTATTATCATACATTACCCGCAAAAAAGCGGGGGATCGCATCTGGACCGTGGGCCCAGCTGCCCTGAGTTTCTCCATCCTCTGACCCAGCTCCTATTGCCGGTCTAATGTAACTTTAGAGAGGTCTGACCTGATTTCACATGAAAAGTCAGGACCCTTAAGCGTCTTTGCTTTTAAAGCAAGAATCAGGATCTTTTCTTTCAGATTATAAGTCTGAAAGTTTATCAGTATTTTTCGTGGTTTGGTTCTCCCAGGGTTAAGGCGAAAAGGATCCCGATGGACCCGCTGGATGTCTCTATGTAGAAACTCTACTGTTTCACCTAAGTTTAAAGAGTCCTTCAAGAGCGAGCCCGTGAACGCTTTTAGGTCCTCCGCCTCTCGTCCCTCGGGGACTTTCAAAATCCGCACGTTGTTCCTTCTTGAGAAGTTCGCAAGTGACTCGACCCTCTCCTTCATGGCTTCTCCTTCCCTCCGTAATGTCTGGATCTTACACTCAGCCACCTCCAAATTCGCTTTTATGGAGCCCACCTCTCCCTCTAAGCTCTCTGTTCTCTCAAATAGTCCGTCCACTTTTCTTTCCAATATTTCGCAGGCAGCTCTTATTTCATTTTGGTGGGCCTTGGATATTGCAAAGTCACTTCTAATCTCCTCCCTCATGGCTGACATCGCGATCAAGATAGTTTCAATAGAGTTTTTTTGGCTCCCTCCCCCCTCCCACCTCCCCCAATCTCCATGCAAGTGTTCATCATGGAGTTTATAGCCTCCTTATCCTGGGTTTGAGCAAAAGCAGCAGTAGTCTCAATAATGCCGGGAGGAACAGGGATGAAGGTGGAGATTGAGTTAGTATTAGGGATGGAGGTAAGAGGAGCGGGAAGCGCGAGGAGGGAATACGGGGTTATCAAATCCCCTAAAGGGGGAGCCTGTAAGGGTGAGGGCATTTCCGGGGTAAGAGGCTTACTTATAGGCCCCCATTTATAAGGGCCTGCGCTTAGTTCAGGATGATTTACTTCAGCCATACTTGGCCGTTTTATTAGGTTTTCAGATTTTTCGGGGTTAATAGCTAGGACCTGGGGGAGAACTTTGAAGAAGGAGCGAAGCTATGGGGTAACCCGGACCGCGCTGATCAATATAGTTTTATCTTTGCCATTTCTTCTCTTTCCAGTCTCCTTGCTCACATATCCTCCCTTGCCCTTCTCGCCCTTCTCGCTGGAAGTATCAGGAGACTGACCTCCCTCTGCCTTATCTTTATCTGAGCTAGATATGTTAAGTGAGTTTTCCACCTCCGGGTTTCCTTGGCCAATTTTTGCCCCAGTTTTTGTGCCACGCACGCCCTTTCCTCTTCCCTGTCTTTTCCCCTTATTTTTTGCGGGTGTACCACTGGTTGTTTGCCGCTTATTGGTGTGGTTAGTGCCTGCTCCCCCCTCCTCCAGCTCTCCCCCAGCCTCAACCTCAACCTCAAAATCACCTCCTGTTTCACACAGCCCTTTTGTCAGAGACTAGTACTGTGGGGCCCCCTACGTGACCTTGGTCATCCACTATGGCAGTCTCACCCCGCCTTCCCGCCCCCCACCAAACCTCTCTGCAGAAGCCCGCGAGCCGCCGCCCTATGACCTCTCCTTAGCACCACGGCTGCTTGTCTCCACTTCGGATGGCAGGCGGGGGGGTGGAGTCTCTCTGTTGGAGGCAAACACATCGGCTCCCTCCTTGAGGTCCACTGAGAAGAAAACCGCCACAAGGCTTAGGTAAAGCGGGACTGAAAACTGCCAGGATCCAAGTCCGTGTACCAGCCCTGCAATCTTGCTGGACGCTGAAAACTCAGTGAATCCTCCCCAGGTTAAGGTCTCTCCCACCTCCCCGAGCGCGAAACGCCGGGTAGTCAAAATCGAGTCATATGCTCGTAGCGTTTCAAACCTCCGGGGGTCCAAGATCACCACACCACAGGAATCACACCGCTTCTATCTTTTCTCATGTCCCAAGCGTGAAACGCCGTGATACGCCAGGTATTCAAGAAACATGCCGCCGTATCTAAACTCTTTAGCGCTTCAACAGCTCCGGGAGTCAAAATCACAGTCAAAGTCTCACCGCAGAGTTCCCACGCCATACTCAGCTGTGCTCTAATCAAAAACGGCCAGAATCCACATCCTGGTGCCGGGCCGCTGGGCGCTGAGTCCTCCTAAATCTCCTCCACGTTAGGGAATCAGACCGCTGATGTCTCTCTCTCTCGCATTCCTGAGCGTGAGACGCCATAGCACACTGGGTAGTTAAACACACGCCGCTTAAGTTCGTGGCGTCTCAAGACTCCAGCGTTCCGAGGTTGAAATCGCACCCGCAGGAGTCACTCCGCCGTATTCGGCCGTGCTCTGTTCGGCTTAAACCGGCTGATAGCCTCCGCTGATGCAGTAGTGCAGGAGCTCCGGGAGAGACGTGCGTACCGCGCTAGCCTGCGGCCGCCATGTTTTCCCTGAGACACTGATCTGGCCAGCTATATGTCACTGACAATGTCATGAGTGATGTAATATGTGACATCATCAGCAGTGCATTACAGGCGCGCGAGTTATAGTTAGCGGAACTAACTATAACGGGGGAATTTCAATGGTTTTGTATGAGTGTAATGTCCAGCTAACTATAACATGTGTGAAACCTATGTTTTTTTCAGTGAATTTGCAAGGTTTTTTAAATGCTAATTCCTAACTATAACGTGTGTGAAACCTATGGTTTTTTCAGTGAATTTCAAAGGTTCTGTAAATGATCATTTTTAAATGTATTAATTATTATATTTCTTTCTTTTTATACAAATTTCTTACATTTTTAATATAAATATTTATATTTATTTTATTTTTTAAATTATATTTCATATTCTTAATATAAATAATAGCAAAACTAAACTCAATTTTATTTTATTAATAACATTTTTTTTATCAATATATTAAAATTAAATTCTATATAATTCCTTGTTCATCTTTTTTTGGGGGTAACCGCACCGTACGCGTACGGTGATCGCACCATACTTTGTACGGTAAATAGTCCTCTTCGCCTACCCGCGCACAAGTTACGGATACACTTGACGTCATGTACGGCGCCCCGTACGCGTACGGCGCGAAAGTTTCTAATTGTTCAAAAACATATATTTATGTATTTTATGTACATATTAAGGGAAGACATTATCTAGGATAATCATGAAATTAGTTTTTTTTTAACTTTTAATAAGTGTATATTACTTTTAAAAGCAAGTACGCAAATTGCGGAGATACGTCATATGTACTCGCAGCGTAAGAGCACCGTAAGCGCACCGTCAGCGTACGCAGAGCAATGTGACTTAAAAAGAAGAGATTTGATTGGTTCATAAAACTTCCTATTCCAACTGTTGAAAGACCCTTCCTATTTTAATCATTCTACTTTGACTTTCTAAGAAGAAGCATCTCTTCTCTGAAGCCTGTCAAATTAGAAGGAAGATAAACATGACAACACCTATGGACTCGTCTTCCAGCCATTCTTCTGATGGAGAATTCATTGCAGAAGCACCTCAGAGGATGAAAAAAGAGGCACTTATATGGAAGTTTTTTACTTTCCCTGAAGGGGAAAAAAAGGTTAATGCTCCACTTGTGACCTGTAAAATTTGCCAAACAATGCTTTCCAGGGGCAATTCTGCATAAAAATACTCATTTGGTACTGCGAGTATGGTGCGGCACGTGAAGAACTTGCACCCCAACAATTTTGCGAGAGCTGCAACACGGAGGTTGCAAGAGGACCCACCTGCTGCTGTAGCAAGTACATCTAGTGCACCAACACCACCTGTGGGAAGCAGCCCACACCCAGAGATCAAACCTGATTTTGGTGAACTTAAAATCCTTTGCATTTATTGTGAAGAACATTTATGTTACGGGGTACAGTCTATCGACCTGATAAAACGCAGGAAGCGGGAGCATCGCTGTCCTCGTCATTTGCTTTTTTTTCACATTCCATTTTGTTCCTGTTGGACACTTTTTGGGTTCCAGTTGAATTTGTGTTGGTTTAAAAAAACATAAAATAATGCAAAAAAAACTTGTAGAAAATATACAAAAAAATTAGAAAACTAAAAACACAAAAAAACTGTTCCTTTTAGAACTACCTTCACTGAAGTATATTTCTATGTTAGTGTGTAAAAGTTTGTCAGAATGAATGTGTAGTTCATAAATGAATGAATGAATACATTATTAGTGTATGGTGAATGTGAAAGTGCAGAACTATAAGGAAGTGCTACAGCATAAATCTATAAGGTGTTTACCTATGGTATACTGTAGTACCTCCGAAGCACTTGAATGTAACATATCCATATAAATATGTTACAAGTCTATGCTTCAATTTGCACTGCTGGTGAAACTGCCTGGGTGAATTTGTATGTGTTAGGAGCGGATTTACAACCCCCTTGTGCCTCTTTTACACATCTGTTGCGTCACTTTTGTGATGCAGTGGTGGGTTAAAAGATGTGCCGTGGTGTGTGGTTTATACAATGTGATACATATGGAAGGTGCATCACATTGTAAAGCCCTGCGCCAGAAGGAGGCTTTCCTACGCGGGGGGGGGGGGGGGTGTTCTGATGCAGTAACGCCTCCTAAAATTGACTGAGTGAAATCTATAAGATTTCATTCAGTCACTTTTAGGCTTATGCTGCGTAAAAACCCTGCATCTGCTTGAAACAGGTGTAAGGATTGACCCAGCATTGTAAGCATAGGGCCCCAAGAGCATTGCTGGAGCTGCGTTGTGCTTGCAACGCAAGTCAAGCAATGCGCCACCTTCACGACACAAATACATCCCATATCTGTGCCATTTTTGCCCCATAATACACCACATTGTAAATACGGTGCATCCATGGTGGTGATGTCACAGTGCACAATAACTGGCATATCTCTGGGGATGTACCACTTATTGTACATCTGCTGATTACTGTTTGAATGTAGTGAATGGATTACTACACACTGATCAATGGGTCACTACAAAACTATAACAGGAATGACAAAGTGTTTGGTGTAAGTGTAAGGATAAAGACTTTGGAATTGAACATATGAAAGGTAAATTTGCAGGTGCATAGAACAGTGCATGCATAGTCTATAGGAGTTTGAAGCAGTCCATGCCCTAAGGCCCATGTTGCACCATGAGTACTTGGGTACTGGCTGAATGATTACAATTCTGCAAGGAGAGTGTGTGACTGAATGTATAGCAGCTTTACTTTTACAACAGTGTTTAGATAAGTACATACTGCTGTATGGTTCACTACAATACTGAAACAGTAGTGTGAGAGTGTTTGGTGAAAGTGTAATGATACAGACGGGGCAAGTGAAGGTATAAAAGGCAAGTTTGCTGGTGTATATAACAGTGAATGCATAGTCTATAGGATTTGAAGCAGTAAGGCCCTAAGGCCTACTTTGGTGCATGACTACTTGGAAACCGTCTGAATGCTTACACTTCTACAAAGAGATTGTCTAGCTGAATATATACCACCTTCACTTTTAGAATAGTGCATACATAAGAACATACTGATGTATAACTCACTACAATACTAAAATAGCACTAACAAAATGTTTGGAGGAAGTGTCAGGATACAGACTGGGCAATTCAAACTTTAAAAGCAAAGTTTGCAGATGTTTAGAAAAGTGCTTTTATTATCTATAGATCTTTGAAGCAGTCCATGCCCTTAGGCCTACTTTGCTGAAAGACTACTTGGGTAGAGGCAGATTGATTACACTTCTTCAAGGCGAGTGTAGAGCTCAATGTATAACTGCTACACTTTTTGTACAGTGTATAGATAAGCATATATTGCTATAATGCTCACTACAGTATTGCAACAGTAGTGGCAAAGTGTTTGGAGGGAGCATAAGGATAGAGACTGGGTAATTAAAAGTTTAAAAGACAAGTTTTCAGGTGCATAGAAGAGTGCATGCATAGTAAATAGGAGTTTGAAGCAGTCCATATACTAAGGCCTACTTTACTACATGAATATTTGGGTACTGGCTGGATGATAAGAGTTCTGCAAGCAGTGTCAAGCTGAATGTGTAACTGCTTCATTTTTAGAACAGTGTATAGATAAGCACAGCAGTGTCATAGTGTTTGCTGTAAGTAGAAGGATACAGCTTGGGGAATTGAAGGTATAAAAGACAAGTGTGCAGGTGCATAGAAGACTGCATGCATAGTCTATAGGGGTTTAAAGCAGTCCATTGCCAAAGGCCTACTTTGCTCCATAATTACTTGGGTACTGACTGCATGATTACAGTTCTGCAAAGAGACTGCATGACTGAATTTATAAGAGCTTCATTTGTAGCACAATGCATAGATAAGGACATTCTGCTGAATACCTCAGTACAATACTGAATAAGCCATCACAGAGTGTTTGCTGGAAGTGTAAGGATAGAGACTGGGGAATTGGAGGTATAAAACACAAATTTGCCGGTGCATAGAACAGTGCATGCATAGTCTATAGGTGTTTTAAGCAGTCCATGCCCTAAGGCTCACTTTACCCCATGAGAACTTGGGTACTGGCTGAATGATTACAATTTTGCAAGGAGACTGTCTGGCTGAATGTATAGCAGCTTCACTTTTAGAACAGTGTATAGATAAGCACATAGTGCTGTATGGCTCAATATAATACTGAAACAGTAGTGTAATAGTATGTGCTGGAAGTGTAAGGATACAGACTGGGGAATTGGAGGTATATAAGACAAGTTTACCAGTGCATAAAAGACTGCATGCAAAGTGTATAGCAGTTTGAAGTAGTCTATGACCTATGCCCTATTTTAATGCATGAGTACTTAGGTACTGAGTGGATGATTACAGTTCTTCAAAGAAAGTGCCTGACTGAATTTATAACAGCTTCAGTTTTACCACAGTACATATATATGGAAATACTGCTGAATGGCTCACTACAATATTGAAACAGTAGAGTGAGAGTGATTGGTGAAAGTCTAATAATACAGACTGGGGAATTGAAGGTATAAAAAACAAGTTTGCAGGTACTTAGAAGACTGCATGCATAGTGTATACGGGTTTAAAGCAGTCCATGGCCTAAGGACTACTTTACTTCATGATTATTTTGGTACTGACTGGATAATTACAGTTCTGCAAGGAGAGTGTCTGACTGAATTTAAAAGAGCTTCATTTTTAGCACAGTGCATAGATAAGGACATTCTGCTGAATAGCTCAATACAATACTGAATCAGCAATCACAGAGAGTTTGCTCAAAGTGTAAGGATATAGACTGGGAAATAGAAGCTATAAAAGACAAGTTTGCCGGTGCATAGAAGAGTGCATGCATAGTCTATAGGGGTTTGAAGCAGTCCATGCCCTAAGGCCCACTATGCACTATGAGTACTTGAGTACAAACTGAATGATTACAATTCTGCAAGAAGAGTGTCTCAAACCATTATTATAATATAATAATACATTTATTCTTGTAACATCTCATAATTTAATAGAGATTCTAAAATAATTTCATCAGGTATTTCATTTTCCTGGTTATCAATTCCAAAAGTCATATGATGAAACTCGATGTCATCTAATGCTTCCACAAAATCAGCATCCATGGTTTTGTCTAGGAAATCACAGCTGATATCTGCAGCACTAATTTCTTCCTCTTCATTCTCGCTGCCCGTGAAAGGTATGTTTAATTCTTTTATGAGACTCTTACTAATTTCTAAATCGTCTTCCATATTGTACTGTTGTTTTTCAATAGTGAATTTCTTATGTTGTAGGTCCTTGTACAAAAACATAAACACTTCATTTCATAATTTTTCTTAATACATACCACAAAACTAGCTTTATCAACTATTTTGCCCTTTAAAAAATATTATGCAAATACCATTCTCAACTACATTACAAGATTATATAAATATAATTATTAATATGAATGTTCAGTTTTTAAATTTTCTTAAATTTTCAAACCACTCACTACTTATTACTATAGGAAAAAACTCAGGCTGCTGTAATAACATGCCGTACTAAAAAAAGTACAATATGTCTATTCACCTTACCTGTTCTAAACTAGTAGATGTGTTGTAGTAACCTGCAAAGAATACTGATACACTCAGTGTATATATATACTTTTTTTGAAATATTTTTAAAAGATACAAACCATCTTTACACAGTTATGTACTCCATCCATGTTTTGTTACTTCAGCTCAGTAGAAGCACATTCCATCAACCATTTTTAACAGATATTCATACTCACCTTAAACATATTAAATAATAAAAATATATATATTATGAAACTAACATCTGTGGAAGACAAAAAAAATACAGTTACAATATATCTTTTAAAACACAAAATAATTTGTAAAGCCTTTCATTTGCATTTTTTGCTGTTCTCAGAATATTTTGAGTTTCACTAGAAACAGTGAGTTCAATAGTACTCATCACATAACAGCAGGCAAAAAAAAGACAATCAATAAGATTATCTTAAAAAAAACATTCAACATTCTCAATAACAATCTAAAAAATAGAAATAAAACATATGTTGAATGTTGTTTTCTAACAGCAATTTTTTACATAAATATGAGATATGTCAAACAATTCTAAAATAACAAAACACTATCGTTAATTTTCATACACTGCAAATATATGCTGACAAAATATACAACAAATAATCCTTAATGGTTTTACATACTTTTCCTCATGGCCAAATAGTATATCTAAATTTCTTAGTTTCGAAGTTCTTCAATACTAATCCTCAGCAACCGTCTCTCACCTTTCTGATCCAAAACCAGCGGTATCATTTGCAACATCCCCCAAGGCTCATCCCATAACTTGACACTATTCAACATCTACATAGCACCCTCACACAAGTGGCCCACCATCACAACCTGAACATTATCTGCTAAGACACAGACACACAACTCATCTTCTCCCTCAGCAAGGAGCCACATACCACTGAAAGACGTCACCAACTGTATAAGGATCAACTCTCTAAATCTCAACTCGGACAACTCGGACAAACACCTACAACGACTACAACGAGTCCAAAACACTTCTGCCCAACTGATCATCAATGTACCCTGCCGCATTCACATCACCCACCACCTGTGAGATCTACACTGGCTTCAAGTCAACAAGAGGATAACCTTCAAGCACCTTACCCTCACTTACAAAGTACGCTACAACACCAGACCAACCTACCTTAACAGCAGTAATCCTGAAAGGCCAAATTGTGTTCCTAAAATGTTGGCTTTAAAAATATTAGGTAAGAATTTGGTAACTCTTTAGGCAAAAGTTGTTTAAAAACCAATTGACTATCATTACAATGTATCCAACCTTTCAGACATTTTAAATAAACAGTGTAATGTCCAGATGTTGTAGAAGGTCCATCATGAAAAATAATTGCAACAGCTACAAAAGTTCTTCCTGATATTGATACTTGAGTAGCTACAACATTTTTAATTAAAGATTCCAATTTTCTTCCATTAGCTCTACAACGTTGCAGCATTAAAATTACACACTGTCCATATCTTTGTATAAATAATGTTGACGACATTTCTGATTTACATTTGCTACACTCCATGTTTTGACTTGCTCCTCTAACTAGATTGTTAAAAGACACTGATTCACAGTCAGGTAAACTCAAATATATAAATATTTCAGTGTCTATGTTAGTGCTATATGTAAACAATCAATTTTCACAGTCATGTTGCCATTTATAAGAAAGGTCTTCAACACTGTCCTTTTTCTTTTTGCTTGCAATCACAACTTCATCTTGTTTATTTTCTCTCTCTACAGTTTCACTACAGATATTCTCAAATCTTCTTTTTCTACCTACCACTCGCTTTTCAAATAACGGATGTTGACCTAAATTGGGTGCATATTCTCTTCTTAATCTATTATGCTCTTTCACACAATTTGCATCTGCACCAACCTTTGTCTCATCAAAATCAATCAAGTACAATTGAGATAAAGTTCTCACTCGAGACAAAACAACATATGCCATACCTTCTTTAAACACGGTACTTCCAATATTCACTAAAGCACTATCTACACTTAAACCTTGAGATTTATGAAAGGTCACCGCATACGCCTCCAATTTCTTCAAAGAATCCAATTTCCTCATCAACTTTTCAGTCAAAATAATAGTAATTCCATCATGTTCTATTTTATCAATAGCTTTCAATTTTATAATTTCTTCATTTTCCAACTTTAACATTTCTTCATTGAATATAGAACATTTACGCAGTGTTGGCATTAAGCAGATTACAGATTTGTTTTCTGCAATTCTCATATATATTTTCTCAGGAACAATATTTTCATTTGGAAACAAATTGGAAAGTAATCGTCTCTGTAAAGCTTCTTTGCCATCTTTAGTCACTTTTCCTATTCTTATATCTTGAAGAATAGTGCCATAATCAGCATCATTTGCCTGTCGCATATTTGTAATAAGTTCCTTAGTCTCAAAATATGACCAAATGTTAACTTTTACAATGCTCCCCAAAGACTTTCTGGTATCTTCATGCGCCAGTGTTTTAAACACTGGTTGTCCTTTTACAGGAGTAAGTTTTAGTAGATCTCCAAAAACGATGACGTGTTTTCCTCCAAATAATACAACACACTCTGTTTTAAGAATTTGCTGCATTCTTAAATGCACAAAGGCAAGCATTAAGTTTGATACCATGCTTACCTCATCAATAATGAGAAGTTTCATTTTCTTCAAGACTCTTGAAACTTCACAACAAGCTTCTTCAGATAGCTTGTGGTATTCCAATTTGTTTTCATGCTCTACTAATAGCATTAATAAACGATGTAAAGTAATTCCTTTAATATTGTGTGCTGCCAATCCAGTTGGAGCAGTGACAACACAAGACAAATGCAACTCAGTTGTTTTCTGTAGAAAAGTTGTGATTACTTTAATTAAAAAAACTTTTCCCTGTTCCAGCTTTTTCACTCACGTACATTTGGATAGATTGAAATGATGGGCAAGAGCACTGTTTCTTCTCATGAAGTAATCCATGATCAATCTGTTCTCTCACTTGCTCATATATTTGTTTCTGCTCAACATTTAGTTCTTCTTCCTTGTTTCCTAAGTTTGTTACATCTTCTTGAGTTTGATACATTGCTGTTTCCACCTCTTCCATAGCAGTTGCTGCTTCATTTTGAACAATTGGTTCTCCTAGTTTATCCTGAATCAACGGAGCAGAAGATTGACTGTCTTGAGAACTGTCTCTAGCAATCTCAGCTGCAATTGTAGCTGCTTGCTCAATTTCGTCGTTCAACCTTTTCACATAATTAGCAAAATCAGGACATTCTATAGTATCTTTACTTGCGTTGAACGAATCTTCATAGCTCTCAAAATCTCCAAGTAATTCCAATTCTGAACGCCACGGCTTGAAAGGTTGCAAAAGAGCTAAATAGTAAAATTCCCTTTTGTCAGGAGTTTCGCAACTCAGTTTACGGTGATTAATTAAATGTCCTTTTCTTTGTTTCACCAAACATCCTTCAGAACCAATCACAGCATATATACCATTAGTGATGTTTTCGGTAACATTCCGGTTAAAAATATAGTTTTGCAGCACTTCATAGAGACACATGTTCTCAAGATAATGACTTCTATTTGGATAATATGTATCCAACATATTTGTTTTCACAATATCTGTACTTTCTGGCTCTTTTTTAGCTAAATATTCAATTTCTTGTACAGATTTAAGTACTCGATTTCGTGTTGCAGCAAGACCTAGACTCACCCAAATGATTCTTTTAGACTTGGAGTATAGACTTGCAGATGATAAGCGATCCGAACATTCATACGCTCCAATTTCTCGATGAGATAACATCTTCAAACTGTAACTATATAATTTCTTACTTAGACCCTTCTCGTGGGAAATCTCTTCCCACATTTCCTTCAATTCTGTCTTTTCTGATTTGGTTTTGTAGGATGTTACATATCGAGCTACAGCAGTGGAATTGTCCGCACCGTATTGAATATCCATGTTAGCATTCCACATGGACAAAATGACTGGGTTGTAGTCATTTATGTATTTTGACTCTTCATTTCTTCTTAAGTTGTAGGTATTTTTTGGAGACTTTTTTGTGATAGTATGTTGCAAAGATTACATAAAACTGTTCACTCTTCCTTTCGATATTCCTGGACGTGAAAATCCAAAACGACATTTGGTGTAGAACTTGTCCTTAGATTTGTACTTTTGACGACAGTATTTCCCACAACAATGGCTTTGGAATCATAAGACTTGTTGTCTTAAGTCCTTATCTAGTGTACTTTAGGGTATATCACATGAAGCATATTCTTCAATAAAAGACAACACAGTATCATCTGAGTCTGTTCCAAATTTGGGAGCATCTTTGATCCATATTAGCTTATGTATGTGAGGAGCACCTCTCGCTTGATACTCCTTTCTCCAAAAGAAATCCAGAACCTCTCCAAGAGGAGGATTTTTTTTATTGCTGATAAAAGACATCATAGCTTCAAATCTATGATTGAAATACCTGCATACATTAACTGGATCCAAAGAGCGCAATTCTCCAGGTGTCTTGTATTCAATATTTGGTATATTTGGATTTGCCTCTCGAAGAAATTGAAGTAAATCATCCCAAGCATATTCAGCACAGCCTAGAGTAAGGAACCATGTAGGAGTTCCTAAGTTCCTTAGCATAAATTTAAGTTCTCCATGACGGTGGTACCAGCACTCATTAGTACCACGCTGACATGCTATGAGAATAATTAGCTGAGGTTCCAAAACATTATCTTTCTGCAGTACTTTATCCATAAATTCCTTTGCCGAAACATTTTGCAGATGTACAACTGTTTTCAATATATGGTTTACTGCATAGGAAAGTCCAGACAAATCACTCTCAAACAAAAGATGAAACAAATACGGAATACATTGTCGAAAATCTTGGATCTTCTGCATACAATCTTGATGTCCGGTATTCAGATTCAGGAATCTGCACAGGTAGGTCATCATATCGTCCTCCTTTCCCTGTTGGAAACAACTGCGGGAAACAACGAGCTTCCAATCTTTTTTCCCATACATTAATGGGACTTCCCTTTGCTTCTTTCATTTGAAATAACTCTTTAGTATTCCCCATCACTTCTTTAAAATGAAGTGGAAGAACACTGTAATGTTCGTAGATTTCTTCACTTCTGGACACATCCACTTTTTCAATTTGTCCAGATGTCGAGTCACTATCTCCTTCTACAGTTATTTTTTCTTCTCTCACATACACATTTTTATAATATTGATTATTTTTTACCAGATACAACATTGCCTTTTTCACTTTCCTAACATCCACTAATTCTTGACAGATTTTCTTACTCTTAGTAGGAACGCCATTAACAAGAATAATGAAAGGTTCATCTTCTACATTTTCTACACTAATTGTTTCAATATTGTTCTTTAAATCTAGAGGCAAATATACAACTCTTCCCTTTAATCCTCTCTGTAAATCTGAAGGAGGCAATTTTCCTCTCTTAGGCTCCATCTGAACTATAGCCTGAAAAGGATGCACACATTGAATAAGAATAGACTCATAGGTATTTAAATCCATCAGTTCAGAAGGAATATTTACCAACTCAAAATTATTATGCACAGCACTAGCAGGCATTTTGTTCTCATCTGATTTGTTACAACAATATTTACAAATACGCTGATCAGACCTCAAATCAAAACAATTCTCTACCAACAAATAAGTTGCAAAATCCTTCCACTCATTATTATTTTCCTTTTCACTTTTTAAATATAAATTAACAGTCCTGGTCTGTTTTTTTAATGAGTTTGTCGACAACAGATACAAGAATAATTTGACCTTTCACCTGAATTCACCTTAAACGTTGTAATTTCTTGCTCAAAGTTTTCTACACTACAATGCTGTACATTCTCTTCCACATTTCCTTCTATTAATTTCTCAGTTTCTGCACTGTCTTCCTGAAGACCAAAGTAACTAACCTGAATTTCATCACAAACATTCATTACATCTGATACAGATCCACGCAAAAGAGCACTGTTCAACTTTTGTAACATTAGTGCTGGACTTTTTGCATAATACAATCTTCTGGCTAATTTCTTCATTTGAGTATGATGAACTGCTAACATCCTGAAATGGTGAAAAACACTTCGACATACTTTTTTAGAAAGACAAGCCAGAGAATGACCTTGCAAACTAGTATTTTCTCTCACTCTGCAAGGGTCTAGTCCTTGCAACATCTTAATCTTTTGTTTAACACTTTTCTTAGTATAGTTACGTAAGAAATTGCATAAAAAATCAATAGATTCTTGCCGTACATTATAAATAATACTGCAATTCCAAGTGTAGACTGGAGCTTTAGGACGTCTCCCTAAAACTTGTTCAGCTAACACCTCTTCTGCATTTCTAGAAACAATTTTCTCTTTCTCAATAGGACAACCATTTCTAACCTCATAAGCACGACCACTAGTGTCAACTGCATGCAACAAATCATTACTCTGAAGATAACTCTCTTCATTAAAAAAAAAGCTCAGAACTTGAACTATGTTTCCATTCACCCAAAAAAACCCTCAGAAAAATGACTTCTGTTAATTTCTCTTCTCCACTTACTTTTGGCGGCCTTCATTAAATAGATTGGCTTATCTAGTTATCAAATTCTATTGATTACTAACACAAACAATTTTTTTTCAATTAAAAAGCCTTCTCAACTAGATTTTCTATACTTTTCTTCTTCGTATAAAATGCAGGTTTTTTTTACATTTCTTCACTTCCTTAATTAAATTCGTCACAACTCTATTATAAAACATTTTTCTCCTAATTCCCTTAAATAGTTTTTTCTTCTTTTTACTATACAGTGTATTTTCACAAGATGATTTTCCATGGTTGTTCTCTTTTCTCTTGTTTTTTTTAGTTGCAGATACACTAATAGTATTTTTGACTTTGTGCACACTACTCTTAGTGTTTAATAATTTCCTAAGAAAAATCTTTGTTCTCTTACCAGGACTTTTTTTTTTTTGTTAACTCATTGTTCTTCAGGTAAATCTTGTGGATGAATTCTCTTCAAATAAACAGCTTTCTTTCGTTGTTTCTTCTTTTCAGTTTGTGTAGCCATGATTAATTTTTTTCAGTGTTGATAAATAGAATCTATTAGAACAAATATATATATAACATTACAAAAATAAATATATGAAATATACTATTATATTACTTATAAGAGAGGAGGATTATGAGGACAATGGTGGGAGTATGAAAATAGAAGGAGTCACAACAAGAGAAGGAGGAGTATGAGACAAGGGATAATATGAGGAGAAAGGGGAGTATAAGCAGGCACTGCAGTATAAGGGGATAAAGGGAGTATGAACAGACTGGAAAGTATGAAGAGGTAAGGGAGAGTATGAGGAGAAAGGTGTGAGTATGAGGAGAGAAGAGAGAGTATAAGAAGAAAGAGAGCGAGTGTGGGGAGAGAGGGGGCAGTATGAGAAGAGAGAGAATGACTATAAAGAGAAAAGAAGGAATATGTGGAAAGAGGCGCAAGTATAAGCAAAAAAAAGGAATATAAGGGAAGAGGGGTATGTATAAGGAGAGAGAGGAGAGTACCAGAGGAGAGCAGGGAGAATGTGAGGAAAAGTGGAGCATAAGGAGAAAAGGGATGTACAAGAACAGAGGATACATGAGGAGAAAAGAAGGAGTATAAACAGAACAGGCTGCATGAACAGAACCTGGAGTATAAAGAGGGACCAGGCAAAATGAAAACAGAAAAAGAATATGAAGAGAGACAGGAGAAGATGAACACAAAGAGAAGGAGTATAGGACAAAAGGGAATATAAGATAAAGGGAATAGTATGAGGAGACGGGGAGAAGTAGGAGAAAAGAGAGGAGAATATGAAAACAGGGGGGGAGTATAAGGACAGGGGGGAGAATGAGGAGAGGAATGTGACAATAAGAAAAGAGGGGAATATCAGGAGAGACGGGGGAGTATAAGAAAAGAGAAAAGAAGTGTGAGCAGAGAGAGGGGAGTATAAGAAGAGAAAGGAAAGCATGAGAAAAGAATAGGGAGTATGTGCAAAGAAGAGCGAGAATAAGAAGAAAGGGAGAATATAAGGAGAGAAGAGTATATATGAGGAAAGAGGAAGGAATAAAATGAGAGAGAGAGACAAAAATGTGGAGAAAAGACAAATATAAGGGAAGACTGAGTGTATAAGGAGAGAGGGAGTACTATGAGGAGACGGTAAGAACTATGAGGACAGGGGTGAATATAACGACAGGAGAGAATATCAAGAGTAGGGTAAGTATGCAAAAAGAGGGGCAAGTATGAAGAGAAAAGAGAAAAGGAGGTAGTATGAAGAGAGAGGAAGGAGTAAGAGGAGAGAGAAGGAAGTATGACAAGAGAGGATGGAAAATATGGAAAAAAGGGCGAATATAATTCCTTAATGTAGACAAAAAAATATGAGACCATACATTATACCAAAACACATTTAGTATTGTAAAACGTTTAGGTGACTATACACATTCCATGTATATAACGACTACATTTCAGTAAACAACACTGACTCATTTTGCAAATACATATGCAAATTAGTACATTATTTCTACCAACATTACATCAAAAAAAGTGATACAATAAAACTACAAAGACGCACAAGAGGCTTGTAAATCTTGCCCAGAGTCTAAGCAGAGAGAGAAAAAGGAAAAAGAGGAGAGAACAAGGAGTATGAAGAGAAAGATGAAGTATGAAGAGAGACGGAAGAAAATGAATAGACAGGAGGAATATGAAGAGAGACAGGGGAATGTAAACACAAAAAAGGGCAGTATGAGGACACAGGACAATTTAAGAAAAAGGGGGTAGTATCAGTAGAGAGGAAGGAGTAAGAGGAGAAAGCGGGGAGTATGACAAGAGAGAGTGGAAAATATGGAAAAAGGGGTGAATATAATTCCTTATTGTACACAGACGCACAGTGTGATATTAGCCTAACCTATACCAAAACACATTTACTACTGAAAAACGTTTAAGTGACTATACACATTCCATGTATATAACTACTACATTTCAGCGAACAACCCTGACTCATTTTACAAATACATATGCAATTTACTACATTATTTGTGCAAACATTACATCAAAAAAAGTGACACAATACAACAACAAAGATGCACAAGGGGCTTGTAAATCTTCCCCAGAATGTATGAAGGGAGAGAGGGAAGAGTAAGAGGAGAGAACAGGAAGTATGAAGAGAAAGATGAGGAGATGGAAGGAATATGAGGAGAGGCAGAGGAATACAACAACAAAAAGACAAAAGGGGCTTATAAATCTGCCAAAAGTGTATGCAGCAGTGTATGTATACTGACTGCAAAATTGTAGATTTAGAACACAAGCCTAATTCTAAACAAGCAACGCTAATAACTACCCTACAAACGAAAAAAGGACTGCACACATTCTACACTTTTTAGTACTGCACTTTATTGCACAAAGGTGACTCACTGAACAAATTAACTTACCAAATGATTTTATCACAATAGTTATCCAAATGCAGAGAACACATTAGTCTTACTAAAAACAAAATGTACCACATACATTCCCTTACAACTTATCAACTCACCTTTGAAATTGATTTGTAGATTAAGAAGAAAGCCACTCACACAGCAGATATTCTTATACAGAATCTTTCTACTTCAGTGTTTGCAGCAGAACTAAGAAATGGCACATTGTCCCTCTCAATTTACACATATATACATTATAAAAAAATCAAACTCCTTCACACATTAATTCAAAACTAAACACACATTTCTATTGGTTCAACATTTCAAACCTTTCCAACTGACATAACCTTCCACCCTACACCCAACAGATCATGCAAAAGTCAACTGTCAACAAAGGTCAAAAGTTCAGCACTCTATAAAACACTGCTCCTCAACAAGTTTAGACTATGCATAAGTACTTACTTATAAGTACCAATAAAGAGAAAAGGTCTCATTAGAACCAACCAACATATAAACACATAAACTTGATAGATATCTGTAAAATATATTTTTTAATTGATTTTTTCTTGCTTAGGTACGCTTACAAACTTCTCACCGTACGTCGTCCATACGTGCATGGTACGCGTACGGTTAATCTACTGTAAAAAAAAATAGCCTCTATCACTCATTTTTTATAATTCCCGGGGACCCCATCCCCTGGGGCTCAAATATAACGTTGGGGAGCGGGGGGGAGCCCCAAGGCCCCCATGGTCCCAGCCGGCTCCCGGCATCCTTCGGGAGCTGGCATTGCTTCTCGTCAGAGAGAGCAGCTTACATGCTGCTCTCTCTGACGAAAAGCAATCTGCTTTCCTACTTGAAAGAGAGAGTAGGTTTGCTGTGGTAGGGTGGGAGCCGCGAGGCTCCCACCCTACCATAGCAAACCACAGTGTCCCGGGGGTAGACACCCCAGGACACTGTAGGAGCCGGCCCTGGGAGGTGGTGGTCCCAAGGGCCATCAAAGGCTCTAGGAAGGGGCCGCGCGCCCCCCTCCCAACATTCAAAAGCCCTGGGGGTAGTGGTCCCCAGGGCTGACGGACCCCCTATTTTCTATATTAGAGCCCCAGAGAGGTGGTGGTCCCTGGGGTGTGTGGGGGGGCTTAAGCCCCCCCACACAGGTGTTTTTTTTTTTGTTTTTGTTTTTTTAAAAGAAGCCTCAGGGATGGGGTCCCCGGGGATTATAAAAATTACTGATAGAGGCTATTTTTTTAAGGTAGATTTACCGTGCGCGTACCATGCATGTACGTACGACGTACGCTGCAAAGTCTGTAAGTCGTCCAGTAAGCGTACCTAAGGAAGAACAAATAAAAGATTTTGACCTTGGGGATCATTGTAAAACCCCCTAAGCAGCCCTAGGGGGTCAGGAAGTACGAATATACTCGTAATTCTCCAAGAAAATGGCTTGCTCGGTTCCGCTCCCTCCCTGAAAGTTTGGGGGTGATTCGTCAAGTGGGGGCCGAGAAAAAAGGGGGGTCCCAAAACATGTTTTCCCCATGCAATTTTCCATAGGGACCTTTAGCCAGGGCTACAGCCCGAACGGCTGAACGGAATTACACGAACTTTGGCAGAGAGGTAGAGTTATGTTCGCAGATTGTGCTTTTTGTTAAATGGTGTAAATCTGTTCAGGAGTTTCTGAGAAAATTGCAAGTAAAATCATAGCGAGTCGGAGTTCAGTACGCGTACTGAAATCTGTTCAATTAGGAGCGCGAGCTGCATGCTGATTGGCTGTGAACTGTCTGTCAACACTCGAAACCAGGAAGTGTTGGTGGCCATCTTGTGCCTCGCTAGAACCGAGTCACAAGAAAACAGTAAAACAACGTTGAGAAATAAGGTAAGGTGGTATGGTTGAAATATTCTTACCCTCTGGGCTTGCTTAGGGGGTCGTATATGGATGTTTAAGTTCTATTTTTATTTTATTTTTTTAAAGAAAAATCGCGGCATACACGTATGTAAATACCTACAATTACGAGCAGGAGCCGCATGCTGATTGGCTGTCAATACTCTAAACCAGGAAGTATTGCAGCCATGTTGTTTGTCGGAAGAGCAGTCACAAGAAAACAGTAATACAAAGTTGAGAAATAAGGAAAGGGGGCAGGGTAGAAACATTCTGACCCTATAGTCTTAGTCAGGGGGTGGTACATGGATTCTTTAGGCTCAGTTTTTATTGTTAAAAAAATAAAAAATGGTGGGGTACTCGTGCAGTACTTAAACGCGGTGGAAAAGGTGAAAAAAAATGTAGAAGTCAGTTTTATTCATTAGGTCCCAGGGGGGGTAAATTACGGGGGCAATTTTTCTGCATAATGGAGGCTTGTAAGGTGCCCGAGCACTGGGGAACGGCACTCCTCTGTTTTTTTTTGGAAGTATGTGGGGGGGGGGTTACGGTCCTACTCTCTGCAGTCTCGGGGAGCGGCACCCCTCCGGTTTAAAAAAATATATATGTTTTGAGCGCTCTCTCTCTCTGTCCCCGTACACGTCGCGGGGAACGCCACCTTTCTGGGGCAGTGATATGTAAAATGACCTTCCAGCTCTGGGTACGTGCATTGTCTGGAGTTTTTTTATTAATGTTGGGAGGGTGGGCTTGATAATACGTCCTTCTAAATTCCCATAGAAGCCTATGTTCTGGTGCTAACATGGGGTTCTATGGGAAATAACAAGGCCGTATTATGAAGCTCATTATCGCCGTTTTATCAGCAGTTTCTTGCCAATAAAACTGCGACAATTTTAACACCGGTCCTTGATAATATCCATCTAAGTTTACTGGTAAAAAAAAGAGCAATGGTCCATATTATCAACAAAAGGCGATACATTATCGTCGCATTTATTGGCAGGAAACTGCCGATAAAGCGGAGCTAATGGGCTTGATAATATGTACTTGTGAATAACCATAGCAGCCTAGGTTAGGATCAGAACCTGGGCTGCTATGGGAAGTTACAAGGGCCTATTATCAACCACATTATCGCTGCTTTATCTGCAGGTTCCTGTCGATAAAAGCGTCGATAATGTATCACCTTTTGTATGTAAAGCTTTCCTTTTTTTTGGTGTAGCAGTTGTACTCTCTTCGCATGCTCAGCGTCGTTTCGAAGTTCACGTTTTTTTCTTCAAGTTCAACAAGCAAACCTTTGTTTATATCAGTTAGTAAATCTGTCGCTTTCTTTTCGAGGTTCGTGTGATTCATCCGGTGCTGTACTTTTATACAGTATTAATAGTCATATTTTTTATATATTTATTTGAAAGGTAGTGCAGAGGCGCCAAACGTTGATTACGTACTCCGTTCACCGCCATTTTAGTAGTTTCTCACCGTTGTATTTATTATATCAGTTAGTTAGAACTCAGTAGTTTTCAATCCTAGTCTTGAATATCTTACTATAGTATTCCAACATTATTTTTATTGTGGACCGTCATACCCCTCCCCCACAAAATAAAATAAGTATGTTGTTTTTTTTATTAACTTTTATTAAACAATAAATATAAACGAAACTCAATTAACTTTTATTAAACAATAAATGTAAACGAAACTCAATAATAACTATATTAGAACTGGCAAAATAAGTTAAACAATGTTATAAAGAAATTGTGAAATGGATTCCAAAAGTTGTCCGATTGGTAATCTGCAAAAGAAAAAAGAAAATTAGAGTTTAGAATTATGTAGATGTGAGTAAATGAGCTGAAGCATTACAAGTTGTGGTAACTCTACAGTTTTACATGTGCAGTGTGACTCGTATATTCCTGTTCTGTTATAGTGCCGCGTTCAAGTGGTGTCTATATGGAAGTGCCTATTGCGTTACTGACGCCCGTTATGGCGACTTATTTCTAATGCATTCCTATGAAGGATTTGTAGATCTAGGCCTCTGTGCTTACTGTTGTATAAAGCTTGCGGCCAAACACTGCAGCCACTGGGATGGACAACTTCAGGTGGGCTGATCTTCTACACGTCCGAGTAGACAGCAGTGTCTAAGTTTAAGAGAGATAGAGAAATGATGCCACAGAGAGTGAGAGAGAGAGAAAACAACATTAAAACTGTGTCGCAGAGTCTGGAGTTGAGATTTTTTGTTGAACCAGACTTAGATTTACTAGCTCTTTGCATCACTTTACCCATGTTAAAAGTGACTCAAAAGTGGCGTAATAAGGTTTGTCAGACTGTTGTAACCTATCTGTTGTCACTGCTCGGAGGTAATTATACATTTTACAGAGAAGCTGCTGTACACTACGGACTCTGGGCCATAATATCAAGCCTTTGGCGACAAAAATTATTGTCACTTTATCGGCAGGAAAGTGTCGCTAAAGTGGCGATAATGGGTCTGATAATATGCTCTATGGAATTCCAATCGAAGCTCATGTCAGATGTCCTTCACCTCTAACATGAGCTTCGATTGGAAATCCATAGAGTATATTATCAAACCTATTATGGCCACTTTAGCGACAGTTTGCTGCCGATAAAGTGTCGATAATTTTGTCGCCAAGGGTTGATAATATGGACCTCTCTCATTTCACAAATAAAGCTAACACTACAGTTTTACGAGTGCAGTGTACCTGGTACATTTTACTTGTTGTAGTGCCGCGTTCAAGTGGTGTCTATATGGAAATGCCTACTGCATTACTGACGCCCGTTATGCCGAATTATTTCTAATGCATTCCTATGAAGGATTTGTAGATCTAGGCCTCTGTGCTTACCGGTGTGTAAACTTTGCGCCAAACACATTAGGAAGTGGAGTTGACAACTTCAGGTGGGCTGATCTTCTACACTTCCAAGTAGACAGCAGTGTCTAAGTTTAAGAGAGAGAGAGAAATGATGTCACAGAGAGTGTGAGAGAGAGAAAACAACATTAAAACTGTGTCGCAGAGTCTGGAGTTGAGATTTTTTGTTGAACCAGATGTAGATTTACTAGCTCCTTGCATCACTTTACCCATGTTAAAAGTGACTCAAAAGTGGCGTAATAAGGTTAATGATCTTTTTGTCAGACTGTTGTAACCTATCTGTTGTCACTGCTCGGAGGTAATTATACATTTTACAGAGAAGCTGCTGTACACTACACCCTCTGGGCCATAATATCAAGCCTTTGGCGCCAAAAATTATTGCCACTTTATCGGCAGGAAAGTGTCGCTAAAGTGGCGATAATGGGTTTGATATTATGCTCTATGGAATTCTAATCGAAGCTCATGTCACATGTCCTTCACATCTAACATGAGCTTCGATTGAAATTCCATAGAGTATATTATCAAACCCATTATCGCCACTTTCCTGCCGATAAAGTGGCGATAATTCTGTTGCCAAGGTTTGATAATATGGCCCTCTCTCCTTTCATAAATAAAAGTTACACTACAGTTTTACGAGTGCAGTGTACCTGGTACATTTTACTTGTTATAGTGCCGCGTTCAAGTGGTGTCTATATGGAAGTGCCTACTGCGTTACTGACGCCCGTTATGTCGACTTATTTCTAATGCATTGCTATGAAGGCATTCTATATATAGGCTGCTGTGCTTACCTTGTATAAAGAGTGCGGCCACCGGAGTTCATCACTCGACTTGAACTCTGCTTCTATACGTCAAAGTATTTTCAATAAGTTGCAGAGAATTCCCTTGCTGTTGCTCGATAGGCCGTGGTTGCTTCTGAAGGATGTTTGCTGAAGGAAACAAAAGGACTTTTTGATTAGTCATCGTAAACTGAGTTGCGTAACTACTATCAAAAGTGAATTTTAATGTGGGTTCTTAATATTCCGTAGTTAAGACTGTTGCAGCTCCAGCAAACAAAGGAAGATCAATAAGTTAATAAAGGCCTGGGACGGCCTCGTGACACAGAAAAAAAAAATACTATCATGGACGCACAATTAATAATAATAGAGGCCTAAGCACGTGGTGTAGTACAGAAATACGACACAGAAATGTATGCACGCACAATTTTTAGGATTAGAGGTGTATAGGACATGGTGACTTATAAAGAAATATTTCAATTATGTTAAGTACAATTTAAAACCATTGAGGGGTAGGAAAGCCATATGAAGGATAAAAAAATAGTATTATGCATATACAATTTACAGTGGAGGCTGATGATGTGAAGTCTTCTCTTACCTTTGTTTCTGTCGTCTTTTGTCGTGTCTTGAAAGGTTGCGGTTTTGCAGATTTTGGGGTGTTTTCGACAGTCTGTCTGTCATCGCAGCAGAGGCAGGCAAAAGAGAGCGTGCTCACGTCAGTGCCCGCATTATATGGGAACCGCGGGGGCTGACCAAATCAAGCACAGGACCGTCATGGGTAGCGTTTTCGCGGTCTATAAGAATGATGGCCCTGTGGGACATCACATTGGCTAATGTCTTGGTTTCCAGGCTAAATGATAGCAAGCATGCTTGGTGGTGGGATGTGGGTAGTGTGGGCGGGCGTGCACCGTGCATGTGCAAGTACGAGTGTGTGCACTAACAATTAACAACAGAGAGAGATGGGGGCGGTGTTATCATGTGCACAGAGGCAGGCCCAGAATCGGATCTGCAATGAGTCAGCACTCGTAATCATTGTCCTTAGCCTACCCTGAGCTCTGATTTGTCACTGAGAGGGTGATCACACCATAGTTTGTACTGCTTATCATACTCAGTGTGCTCCCGCGCATACGGTACGAAAATGCTTTGATGTGTCGCATTAAAGCTTCCGTGTGACGTCATGTACGGCGTTCTGTACGCGAAAGGGGGCAATGTTTCTACTTGGTTTAAAACATGTATGTATTTAATGTGTATACTAAGGGCAGACATTTGGGAAAACTATGATTTTAAAAAAAATACTTTTAATAATCCTATATTACTTTAAAAAAACAAATTACACAAATCGCGGTAGAAGATCATGCGTACTCGTATTGAAAGTGCTGCGCAAGAGCCTCATAAACGTCCAGAAAAAAATGTGACTTTAAAAGTAGAGATTTGATTGGTTCATAACTTTTCCTATTGCGAGTGTTGAAAGTTCCGTCCCATCATAATTATTCGACTTTGACTTTCTAAGAGGTAGCATTTGTTGTGAGAATCTTCTCAAATAGAAGGAAGATCACCATAGTAAGAGCAATGGAGTCATCTTCCAGCAGTTCTTCGGAGGGAGATTTCATTCCTGAAGAAGCTCCAAAGAAGAGGAAAGAAGCTCTAATTTGGAAGTTTTTCACTTTTCCAGAAGGTCAAAAAAAGGTTAATGCTGCAAAAGTAACCTGTAAAATTTGCCAAACAACTTTTTCAAGGGGTGATCCATGTAAAAAATACTCCATAGGCACAGCAAATATGGTGCGACACGTGAAGAACTTGCACCCCAAGAACTTTGCTCGAGCTGAAAGACGGAGGTTGCACGAGAACCCGCCTGCTGCTACACCAAGCACATCATCTGCAGCAGTATTTTCAGCAAGAAGTCCACACCCACATATTGATTTTGACTTTGCTAAAGTTACATTTCTTTGCATTTATTGCGATAAACTTTTGTGTTATGGGGAACAGTCTATCGACCTGATAAAACGCAGGATACAGGATCATTGCTGTCCTCGACATTAGTTGTTCTTTTTTTCATTCTTTTGTTCCGGTTGGAATTTGTTACAAAACAAAAAAAAACTGTTCTTTTTAGAACAACCTTCACTGGTCAAAGAAAGAACTATATTTCTATGCTAGTGTGTAAAAGTTTGTCAGAATGAGTGTGTAGTTCATATATGAATGAATGACTATATTACTAGTGTATGGAGAATGTGAAAGTGCAGAGCTATAAGGAAGTGCTACAACATAAATCTATAAGGTGTTCACCTATAGTATACTGTAGTATGTGCGAAGCACTTGAATGCAACATATGTACATAAATATTTTAGAAGTCTTTGCTTCAATTAGCACTGCTGGTGAAACTGCCTGGGTGAATTTGTATGTGTTAGGGGCGGATTTACAATCCCCTTGTGCCTCTTTTACACAGCCGTTGCGTCATTTTTGTGACACAGCGGTGGTGCAAAAGATGTGCCATGGTGTGTGCTATTAACAATGTGACGCATCTGGAGGGTGCATTACATTGCAAAGCCCTGCGCCAGAAGAGGCTTTCCTGTGCAGAAGGGGGTGCAGCAACGCCTCCTAAAAATGACTGAGTGAAATGTATAACATTTCATTCAGTCACTTTTGAGCTTATGCTGCGTCAAAACCTTGCACATGCTTGAAGCAGGTGTAAGGATTGATACAGGTTTGTGAGCATAGGGCCCCAGAGCATTGCTGGAGTTCTGTTATACTGGCAATCGAAGTCAAGCAATAATTAATCCAAAAATTACTTTGCAATTTAGTTTTGATATTATTTTATAATAAGAATATGAAATATAATCAAAAAAAAACACTTATAAATATGTATATTAAAAATATAAGCAATTAGTGTAAAAAGAAAGACATAATAATTGTTACATTTATAATTTATCATTTACAAAACCTTTAAAATTCACTGACAAAATCATAGGTTTCACACACGTTATAGTTAGGAATTAGCATTTAAAAAACCTTGCAAATTCATTGAAAAAACCATAGGTTTCACACACGTTATAGTTAGGAATTAGCATTTTAAAAACCATGCAAATTCATTGAAAAAACCCTAGTTTTTACACGTTATAGTTAGCTGAACATTTTTCTCATACAAAACCTTTGAAATTCCTCCGTTATAGTTAGCTCAGCTAACTATAACTTGCGCACACGCTATGCACTGCTGATGACAACACATATAACATCACTCATGACATGGTCAGTGACATCACTCATGACATCACTGATGACATCTCAAATGACACCACTGATGACATCACTGATGATATCATCCTTGTGAAAGAATGGCCGACCTCTTTTTGGCGTAATATAACCTTTGATACACACCTTCGGAAATAGAAAGTAAAACATTTTTTAAAAATGAAGATACCAATACCACTTACCAACAACCTATTCAGTAATTCCGCCATCTACATACCCATGCACTCATTCACCAACAGTTCTATATAGTCACTTATACATGTACTCACTCATCATATGTACTCATATACTTATAAATACTGTTACACACCGACACTCATTCATACAGTTACTCACACACATACTCACATATGCAAATAAACTATCAAACATCCATTTGTTTGCATATACAGCTATACACACACCACTACACTTACTTTTACAGAAACGTACACATACTTACTCTCTTAAACAATCAGTGATAGAAACACATGCTTATTTATACAGGAACTTTTTGAATTTGTCACTGTCATATATCCATACTTATATACATCGATACTCACACATGTTTAAAACATATGTACTTAGTCATAAAAACACTAATGAGGCAGTCATTCACTCACTAGCACACCCATACACACATTCATCCACCTGTGCAGTCCTGCACACATGCTGTCTTCAAAACACATACAAACAGTGAGTCAGTCATTCATGCATCTGTGCCCTAATTAATACCCACCACCAAACTATACAGACACTCATTCTGATACTCAAAACACCAATTAATAACCCATATAGACACTCGTGTAGCTACTCACCAACCCATGCAGCCACTTATACAGAAAGTGAGACACTGATACATATATTTACAAATTTAAACATTACTCGCTAATACATGTTTTCACTAAGATACACTTAATAAGTCAGTTATAGAATGAAATTTACAAAGAAAACATCCATTTAGACACTTATTTACCCATTTATTCTTCCATCGACCTTTAGATATATATATATAAAAATATTTATTTTTCGAAAGGCACACATTCAGTGGATGATGTCATCAGTGATGTCATTTGAGATGTCATCAGTGATGTCATCAGTGATGTCACTGACCATGTCATGAGTGATGTTATATGTGACGTCATCAGCAGTGCATTGCGGGCGCGCAAGTTATAGTTAGCTGAGCTAACTATAACGGAGGAATTTCAATGGTTTTGTATGAGAGAAATGGTCAGCTAACTATGACGTGTGAAAACTATGTTTTTTTCAATGAATTTACATTGTTTTTTAAATGCTAATTCCTAACTATAACATGTGTGAAACCTATGGTTTTTTCAATGAATTTGCAAGGTTTTTTAAATGCTAATTCCTAACTATAACGTGTGTGAAACCTATAGTTTTTTCAGTGAATATAAATATAAATATATATATAATTTTAAAGTTTAAAAATTAAATAAAGATAATAATTAATAAATTATTTTTACGTAAATATATGTATATGTATAAATGATTATGTTTGTGTCTTTATATTTTTTTAAATTACGTTTATATATATATTATTTTATTTCATATACATTTTTAAATTGATGTTTTTTACATCTATATTTTTTACCTCGATATTTTGGAGTCAATATTTTTCTACTTACCTGTTGAGGTATGGGAGTAAATATTTTTGCAGTTGATATTTTTTTCTCGATATTTAGAACATCGATGTTTGTGACGTTGATATTCCATCAGTGAACTGAGTGGATTGATGTATAGGTGGGTGGACAGTTGATAGGATGACAGATTAAATTGATGGATAGGTGATATGAACATGTGAAAGAATGGCAGATTAAATTGATGAATAGGTAGATACATGGGAAAGATGGTAGAGCAAAGAAATGGATGGATGAGAGGGGTGAACGTATGAATGAATGGGTGGCAGAGCCAATGGATTGATGAATTGCAGAATGGATGGATGTATGGTGGGCAGATTGATAGTAGAGTGGATGGATTACAGTGGATGGATGGAGGGAAGTGTGGATAGATGTAAGGATGGATTAAATAAGGGATAGATGGCAGAGTGGATGGATAGATTGCTTGATGGCAGAGTTGATGGTTGTATCAACAGATAGCATATTGGATGGATGGAATAGGAAAAGATTGAATGATAGATCAAAAAGTGAATGAATCACAGAATGTAAAGGTGTAATAGTGGATTTCAGCAGGGACAGGGAAGGATAAAGGATGAATGGATAGATGGTTGGATGGAAGAGATAAATGAGCTCTTCTAGGGAGGGTTGGGCATCTCTTGCTTTGTTTACTTGTTGCAAACAGAGCTTTAGTCAGACCCTATGACAATGAGGGACACTCTCCCCATTTTATTCTTTGCTGAGGTTCATGATGCTTTCCCCCAAATCAGTGTTGACAGTCATGTGGGCTCTACCACCTATTTTACAGACAGCTTTTGGTTGAGGAACAATTTTTGTTCTTGAAAAAATGGTTCCCGTTGTCAAAGTAATTTCCTTCTTGCTATGATTTACTGGTATTCAGTTACAAATCTACAATTCTACCTTTGTAATGCTTCATCCACTGCTGCTGCCCTTAGTAGAGGTGAGTGATCCTGTTCGATATTCTGCACAGTTAACTTTCACCAGTATCATCTGTTTACTGAGCGTAAGAAATGAATAGCAGGGTCCTAATCTGATACTGGTGCTGTAATGGAATGAGGGAAGGGGTGCAGCAGTTATCTCCAGTCCTCCAGGCTGGGTTTAATAGCGCTGGTAGTGGGAACCGCGAGTAACTGGTCTGTGCACACCTGCCCTTGTCTTCTCTTGAATCCTCATAATATGGATGTACTACTGCCCCAACACACCTGGTGCTCCTACAAGCTAGATTCCAGAAACCGCTTCAAGTCAATGTTATACTATTATTTGGTATATTGTGGACATTCCAAATATTGGCTCCTTGAATAAGTATAGCAAGTAATATGATTTTACCAGGTTGTTAAATGGCCAGACCTGCACCAACAGCTGAGTGCAATGACAGGGACCATCAATGTTTTATAAAGGTCCACCTGCTTGGTGGTCATTTTTAAATTTGGTGGGCAGTCTCTCCATCATGGGGATAAAGGTATTTATTTACTCCGTCTCATGGTCCATCGGCAGGCCGTCCACCAAGACATAAATGAGGCCCCTAGTCTCTATAGCCCTCCCTACTTGTGATGTCATGCTTTACTTCGGAAATATATTTTGCTTTTTCACTTTATTCTTTTTCCATTAGTTGTAACACTGCCCACTTCCACTTCTGTACACATTTCAATATCAAAGACACATTAATCAACTGTTTTTTTCTATTGTTTGCTTGAAATAAACCATTAGAAGCAGCTGACGGATAAGATACACCATTCTAAGAAGATAACTTTCATATTTCAATTTGTTTACTCTCTTTAACTTGCTTGTGTATGTCACCCATACGCTTGTGAAGTTATGTGTGAGTATTTGCAAATACATCAGATCACCATAAAGCACATCTTACTTTTACTACTGCTGATGTCCGTCTGTAAAGCAACTGGTGCTCATGTAAAGCGCTCGGATACCTTTGGGTCGAGTTTGTGCTATATAAAACTAAAAAACTAAATACCTGAGTTGTAGACCAGGCGTGTTGAGGACATTATGGCGCATGCCAGTGTTGCTCATGTAATAGTAGAGTATATGTTGTGTTTCTAACTGGAACAATGATTTTGGATTTGCATTTGTGACTCTACTACGTCAAATCCAAATCTGTTTCAAACCAGTTCCAGGAGGCTATGGTGATATGATGAACCATCAAAATCCCCAAAAGTGCCAGTGACAGAAATGATAACATGATTACATTGATAGGCTTGGCTAGCAGCATCAGTAGTAACAGGAATGGCAAAAACACATGTTCTGCTGGGTTCTTTATTATTGCATTTTTTGTGCAAGAATTGGCTTGTTTCAAGACATACCAATCGCATACTTAAATACGTGTTCCAAGGGGGTCCATACTGACATCAGTACATGCTACAGGAACACATTAGACACAGGTTGCCCACATATTAAGGGGCCGATTAGGATGGCGGACGGACTTGCGTCCGTCCGCCACCCTTGAGGAGGAGGGAACGTCCGCAGGGGCTGCGGCGTTCCCTCCGTGCTGATTAGGATGTGACCGCCAGGGTGGCGGTCACATCCTCTATATTTAACATTGCGGCGGGTGCAGCTTCAAGCTGCACCCGCCGCAATGTTAAAAAAGCATGTTTTACATTTACATGCACAAAGCGGCCGGCACCGCACGGTGCCTGCTGCTTTGTGCACGCAAATGCAGGGGGGTACCATAGGTACCCCCCATGTGCACCCCCCACCCCCCATTCACCCAGGGGGCCCGCAACGGGCCCCCAAAGTGAATGTCCGTATGCTTTTCCATGGCGGAAAAGCCGCCGTGGAAAAGCATGTATTTACGAACATCCTAATATGGCGGACGGTGTCTCATAGACACCGCCTGCCATGTTATAGCTTTTCCGCCACGGTCGGAAGCCGACCGCGGCGGAAAAGCGGCGGACGGAATTCCAGACCCACCAGCCATCCTAATTTGGCGGTGGGTCTTTGGAGGCTCCGCAGCGGTTTTTCCGCATCCTCCAGGCCGGCGGACACTTCCGCCGGCCCGGAGGATGCGGAAAAACCGCCATCCTAATCGGCCCCTAAGTCTGCATGTGAATGTTGTTCAATATTTACATTCACCTATCTCAGTGAAGGCAAATATGTTAGACATTACAGCTCTAACTCAAATCCTTCATTCCTTCTCATATCTAGATACATGTTTTGCTCTATGTTTAGAAACCTGTGCGCTCTTTTTTATGTCTATTTTGTAGCAAACATCATTTACAATGCACTTCCACTTCAAATTTTCAAGGTGGATAACCTGAAAAGATGGAAAGTACCCTATCTTGGACATGCTGAAGTAGGGTTGCTATCTCAATGCATGATATGAGGACAGCATGGTACTGATTTAAAAATTAGTTGTAATGCATAATCCTCATTAAAGCATTGCTAATATGTTTCTTCCTCAATGTGATATTCAAAGAAGGAAGAGTTCCAGTGTCACTGAATACCGTTTACCCTGATAGAGAACAGTATTTCTTGATGCAGGTTGTACTCTGATGTACGTTACATTGTAAGAGAATATTGTTGACCACTACATTTAGAATACTTTATAGATATTTATACTTTACCCTCCTCAAAATTAAGACTGATGTCTCCAGATGCAAGAAAATGGTTTATAGACCTGCAGTCCCACATCTTGTCAGGTCAAACACACAGTTTTGGTAAATTGATCTGGATAAACCCCTGATAGCTATGGGATTTAGCAGCCAGGATTAACTTTACCAAATAGGTGCTCCTTATTTTGCGATTCTAAAACAGTTTTAAAAGACAAGACACAGTACAATAAAAAATGCCACAACCAACTTTGAAAAATTGGGAAAAATGTAAGAAGAAAAATAACAGAAAAATAATTACAATCCAAATATAGGAACAATAGATGTTAATTTTTAAACATTTAGATTGAGAAAATGTCAAGAAACAGTGTTGGACCTAGCTGGACCTAGCCCTATCTGCAGGGTCACCCCCAAACCTATTGCCTTCCTCCTCCTATTTTTTTCAGAATGTACTTTTCTTGGTCTTAGGACTCTGTGCACTTTACCACTGATAACCAGTACTAACGTGTTTGTGCTCATTCCCTTAAACATGGTTTGATTGGCATATATATAGGACCCTTGTAGAGTGGTGTACTATATACCCAGGGCCTGTAAGTTAAATGCTACCAATGGGCCTGCAGCACTTATTGAAGCACCCACTTAGATTGCATCTTAAAACATGTCTCAGGCCTGCCATTGCAGTCTGAATGCAGTGTCACACTGCCATCTCGGCTTGGCATTTAAACGTCCTTGCCAAGCAAATAAACACTCTTTTTAATAAATATACGACACCCTAAGGTAAGCACCTAGGTAGCTCATAGGGCAGGGTGCTGTATAATCAAAAAGTTGAACACGTATTTTTAAGTTTTACTTGTCCTGGTAGTTAACAACTCTAAAATTGTTTATTAACTGCTATGAGGACTACCACTCCCATAGGATAACATAGGGATTCCTTATTACATTTAATAAGCTGTAACTCCTAATTGAGAGGAGGTGGTCTTCTTTGGTACCTATGAAATTGAAGTGATAAATCCTATTTAATGATAAAGTCATATTTTCTGTACAATTTAGAAAATGGCCCTTTTAGAAAGTTTACTTGTCCTTAGCCCTTTTGTGCGTGCAGCCTGTCTTGGGTCACATGAGTAGGTGCAGTTGACAGGCTTTGTGAATTTCTCCCAGGCCGTCACACAAAAAAGAGATTAGGTGTGCCTCAATGGGCCGTCTGCTAGCAAGCCTAATGACCCTGTATTGTTGCTGCAACCGGGTCAAGGTAGGGGAGTCAAAAACTTTATTGCATTTAAAATAACCTTACCAGAAGCTTCTCCCGCTTTCCAGAAGAAGGGCACCAGGTAATAAAAATATGACCTACAGACCCACTCTTCAGTTCACTCCTGGACCTTTGGAAGGACTCTAAAAGGAGTGTCTGCTGCTGTGACCTGCTGTGTACTCTGCCAGACTGCTGCTTAACCTGGAAGGACTGTCCTGCTGCCTGGAGCCTGCCTTGAACCCTTACAAGCCAGCCCTGCTGTTGAGCCCTTCACCTATGCCTGCACCCAGGACAACCAGAAGTGACTCTAAGGGCTATTTTGCTAGCCTCCTTTTCAGAGCCACAGGGACATAACAGGCTCCAACCATCTTGAACCCAGTCCTGGACCCACCCTGAGAGAGTCCTGAACCCCAAAAGGTGTTCCTTGGTTGTGGTGCTAAAGATGCCTGGATCGCAAGTTTCCAAAACTGAGACCTACGACAAAATTTGGACAAAGGTGCTCTGAGAAAAAGGAAGAGACTGGGACCAACATGCCCGAGGTTAACTGCAGGTTGGATTTTCCATGTGGCTTCTCCTGCTACGTTCTTCTCCGCAGCAGCAAATCTGTTTCAGCAGTCCTTCGCCCAATGTCTTCTGCTGCAGCCTGCTGCCCCATCACACTGGAGTTTTTCAACTTCAATTTCCTCACTAAGGGGCCGATCAGGATGGCGGACGGACTTGCGTCCGTCCGCCACCCCAGAGGTGGAGGGACCGTCCGCAGGGGCAGCGGCGGTCCCTCCGTGCAAATTAGGATGTGACCGCCACCCTGGCGGTCACATCCTGGATATTTAACATTGCGGCGGGTGCTGCTTTAAGCAGCACCCGCCGCAATGTTAAAAGTGCATGTTTAACATTTACATGCACAAAGCGGCAGGCACCGCGCGGTGCCTGCCGCTTTGTGCATGTAAATACTGGGGGGTACCATAGGTACCCCCCATGTGCACCCCCCACCCGCCTTCACCCTGGGGGCCCGCAACGGGCCCCCACAATCAAAAGTACATATGCTTTTCCACGGCGGAAAAACCGCCGCGGAAAAGCATGTTTACAAATGCTTCCTAATTTGGCTGGCGGTGTCTGATAGACACTGCCAGCCAAATGAGAGATTCTCCGCCGCGGTTGTAAGCCGACCGCGGCGGAAAAGCAGCGGACAGAAACCAAGACCCACCAGCCATCGTAATGCGGCGGTGGGTCTTTGGTGACTCCGCAGAGGATTTTCCGCCTCCTCTGGGCCGGAGGTGGCTTCCGCCGGCCCGGAGGAGGCGGAAAATCCTCCATCATAATGAGGCCCTAAGTCCGAATGTAGAACACTTCACCACGGCTTTGACCCAAGGCCATCTGACAATGCAGAATTGCGTGTAATTTTACCTTCTCTGGCATTTGTCTGAAGGTAAGAGCTGACAGGGTTTAATCCACTTTGTGTATCCGACTTTGACTCAGTCACACATGACTAGATGTCCACAGTTGCTGCTTTACACTTTTTGGTGCTATTTTGAAGCTTAACATTTCAACATTCATAACTCTAGTTCTACTGATTGGAGTTTTGTTGTTTTTGGTGACAAATAATTTATTACAATTTACTCAATTTTTCTGAATTGCTTTGAGCTTTTCCTTCTGTTGTGTTTTCACTATGTTAGTGTTTGTGTGCTACATAAATACTTTTCACGTTGCCTCTAAATTAAGCCTGACAGCTTACTGTGCCAAGCTACCCAGGGTTAAGAACAGGTTAATTTAGTGATTTTTTGGGGATCACCCTGCAAGGATTATGGCTGTTGCTTGACCAGAGCTTGCACCCCAGTCAGCCAACAACCCAATGTATCACAAAGAGCATATCATCTATGGATGTGGTTGACTGGGATGACGGTGCATGTTGAGATTGGCTTAATGAATGGGTTGACACAGTCAAAACTGTTTACCTCTGCACCTAGGAACTTATTTAGAGTTTGGCAGACAGGATACTCAGTCGAAACCATGGTGAATATCCAATCCTGTCTGTCATATTACAAGTGGCATGGGCTATAATTCATTTGTAATATGCTGAACAGGGCACTGGCCTCAATTGTGATAGAGTATCCATCTGCCAAACTCCAATATGGCCACTAGTCTTTCTCTTGGAGCTACAAAACCAAATTTTCAACACCATTCTACTTCTAACTTCCCAACGCGACAAAAGGTTCATTCTTGAGCACCTGAAAAGATGGAAAGTAACCATACTCAGCATGGGTAAATAGGGTTGCCATCTCAATGCATGATATTAGGACTCTGTGCCTCAGTGTTAGAGAACAGTTTTAGTGCATAATCCCTGAAAAAGCATTGCTAATATCTTTGCTTCATTAATGTGATTTTCATACTAGGTATATTTGTGAATATCCTGTCTGCAGTATTACGAGTTCCATAGGCTATACTGCACTTATGATATGGTGTATGGGACATCCTTCACATGTGTGATTGAGTACCCCATCTACTAACTATACCTGAGGTCATTTTTCAGGAGCTCAAAAACCACCGGCAGGAGAAGGCTGAATCTGATAAAGTCCTCTAGAAGTCAGACACAGGCTGTATACGTACCCAAAACAGCTGTTTAGGTGAGCAAAGTTAAAAGCAGGAACATCCAAGTTTCATTTTCAGCAAAGCCCTCTCTCTGACCAGATCCATGGTCTGCCTTCTCATCCAGGGATATACATATTTCTACAATGAGACTTAGGGAATAAATAAGAGATTGGTTGATGGGTACTCCGCCACAAACTTGATAGCTATCCCATCCTTATAATTAGTGCTGGTCATCTGAAGGGCAAACATCGTAGCAGCTCCTCCAGGACATTTCTAGGACTCAGGTGACCAGCCCTTAGAGATGTGATATCACTCCAGCAGAGGCCAGCAGCATGGTCAAGTTACGGTCCACCTGTAACTACCCCATTACTGTTTTTTCAGAAAGGGACTTTTACAGCTTTCTGTGTCCCTAGATATACAGCGAAAGAAGGTAAGTGATGCTTGTCATCAATGTCTTAGTCCTAGGTACATCTGAGAAAAGGTCCAGCTTTTATGGTCTACTCACGAATCAAAAAGAGCAGGCTTTTCCCCTCTACTTTTCACCTACAGATCCTCAGTTGAGATGTTCTGAGGAGATGGAAGTGCAGTTCAGTATCCAATGGGTGCAGACAAACCCCTAGTCAATAGTTCAAAAGTTTCCAAGGGTAAAAATTGCCTATTTTTCTGCACATCTTGTTTGCCTCACTGCAAACTATCCCAGAACGTATCATTCCTAGGACAACATCCTCTCTGAATGGAGGTAGGATGGTTGGAGTGCCCCCTGGGATCATAAGGCCGCTTCCATTGGTCTCACTCTCCACTGACCAACGAATGGCCCGGCCTCACCCTGGTCTGTTTCATGTTAATGAAGCTTCTAGAACCTCCCAATGGCCCTTCCTGATGTACAGTGAGTTGCACACTTGACACCTAGGCCACCCTGCCAAAAGACCTAAGCATTTGTTGCTTTTCTGGGAGCCATTTCATGCCTACTCAGGGGTTCAAGCACTGGTAGAGAGGGGAGTGCAGACACGCTAACTCTAATTAGTGTACAGGATCTACAGTCATAAAAAGTGAAAACTTTTTCAATCGTTTTTCCTTTATATATATCACAAATCTAACTTCTCGATTTAACTGGATTTTTTATCAATATGAAATACATTGATTACATGGAACTTGAAAATATTACAGTTTTAAATGTAATTTAGCTGTTTTCTTAGACAATAAAAACAACACACATATATAGTCAAACTAGATTTTAGTGGCTACTTGTATTGGAAACAGTTCCCATTCATTAGCACATGTTCCACATTTAAATGCTTGGCACCCTGTCTGATGAGCTGCCAGGCCTACTTACAACTGACCTGTTTAATATTCAAATCTAGATTTTTATCCTGTAAAAAAGATGTTAATTTAACAGGATTTTAAGATGCAGTCACCAAGTTACACATACAGGCCACCGCACCCTAGTACAACGCCTCAGCAACGTCGGAATCCAAGAGAAGGCACTGGAGTGGATCATCTCATTCCTCGCAGGAAGAACCCAGAGAGTCCGCCCCCCCGTTCAGATCTGAGGCCACCAAAGTCATCTGCGGCGTACCACAAGGATAATCACTCAGCCCCACCCTCTTCAACGTGTACATGAGCCCCCTCGCAGCCATCGCACGCCAACACAGCCTCAACATCATCACCTATGCCGACGACACCCAGCTGATCCTCTCCCTCACCAACGACCCCGCCACCGCCAGAACTAACCTACACGAAGGGATGAAAGAAGTCGCCGAGTGGATGAAGAACAGCCGCTTGAAACTGAACTCTGACAAGACAGAAGTTCTCATCCTTGGATCATCACCATCTGGCTTAGACGATTCCTGGTGGCCCCGGCCCTAGGCAGCACACCCAAACCAACGGACCACGCACGCAACCTGGGCTTCATCCTGGACCAGACAAGTCAACGCCGTCTCATCTTCATGCTTCAACATTCTACGCATGCTCCGAAAGATCTTCCGATGGATCCCCACCGAAACCAGGAAGACGGTCACCCAGGCACTTGTCACCAGCCGACTAGATTACGGAAACACCCTCTACACCGGAACGACAGCCAGACTACAGAAAAGACTCCAACGTATCCAGAACGCCTCCGCACGACTCATCCTGGACATCCCTCGCCACAGCCACATTTCCGGACACATGAAAGATCTGCACTGGCTCCCCGTCAGCAAAAGAATCACGTTCCGCCTCCTCACCCACGCACACAAAGCCCTCCATGACCTAGGCAGGTACCTCAACAACCGCCTGACCTTCTACACTCCCACCCGCCAACTATGATCGAACAGTCACGCCCTCGCCGCCGTTCCACGCATCCGAAGAGCCACTATGGGAGGAAGATCCCTCTCCTACCTGGCAGCCAAGACCTGGAATTCCCTCCCCATCCACCTCTGTCTTACCCAAGACCACCGCTCCTTCAGGAAGCAACTCAACACCTGGCTGTTCGAGCAGTAGCGGACCCCCCCCCCCCCCCCAAGCGCCTTGAGACACTCCGGGTGAGTAGCGCGCTATACAAATTTCTTGATTGATTGATTGATTGATTGATTGAAGCCATGTTTTGCTGGTCAGCCGGCGGAACAGCAAAATACATGCCGCATATCCAAGGTGACCATTTACTTCCCTACCATTGTTATATTTCCACCGACATGTACTATGTCCTTGGTAGAAACTGATGCAAAAAGAACAATTGATGGACAGAATGAAGAACAATGTCATACAGTCACCCTAGTACGGAGATATGGGCCTAAATCCATCGTTATTTTGCTCACCATGCCATCCAATTTGCACCCAGCCATATGGAAATCAGTCTTGACCCTGCGCCCAACAGGAACAGTCCAGCCCGAACTGCCAGGCCAGGTCTTCCTGGACTGGACTGGAAACAAGCATCCTAGGACCGGTTTCAGGCTTTCAGCCCTCATCAGCCAGGATAGCTTGACTCCAGTGGCATGGAGAGCACAAGACCCACGTCTGGGCATACCCATCCCACTCGGGGTAACAAATACAAAAAGAACAATTGATGGACAGAACACAGAACAATGTCATACATTCACCCCAGTACCGAGATCTGAGCCTAAATCCATCTTTTTTTTGCTCACCATGCCATTCCAATTCAGACCCAGCCAGATGTAAATCAGTCTTGACCTTGCACCCAATGGGAACAGTCCAGCCCGAACTGCCAGGCCAGGACCTCCTGGACTGGAAACAAAAATCCTAGGACCCGTTTTGGGCTTTCAGCCCTCATCAGCCAGGATAGCTTGACTCCAGTGACATGGAGAGCACGGCATCCACATCTGGGCATACCTGTTCCACATTCAAAAAGAACAATTGATGGACAGAATGCAGAACAATGTCATACATTCACCCCAGTACAGCTATCCTGGCTGATGAGGTATGAAAGCCCAAAACCGGTCCTAGGATGTTTGTTTCAAGTCCAGGAGGACTGGAATGGCACGGTAAGCAAATAAATGATGGATTTAGGCACAGAGCTCAGTACTGGGGTGAATGTATGACATTGTTCTGCATTCTGTCCATCAAGTTTTCTTTTTGCATTTGTCACCCCGAGTGGGACGGGTATGCCCATACATGGGTCCCGTGCTCTCCATGTCACTGGAGTCAAGCTATCATGGCTAAAAGCCCAAAACATGTCCTAGGATGCTTGTTTCCAGTCCAAAGAGGACCTGGCCTGGCATTTCGGGCTGGACTGTTCCCATTGGGTGATGGGTCAATACTTTTCATATGGCTGTGTGCAAACTGAAATGGCATTGTGAGCAAAAAAAGATTAAATTAGACCCAGATCTCTATACTGGGGTGAATGTATGACATTGTTATGCATTGTGTCCATCAATTGTTCTTTTTTCATTTGTCACCCCGAGTGGGACGGGTATGCCCAGACGTGGGTTCCATGCTCTTCATGCCACTGGAGTCAAGCTATCCTGGCTGATGAGGGCTGAAAGCTCGAAACCAGTCCTTTGATGCTTGTTTCCAGTCCAGGGAGAACCTGGCCTGGCAGTTCGGACTGGACTGTTCCCATTGGGTGCAGGGTCAAGACTGATTTGCATATGGCTGGGTCCACACTGGAATTGCATGGTGATAAAAGAAAAGATGGATTTAGGCCAATATCTCTGTACTGGGGTGAATGCATGACATTGTTCTGCATTCTGTCCATCAATTGTTCTTTTTGCACTTGCTAGAATCAGAGGCACATGAATTGGAGGTTGATTAATCTTACCACGTTTTAGCGGTCTGAGAACATCTACAACAAAGGTGATCATGAAAAATGAGGAACTTTTGCACACAAGTGTTTTGGTTGGTCCAATCAAAATGAATAGTGGGCCAAATTCTAGATGAACTTGAATGGATTGATTACATATGTCATTTGTGGTATATAAGACGTATATATGAAAAGTACATTTACTTTGATGGACAGGCCTTGCTGAGTGTTGCATACCTCTTTCAGAAAATGGTAGGCGCAGTTTAATTTGCCAGAAAATCATGAATAATGTAGCTGTTCTTCAGTTAGTATAACTAGGTCACACCAGGTTGCATTGAGAATTATTTATGAAATGCATCAGAAAAGTGCTTGTACATTTTAGGTGTGGAAATGTTCCACATGCATGTGTGTTTCTCTATTTTGAAAATGCAGCTGTAGCAATGGTCCATTGAAATAAAAGTGTATAATATTGGTTGTTTTTTCTTTTAGAAGTTTCAAAATTACTTATTTGGGCTTCACTATAGTTGAAATACCTATTGAACTCCTGTGTTTTATAATGTATTATTTAATCTCCTTAATTTAATATGTGCAACTTTAACACAGTGCTTCCCAAAGATTTTCGAACCGTGACCCAATTTTTAAAACAACAAAAGTTGGCAACCCACTTAATTGTTACAGATAAGAATCAGGGGCTATTTTTTTATTGTAGTAGTAGAAATGCTTTCATAATGCTGTGAATTTCCAAAAGAACATACTCTTTACAATGTGGTGTCTTCTTTAACAGCAAGCATTTGCAAATGCCATAACCTTGACCATACCCTTCGATATGTTTTTATCAGACTGTTGCCAAGATATCAATCTGTTCATACAAATGGTGAACTGCACTAGAGCATTTTTTAGAGTGACGGGCTGGGCTGTGGCATGTGTTCATAAAAATCACTAAGCTTGAGAGAAGTCTTGCTGTTGGAACTATTAATTTTAGCACATTTTAAAGCCCCCTTCTGCAGAGAGTATTGGGTAAAACCTCATATCCGCTTGTGTGTTAAAACAAGACCAGTGGTGCATTTTGGACTCCATATATATATAATGCAGTTTTATATAGCACAAACACTGCCCAAGGGCACATGAGTTCTTCAAATGAACACCAGATTCCATTACATAGCTCCAGATTATTTTTATTTCAAGCACAGGAGATGAATTGAGCTCGATGCTGGCTCCTCAAATCCAAAGTCAGCAGCTCTGGCCGTTAGATCATTTTCATATTTCTCAATTTATGTGCAAAAGGTATACACGAGTGGGATGACTGTGAATGATCATGTTTAGTGAACTGATTCTCTGTTGAATAATGTTGTGAATTAGCAAAACGGCAGCAAAAAAAGTTTTACCCGGATTCTTGTTTGGGAATACTTGCAAGGGTTTGCTTTAAAACTGGACTAAGAGGAATGACTCTGTACCTTTTCACCAGTGGTGCTGGAACTATTTTCAGAGTGTGGATTCTGAACATGAACGTGTTTTTGATGAAGCAAATACAAGGAGTATGCCCACATGTGAGTCCCGTGCACTCCATGCCACTGGAGTCAAGCTATCCTGGCTGACCAGGGGTAAAACCCCGAAACCGGTCCTAGGATGCTTGTTTCCAGTCCAGGGGGGACATTGCCTGGCAGTACCCATTGGGCACAGGGTCAAGACTGATTTTCATATAGCTGGGTTAAAACTGGAATGGCATGATGAGCAACAAAACTTTAGATGTAGGCCCAGATCTCTGTACTGGGGTGAATGTATGAAATTGTTCCGCATTCTGTCCATCAATTGTTGTTTTTGCATTATATTGATTAAGTCATATGGATTGTCAAACATTCTAGCTTCATAGAAAGTGCAGCAAATGTATTCAGCAGGAGAGTGGTATGGGTGTAGTATTTAGCTAGTGGTCTATTTTGGAGTACACTGTTGGAAATATATCACTATATCATTGTGTGGTAGTGTACTACAATTTACGGACAGTGCATTTTCCTTTGCAATTGTCACCAAAATTGCACAAACATACAATTGTACTGATAAAACTATAAAGCACACAAATGATAATGTGTGGAAATTGGCCTTCAGTAAATATTTATCATTTGTGCACCACCAAGTAAAAGTGTCTTGATTTGTTTTGATTCCATTAAAATTGTTGTTTCCATTACACTTCAGAATTACAAAAAAATGTGCTTCATTTTTGCTTTCCTAACTGCTGATATATTTTGAAGTATGTGCACAGCTCATTTACAGGGATTCAAATGTTGTTGTGTTTTTCAAAAAATAAATACCTACAGTGTTTTCTTTGAAACTCCCTGTATTTCAACAAGTTTGTCATCTAGTTCAAATTAAAACTCTTCTAATTTTGCAGTCAGACAACCAAAAGTAAATTTCAAATCCCATGTTAAAAGAATAAGCAGCAATTCATCAGAACATATAGCCTGATATTTGACCTCTGCCTTTAATGCACAGTAAAAGTGACAAGATTTATATAAAATGTAAACGCACCTGAATTTATTGTTCTTTTGAGACCCCAAAAAGACAGCTGGTGACCCACAGTGGGTTGCAACCACTGTTCATGATACACTGCTTTAACCAATAAGATGCATTAGAAATAGGAATTACTAGGGTTCTTGTACCAATTAACAGATTGATTGACATGAATGAAACAGTTTTATGTCATTTCTTGCTATGAACATGAAAGTGCTTTCTATCCTTCAACATTATAGAAGATGTGTTATTTTGAAAGAGGGACAGATCATTTAGGCTTTTCTTTAGGGATAGACTCAGTCTATTTGCAGATCTATTTAGATACTTATGATTATGATAATTCTTTAAAAAGAATATCTAATCACCTTTTGCTTTCTGTAATGTTAGTATGGTAATAAACCCACAAGGTTGTAAAACTTAGAATGTGTTGTGTGCAGGCTTTATTTATAGCATTGGAATGAGTCTGAGATATTCATATAGTTCTGTGTCAGCCTAATGTCCCTCTTAATTACTTGATTAGAGTTTCAACCGTTTTTAGTGGGCCATACAGAGATCAGACTAATTAACAGAGCTAATTAACATTAATTAGGATAATTAGGGGAAAGTGTAGGCTGAAAATGATTTGGAGAAACCTATAGCGTTTTGGAGTATTGTCAGAGTACATGAAAATGGTTCAAGTAGTTTTATTTGGTGAGCATTAAAAGGTTTTGTATGGTGGTATGTTCTGCATTGCATGTTGTATGTTTTGGTGTATTGTGTCACGTTCGTTGTTGGAACATAAAAGTCCGTTGCATGGTACTAGTTATAAACCACAGCCCAGAATGCCCTAAGAGTGATAATATCTGGATCTTTTGTACAAAAAAATGTGGTCATGGGCTAATGTGGATCATGCATGTATGCCATAACCGTATAACTCTTATGGATTGCGGGATTGTTAAGACCATGAGGGGCACTCGCCTCATAGGGGTGAAGGGCTACTGCCCTTACCCAGTAGTAAGTAGCATGAGCATGTTGGTGGCAGTATACCATTTTGTATTAGGTAATATATAACATGACTAGTCCTTGATATGTGTGCCATGGAATTGGGGTCTACTGGCCCACATACTGAAAGTTACGTTTCTGTGTTCTTCTGAGCTCTCCGATAGCCTACATCAGGTTAAATGTAGGACTCCTCAATGTGTTTATGTGTGCTCACTGGGATTTATGAGCACCAGTGAGTCGTGCAATACATAGAAAACTGCACGTGTATCTGTATGTGGGCTCCGCGGTGTATGTGTCCCTGTGCGGTATGATGTACGTCAAAGTCAGCAACCTGGAGAGAGTGAGTGAGTGAGTGAGTGAGTGAGTGAGTGAGTGAGTGAGTGAGTGAGTGAGTGAGTGAGTGAGTGAGTGAGTGAGTGTGAGTGTGAGTGTGAGTGTGAGAGTGAGAGTGAGAGTGAGAGTGAGAGTGTGAGTGTGTGTGTGTGTGTGTGTGTGTGTGTGTGTGTGTGTGTGTGTGTGTGTGTGTGTGTGTGTGTGTGTGTGTGTGTGTGTGTGTGTGTGTGTGTAAAGTGCATGCACACAGGGAAATCTGGGCTTGTGAAGGGCACAATTGATTTCAGTCTGCAGGTTCCATTTTGGGAGACCCAGGTTTTGCTTTAAGATCATGTGGAGGTAGAGTACTACTCCGATATATTTGTTGATTGCTGCAGTCCTGAGAGCTGGGTGGGACACACACTGGAGGAAGGAAGAGAGACACTAAATCACATTTGTGTCTGGAAATTCATTATAAAAAGGGGAGATTGAGACTCCCAAATTGTCAAACCGGACTATACATCAGCTTGGAGAAACACAGTATGGGCTCTTCCTTTTGTGACCAGGACTGGGGACTCAGAGTCTCCCAGTCTCCCAGCTAGGTGAGAAGACATCACCCAGGAGTATCAGTAATACTAGATCTGGAGCACCAGCTTCTGCAGAAAAGTGAAAGCTGTAAGGAGAAAGAGATTACTTGACAGGAGCAAGGTCGAGTGAGGATCCTGCAGATGAAACAGAGTGTGAGATTCTGGTCCATCAGAAACCATGAACTGATTGGGTTGGCTACTAATGTGTATTTATGCCCGCCTAATGACAGACAGGGGCCAATGAGAAGATTGCAATGCTGCACCAATTGGGCCATCAATCCATGTTGCTATTGTGACCCCGATATGACAGGTGGGGTCCACAGTTAAGAATAAGGGCTGACACTTTGTTGCTGCACAGTGAGAAGAGGAGAGCTATCACCCTGTGCAGTGCAGTTACCTAAAGAGGGCCGTTGTGTTATTGTCTGGTGGGAGCCTCAGTGTAGATTGAGGGTCATCACCCTAGTGAATCACAGCATTGAGAGGTGTGCTGTCGCCCTGAGCAGTACTATGAACTGTAAGGACCTTCACCCTATGCGCGCCGTTATGACCTCATATGGCAGGAGTGGGACCATAGTGAAATGAGTGGGCCATTGCCCTGGGACAGTGTGCTGCCATGAAGATGAAGCGGGTTGTGACCTGCAGAGGAAAAGCAACAATTCAACAACCCAAATCAAGGATCACCCAAGTCCTATCACCAGACTTCGAGAGGTACCTACCGTGTGACAAGAGGATCGCCGTGGACTCTTGCCACCACGATCGCAGCATCCATACTTCTGCTTACCCGAAGCACCCAGGGACTCTGATCTGCCACTCCAGCAAGAGCAAATAAGCCAGATTATCAGCCACCAAGCCTCTGGGGGAACTTGCTCTGACTAACATTTTGACGTTTACAAAGCAATTGTGGAAGTTCTATGACTTGAACTCACTAGGAGGGCTTGAATGTCACCTTACGTAACTGGGGAGTAACAACTACTTAGGGAGTGTAGAAGCTGACCCGGATAACAGATGTGGGCCTTACAAAGCTTTGTATATTATTTGTGGTGAGCTGTATTATCTCTTTTGTTCATATATGAACACTACTTTTTTACATAAAAGCAAGTATTTGACTTAACAATTATTTATTGAGGATCCTGGATGTATTTTGAGTTGTGAACCTGTGTTCACCCTACACCTTCCTCTTCCCAAGGAAGCCTTGGACTACTCGGCCCATTTACCACTGAGAATCAAGTACTGAAAGCGTACATGGTCCTTTTGTTCAGCACCCATAGTAGGCCAGGCCATGGGACATCAGGAGCAAAAGGCCCCAACCACCACAGTGGGGCCCAGTGGCTCATATTTGCCCAGTGGCCCTCTGAATGGGGTTCTGACACATGGTATGTGGTCTGTAGACAATGTTGACTTGTTAAATATTTTTGATGATTTATTTGTCATGGCATTTTGGGTATTTTCAATGAATATATTACATTTCGGAGAACTCAAGTTAAATAAAGTTGCCTAGGGAAGGTTTAAAGGAGGCGCGCTATGTTATGTTAAAAGCATTTGTTGAGCGCGCATACACCAACGGTTTCTTGGCGCTAGGTTTACATACAAGTCTAAGTTTTTGATCCTTAATAGTCTAGTTGGAAAGATCACTAACCATGAGTTGAATAGTAGTGACTTATTTTGTGCACAAAGGTGAATTATACTGATTCTAGGTTGGGTCATTGCTGGCCAAATGTATAGCTTAGTGTGCATAAGAGAGTTTAGTGCCTTGAAGCACAACTTCACATTTATGTTGAGTTTGAATTTCCATTCTTTGTCCTGGGACACAGATATAGGTTTATTGCTTATTGTGGTTTGGTTTTCTTGAAATACAGTGTTTGACATATTGCTTGAAATTGTATGGTAATTCATTTTCCATTTATATTGTGAAGTTTGTTTGAATCTACAATGGGTGCAATTTTGGCAACATCTAAGAACTGACTGTCAGATGGGCAAGCTCTACATGGAATTGCTGCACACAAATGCTTTTCAATCAAGGCATGCATATTTGTCTGTGGCTTAAAGAAGAATACACAGCTAATGCAAATGATAAAAACCTTCAAATGATATGCTTGAAGTGAGGAAACCTCGGGGCATATTATCAAGAAACAGCGTTAAAATTATCGCCGCTTTAGCGGCGAATATGTTTACGCCATGCTTGATAATATGCCCCCTGATTATTTAAGACGTTCTTTGAGATAAAACCACGACTGAGATCTGTGAAGCTTGAAGCACTGCATGAATGAGGTTATGCAGCTAGTAAGACAGCATACAAAGAAATGTTTAAAGGTCAGGTTGGTAAGGCTCTACATAATTTGATGGATGTAAGATTGCATTTGTGGAAAAAGGCGTGATATGAGGACATGTTAGAAATTGTGAGTGCATTTCCCATAGTTACTAGTGATCCAAATAAAAACAAATCAAAAGAGAAAAGGAATATAAATAGAGATGAGAGAAAGAGCCATTCTAAGGAAGAAGATGAATTTATGGCTAACATAATGATTGTGACAAGACGAACTCCTAACAACGTGATTCATTTACGGATTTAAACACCTGAGTTAAGTTAATCGAATGAAAGGGAAGATAATTTAGAGGCTGGTGAATTGACAAAAAGTGAATCAAGGGTTGTGAAAAATTCTTCAAAATATATACTAGATTTAAAACAATTTGTAGATTTTGAAATGTATCAGTGTAAACAACCTTGAATCAGTGGCTGAAGAAACAAATGCAAATCTGGCTAAAAAGAGAATTTGAGAATCCTATAAAAAAATGAAATTGACAGAATCTGAATTACAATAAGGAAATATTGCACAGCTTCACAGAAATAATAGATTTAGTTAGAGAATTGGTGGATGGGAAAAAGCAAATAGATGACTAGACCGAAAAGCCAAAGAAATGCAAAATGAAGAAAGTCATGTGTGGCTGTGAATGTAAAGTTGGTGAAAGAGAGTTGAAAGAAAGTTCACATTGAGAGAAGTGCCTTGTGGGCATGTCCATTGGAGCAGAAAGGATCTTTCGAATTTTTCAAAGAGTTTTCCATAACTTGGAGAGGAACCTGAAAAATAGTACTCCAAAGTAGATCGGAATGTGACTGATTGTGATGTAAGGTAATTTAAGGTAAGGTAATTTTTTATTATGCATGATTAATTAAAGCTGTTGCATATACATAACATGCATGATTGAATAAGATTGATCACATAAAGTAGCAAAGTTAAAATGCCTTGTTTGGCCAATTTTGTCAGTTTAGTGAGTCTTTAAGGTTAAGGGGAAAAAAGAAGCTGCTCTGTGCTCGGTTTGTCCTTTCCCGTGCTGATATTGTTTTGACAGGAAGGGAATCTTACATAGGTTTGCATATAGATAAGTTCTTGTGTGAGGTGCCACTGCACAGAATTGGCTTGTAAGGCTTGTGGGACCAAGGTTCTACTGTGATGGTCTTTCAGCTAATGTCCTTACTGTTGGCTTGTATTTGTTTATCAGTTCTTCGTTGTGTGTTGGTTATATTGTAGTGCTTGTAGGAGTTGCGCAATGTGCAGTCTCTTCTCTGCAATAGTGGGAAATTTTGTAAACCGACATTGACAGATTTGAAACAGATCAGAACTGCCTGTCTGCAGGAACAAATCCCCTATTGATTAAAAAGAGGTGCAAGAGTAAGCATCATTCTTTTACTAGACTTGTACAGTTGCAAATTATGTGTGCAAGGTCTTCCATTCCAAGGCTTCATAGTCGACAAAAGTTGTCTCCAGATTTTCTCTTCCATGGTGGAAGGTGTGGTAAGATCGACATTATACCCATCCTGTATTTAAAAAGTTTCTCTTTCACATTAATATTGAATCCTAAGCTCAAATACTTTTGTGGTTTGGCTGTTACATAGTTGTTTAATACATGCCAGCCAAGTGCTCTCTTTGCAAGCACAGCCGTGTCTTCTTCCAATGACAATGCTTTGATGGTCTTGGTAACCGCTTTCTAGAAGCTGCTGTGGGTAGCTGATGTCTCCCATAGATTGTTCAGGCCAAGTTGAATTAGGGAGTATTAAAGATACGTTCCCGCCAGTGAGTTCCTTCTTAGTGAAAATTCAGCCCAAAGTGGCCAGTTCAATGAATCTTGCTCTGCCCCTTTGATCTTGTGCCATCTTTTTGTAAATGTGCGCCTTCTGGCCAGTGACTGCTTCTGTAGCCTAAACTCTAGCCCTATTTGTGTGGGGGAGGTGTATTTTGGGAGGCTAAAGATTGTTCTGATTTACCTGATGGTTAATTTTTCCACATTACTGGTGTCTCTTCTTCTCATTGCCTCACTCCTGTAAGTTATCGTAGGGAGGAGTTTGACTTGGACAACCTCTAGTAGAGGGCCTAGGGGGGGCGGGCAATTGCTTTCTTTAAAGTCTTCATGTCGAGGGATATTGTGTTGCCTTTTCAATTTAGTGCTTCCATTTGAGAGTTGAAGGAGCCTTTGTTGTCTAGTAGAACACCCAAGTATTTGTATTCCTTTGTCAGTTTTAGTCGATGTGTGTCTAGTAGCCAGCTGTCTTTTTTTCTTTCTTGAGATTTATTGTCATTGTTTTTCTTTTGCCTAGATTCATTTTCAGGGTTTTCTACTTAGAGTATGCTTGATTTGCATCAAGTAAGTATTGAAGTCCTATTGGTGTTCAACATAATAGGACTAAGTAGTCTACTTATAAAAGATCAGAGATGGTCGTCTTGCTGAGCTTGGGGGCATGCAAAGTGCAATTGTCTAGTTTTGCTGTTAGGTCTGCCATGAAGAGCATGAATAACATGGGAGCTAAGACTCACCCTTGTTTTAGCCCATTAGGGCTTGCAATGCATCTTGAGAGTTGTGTTTCTGCTCCCTGGTTGACTTTGACCCAGGTGTCAGTGCGTAGTAGGACTAGTTGTTTTAGTAGGGGTGGTGGGATGCCCCATCTTTCCAGCTTCTGCCATAGTCTTGTTCAGTCTATGTGGTCGAAGGCCAAGCTGTATTGTATAAAACACAGATATAGTGGTTGTCTGACTTCCTTTACGGCATCGAATAATAGGGTGAGGGCCATAATGTTAGTGGTTGTTCCTATGTGTTTGCAGAAGCCAGTCTGGTTTATTGGTATGATTGATGAGGATGAGGCCCAGGTTTTCAGTGCTTCCAGGATCAGTTCTGCCTAATATTTTGCTTCATTATCAGTCAGGGCATCAAGGCAGTTGTTTTTCACATTGTCCTTGTCACTCTTTTTGTAGACTGGTGAAATTATTCATCCTTTCCACGAATCTGAGATTTTTTGACTGGACAATATCTCATTGTATACTGGTCCTAAGATGTCGGACTAATATGGTGGGTCATGTTGATATAGGATTGTCGGAAACCCATTTGGGCCTGGGCCCCTTCTGGCCTTCCTTTTGCTATTTGCCTCTTTATTTGTGGTTTTGTGATCTTGAATGGATCATCTCTTGGGTTTTCAGTTAATTCATTTCCTGGGCGTTCCATGCCTGCTTTGAAGCAAATATCATTTTTGTCTGGTTCCCATTGTGTCTCACTCACTAAATGTGTCCCAGGATCTTGCTCTTGACTATTTCTCTTCTGGTCAACACTGTTGAAGTGGTCGTGAAGGTATGTAGCCCAGACTTCCTCTGGAAGGTAGGAGTCTATTCCGTGGTGGTGGGAGCATAGAGGTTAATTGATTGTATGAAAGAACTTTGATTTGTTGGTGCTTTTTGATTTGTGGAAGAGCTTTGCCCACAATTCATTTTTGTGCCTCTTTGTTTCCCATTTTGTCTTTTTCAGGCTTGCCTTGAGTTTTCTCAGTATCTCCCACAGGCAGTTCTCCCTTGGGTGCTGAGGGAGGTTCCTTGAGATTTGATTGTTTGCGTAATTTAGTGTTTTTATTTGCGTTATGTTGCCGTTTGACTGGTTGTGTCTTCTTGAGGTTCCTTTTTCTGGTTGTCACTAAGCATGGGCGTAAAATCCGCTCCGCTCGCGGATTTTTCGGATTTTCGGCAAATCCGCAATCCGCGAACGCTCGCGAATTTGTCGAAAATCCGTGAATCCGCTCGCGGCGGATTTTTTGCTTGGTTGCGGCGCGCGGCGTGGTGCACGGCGTTCACTTTCCGTCATTTTAGCGTTTGCCGAGTTGTTTTTCTTTGCGAGTGACGCGCCATTTTAGATCTTGCTGCGTGTTCCCGCGGGAGTTTGTCGCCCGCGAATACGTACTCGCGGCTTGCCACCTTGCACACCACACCTCGCGAGAGTTCGCAATTGCGAACACGTAGTTGCGGCGGAAAGGAACAATCTCGCACTTGCGAAATAGAGATTTTGCAATTTCGCACAAGAAAATCACCAGCAAACAGGATAAACCTTCAGAAAATTATGATTTTTATCAGAATCACTCCTCAGGTTGACATTTGCATGGCCTTTTTTTTTTTGCAAGGAGTCCATTTTGGGGGGGGGGGGAGGAAGGAAGTACCCCACAGTCTCCAACTTCCTGTTCCTGTCCAGCAGGCTCCTCCCAGTGCTTTGTCCATCTCCTGGTCACTTTCATTTGGATCTGGAGCTGGAAGGATTACTTTTTGTGGGTGCTGCTGGATATTTGGATTTGAGGCCTTTTTGACTGTCTTTGGATCACTTTTGGATTAGAAATCAACTTTCACAAGTAAGTTTGTTTGGGGCATTACAGTTGCTGCAAGTAAAATTTTGGAACTTTTTCAGAACATTAAATAAATTATATTGTGGGTAGCCACAGTATCCAGTAGGACCAGGGTTGGTTAGGGGTGCATGATACAACTGTTTTGTTGAATTTAAACACCATTTAGGCCATGGATGGGCTGGGATTGTGCTGATTTTTGTCCTTTTTTTGGGACTGCTGGTGGGGCCCTTTGCCCAGGGGTGGTGAGTGTTGCATGGGCCTAGTCTTTCTGTGGGGTGTCTTCTTAAATTTAAACATAATTGAGGCCATGGATGGGCTGGGATTGTGCTTATTTTATTGTTTTTTGTCGTTTTTGGGGGGCTGCTGGTGTGGCCTTTTGCCCAGGGGTGGTGGGTGGTGCATGGACTGAGTGTGCCTGTGGTGTGGTCTCACTCTCTTTAATGTAAACATCATGGATGGCATTGGATTGTGGTGATTTCTGGCTGTTTTTCTGTTTTTTGGGGGTGTACTGTTGATGTGGACTGGCCATGTGGGTGGTGGTGGTGGGTGGCCATCTTGAGTGCTGGCTGCTACAGGCAACATGTGCTTGGGGTGTAAGGGGCCATTTTGAGGAGAGGCAGTGTCTGAGGCCTGCACTTATTTTGCCTACTTTTCATCCATTATGCCCAGGGGTAGTGAGTGTTGCATGGGCCTAGTGTGTTTTTGAGGGGTGTCTTCTTGAATTTAAACACCATTGAGGCCATGGATGGGCTGGGATTGTGCTGATTTTATTGTTTTTTGTCGTTTTTTTGGGCCTGCTGGTGGGGCCCTTTGCCCAGGGGTGGTGAGTGTTGCATGGGCCTAGTCTTTCTGTGGGGTGTCTTCTTGAATTTAAACATAATAGAGGCCATGGATGGGCTGGGATTGTGCTTATTTTATTGTTTTTTGTCGTTTTTGGGGGGCTGCTGGTGTGGCCTTTTGCCCAGGGGTGGTGGGTGGTGCATGGACTGAGTGTGCCTGTGGTGTGGTCTCACTCTCTTTAATGTAAACATCATGGATGGCATTGGATTGTGGTGATTTCTGGCTGTTTTTCTGTTTTTTGGGGGTGTACTGTTGATGTGGACTGGTCATGTGGGTGGTGGTGGTGGCCATCTTGAGTGCTGGCTGCTACAGGCAACATGTGCTTGGGGTGTAAGAAGGGGCCATTTTGAGGAGAGGCAGTGTCTGAGGCCTGCACTTATTTTGCCTACTTTTCATCCATTATGCCCAGGGGTAGTGAGTGTTGCATGGGCCTAGTGTTTCTGAGGGGTGTCTTCTTGAATTTAAACACCATTGAGGCCATGGATGGGCTGGGATTGTGCTGATTTTATTGTTTTTTGTCGTTTTTTTGGGCCTGCTGGTGGGGCCCTTTGCCCAGGGGTGGTGAGTGTTGCATGGGCCTAGTCTTTCTGTGGGGTGTCTTCTTGAATTTAAACATAATAGAGGCCATGGATGGGCTGGGATTGGGCTTATTTTATTGTTTTTTGTCGTTTTTGGGGGGCTGCTGGTGTGGCCTTTTGCCCAGGGGTGGTGGTGCATGGACTGAGTGTGCCTGTGGTGTGGTCTCACTCTCTTTAATGTAAACATCATGGATGGCATTGGATTGTGGTGATTTCTGGCTGTTTTTCTGTTTTTTGGGGGTGTACTGTTGATGTGGACTGGTCATGTGGGTGGTGGTGGTGGCCATCTTGAGTGCTGGCTGCTACAGGCAACATGTGCTTGGGGTGTAAGAAGGGGCCATTTTGAGGAGAGGCAGTGTCTGAGGCCTGCACTTATTTTGCCTACTTTTCATCCATTATGCCCAGGGGTAGTGAGTGTTGCATGGGCCTAGTGTTTCTGAGGGGTGTCTTCTTGAATTTAAACACCATTGAGGCCATGGATGGGCTGGGATTGTGCTGATTTTATTGTTTTTTGTCGTTTTTTTGGGCCTGCTGGTGGGGCCCTTTGCCCAGGGGTGGTGAGTGTTGCATGGGCCTAGTCTTTCTGTGGGGTGTCTTCTTGAATTTAAACATAATTGAGGCCATGGATGGGCTGGGATTGGGCTTATTGTATTGTTTTTTGTCGTTTTTGGGGGGCTGCTGGTGTGGCCTTTTGCCCAGGGGTGGTGGGTGGTGCATGGACTGAGTGTGCCTGTGGTGTGGTCTCACTCTCTTTAATGTAAACATCATGGATGGCGTTGGATTGTGGTGATTTCTGGCTGTTTTTCTGTTTTTTGGGGGTGTACTGTTGATGTGGACTGGCCATGTGGGTGGTGGTGGTGGCCATCTTGAGTGCTGGCTGGTACAGGCAACATGTGCCTGGGGTGTAAGGGGCCATTTTGAGGAGAGGCAGTGTCTGAGGCCTGCACTTATTTTGCCTACTTTTCATCCATTATGCCCAGGGGTAGTGAGTGTTGCATACTTGCATGTCCGTAGTCTTTCTGTGGGGTGTCTTCAATGTAAACATCAAGGATGGCATGGGATTGTGCTCATTTTTCTGTGTTTTGTCGAATTTTTGGGGTGTATAACTGAACTGATGTTCCTCTGTCTTCCATTGCTTTTAGGTGCACAAGAAGACTCAAGAGAACCACCAGTGCCAGGAAGAAGTCCTGCAGCGGTGTGTGCAGCATAACGTCACGCGACGTCACGTCTGGACACAGAACCCTCTGCAACTCGTGCAACTGCTGCCTGCTGACCTGCTCTGAAGAGGATGGCCCAAAAAAAAGTAACCCGTAGCTCCTCTAGCAAGAAAGGTGCCAGTAAGGAGCAGAAGAAGCAAGTTACCAAGGAGACTGGTGTGCCGCCCGCCCCTTTTTTTGGGAGTAAAAAAAAAAGTATGCCTGCAGCAGCAGCAGCGGGATCTGCTGGGGACCAAGCTGGCAGCACCCCCCCCCCCCCCGCTCCATTGGGCTCAGTGCCACCACCACCACCACGCCAACTTAAGTCCAAGCCCTTGAGTGCTGCAGAGGCAGCCAGTATAGTTCTTCAATCACCATCGACCAGTGATGTTGGCTCATCGCAAGAAAGCAGCAGCAATGTCCCTCAATCAACACAGGTTGTTGTAGCTCATCTGACGAGTGTTGAACAACCACAGCCGCAACAACAATCACATGTGCAAGTACAAGCCCAAGTACATGTGGAAGGAGAGGCAGCGCAAGGAGATGCGCAAGCAGAGGTGCATGGAGGGTCACAAGTGCCCACAATAGTTGTTCCTCCCGAAGTAGGGGCACATCAGGAAATCGACAATCAAGGCGAGGTATCATTTGAGGAAGCCACTCCTCCTGCTGATCCTTCATTGTCTTCCACAACCCTAGCAAGGAAGAGATCAAGGGTGGTGTCTACATCCGCTTCAAGCACACCTCCTTCTGATGATACGGATCAAACTTGGGAACCAGCACCACAGCCGTCTGAGAGTGAGGCACACCATGATCCAACAAAGGTACTTAAGCGTAAAAGGAAGCTCGTCCAAAGTCTCAGACTTATGGAGTGTGATGAGGCTCAACAAGAAGTGGCGGATACTGCTGCTGATGAAGACTCTGCCAACGACGACCCAGTCATCATAAAGGTCACTGCAGCCCCAGCGGGCATGCAGCAAACAGACATTTTGACCCTAGCCCGAAGAGCTGCTGCGCGTGATGATGATGATGATGATGTTGTCGATGAGGAGGCAGTGGAAACACCACAATCATTGGAGTTAAGTAGTACACCAACTCGTCCCGCTTCCATATTTCTTTCTGGCAAGAAGAGACCTCCGTCAACCTCGACCTTAATTAGTGGCGGTGAAAGTGGAAAACGTACAAAAGTTGGGCAATCCAGATCCTCCACTTCATCTGGCATTAGCTTCATGACCACCACCACCAGTATCGCCGCCTCCTCCAGGTCCCACAGACACTTCAAGTCCCCAGTTTGGGACTTCTTTACTGTTTGTCCCAAAAATCCAAAGTTTGCCATTTGTACCCTTTGTAAGCTTGCAGTTAGTCGTGGTAAGTAAGGTACCAACTATGGTACCGGCGGCCAGAGTGGTCATCTTGAGAGAAAGCACGCTGTCAAATGGTTTGCGCACCTAGCTGCGATCAAGAAAGGCCAAAATCAAGGAAACGTTGATGTTTCATCTGATGTTGACGAGCAGGAAGAAGACGTGTCAAACACTTCCCTTACACCCAGTACCCCTGTCAGCAGCACACCCAATGTGAGGCACACTAAGAGTGTTGGAGCGAGTGAGACACCAACGCACAAAAGTTCACCAGCGAGCAAAATTGGGTCAACGAAGTCATTATCAGCCCGTAAATGCTTGGTCCAGGGCAACATTAGAACAATGCTTACTTCAGACGTGCCATATGAACGCAACCACCCACTGACGCGTCTGTATAACACTAAGCTGGCTAAAATGCTAGCTGTGGACCTTCTACCTTTTTCTTTTGTAGAAGCGGTAGGTTTTCTTGAATTAGTTGCAACGCTCTGCCCTAAATGGAAGGTTCCGAGACGGTTCTATTTTGCCAGAGTTGCGGTTCCAGCACTACATGAAGATGTGCTGCAGGCGATTGGGGCAGCTTTGCAGAAGAGTGCTGTTCACACAATACATCTGACAACAGACATGTGGACCAGTGGCCCAGGCGATGATTACATGTGCATCACTGCACACTGGGTCTCTTTTTCAGGTGTTAAAGCAAAGCTAAACGCAGGTGTTGACCCGGACCAAGTTTTCAAAGCTGCTCGGAAACATGCAACACTAGCCATGTTTGGCTTGGAGAAAAGTCACACAGCAGAAAACCTTTTGGAAGAGTTTGACAAAAAGGTCTTGACAATGCTATCCCCCCTAAAACGCAAGATTGGTTATGTTTCCACGGATAATGGCGCCAATGTAGTTAAGGCCATGTTCCTTGGTGACCATGTTAGAGTGCCGTGTTTGGCGCACTGTATCAACCTGGTAGTTCAAAAATTCTTGAGTGATAAAGAGAGTCCAGCGTTCGAGGTAATGGCCACCTGCCGCAAAATGTGCAACCATTTCAGCCATTCTTTTAAGGCCCGGAAGCATCTGTGGAGACTGCTACTTCAACGTGGAATGCCAGTGAAAGCACTCATCCAGGAGGTGGCAACACGTTGGAACTCAACCTTCTACATGCTTGAGCGTCTGTATGAGCAGTATACGGTACTCGATCACTATTTCTTGACAGAGGCTACATCTCAGAAGGAGGACCTGCGGATGAGTAAGGCGCAATGGGACATAGTTAAAAGCCTGACAGACATGCTTCGTCCTTTTGAGTTCTTCACGCGTGCAGTCAGCCAGGAGGACTGTAATTTGGGAAAAGCTATCCCATTGTTGTGCATACTGGAGCACCAACTGATGGCGGTTTCTTCTGAGTTTGAAAAGATGAAAAAAAAAAAAAACATTTCATTTTGTCTGAGAAATTATTACATCGCCTACGTGGTGATGAACGTCTTCAAAACATCAACTCAGATCAGCATTACATTTGTGCTACTATTCTGGATCCACGCTACAAAAAGGCGCTGGCAGACAACGCATTCTTTCCTTTCGCTGATGCAGATGTTCAAAAGTACAAACATTGGTTAGCCTGGTCAGCCAAGAGGTTTGAAAAAGAACGGCAGGTTATTGAAGGAGAAGCCAGTACATCAGCATCAGCATCAGCAGGCCATCCGCAGTCACAAGAATCCACTTCTGCACCTGTGGCTGGGGCACAAGTGACCTCTCAGCCGTTAAAGACACCGGCAACTGGATCATCTGCACCACACACAATGACAACACTAACAGTGGCTGGGGAGGAGGATTGGCTAAGTTTGATGGGGTATGGTTCTCGAAAAAATGTCACAGGCACAGCAAAAAGTAAGCAAAGTGGAGGAACAGTTGATGACCTTGAGTCGATGGTGCAGGACTATCTGAATGACTCAACAGAGGTCTTCCTTAATGATGAGCCATTGCAGTATTGGCATGGCAAAAAACAATTGTGGCCACAGCTCTTCAACCTGGCTATAAACTATTTGTCTTGCCCACTCGCAAGTGTGTCTTCTGAACGTGTTTTCAGTGCTGCTGGTGGCATTGTAACTCCCAAACGGAGCCGCCTCTCGCCCAAAAATGTGGAGCGGCTGACAATGATCAAGATGAATCAGCACCTCATACCACCAGATTACAAAGTACGAGAAAGCACGCCGCATGAAGACGAGGAGGACAGCAACGTAGATGAGGGGATTTTTTCTCTGTTCGGTGCCACTGACCTCATCCAGCCTGAATTCGCAGAGTATGATGACGAAATCTTGTTCTTATTCCCTGACACCGAGCCCTGAAAATGAGACAATCAATCAAGAACTTTCTTTTTCGTCCTTATTCACTTTTATTCCTGTGTGCTTTGTGTCTCTCTTTCTTTGTTTTGCACAGTTAATTTAATTCAAACTTTAATCACCTAATCCCAAAAACAAGACCATCATCAGAACTGTCTTCACTTGTTTGCTTATTGATTTGAAGGTGCCGCAGTCTACATTCCTCAGGTTCACAAGTTCTGAAGAACATGCTCCTCTATCCTCCTCCTCCAGACTGCGATTTCCCTCCAAGCAGAGTGCTGGATTACGCACAATGAAGAAAGACTCAGCACTTGTGGGGGTGTTGTACTTCTTTGCGGGTGAGTTGACGGTTTTGGGCCCATTGCTGTGAAGCTCTAATAATGGACAAAAGTGTTTTGGACCAAATATGAGGTGGAAATTTCTTGCCGTTTTTGCTGACTTGCTTGCCTTTGAGGTGCTCTTTGGCGGGGTTCCGGGGGTTTGTGTGTAATTTTTGGTGTCTGTCGAAGCACTGCTGCGACAGTCTAATCTTGATTGCATTTGCTTTTCAGGAAATCCGTGGTGGAAAACAGGAGTTATGATGATTGATGATGATGACCTAGTTGAACAGCGCCGCATTTGGAACGAAGGCCGAGAGATATTGTAAGTATGAGATTTAGCTTTTTCGCTGTTTGGGGGTGTTGTCGGGTGTTTTTTTGCGGGTGGGTTGGCGCCGGCGGGTCTTGCCTGGGGCATTCCTGGGAAGGTCTAATACCGGATAGAAGTGTTTTGGACAAAATCCATAAGGAACAGCCTTTTTTTTGCCATTTCTTCAGACATCTTGCTCAATGTAGCGTTTTGGGGGGCTTCCTGCTGTTCGTGGGTGGGTTGTGGCCGGGGTCTCTGTCGAAGCACTGCTGCGACAGTCTAATCTTGATTGCATTTGCTTTTCAGGAAATCCGTGGTGGAAAACAGGAGTTATGATGATTGATGATGATGACGACCTAGCTGCACAGCGCCGTGTTTGGACCGAAGGCCGAGAGACATTGTAAGTATGAGATTTAGCTTTTTCGCTGTTTGGGGGTGTTGTGTCGGGTGTTTTTTTGTGGGTGGGTTGGCGGGTCTTGCCTGGGGCATTCCTGGGAAGGTCTAATACCGGATACAAGTGTTTTGGACAAAATCCATAAGGAACAGCCTTTTTTTTGCCATTTCTTCAGACATCTTGCTCAATGTAGCGTTTTGGGGGGCTTCCTGCTGTTCGTGGGTGGGTTGCGGCCGGGGTCTCTGTCGAAGCACTGCTGCGACAGTCTAATCTTGATTGCATTTGCTTTTCAGGAAATCCGTGGTGGAAAACAGGAGTTATGATGATTGATGATGATGACGACCTAGCTGCACAGCGCCGCGTTTGGACTGAAGGCCGAGAGACATTGTAAGTATGAGATTTAGCTTTTTCGCTGTTTGGTGGTGTTGTGTCGGGTGTTTTTTTGCAGGTGGGTTGGCGGGTCTTGCCTGGGGCATTCCTGGGAAGGTCTAATACCGGCTAGAAGTTTGTTGGACAAAATCCATAAGGAAACACCAGTTTTGGCACTTTTTGTAAGTTAGGGTTCGTTAGGGTTAGCCCTAGCAGCAGGATTGCATGTGTTTAGGGGGGTTCTATTGCAACGCGGTTCTGTTGTTGTAGAGCACTGTTGGAGCGATGCTGGCTATGGATACTTTTGCTTGCAGGCAAGTGGTTTGAATACAATCCACGGTCTGTATTTGGGCCTACTGTTACTTTCAAAGTACGTTTTGTAACCATTTTTCTGCTAGGCATCGTTTTTGGAGATATGATTGGGTTCTTCTACATTTTTGCGACTGGCTTTAGTAAGGGTCTTGGTGGGAGCATTGCTGGGAAGGTCAAATTTTGTTCTAAAACACAGTAGTACACCCACCTTGAGGGGAAAGATCCGCTATAATATTTTGGCCATACTTATTGATCCTTAAAAAGGTGACTCAGACAGAGCACGCAATTTCAAAAATATTGTACTGTCTATTAGGGAAATCAAAGTGTCACTTTTTGAACCACACAGCGTACATACCTTTTATTTATTTATCAGTGGTATTGTAATAGCACTTCCTGTTTTCCGTTCAATAATTACAGGCCGGGTTTCAGTCAACATCCGCCAGGCAGGCAGTGGACAGGGTGTCTCTTCTGTCAGTGGTCACCACCACATTGATGGACGAAGCGTCAGCTGGAATGGAGGAGTGCCGCCAATAAGAGGAATTGTTTGCTGCATGCAACTTACTTACCAATTTCAACAGGACAACTCCAACAACATACGCAATACAGATACAGTATCCATTGTTGTCTTTTATTCTATGAGTGTGACTGCATGTGCTTACCTTTAGTTTGTAACCAAAGATTGTCTGTAAACTCTGTATCTTCAATTATTGTTTGTCCATGCTCTGCTTTTTTTTTCTTCTCTCAACAAAACCTACCCAAAAAGAAACCCCCATTCCCATCCATTTTACAAACCCTAACCCTCTTCCCCCGGGCTGTGTTGTTTTGCTTGATGTCTGACTAAAATGACATCAATAATTCCACACACTTGCTGGGGAGGATAAGGTGATAGCAGCAACAGGCTGGTGAAGGAATACGAGGATATCTTCTAGACTTACTCAGCTTCAGTACTATATCTTCTAGTAGTAGTAGCCAATGTCAAATAAATTCAACGCAAGTACTAGTTATACTTGCAAGCAAATACTTTACCATTTGTTAGGCTACATTATGGCACTGTTCTAGTGTACTGTCACCTGCTATTTTCTCGATCGTACCGTAACCGTTGTAATGCTACAGTAAGGAGGACAAACAAGGTTTCGTTTTCTTTTTTTCCATAGGCATGCAACTGCCACTGTGTCACACCACTAGTACCACCGCAATGAGGAAATGTCACCCGCCCAGGATTGACAACGTTAATCCCCATTTCACCTGGAGCCAGCCCTGGGCCTAGCCCTAATTTCTAACACAAATTACAGGTAAGATAAGCGTTTGGTGGGAGGTAGTATAATGGAGTATTATTTCGGAGTAGACAAGAGATTGACGGTTGTACTACTAAAGTCCTACGACTGTTCAGGAAAACAAAGTTACTGTTACACCCCCGCCCCCCACCCACCAGACTGAAAAGCAGTAAAAAACAGGTATGGTCAGATAAAGTTGAAAAATATATTTATTTAGCCCTAACAAAATAATCTCCCTCACCCACCCTAACCCCAACGATTGTCTCTGAAACGTCCCAAAACGATCCCAACTCCCAAATCCCACCCCCCAAAAGTCTATAAAAAAAGGGCAAGGGACACTCCACTACTGGAGGGTGCTGGTGCTGGTGCATGATGCGGCATGGGCATCATACTCCTTGCGGAGGGTGGCAAGCTCGGAGCGGAGGCCCTTAACCAAGTTCTTATACCTCAGGACCTCCTGCTCCAGGTTGGACATGCGGACTCGTAGGCGGCGTTGGCGTTCCTTGCAGCTCCTGTGGGGGGGCAGCTGGTATTTCGGTTGCTTGGCGGTGGCGGTCGGCTTTCTTAGCCCGGCTCGGTCCCGCTGGCTTAGTCACGGAGGAGGATGCAGTGGTCACAGTCGAGGATGTTGCCCCGCTCGACTGCGTGTCCTCCTCCTCCTCCAGGGCCACCAGCCGCCGATACTCGGCGACTGTGGCCTCCAGCCTCCGTTGCCGGGCCAATCTAGCCTGCTCCCTCCTTGTTGTTGATTTGGAAGGAGCAACTATATGAAGAAAGAAAGACATAGTCTGTAACCAATGCTCCTTATTAATAACACAAAGTGATTGAGCCGAAAGTTGGGTCACAGAGTACAAGTAGCAAATTGAAAGCACAGTACATAACTATTGAGGACAGTATCTATGTAACCTCCCACTTCTGCATCCTTGCTCTAACAGTAGTGGTAGTTTAATGAACTAATTCTACGACCACTATGGACTTCCATTACAGTCGACTATGACAGTACACCAGTCTTATTCTTCTTCTTCTCTCTTGTTTAGGGAAATGGGTACGTTATCTTATGCAAGCCGGCAGAATGACATGGACACAGCACAGTGAAGTTGCACCCGAGAAAAAAAGTTGCACACCATGATGATTGAGACAGACTTGCGTTACTGTACCGGTCCAGTACATGCAGGTGGTGAAGCTATTACTTTTCTATTACGGGTGGCACTGAGAATACTCTGTTACAAGGGCTACTGCTTAATTAATTTACCTTTCACCCTACAGTGCAAATGAGTACTAGAAAAGGAAACTGAAGAAGCTAACTAATTTGATTATCTATCACTTCACATGGGACGTATTTAATGACAGATGAGATGACTTTAGGTGCTTTGCTTAATATTGAGTGAACAGTGATACACCCACACATGAATGACGTACTACAAGTAAACTAAAGTTATTAAGAGAGGTACGGAGTGTCCACCGTAATAACCAGATATATGCTGTGAATGCAAACGCAATACAAAGTACTGCTACTATTCATGGTAGTATTGGACACATTTACAATTTCTTTTCCTTGCCTTCCCTGCACTGGGACGGACGTGCGGGTGCGGTGGTACATGCTCTTCAAGGTAACACTTACTTCACCTGGCGACCATCTACTCTCTCTAGATACACATGTGCTATGTAAGAGTCAGAGAATACCATGCTCCAGGCATCCATTCAGTCAAAGTATACACACACATACAGTTTCTGTTTCACCCACCCAGGCTGCTGTCCTTCCACCCATCCTTGCTTCATCATTGACCCAGCCATGCACCATACCATATTCTTTCCTTCCCAGCCACCTCGGGGGCCAAGCAAACACATATCGTTCTTCTTTGCCAGCCATCATACAAGTTCGCGTCCCACTTACTTACACCCTTCTTTCGCTTTTCGTTCATCCCATCCATCACGTTCGTCTAAGAACTTATTGGGATTCTTCTCACCAAAAACTTCACAGCTAAGTCGAAGTACATTTCGAGGAGGCTACTACCTGGTTGATTTGTAATTGTAATACACCCGTGCAGAAAGCACACTATGCAGTCTTCAATCTCAATAAGTAAGGAATATATAGCTTACCTGTTTCCGCCACCACCGTTTGATCCCCCACAGGAACGGCCACCAGCTCTTCTACCGCCGCCTCCTCCCCAGAGGCCTCCGAGTCCAAGTCCAACACAGCCACCTCCGCGCTGGCCCCGTCACCAGATGTTACACCTACAAAGTACATTTAAGAATGTTAATACACCACTCACTACTATATAATATTTGGTCTAGGAGAAATGTTAAAAAAACAGAATACAATGTAATAATTTGTGACTGTCTACTCCATAGTAAAAATGTCCCATTTTCCAGGGAAGGCTGTTGTCTTGCTGCACTTTTATGCACAACTGATGAATGCTTGCTTTTGATTTTTAACACGCACCACTTTTTCTCCTAACAGACAGAAGCTTGACTCCTGAGTCCTAAGAACACGACCAGGATCAAGTTCAAACTAGGTGAGAGTTCGGCTCGACCACAAGAAATGTGTCCAATTAATCGTCAGCACTAACCACTTTTCCGTTTACAGTTAAATAGTTTTATGACAAAGTAGATTTTAATAAATGTGTTTACTTTTAATAAAGCTTTTACACTTAAATAGACTCTGTGGTTTTTGTTCCTCTAGACTAGAGTGGATGAGCTAAAGGTTTTGGAATTTTTGCAAGCATGAGTGCCTCTGACACTTCTTGACTGTGCTGTGACTCCGTACTACTCTCTTGTCCTGCGTACGATAATCTAGAGATCATTGGGGATCTATAATCGGTGACTTCGGGAGCTGAATGACTCTGCCACACTATCTAGTCAGTAAGGAGACAGTGCATAGAGGTATTGCTGAATATAATGGGAGTCCAATGGAATTGCCAAATGTCCAATCTTAGTTAGCTACACAGACAGACTAATAAGAATAGTCTAGTAATACCACAGGGAGTCATATTCGAGGCAGGATAAGAATTTATATCCAGTCTACAAGAAGATCAAAGACGATTTAGAAAAAATCGAATGAGGAACGCTAGGAAAAAATAGGTACTGTTTATTAAAATGTAAACTTACTGGGGCCAGCAAAGGAGCCCTCGCCTGCCCGATCCTGGCCTGCATCCTCAGCACCCTCCTCCTGTGTCCTCTTGCCCTTGGGGGGAGCTGATGTACAACATGAAAGAAAGAAAAACCAGAAAACATGGATGAGATTTTTCAACCAAATCAAACATTTCAAAAGAACAATAACAACATATTTTGGAAAAATAGCAAATAGATAGACAACTATTCCACGGGATCTATCTCATGTGGTATACTACGTTATTCGTATTGCCTGATTTGCGGAACGTTGACTTAGAAAGTTCCTATGTAACTCAATAAACAGACTACTAAAGAGGTTTGCCTAGGCCTGGCACTGCAGGCAGCAGTGCGCAACACGTGACAGACAAAGTCCATCCTGCTTGCAGATCAGTGAATACTCAAACTATCAATCCACCCGCCACCACCGCCACTATTTCTTCTGATAGCCATGTGACTGTCTAAAGGAAGGACTGGACTTCAGTCTGTTGGGGCTGATTTATAAGTCCCTTGCGGAAGTTGCGGCTGATTTTCCTCCATTGTTGCGTGCCTTTTCTGACGCAGCGGCAGAACAAAAGACTCGCCATGGTGTTGGTGCGGCGTATATATAAAAAAAAAAAACACATATGGGCATATGGGCGATGCATCACGTTGTAAAGCCCTGCGCCATCAGGGGGCGTTCCGGCGCAAGGGAGGGCGTACCTGCGCAGGAACGAATCCTAAAAGTGGCTGAGGGAAATCTACAAGATGTCAATCAGTCACTTTTAGGACAATGATGCATGACTCAAACCCTGCGCGCTTGAAGCCGACGTACGGCTTGATGCAGCATTGGGGAGATAGGGTACCCCAGAGCATTGCTGGAGCTGCGCCATCGTTGGCACGCAACTCCAGCAATGCGCTGCCTTTACGGCACAGATGCGTAAGGCTTCTGTGACGTTTTGGGCCAATGGGTGGTGGTGGCATGGCACACAATTACTGCCGCATCCCTGCTACTTTGCAGGGATGCGCCGGTAATTGAAAATATGACCCTTACTGTCTAGCATTACGCAGTTCTATTCTTTACAGTACACTCATACATAATTTCTCAGGCCAATGAAATGCTTCTGAACACAACATACAAAACAAAGAAGCATAGTAGCAAGCAAGGCTACTGAGAAGGAGAGCAGTGCACCTGAAATGCATAGAAGATTTTGAAATATAATTTACCTCAATGTAATCGGCAGCATTATTGCTCTTGGTAAAGAACAAAGATTTGCAAATAACAGAGCAGGATAAAACAGAGTAGTAAATGTACTACTACTACTACTCACCAAGCCCGGGGACCTCTACGCCGAGCGCGTCCAGCAAGTCCCGCTCCCGGTCCATGACATCGGTCCAGCGGTGGGTGGCCTGGTTATATGTGCGCCGGACCCCAGAGATCTTGTACATGGCCCGGCACACCTTCTCCCACCGCTTGCGACGCTCCCGGATGCCATAGCCGGTCGCGATCTTGCCGCCTCCCAGGATCGTCTTGGGGAGGCGGCGCTGGACGTGGAAGATCAGTGCCGCCACTTCCTCCGCGCTGAAGATCTCCCTCGGGACCACTTGCTCCCCCCTTAAACGCCCGCACGGGAGCCGGGCACGGGGTGCGGGACCCTTCCCCTTCTCAGGGTGCTTCCCGGCTCCCTTTACCATGGTCTGGGCAGAAATAAACTTAAATGATAAAGAAGAAATAGAATAGTGAAGAAGAAAAGAAAAGAGTTTAAAAAAGTAGTTTAAAAGTAACTAAAAGCTGCAGAAAACACAAAAATATAGAGCTAGAAAAATAGAGGGTTAGATAATAAGTAAAATTAGATCAAAAAAACTTCAAACAAGCAAAGGATGGCAGAGATTGAGAGAGGATAGAGAAAGCATGCCCAGAACCATAGCAATGAATGAGAAACAAGATGGCCGCGCCCGTTCACGACCGCGTGGGTAAGTTCGCGCGAGATTTTCCTTGCGAGTACGCGCGAAATTGTACTAGCGAGCAGCACACTTTGCGAGATTACACATAGCGGGCGGAAACGGAATTACGTCACGCCAACAAGATGGCCGCGCCCGTGTACGACCGATAGGGTAACTTGGCAAACGTATAGCTAGAAGCGCCTCGCGAACACGCGCAAGATCACGCGAACATACACGTCGCAACAAAAACAATTTTGTATTCGCACGTATTCGCGGCTTCCGAAATCGATCTCGCACGGATTCGCGCCCCAAAAAACGCGCGAAATTGCAGGAAAAACGATTTTAGCTAAACTGAAAGCAATGAGCAGGTGCAAAAGTTCAAACTTAACAATAGTAACATTCAAGGTAGTGCTTCCTGATGGGCCCCTCCAGAGTTTGCAACTATTCTATGACCCTGCTATGACCCAAACAGCAGGCTCATAGAATAGCACCATAAAGGTCCTGTGAAAAAAAAATGTCACTGCAACAAAAAGCAAATTACAGATAAGGAAGGAAGCAGGTGCCAGCCAGACTGGAACTTTCAAAATTACTGACACATTAATGAAACACAAATTAATTGATGGCAGTTGAAGAAGGGCAGGTGTGCTTGCTTTTTTCAACCACCATAATCTACAGTGATAAATAAACCTAATAGGTGCCAGTGAGGATGTACTAGAGGGTGGCATGGGTGTCCCAGAGGGTGGCAGTGGTGAAACAGAGGGTGCTGTGAACCTGTGATGATAAACCAGACGTAGAAACAACATAGTCGCGGCCGTTGCAAGCCGAAAAGTAAGTTCGCAATTGCGAACTTGTCCCAAAATCGGCGCGAACACGCGCCAACACAAAAAACGGGAAAATCCGCTAGAGTTCGCGGATCTTCGCGGATTGCGAATCCGTAAATACGCAAATTCGCGGATTGCCAATCCGCAAAATCCGCCCATGCTTAGTTCTCACATGTGTTGCAAATTTCTCCCTGACAGTGAGAGTTATGATCTCCCATGTAGCGGAGGGACTCCTTTTTTTAGTAGAATTTTCAAGCACAATGGATTTATCTGATTCTAAGAGCTTCTCCACTGAGTCCAGGCTGTACTTGATCCTTTTGCTTTTAGTTGTGTAGTCTATTGCAATTGCTTTGATTACTGATTAAAGCGGGGAGTGACTCCTTTACAGGTGACTTCTTGAGGCAAGTGGTCACTCTCCGTCTATGCCCCCAGTCTATAGGAAGAGATTTAATGGAATAATGGGAGCGCCGTAAATGTGTAGTCGATATGAGAGGCGGCAGATGTTGAGTAGAAACTGGGTCCTGGCGGGTTGTCTTCAAGAAATTGCACCTTTTGGGCTCTAGGTTTGAGATATTAAAGCACCCTCAAGAGATCTGAACTTAACCCTGTCTGCTTGTTTATGGTGCTTTTCCCTTGCAGTGTGATTTCCCATGCTCCGTTTAAGTCCTTCAGCAGGTCATCTTCACTGGAGGCACCCATACATTTGAAATTGAAGTCTCCTGTGACTATGATGATGTTGTTCTCCTCTTCCTCTATAATTTTTAGCAGCTCTTCTAATAGTTGTATTGCCTCCTTGGATTTGTGCCTGGGGTGTAGATAAACATTTAAAATTATGATCGGGCATTAAAGTTTGTTGATTCTGATCACTGTTTTTACTGCTAGTAGTTCTTTGGGTGCTGATAGGGTTGCCTTCAGGTGCTTGGTTGGCCCTAATGTTGTTAATGATGTGTAGGTTGTTAGGCCATCTTTCTTGTGCCCAAAGCTGGCTTCTTTCCATGCCAGAATATGACGTGGATAATATCCCTGCAGGTGTGTTGGTTGGTTGGCCCATGTTTCTTGAAGAAGCATAAAATCAAACATTTGAACGTAGGCCATTAATTGCAGGTCCCCTTCCTGTTTTTCCTGGCTGCCGGTATTCCATGTGCATATTTTCATTGGTCTAGTGTCTACTGCTTTGTGTTTGTGCCAGAGAAGAGCTGTTTGTCATTGGCTTATAAACACATTGTTTTTTTGGGATCCTTGGCCCTGATTGCCTCAGTTTTTTTCGTTCAGTGGCACATGTCTTGTTCTTATTTCATTCTTTCCTCTTATATGAATCGCAGTTGGAGATATGCTTCTTGCTGCCCTGAGTACGGAGTTTGTAAAGTATTGCTCATGTGTGCCAACGGTGAGAAATGGACTCGGGTAGGCCGGTTTATGATAGGGGTGTATCCTTATCCTCAATTGTTCAAAAAGAGACAAGTTTCTCAATATCTTCGTCGTGGTTTCTTTTGTGGTCCATGTTGTTTGGTTGCCTCTAAACCTTGGGGATTTTCAGCTTGGAAGAATTCTACAGATTCTAGTTCTGCGGTGTTCACATCCTCCAGATTCTTTATTGCATGTAGAAGTCGAAATATGTTTCCTCTGTTTTTCCCCCTGGATTTGTATTCAGGCTGGAATATTATACAGGCTGTTGGGGATTGTTCCTTTCCCATGGCCCAGTTGTGCTGATGTTGTGAATCTTTGGCTTGCGCTTGTGTCGCTGTGTATGAGTTTCGGTTGGTTTCCTTCTGCCTATTTTCCAGGGGCTCTCCTGGTTCCATGATCGTTCTTGTTATGCAATGGGCACTTATTGCCCTTGCGATCGGTATTTCTTAAGTTTGTGCTTCTGATGTGACTTTTGTGGCTAGCAGGGGTCTGTGGGTGTCGGGGACTTTTTCCTCCAGTTGATGATTTTTTGCTTCCTTTGATTGTGTCCGAATTGACTCTGTTTCAGATTCTGCCTTGTCTTCCAGGATTCTATTGTTGTGCGGCGAAGTTGGAGTTTGACTTGTCTCATTGCCACAGGATTGTTGTTTACTTGTGCGCTTACTCTTTGTTGTTCAAGGACTTTCATGTTGCCTCCTGGTGGCTGGGCCTAATATTGCTCAGGTTTGAGCAAACATTGCTGGGGCTTGCTCCTCTTCCCTTATTTTTAGTGTGATGGGTGTCCTGCTGAGAGCAGTTTTTCAGTTGGTGTAGATGTTTCTAGGGTTTATGTCCTTTCTTGGCTTTTGATTTAGCAGGGAGGGAGAGGATGACTGTTATTGATTGATCTGGAACTGGTCTACTATGGGCCTTGTGATTGTATCCTGTATGGTTTGGCCAAGTGTCTTGCCTTTCTTGTTTCTGCCTTTTCTTCTTTGTTTACGGCAGATTTGCTTTACATTCATGCTTACTTTGCTGGTTTCCCGCAGGGATAATGTGAGTGTGGTTGCTGTAGCCACAGTGATGTGCGATTCTTGTTCTCTTGTTGCCCCTGGTGTGAGTCTACCAGTTAGATGAATTCTTTTTTGTACCACTATTCTGTCAGATGCATCTCCCCTTGATTACTCTATCTTGGGTAGAGCTGCAGCTGTGTATAGTGGGCCAAGATTTTGTTTTAGGTCCATTATTAGATTGTGTAGCATGGTTTGAAGTGTGGCTATCTTGTCCAGGATTAGAGCGCAGGTGCTGTTTGTTTGTGCGGATGAAGCGTCTTTGGTGCATTTTGTCAGTCCATTCAGTTGATTATGGATGAAGAGTCTGCTAGGAAGTGGAGTACTGTGAGCTGTAAATCCATCTTATCTGATTGATATTGTAGGGGTATCATTGAGTGCTGCATGGTACTGAAGAGATTTCCCAGAAGGAGTCTGATGTAAGAGTGTCACAGTTTGGCCCGCTTTCCTTGGGGCTAAGATGAGTTGGGGTGGAGTCGCGACCTGTCTTGATTTTGTGAGTGAGACGCTACCAGCTCTTCCCACTCTTTTGGTGCTAGGTATGACATGTTGCAGTCACTGCCTTGTTGTTCCCCCTTATCCTGTGTAGGGGTTGACTCTGTCTGGATGGAGGAGGGATGACTATCCTTTGCTGGCATTGGCAGCTCAGGGTTAACTGCCGCTGTTGTTTTTTGGTGCGAACTGTGAAGTTGTTTTAAATACAATAATTGTTGAAAATCACAATTTATCCTGATCGTGGTGACTGCAGTGACCACTTGGTTCTATGCCATCGGAATCTTAACCTATGCATTCCTCTGTTCTAAACCCCTTTGTTAAAGCCAGAGGTATGTTGCTGGCTTAGTTCTGGTGTTTCGCATCACCTGTCCAAATTGTCATTTGCCCTGGTAATCTGCTCATTGGATTTCTTTGTGGGTCAGTACTCCAGCTTGTGGGGCCCTCTGCTCCGTTCTTGCCTTCCGTTTTTGTTTGGCCTCATGTGGATATTTAGGTAACATCTTTTGATAACTTTCATGTATGAGCAGAGGCACAGAGGGGGTCATATGGTAGACATTTGAGGATACTGGTTGTAGGGGCTGTAGGGGAGGTTGCAAACCCTTTGCTTCATCATTGAAGGAGTAAAGAACAGTGCTGGGTTCCTTCAGAAATGCTAATTTACTATATATTTTTGCTTTATAGATACATGTCCCAGCTTTATGAGGCTCTCCTTCAATACTGATGTGTTCGTCCATGCCATTCTTCCGTTGATTAGTGCATTGCTTTGCGCCCTGCTTGGTACTATTGTTTTTGCTGGGGTTGCTGTCCTGGATGATAATAGCATCTTTGCTTTTATTACTTTCCTCGCAAGTGGTCAATTTCTCTCTCTGGCTGCTTCCATGCTTTCAACCCTTTACAATACTGCCTCTTTTTTTGCCTGACCGCAGGATTGTGGGATTGTTGTCCTCTAAGCTGCGATCCCAACTTCAATTTGTCCTTGTCAATCTTTGTTGGGCTTCAGTAATCTTTGTTAGTCTTAGTTGGTCGTTCTCCTTTATCCTTTGGTCTGTGTGTTGTGCTGTTTGCTGTAATTTCTTGTGTGTGACCTGTGTCCCACTTTGTCTCACTTTTTCTCAGAAGCTTGCTTCATGCTCTCTGCGGCCTTGCTCTGGGTGAGGAGTGGTCATATTTCCTACTGTCAGATCCTTGATCCACCGCTTTTCATCAGCTTGCAGCCAGGAAAACTACTGGGGGGCCTGATTCATTTGTTGTTTGCTTATTATTTTGTTGTTTATTTACTGTTTGTTATTTGTTTGTTTATTTATCTTCAAAGATGTGAGTGAGTACTACTATGCCTCTTTTTCAACTTCTTAATGAGCCTGCTGCTTTCCCTACTGTTAACAGCTATGGCTTCCTTGTTGCTATGAGCCTGGAGGACAGCGGCTCCCTGGGGCCAGACTGTTCCTGCCTGCCCGCTGGACCCTCCAAGCCAACTTGCACTCGGGGGTCCCAGGGATCCCTGGGGTGGGGTGAGGGTGAGCTCATCACTTGTGCCTTGTCAGGGGCAACTTTGCAGAAGGTCTAGGTCACGCACTGCTGTGTCCTGAACTCTGCCAAACCCAAGCTTCTTACCCTTCTGTATTCCTGCTCGTTTGGGTGTGGCCGCTGATCCTGAGCTTCTTATCTCCTTCAGGTCAGTCAGGTACCACTTGCCGCTGCCGTTCCTGCCCCATCCGAACTAGGGTGCAAGACGGAGCCAAGATCCGAAGGCGCGACCGTCGTGGCCCGGAGTCCTGCCGTAGTGCTATTGCAGTGCGACCTGAGGTTTCTGTCGGTCGGCTCTGGGCTGGGCTGGGCTGCAACCCATCCTGTCGGTGCAAGCTGCACCAGTATAGCACTGCCTGCTTCTGCACCAGCAGAGAGAGCATGGGTTTTGTAGAGTGCCACTCGGGCGCTCCTATACTTTGTATCCATTACACACACATCCCCACACCCCTCGGGGTGGGCCCGCGCAGAGGGGATAAATAAACCTACGGAAGAGCGCTCGGGGTCTTCCCGTCTGCACACAGTATGACCAGCCTGGTGTATTATTTACAGAGTGAATTGAGGGCCTACCCATAGCATGGCGACCTTACACTGGCGACGAGGCCGGTACCTGACCACGAGTGCCTGCCTGCACCGAGACGTGCGGTGCCCACCCGCGGCCGTCTCGCTCCGGTGCCAACTGTGTGTGAAGGGGGAGCGTGGGCCCCGAGCGTGCCCCACTACAGCCCACGGCCATTTGCCTGCGGGTGCAAGCCTGCCCACGTGTATCCCGCAAGTGGGAATGCCTTCAGCTGGCGGGCTCCCGGCGCAGACACAGCAGACGGGTGAGTGCGGCGCACGTCCCTCCCCGCACCTGGGCCGCCGAGTGTTGTCCCCGCTGAGGCCCACCTGCACTCCTGGCGCCTCCGACAAGCCTGACGCACCGGGGCAGCCCGCTCAGCCGCGAGCGGTCGCAGAGGGAGACAGGCCTGACATCGAAGGCTCCAGTCGAGGCTGTCTGCCTCAGTGTCTGCAAGCACAGGAACGGCCCCTACGTGAGGGGCGAGAATGCGAGAGACACAAGCAGTGTCGGAACCGCCCCACGAGTGCGACACAGCCTGGCCAGCAGCTAGGGCCGGACAGCAACGCACAACACAACTACGTCAGGCTCCAAACAAGCATTGGCAGTGCCAACTACAAAGAAAATCACTTAAAGGGACACAAACGCTAAGGGCGAAACATGAGAACACCGGCACAATCACTCACCAGCACACACGGTGCCCCGCATACCCCTGAGGCCCCATCACCACGCGCAGGAGGATACAAAGGCCTCACTCCACGCAGTGAGCAGGTGGTGCAGAAGAGTAAAAAAAAAAACACACAAGACAACCGTGCACATCCTCATTGGCGCCAGAAAAGTAAAGTGAAACCGCTGGCGCAGGCCATCATAGAGCGACGCCCAATCAAATCACAACGCCACCATGAGTGTCCAGGGGCCAGCAGTGGCTGCAGCAGCGCCAGCAGCGACGGCGGCAGCAGCCGCACTGCAGGAGGCAGGAGGCAACCAAGGGCCAGCGCTGAGACTCCCGCCAAGGACGAACACCCACACCGCAGTAGCACCACTGCCCCCATTTAGTGAATCTGCCGACCCGGCTACTGCTGTCCCCAGATGGAAGGCATGGGTGGGGAGACTCAACCACTACTTCAGAGGGACACGAGAAACCGACGGGACAGTCAAGTGGTCGCTTCTCATCTACTATGGGGGAGAGGAAATTTAGGATCTGTTTGAAACACTCCCAAACACTGGAGAAGAAGACGACTATGACGTGTCGGTCAATGCGCTAAACGCCCACTTTGATCCACAACTCAATAATGATTTCGAAAAGTTCAAATTCAAGAGGGCCTGGCAGACTGAATCGGAATAGGTAGACATGTTCTACGCCAGACTCCGCCGGCTGGCTAGCACGTGCCCCTTCAGAGAGCCAAGAGAAGAAATCAGAGACCAAATCATAGTGGGATGCCGATCCAAGTTACTGAGAAAACTGATACTACGTCAGCCGGGCATCTCCCTCAACGAAATCCTAGTCCTGGCTCGATCCCACGAGCTGTCCGACGCTCGGGCGGAAGAAATGGAAGCAGCCCTGCATACCCCGGTGGCCACTCCGTCGACAACCAGGCTCCTGCCGATTAAGGAAGAAAACGTGGACGCCATCCAGAGGAGGCCCACCCAAACACGCCAGGCACCCAAATCCGTACAAAAGAGCCAATGCGGATACTGCGGAGAAGACCACCCCGCGGACGCCACGTGCGGAGCCAGGGGAAAGATATGCTCCCGCTGTGGGCGGCCAAACCATTACGCCAAAGTGTGCCGAGGAGGACGTTTTCGAGCGACAGCGCCCAGGGCTAGAAGCATGTCACAGCGTGTCCATCAAATATCGCTGGACGAACAGGTGCCACCACCGGATGACCAAGCACAAGGAAGACGACCCATGTATGAGGACGACGATGACGAGGAGGTGTTTGTCATCTCGTATGTCAACCGAGCAGGCACCAAGAGACGTCCCCCACCAATGTTACCATAGACGGCACCGACATCCAGGCACTAATAGACACAGGAGCGTCAGTAAATGTGATGGACTCAGAACAGTACGAGAAATTCTCGCCGAAACCGGCACTTGCACCATCGAATGCAAGAATATACACTTACGGAGGCACTGATCCCCTGCTGCTGCAAGGGGTCATCCAAACCACCATCGTGAACGGGAAGCTCTCCACAAAGGCAAAATTCCACGTGACAGAAGGAAAGAAAGGAACCCTGCTCAGTTGTCACATGGCAGAGGATCTAGAGCTCTTTTTTTTTGCAAACCAGGTTCACGAGTCCCACACTGAGGCTCTGTTGGAAGAATTTCCGGAGTTATTCCAAGGTTTGGGAAAACTCAAAGGGAAGAAGTTCCGACTGCACATCGATACATCGGTACGACCTATAGCCCTCCAGCACCGGCGCGTGCCTTTCAATCTCAGACCGCAGGTGGAGGAAGAACTCAGAAAATTGGAAGAACTAGGGGTGATAGAGAAGGTGTCCGGGCCCACACCGTGGGTATCTCCCCTGGTCGTAGCCCCCAAGCCCGAGCAACCCGGAGCGATTCGACTCTGCGTCGACATGAGGCTGCCCAATACGGCAGTGAAGCGGGAGCGGCATATCACCCCGACCATGGACGACATAGTGGCTGACCTAAATGGCGCAAAGTGGTTTTCCAAACTCGATCTGTATGCGAGCTACCACCAGCTAGAGTTGGAGCCGGAAAGTCGATACATAACCACCTTCTCGACTCATGTAGTGCTACGCTGCTACCGAAGACTCAGTTTTGGGGTATCCTCCGCCGCTGAAGTTTTCCAGAACGCGATTCGTGAGGTATTGTCGGGACTGAGTGGTGTCATCAACCTCAGTGACGATATTCTGGTATACTCAAGCACCCTTGAGGAGCATCATGCACACCTGAGAGCGACGCCGCAGCGGCTAGTGGAACGCGGTCCGACTTTGAATAAATCCAAGTGCTCTTTCTACCAGGAAAGCATAGACTCTTCGGGTACACATTCACGCGAGAAGGACTCAAGGTAGATCAAAAGAAGGCCGAGGCAATCCAGTCAGCGAGCACCCCAAGGAACCCCACCGAGGTGAGGAGCTTCCGGGGCATGGCCACATACTGTGGCCGATTCATCCCGAATCTGGCAGCCATGTCAGAGCCGCTGAGGACCCTCACGCGCTAAGACCGGAAGTGGGAATGGTCTGTAGCCACGAACAAAGCATTCAACGACATTAAGACCAACCTGCTCGACAACACGGTGATGGCGTGCTTCCACCCCAACGCAAAACGGAGCTGGTCGTCGACGCGAGTCCGGTCGGACTGGGAGCAGTGCTCCTGCAAGAACATGAGGCTGAGGTATGGAAGCCAGTTGCATATGCTAGCAAGGCGCTGACCGACACTGAGACGCGCTACGCGCAGATCGAACGCGAAGCGCTGGCTATTAAATGGGCGTGCCAGCATTTCCACCTGTACCTGTGTGGCCAAGAATTCACCGTGGTCACCGACCACAAGCCACTGATACCCCTGTTTGCAGGTTCGACCCGGCTGGCTCCCCCGCGCATTGAGCGATGGGCGGTGCAATTGCAAGGATACAACTTCAAAGTCGTGTTTCGCCCTGCAGCTCACAATCCTGTGGATTACCTCTCCCGTCATCCAGAATCAAGCAGCTCCGGACACGCACCGGATGCCGCTCATAGTGTTGAGGCTTTCCTCCACATGGTTTCGCAGTCCGCCTGTCCCAAAGCAATGACATTGGCAGACATAGGTCAGGCCACATCCGAAGACGACACCCTGGCCAGGGTCAAGGAAGCACTGCAAGAAAACAGCTGGGCGCACTTCATGGATGGAGCCCGAACCCTCCGGCTGGAGGTCAATCACGCTTGACAGCAACTATGGCAAGTGAGGCATGAGCTGAGCGTAGGGGAAGGTAATTACAAAAATGGGGTGGTGATGGTGCAATGAGCTAAAAAACGGTGTTGGATCTAGCCCTGATCTCTTGACTGGGTGAGAGTACTCTGCTTAATTCAGAGACTCTGTCCATCACCACCCCTTGATGTAAATTATTTTGTCCACCCTAAGCGTGGAAGGGTATACTCAGATGTGAGTCCCTTGCTCATTGCACCATCAGGATTCAAGCAAGCCGGGCCGAAGACGCCTGAAATGGCAGAAACCGGTCCCCGGAAGCTTGTTTCCTTCCCAGTGTAAGAATTGGCTTTTGTAGTCTGGTCTGCCCTGTTCCCATGATGCACTGGGCCAGGGACAGACTAATTTGCATACAGCCAGGTTCTGAAACTGGGATGGTGCAATGAGCTAAAAAACGGTGTTGGATCTAGCCCTGATCTCTTGACTGGGTGAGAGTACTCTGCTTAATTCAGAGACTCTGTCCATCACCACCCCTTGACGTAGGGGAAGGTGGCGGCGTCCTGAGAGGTCATTTAATCGTGATACCGGAGTGCCTGCAGAAAATTATTCTCGAGTTGGCCCACGTCGGACATCAAGGAACAGCCAAGACCAAAGCGAGGCTGAGAAACAAGGTCTGGCTTCCAGCCATAGATTCAATGGTTGACGAGATGGTGAGGTCGTGTCCTGCTTGCACCATCACCGGTGGAGAACCTGCGCCCGCACCCGTGATTACGGAAGAGCCATGCACGACCCCGTGGACACACCTGAGTGTGGACTTTGGTAGCTTTCCTGATGGCCGTCACATGATGGTAATAGTTGACTCGTTCTCCAAATTCCCGATTGTGGAGATCCTATCGTCAACAGCTTTTCCACAGGTGAAAACAGCCCTGGATAGGATCTTTGCGCTGATGGACCTCCCTGCTGAGATCAAATCCGATAACGGACCCCCCTTTCAGGGACCAGAGTTCCAGGGATATCTAGAGAACCTCGCCATCCGCTACCGAAAGATCACCCCCCTGTGGCCCCAGGCCGATGGGGAGGTGGAAAGACTTATGAGGACTCTGAATCGCGCATTGCGCATTGCCGTCGACAACGGAGAAAATCTGGAAGCCGCCCTTGACCGGTTTTCGGGGGCCTATCGTCAAACACCTCATAGCACCACAAAGTGCGCTCCAACCCATCTGTTGTTTAAGCGAGCACCAAGAGACAGCATACCGGCGGGCCCAGAATGGGCGCCGGAACCGAGGAATGATGAAGCAGTTCAGGCCAGAAGAGAAACAACCAATCGGAAAGCGAGTGAGGCGCGTCATGCAAAAATACCAACGCTTGCCATAGGGGACTCGGTGGTGATCAAAGACCGACACCCCGGGTGGAAATTCAGGACACCCTACGAGCCTGAGGTTTGGATTGTTGAGAAGGTCAAGGGAACGATGGTGACGGCCCGAAGAAGAAACCAACTAGTCATTCGGAATGTCTCTAGCTTCAAGAGAGCTTCCGAGCCTGAAGCCAATGCCGAAAGTGAGGTCTACCCCCACAGGACACCACTAAGAGACTCTGAAGGGTCATCACCAGCTTGGAGTCCGGCAACGGAAGGGTGTGTGCTGGTGAGCCCCAGGGCTGGAGAACAACCAAGAACGCCCTGTCTGCCCCAGGACCGCGAAGATGGTACAGAGCGTCCTCCCGAGGTTGCGACATCTCCAAGCCGCCGCAACCAACGATACTGTCTACGGCCTAATCCAGGTCCCAGTCAGAGACTTAGAGACTTTGCCTGTGCCTTCCCATAAGAATGACTTTGATCCTGATGTCAGCTAAAATAAAGGAGGGTTGTAGAGTGCCACTCGGGCGCTCCTATACTTTGTATCCATTACACACGCATCCCCACACCCCTCGGGGCGGTCCCGCGCCGAGGGGATAAATAAACCTGCGGAAGACCGCTCGGGGTCTTCCCGCATGCACACAGTATGACCAGCCTGGTGTATTATTTACAGAGTGAATTGAGGGCCTACCCGTAGCACGGCGACCTTACAGGTCTGTCCCACGACTGCCAACCTCAGGGAAATGGCAACAGTGCCTGCCTCACCTCGCAGGCTGCACATGCTCTGGAGTTGGAGTGCCCAGCCCCCAGGCTGCCCCTGTGAGGGAATCGCGCTGCTGGCATAAAGCCTGAGTCTTGCCCAGTCCGGCCAGTTTCCCCCGGCGTCGACAAAGTGAAAAGAGTGAACCGGAAGCAGTAAGTTGCTATTTCTCCAGCAAAAGGATCAAGATACTGGTCGTGGCTGTTTCAAAAGTGCTTGGCTAGGATTTCAAGTTGTTATTTTCATTTATTGTGCCTAAGCATTTGTGGAATGAACATAACACTATGGTAATGGGGTCAGAGGAAGAATCATACAGAGATGATCCTAGTTACAAACCTTCAACAATTGTCATCCACAAATATACTCAAGTAATTCAGCATTTGAAAGGAATGTTTCCAGCAACATGGTTTAATTGGTCAAAACGTATGAGATCAAAACAGAATGCAGAGGAGAGAGTTTGCCCAAATTAGGGGAGATTTGTGGAGATTTACAGTCAACACAGTAACATGTATGATCTATCAAAGGAAGAAACATCTAATATTGATTTTGGTTTTGTGCTGGGTTTGTGTCTGGAGCTGAGTTCACAGATTCTGTAGAATGTGATGGCAAGCAGAGTTATTGGATGAAATATTTGCTTCAGTAAAATGTTGTGGTAATTATTGTTATTTAAAAAAGAAGTCACTAAAGACAGGTTGATGAGGGGCAGACTCGGTTTTCTCAGAAAGTTGGGCAAGGAGTTTTTCAAGCTCCTGGTGTGCAATTTTAGGGTCCTCCAACAAGTAGAGGTAGAGGTTTTAATAACAATGCTAATAAAGGGTCAGATTTTTTCTGGACCTGGTGGTGAAGAAGGTTATTAGAAGCGAAATTATAGATCTAATGTAAAGCTTTATGGTAATAGGACACAAATGGTGCCTCATAAGAATAACAAAAACACTGAGAGAGGAGGGCCCTAGGGGAGGTTTACCGACTCACAGACTGCTCTAGCCCCTAATTAATCAATAACACCAACAATGGATAGCAGTAAGTCAAAAACATAAATGAAACTTAAGTGTGTATCTGGATCGGAAAATCTACTCAGTGGGACATCATCTAAATGTACGAGTTCCCATCAGTCAACTCACGAGACCGCCCTTCATCATTTGGGGACCGTGACATTTCCACAAATAGATATTAAAGCCTAATCTATAACAAACTAAAGAGGACTGGTTGTCTGTGGAAGACTGAGTAGCAGTGCAAATAAACTAGTGAATTAGTGAATAAGTATTAAAATTGGGTGGTGAATGGGGAAAACAACATTTATTCTATACCCCTTCATTCCCAAACCATAAAAAACAGTGCAATAGTAGTTTGAAAATTAATGACTACTAGGGAGTATCTTAGGTCGACATGTTTCTGCAGACTGTTAGAGCCAAGTGGTCTCCCGCTGCTTCCTCAGGACCATTATATGCTACTGCTAAAACAACGTGAAATTAATATCACCTTGAACGTGATCAATTACTTCATCTTCCAAACTTCATGGTGCAATCATCCAAGGTGAAATATCAGATACATACAAAAGAAACAGAAGAAAGATCAAAAAATGGCATTATTAGTATGAGCCAGAATCATAAAGATACTACGATTTCAAACTTAAACTGATCTCATGACAACCACTATTGACATATAACATTGTCATAGCGTTTTCCTGCTCACTCACCTTATTGGCAGGAAGGTATAGCCCCACCTCACCTGGCTTCAGCTCAGGTACATGGGGCACCGCTCTGGCGGGGGAATTAACATGTATTTAAAATCAAGAAATACAACACCATTTAACATGTAATGCTTTTACTGTCCATAACAGCCACCCAATCGGTATAGAGCGCTCTCCAGGTTTCTCAAGAATGGCCAAATTGTCACCAAAAAAAAAACGTTTCTTGTGACAGGTCGCTAGATTAAACTACAACCTGTGGGGGCCTTTTAGGAGCGGGGCTAGCGATATGTAACAGAATCACTGGCTTCCGTATATGATCTAAGTAGCGAAATGCTCATTCACTCGCTGCAGTTACATTTTAAGGACATTAGAATTCAACTTATTCAGGCAAAATGAGGTTTATAAAGCCACACTCACTACGCTTGCTTTCAAATGTAATGAGAATTTCGATTAATTATCACAGTGATCATCGGGTCCAGAATCGTTTCATAGGCGTGCTCTCAAAAGCTAGGCTCATTCTATGCTCTCTTGGTGAAAAAAGCCAGTCGGTCTTTTTAACGAACCCAACCAGCAAGCAAGCAGACCTCCCAAACATACCAGACTCACGCGCTGTACGCTCAGCACTGACCTCTCCGTCGGTACCCCGGAGGTCCCTCTGGGCTGTCTGTTGGGGAGGTACCGACGGGAGGCGACGCGCCATTTTCATTGTTGTCGCGGGCGGCGTCGGCCTGGTGTGTGACGTCATTTCTGCGCGCCGCGCTGAAGGAGCTGGGTAATGTAGTTCAGCTCGCCGGCATTGTAGTTTATTATTCAGAAACACGCTAAAAGTGTAGCGTTGATGTGAGTGTGAACACTATGTCTACCCATAAAAGCAAATTACGCAAAAGCCTGCTTGAGGGCAACATTGATGTGAATGTTTGATGTAGAAAAATATGGATGTGAATGTTTGATGTAGAAAAATACAGGTGAGTCCGCTCTTATCCCTACTTTCGGACCTTATGAGCCATGATCCAAAGCACCCTAACGCCTAAACAGCAGCGCTGATATGCATTTAGGTCCTTTGTATATTCTACATAGAGCATCCCTCAAACACGAGTAACTTCATACATCCAATTCCAGACTATGCAATGCTTTTGTACATGCAATCCCATCATGGAAAGGGAGCCTATGACTGGCTCACTCCAAGGGGGTAATGGTAATAGTCGTATGTCTGTGCATAAGTTCGTGTCCTACGATTGCAGTTCGGTGTTAGAAGGCAGATTAGAGTGACATCCAGGGGATGTCTTCGTTCAGCCCCAATCTGTCTGTCTGCAACACCCATTTCTGTTCACACCGGAACAGGAAAGTTGGAATATCAGCCCCTGGTGGAATCAATGGTTTATCCAGCACTGTCCACCGGAGGTCTGTTGGTAGATGTCCCATTTCTAAGAAGTGACTAGTTAGTTTCGTTGCTTGTTTAGAACATCTAACTGTGCTCCTATGCTCAGAGATCCTCAGTTTAATTTTCCGGGTTGTCATACCTACATATTTTTTATGGCATGGGCAGGAGATGAGATAAATGAGATTCATACTGTTACAATTGGTAAACCTTCTTAGCTGCCATGGCCGTTCAGTGCCTATATCGATGGTCAGGGTTTTGGTGGTTTGTGGACGGGCAGCACAGCCGCCACAGGGGTAATGACCGGTGACAGCTGGCATATCCCAAAGGGTGTCCAATGGGTCGTGAGATGTTATTTTTGGGTCTGGTGTGAATGAGTTGGTCTCTAAGACTCTTTCCCCTTTTAAAGGCAAACAAAGGAGGTGGTAGTATGTCAGTGCCCGTATTCAGGATTCTCCAGTGTTTCCTTACAATCTTCTGGATTTGATTGGATTTTGTGCAATAGGTGTTAACGCACGTGATATGTTCTTGTTTAGGCTTCGGGGGTAAAATTTCCAGCAGACTCTCTCTATTATTATTCGAGGCTCTTTTCTTAGAAGCACGAATCAGATGTTTAGGGTAGTGCTTCTCAACAAGATTTGCCGCCAGAGTTTGAGAATGGACCTCAAAAGCAGTTTTAGTGGAGCAATTCCTCTGAATACGAAGAAATTGCCCATAGGGCAAATTATCTCTTAGAGCCTTGGGATGACAGCTTCTGTAGTCCAAAAGTGCATTTTTCGCTAGAGGTTTACGGTAGAATTCCGACTGTAGGCCTGTAGGGGTGGATTTAATCAATAGATCCAAGAAGGCCAATCGATCTTTATCAAATTCCATGGTGAACTTGAGGAACCGATTTCTCCCATTCAACCAGGTGAAAAAAAGCTGTAAATCCTCGACTGTCCCACGCCACACTACCAGGACGTCATCTATATATCTTTTCCACAGTCGCAGACTACCAATATGTGGATTGGTGTCTGTGAAAATGTGGTCGCCCTCAAATTTATGTACATACAGGTTAGCGAGACTAGGAGCAAAAACGCTGCCCATGCTGGTCCCGCTAACCTGCAAGTAGATGGTATCTTCAAATTGAATTTTTTTTCTGTCATGGCCACAGTGGCCAAGGTCATGATGAGTCTGACTGGTGTAATGGAATTCAGATCTCTCTCTGATAATAATCCTTCTATAACCTCTAACGTTTCAGCCTGAGGGATAGATGTATATAGACTTTCAACATCGAAGGACACTAAGATGTCAAGGTCTTTATTATATTCGATGTCAGGTATAATCCTTAGTACATCTTTAGTGTCTTTCAAATATGTCGGGATGTCCCTCACTATAGGTTGCAAAAACACATCAACAAAGGTTGATAAAGGCTCTAAAAGTGAGCCTATGCCCGATATTATTGGGCGACCTGGAGGAGGTCTTTGTGCCTTATGCACTTTTGGTAGGGTATAGAAATAAGGCATTCTGGGATTCATAGTGCACAAATATTGGGCCTCTTTTGGGGTAACCCAGCCCTCAGACAACGCCTCTTCTACTATGTGCCCAATCACTGTCGTTAGTCTCTCAGTGGGGTCACTAGTTAGTTTCCGATAAGCCCTGGTGTTGTTAAGCTGTCGCAGGCACTCCTGACGGTAGGTAGGCCTCATAAGAATACCATGCTCCAGAATACAATGTCAGTGATACAGGATGGGATGATACAGTCAATGGTCTCAGCCCGTTTGGCACCTGAGCTAAACATGCAGATTACAAGGCAGCTCAATGGAATAATGCCGATATCTCCAGGTTAAGAACCTCAAATGCACTATAATATAACGTGATTGCCACAGAATCTTAAATGTAAGCAAAATGTAGCTGAACCTCAAACAAAACAATTAATAATTAGTGACAGTTGTCCACAATGTTCTGCTGCACTCAGAGTCCCCTATGGAACGTTTCAGACACAATTAATGGTGCCTGAGAGGAGAGGATTGCATGCTTGGTGCAGTCAAAGAGGTAGACCAGAATTGTCAATTTGTAGAAGGAGAAGTGAATGCCCATTCCATTTCATTTCATTTTTGGTTGATACAGGTGCTACCTGTTCCACAGTACAACCAGTGGGAGATCCAAACCTAATCGTCTCTGGAAAAGAAGTCCAAGTAGCAGACAATTCAAAAACAAAGGTGACTAATAAACAGGGAATGCTCCTGTTAAAATAGGCTCAGCTATAAATAGGCATGAACTTATAATTTGTGAAACATATCCAATAAATATACTACTTTTAGAATGTATTAGTTAATTGTACAATTGTTAAAAATAATTACAATGGCATATCACAACATATAGAATGGAGCATACACAAACGCTTAAACTTAAACTTAACACCTCTCTTGAGTGGAAACTGTATCAGCAGATCGAATTCTGCTGATCACACAGTCCCAGCAAACAAACACTTTGTATGGGTGCCTTTTACAATATTCAGATCAAACACTGCTGGTCCCTTCGAAAACATACACAATAAAAATGGACCCCTTGAAAGGAGACAAAAGATGTGAAATAGTGCAATTGGAGATGCAAAGGCAGATTCTGACCTTAAAAGTGGCACCCATCTAAAACTTTAAATTGATATTATTTAACGTGCTGTCAGTACAGTACAATACCAAACCTAGGGGGAGCCCACATGGGGGAACTATTAAAAACAAGTGCAAACAGTGCAAACCCTGTTCTACGGAATGCAAGTTACTTCTCAAGTGCATAAGAAAGACAGCTGCTTGGAGAGTGGGGACGGGACTTGAACCTGGGGTTACCTAATGGGAACCCAATATTTAAAGTGTCATTAGTGCTGCAGTCTACTTTCTGTTGCTACCAGACCTATAGTCCTCCTAGGGATACAGTGCAGACTCTGGTGTCAATTCTTGCCATCAGCAGACCGCTTCTAGAATGCACCAGGGCCCCTATCCTTCTCTGTATGTCCTGTGGAGCCCATCCCTTTCTCCCTTTGGCAATCCTACTCAGATAATTTAAAAATCACTAGAAAATTACAAGGCTCCTAGTGGACTCATACCCTCTGGGGCACCTTTAAAATTTTCAGGATTTGGGCCAATCGCAGGATTCATTCCCTCTTTAAAGAGCATTTCATTGCCTCATCACAAGTGCATATGTTCCACCAGCTGAATGGAGTAAATTACTCTGTTGCCCTAGTGGAAGAATCTTCCGCTAAAATTATAAATGACCGAAACATTGTCTGTCATTTATTAAGCATTGGGAGGAACCACCATCACCTTCAGTTCCTGTCAATGCATGTCGATGTTTGGAGCAGAGCTCCAAACAGTTTTATTTTTTTATTTTGAAAAAGAAAATCCCAAAATGGCATTTCCTTTTCCAAAATAGAAACAATAATGCTCTCCTCGCAATGGGGGTAGCATTGTTTACATTTTACTGTCCCAGACTGCCAGGGTTTGACTGGTGGTGACGGACAATAAACAAATGGCTGCATATGCACCCATCTAAATTGGGCAGGCAGACATATGGCCTTTTCTCCTATGGCCCTAACTGTGTTAGGCTGTCGGAGAAGCTTGGTTATGGCAGTGATGGAGTAGTCACTGCTGTAGCCAAACCTGTGGTCCGCCAGCAATTAGGACGATTTGGCAGACCATTATGTTGGTGGTGTGTTTACTCCTTTGCAGTTACGATATATACACACTGCCATCATGTATCTCTGCCTCAAAGTCTGCAGATATTGTCCATATCACTGCTCCTCCTACCCTACCAATATACGGTCAAGGGGATTAACCAAACCTTAACTGTGTCTGATATTTTTTCCAAACTTAGTAAGTGGTTGAAATAAGTACCTATGGCATTGACTATTACTCATAAATGACCTTCCTAACATCAATGGAATTTCTCTTTTAGCCCCATCCTGCCCAGATTTGCTGAGATGATTTTTGCTTGCAATAATAGAAGTTTTGAGGTCTGTTCCTTCTGGGGTCTGGCCAACCGTATTTGTGAACCCTTAAGTTGTTCATTGAGGTGTCCAAATATTGTGACCATGCAAAGTTCTCCTTGAATTATCTCTGGCCAGAGATAATTCAAGGATCCAGATGTTGCCCTTTTCATTTTCAAGCACTATTACAGGAACGTGGTTTCGAGTAACAAATACTGCCTTGTCGGGTACATTCTAGGCATATTTGTTCCTAAAAGCTTTCTGACGCAATTACATTGGGCTTTATCCAGCCTAGTGTCTAGCGTATTTTTAAAAATCTGTCACACCATAGACCAATAAAGATATTAGCTTGCCGGGAACCACCTTGATTAGCAGATTTAGGAGCTATCAGGGCTCTTAAATTTGGTCAGTCCAATGACTTAAAGAATTTGCAAATAGTCCATATCAAGGACTTTGCAGAGCTCTCTGTGGCCCTGCTGTGTGATGTTATCCGGCCTTTTCATCCCACCATATCCCTAGATATATATAGGCTGGCACCTTCTCTATCTTTACATTATGAGCAGGAGCCACTATTCATCAATTTGCATCTGAAGATCATGACCTTGGACTTAAATCCATTAATGAAGATATTGGTTAGCTCACAGTAATGGGCCAGGGCACCTTGTGCTCTCTGCAGACCAGGAAGGAGGGTGTCTGGGCACTTAGCACTACATCCTCTGCGTATTGCAGTATTTTAATTTTCTGGCCAGCTAGTTTGGGCAGAAAAGCTCTTGCTTCAAACAGGTGGGATTTTAAATCAGCAAGTATAAATTAAATAAGAAGGGGTGAGAATGCATCCCTCTTTTAAGTCCTTTATTGGTAGAACCATTTTGTGACCCATTTAGAGCTGATCTTGATTTTGACCCAAGTGGTTGAATACAAGGTGTTTATTGCATTTATCGAAGGAAATTAGATACCCCATACTCTCTAATTGGCCAATGGTTTTCCTCTTGATGCATTATAAAAAGCTGTGCTAAAGTTGATAAATGCAACCTACACTAGTTCATCCATTTTCGCCATGGAATCATAAATCGGTAATGTTAAGCACATTGGATTATCATCAATATGTTCAGTCTCTTTAAATCCTGTTTAGAAATGATTTGTGTTTCTATGGCCCAGTTGTAGCTCCTGAGTTAAAATTCGAGTGTAGTATTCATCATCCGCATCTAAGTGCAATCAGCCCGAAATTCTCCTGGGTTTTAAAGTCGCCCTTTTGGTGGATTGTAAATAATCGAGAGGCACTTCAGTTGTCTGGAACAGCACTGCCTGAAAGACACAAATTGAATAAAGGTGTCAAGGTTTTGTCCCACATCTCAGGTTCGTGTCTTAAGACAGATGCCGGGAGGCCAATCATGCCCGATGCTCCATCGGACCGAGTGAGGCTAATCACTTTTCAACAGTCACCGCAGCCATTCGGATGGACGTATCATTTGCACAAAGCCTTTAGCTGGTCCTCTCCCAGGCGAATATATTTTTCTTTGCGCTCTTCTGCAACCAGAGTTTTTTTTATGTATTGTCATGCCCAGGCCAGGGACACTAGGACCCTGGGCAAAGGGCAGAGGCCAGGGGACACCGGACACCGCTTCCGGTTTAGGGGAGGGGACAGGAAAGGACAAGGACATTCCAGCGAGGACCTTGAGGCGAGAGGTCAGGGGGCATGCATGCTGTAATGATAAATGAATAAAGAGTACCTGTATACAGCCATCGCGTCATGTGCATACCTGGGGCTGAAGAACACGACAAGTGGCGAGGAGGTGGCTATCGTGTGCCCAGCAGGACCGAAGAAAAGAAGAGCTGCTGCACGTCGCGCCGAGGGACGAGCGACGACATCATCGAGACCAGGAGCCCACCCTGTCTCGTGTATGCAGGAGGAAACGGCGCGGGAGCCCACCCCGACTGTCATTGAGCAGAGAAAAGAAGCGTCTGCAGCACCCAGTAAGCAGACTGAAAAGCGGAGCGCGCGCACGCATTGAATAGAAGAAAAGCGCGAGATCTCGCGAGAAGAGCAGCGGCCATTTTGAAGTCAGGTGGCCAGAGCCAATCAACGCGAAGGAAAATCGGGCGGCCATTTTTGAGTCAGTCAGTGCTCCGATTGGTTGAGAAGTCTCGCGAGACTACCGGCGGCCATTTTGATGTCAGGCAAACTGACCAATGACTAGATAGAACAGCGCGGCTGCCATTTTGAAACCAGGAAAACACAAACAAAAAGAGGAAAGTGCCAAATAGAGCACCAGAAGAAAAAGAAGCACAGGCAAAGACAAAATAAAGCAAAGTAAGAACAGAAAGTGTCAAGAAAAGATCAAATACAAAAATAAAGACCTTAGAAGACAGGATAAAACAAGAAATAATAAAAGAGTGCCAGGAAGAGCACAGAAGAAATAAAAGAAGCACAAGGCAAGACAAAGGGAACCAATAAAAGGGAAGGATGGCAGATACAAAACCAGAAAGACAAAGTGCACAATATAGGAGACCACTACCATTCAACTTATCTGAGCCACAAGTAGGAATTCGATGGGAGAAATGGGTCAGACGCTTCGAGAGATACATGGAAGCGACCGATGTGACTGAAGCCAAACAACTAGGCTTATTCCTAAACTTTATAGGTGATGAAGTTGAAGACCTATTAGTGACACTGCCAAAAGAGGAGACTGCCACCTATGACAAACTAAAAATGTGCCTAACAGACAAATTTGACCCGCAGAGAAATGTCGACACCCTCACGATTGCGTTTCAACAGCCGGCTGAAACGCTAGATGATTTTGCAACAAGACTGCGAAAGCTCGTAACACACTATGATTTCGACAAGTTTGATAATGAACAAGCAATTAGACTGCATATCATTGAGGGCTGCCATGACACGGAGTTCCGTGCAAGGATTCTAAAGGAAACAACATCACTAGAAAATATCCTGTCATTAGCAAGAGCGGAGGCAAGAGCGACAGCACACGCAAAGGAAATGGAGTGAGGAAAAGAACGACAAGTGGAACAAGCACACCGTATGACAAACAACAACCGCACGAGCGGCTGGAAAAAAGACAGAAGTGAACAGACAGCAAAGAAACAACCGGAAGTAACATGCTACAGGTGTGGACTTGAATTTCCACATCGAGGCCCGTGCCCGGCATTTGGCCAGACGTGCAGGAAATGCAATGGGAGAAACCACTATGCCAGTGTGTGTCAGGGAATGCTTTCCGGAAAGACAGAGGAAGCACGGGAATACCACAAATGTCAACAAGCAGGCACGTCAGACTGAACGACTCTATCTCATGTCGGATGTTACAACCGAATCAGCTGATGAGGATGAAAAAGGAGAAAGAATATGTCTTGTAGACAAAAACAAATTAAAAAAGACAGAGTCTGTAACCATAGGTGTAGGATCACACAAAGCAAAGTTTGTCCTGGACAGCGGTGCAACATGTAATATCATGTGTGTGTCGGAATACGAAAAGATGAAGATAAAACCAACATTGAGAGCGTCCCCGAGTCGAAGTATTCACCTGGGGGTCCCGGACACCAGTAACAAACAGGTAAGCAACCTTTACAACGCAACTTTTACATCGCAGAGCCTTTACAACGCAACCATTACAACGCAAACTATTACAACGCATTGCTCTGGGGGGCGCTCTAGGATAGGGAATAGGTTAATTTACTATCCAATAACCTTCCCTAGTGTCCACGGGGACTGGAGTTGGAATAGTAAATTAAACTATTCACTATCCAGCACCCCAAAGCACTATGCGTTGTAATGGACTGCGTTGTAATACTTGCGTTGTAAAGGCATGCGATGTAAAAGCATGCGTTGTAATGTCATACATCCGTAACAAACATGGGAAAGTATACGGTAGAACTGACATACAAAGACCAAAAGACAAAAGAAGATATTCACCTGTTGAAGGGTGACATCCCAGCACCATGCTTATTGAGCAACATCACGGATCAGATGATGGGTCTACTGGCGATGACTTACAACATGTCAGAGAAAAGAAGCATCCTGAAAGAATACCCAGAGCTACTGCAGGGACTAGGAAAGTTGAAAGGGCGGCAGATAACGCTACACATTGATGAAACAGTAAGGCCAATAGCGCAACATCATCGGAGAGTGCCAATACACCTGCAGCCACAAGTAGAGGAAGAGCTTGAAGCACTCCTCAAGCAAGACATAATAGAACCAGTGGAAGGACCAACGCCATGGGAGTCACCGATCGTGGCCGTACCAAAGAAAGACACGTCAAAAATAAGAATATGTGTCGACATGAGGATACCAAACAAAGCAATTGAACATGAGAGGCATCCCGGACCTCATCTTGATGATATGATCAGCTGCCTAACAGGCACAAGTCGTTTCTCTAAATTAGACTTATGCCAGGGATACCACCAGCTAGAACTAGATCCTCAGTCTCGATACATCACGCACGTTTTCCACACACCTAGGTCTCTTCAAGTATAAACGTTTGAGCTTTGGAATATCGTCTGCTGCTAAGATATTGCAGGAGACAATACGACAGGTAATAAGGCCAGTGAAAAATAGCCTAAACTACAGCGATGACATTCTGGTGTTTGGAAAGTCGAACGAGGAGCACGACAAAGCATTGAGAGATGTATGATCTCACCTAGAGCAGGCGGGTCTGACACTAAATGAAGACAAATGTGAGCTGGAGCGGGACGAATTAGTATTTTTTGGCCACATCTTCTCCAAGAAAGGAATGCGGCCGGATCGCAGCAAAGTAAAAACACTGAAAAGAGCGAAACAACCAAGCGATGCGATGCGAAGTGAGGTCATTTGCTCGGCCTTGCCAGCTACTGTGCAAGATACATTCAAGACTTTGCCACTGTAAGTGCACCGTTGAGGGAATTGACAAAACAAGGCCAAAGTTTCACATGGACCGAAGAATGCAGCAAAGCCTTTGAAGAGATCAGACATACTGTGACGGCAGTAGATTACCTAGCATATTTTGATCCGAGGCTGTGCACTGAACTGACTGTAGATGCCAGCCCAGTGGGATTAGGGGCAATATTGGCACAACACCAACCAGGAAAAGACTCCCCAAGACACGTAGTAGCATACGGAAGCAAAAGCCTATCGAACGTAGAAAAAGGATACTCCCAGCCGGAAAAAGAGAGCTTGGCGGTAGTGTGGGCATGTGAACACTATCACATGTTCATCTATGGAAAACCGTTCACAATAATAACAGACCACCAAGCGCTGATAACAATATATGGAAATCCAAATGCAAAAATACCACCCAGGATAGAGAGGTGGGGGATACGGCTAATGGACTACAATTTCAAAATAATACACAAACCAGGGAAGGAACACAATCCGGCTGACTACGTATCAAGACACCCCCTGCCACAAGCATCGCAAGCAACAACCATGGCAGGGGAATACCTACATTTTGCACTCTACCACAATACACCGGCAACCCATAACAATGGAAGAGTTAGAACAAGAGACAAAGCAAGACCCCACCATGCAAGCCATAATAAAAGTGACAAATCAGCAAAGGTGGAGGCACGTAAACAACAACAGCAGCTGGGAAGAAGGAGTGATAAAAGAAGAACTGTTGGCGTTCAAAAAGATCAGTGAAGAGCTCTCAGAAAGCGAGAATGGAATAGTGATGAGAGGCACCCGGATAGTAATGCCCCGAACGCTGAGGAGAAGGACGATAGAACTAGCACATGAGTCACATCGAGGGATTGTAGCAACCAAAAAAATGCTACGAGAAAAAGTGTGGTTCCCGGGACTAGACAACATGGTCGAAGAAACTGTAATGCACTGTCACATCTGCCAAGTAACAGGGCCCACATCAAAGCCGGAGCCACCGCAAATGTCCAAACTTCCAAAGGCAGTGTGGACAGAATTGGTGGCTGACTTCTATGGGCCTCTGGAGACAGGACATTACCTGTTGGTAATAATAGATGAGTTCTCCAGGTTCCCAATAGTGAGACAAGTAGCATCAACCTCGGCAAACGCAACACTGCCAGTTCTGGATGACATATTCGCAGCATGGGGCTCGCCACAGACACTGAAGACAGAAAATGGCCCATCATTTTCTGGCGAAGAATTCAAAAGGTTTATGGAATACCTCGGGATTCACCATCGAAGAATAATACCTCTGTGGCCACAAGCAAATGGAATGGCCGAACGGTTCATGGGAACCATCAAGAAGGCAATACAGAGGGCCAAGTTAACGCAGATCTCAATTGGACAAGCACTCTGCCAGGTGCTGAGAGACTATCGGAACACCCCTCACAGTTCCACAGGAAGGTGCCCCGCTGAACTGGTGTTGGGGCGATCAAGCAGAATGAGGTTGCCACAAGTAAAAGAGGTGAAAAGTGGGGAGCAAAAAGACATAGCTGTGAGAGACAAAGAAGCGAAAACAAAAATGAAGGAATATGCTGATCAGAGGAGACACGCAACAAACGCCAAGATAAAAGAAGGGGACACCATGGTAGTCCGGCAAAGACAATTGCGGAAATCTCAAGGGACCCATTGACGGTGACAGAAGTGAAGGGGCCAATGATAACTGCGTCAGCAGGACAATACCACATCACCCGAAATAGCTCGCACTTCAGAGAATTGAAAACAAAGGAAGATGAGGTGCCGACACATGGGCTGAAGGAAGACACACAAGAGTAGGCAGCCCAAGCTGACATCAGAGAACAACGACCAAGAAGGTAATGCAAGAAGACCAAAAGACTGATTGAGGAAATATAAAGAGACAGAGGCCTGTGGGGACTTTTCTCACCATCTGTATCTCTCTCTCTCTCTCTCTCTCTCTCTCTCTCTATCACTCTCTCTCTCCCTCTATGACCACAGGCAGCATCAGGTGAAATGTTTTGTTTTGCAACAAGGGGGGAGATGTCATGCCCAGACCAGGGACACTAGGACCCTGGGCAAAGGGCAGAGGGCAGGGGACACCGGACACAGCTTTCGGTTTAGGGGAGGGGATAGGAAAGGACAAGGACATTCCAGCGAGGACCTCGAGGCGAGAGGTCATGGGGGCATGCATGCTGTAATGATAAATGAATAAAGAGTGCCTGTATACAGCCATCTCGTCCTGTGCATTCCTGGGGCTGATGAACACAACATGTATTTCACCCAATATGCTGGTGCAATATTGATAGCAGCTCACAGAGACCTGTTGTCTAGCTTGTCATTAGGAGCCAGAATTTCCTGGTGCCCTTGACTCCTATTGTTTCATGTAATTTTGCCCATTTACTTTAACATTCTATCCTATTTTTTGTCCCAATTTTGCCGCATAACTTTCTTCCTTAGTGAACTGGTTATACCCTTTACAGAAACATTGGAATCTCACAGCCTTGTTTAGTTTGCTTTTCAATTGGCTTATTTCCTCTCCAAGCTGGTTAAGCTGCTCAGATCATCTCTCGGACTTGACTAACTCCTCTACTGCCCTCACGGCAAATTGTGTTATCCGTGCCAGCCATGGCTCGGAGATATCCAGGTCCCTACTACTCTTAGCTGCAAATTTCTGCACATATTGCTGCAACCAGTGGAATATCCAATGCCTCCAGCAACCATTTGATTAATTTCATTAATTCAAATTTATTTTGAGTGCTAATGACCATCTGTTTGAGTTGACAAATTGTTTGTGTACCCAAAGTGTGCACCAGCATTGTGTGATCACTTGCCAGAGAAAGCAGCACTTCGAAGTGACTTATTCAGTTAAACTTTGCAATAGATATCCATTTGTAGTGTAAGGTGGCCAACCTATTAGGAGAAAAGTGGTATATGCTGCAGGTAGATCTGTTGGAAATCTACCTTTCATTAAATGTAATCCAATGTTTTTAAAAGCATAGCTCACTTCTTGTCCGTGCTTAAGTGTTCTGTTGTATTGCCTTTGTATTGGTGGCATGGTATCGGTGGAATGTTTCATTATTGGTTCCCATAATCCTCCCATATGGAGCTCGGGCCTGTATCCATCAGGTTAGGTTTATAGTCTCCAGAAATTAGTCATACCATATTTTGCACGTTCAATTCTGGCATTAAGCATCTTAGGGTGTCGATCCATTTTTTGAGAGATTGAATGTCAGTAGACACAGCTGATAATCAAAGTCTGTGAACGTTCACAGTTGTTTATGTTAACTTGTGTAATTTTAACTATAATATGTACTTATAACTTTCTTTCCTGAGGACTAGCTCATTGTTAATGAAAATCAATATTCATCCCAATGGAATAGCCGGAGACTTAAAGGTGGAAAATCCAGCTATAAAGATGAGGCCAGCAGCTATGTTTCCTGGTGTCCATTTTCCAAAATGCCTCCTTTTTGTCTTTTGACAGAGTCATCCCCTGTATGTTATATGAGAAGACAGTTATTGGGTCATTTCAATTGGCGGTACATGGATTACGTCCTCTGGTACAATGCTCTTGGTGTATAAAGTATAGGGCCCCTGAAAAAAGGATACACCAGCAGGACTAGGGGAGAGAAACACTAAACAAAAGCAATTCCTGTCTGGTGAATAGGTACAATTTTCATAACAAGGTCATACAATGCGAGTGCGAAATGAGGCAAAATAGCCCACCACACCACAAAGTAAAAACAACCTCTTACAATGATCTCTGTAACAAAAAAATACATTCCTACAAAATGTATTATTTTCTGCTTCTTGATTTTTAAAAATATATAAATATTATCTCTAAACTTTAAACAACAATGATACAAAACAATATAACACATACATTGACAAAAATGAAAAGGTAATATAAATGATAAGTAACAACATTCACAAAAAGCCAGGAAGCAACCCTCAGGGAAGATACTTGATTCAAACTCACATGTATTCTAATCAGGCATACTCAGACAAACCCAAACTTAGCTCACTCAGTTAAAAAACATTCTTAAGTAGGATAATCAATGCCCTGCTGTATCCTCAATGGATGCCTAATCCACAAAACTAAACAATACATAGTCAGCACATGATGTTCTGTAGTACTCTCTGCTAATCGGGACTGTCATGGTCCGGCGCAGTACCAATCCTTATTTTGTATTCTTTGTCTTTTGTATGTGTTATATTGTTTTGTGCTGTTGTCTAAAGTCATGATATACGGTGTCTATACGTACAAAAAAGAAAAAGAAAATAATATATTTTGTAAGAAATACATTTGTTTTTTTCTTTGTGATGTGGTGGGCTGTTTTGTGACATTTTGCGCTTTGTAATGTATTAACTTGTTATTAGAATTGTACTTATTCACCGGACAAGGCTCCTGGTGAACATGCCCAGTCTGTTATGTTTGGCTAGATTAATGTGCATCTACTCTCAATCCTATGCATGGGTCCTTAATTAATAATTCACCTGCAGGTGAATGTGGCTTTTTAGAGGCACCTTGCGCATTCAATTCAATTCAAAGTTTATTGTTTGATTACTAAAAACCATAACAAAATGTTAAAACCATATAGCTCATGTGTACACAGAACTATATTTTTTTTCAAAAGAACACAAGTTAATACAAAGGGCAATAATCATACTGTAAAATGGGTTTTGATTAAAAATGTCCAGGTTTTGAGATTGTTGCCTTTATAGTTCAAGGTTTTGGGGAACAAAACAGTGACAGCATAGCTTTAAAAGTGTACAAGGGAGATGAGTGAACATGACAATTCATTTGAGAGCTGAAAACAATGTTCAGGTGGGCCACGCTGGATAAGCCCGAGATCACCAAGTTGTCTTAATGCGATAAGGTGGTGTGGCCAACCAGCGGAAGATTTGCTGTCATGTCTTTCCCCAGCGATTTAGCTGCTCTACTGACAAATTTTGTGAACCAGATGTTTAACTTTGTGTTTTCTGGGTTCAAAGCAGCTATTGTGGCCTGACGACAAGTGCGGGAACCTAGTTTGTTCCACTCCTCCCGCAATAAAATCCTTCTGTTTCTGAGAAAAGCAGGGCATGTGCAGACTATGTGCTCCATGCTTTGGGAGTGGTAGCCGCACTTCCTGCATTTGATGCTGACACAGGGGCGCTGCCATTCTGGCAGCTGCTTTAAAAAAGGCCATAAACGTAAGCTTCCAGAAAAATGAAAATGTGCTTGATAAGTACGATGACTCAACCGCCGGTTTGAGATCAGAGATAACAGCCTTGTGCATTGAAATGTAAAGGAGTGATGCACTTCTAATATTTGAAATATTAGGACACCTGCATACTAGAGGGTGATCTTGCAGAATGGCTTGGTATTTCATTTCAATGGTTGTAGATAATTTTAAAGCCTCACTGTGCTAGTTGTAACTTATTTTCCTCCAGGAGTTGCCCAAATGTCAGGTTGGTGAAAATAACTTCTGAGCACTTGTAGACCTCACCCACCCCAGGTAGAGTAAAGGCAACACATTCAATATAATTAGAGTTTTGAAGTTCAAGGCCAGAAAAAGTGAAACAGAGTTTGATGATGTTCCTTCTGTTGAGAATGTCCCTTTTTTTGAGAATGGCCCTTTTTACATGGTATACATAGTTTGGGTAGAAGATGATTTTTTTTTTATTCTTATGGAATTTGCTAGCCTGACATTGGCGGGTCATGTCTCTTGGGCTTGGTAATTCACTAGGCTTGACATCTAATAAAGTTTTAGCTGATTGCCTGGGTCACTCTAATGTTCTATGATTTGGTGTGTTCAGATGATTTCATTGTGTTTGTGACATCAAACTTTGGTTCATGAGAGACCAATGTCTGATTTTATTTGATCGAGCAGAGCCCTCTAACTCCATAATTGTTCTTTGAATGGCGTCTCCAATGGCAACAAGGGCTAGTTTAGACTTCTCATCCAAGTCATTTTCCGGGACCTTACCATATGCTGTCTTTGTGCCAAATGCACGCTTATTGTTGATATCTCTGGGGTAGGATTCAGTATCTGACAGGTGACCAGATCCAGGGCCATCTTTGATGATAGGTGTGATTGTTTGGACTGAATTATGTTTTAGAGCTTTGCTGTCCATTTTCATTGACCCTTTAGAGGCCGGGACCTAGTCTGAGTTGGTCTTGTCTGGTGTTTCTCTCAGATGATGTGCACCTTATTTCATGTGCACAAAGAGAGGGAAACGTTTTGAGGAGAAACAATTGTTCTGCTTTTGGTTTTTTGATGCCAATTTCATTTTCTTATTTAGGTTCTTTAGTTAAATTAGTGTTTTCAAGTTAATGGAATGGTCTAGGTAAGATGGTAGTGGGGCGTGGCTTTGGGCTGGTGTTGTCAGGAGCGGTCTGCGGAGCTCCGGGGAGTATATCCCCCGATCGCAACTATCCTGAGCCCCAGGCACGCTAATTTTGGAAGGTCACTAAGGCTGAAAGTCCCCAGGACAAGGCTCCCCCAGTAAATAGGAGCGGCTGATGTTAAACGCAGCAAAATCACACAACTTTATCCCAAAGGGAACCGCGCCGCCCGAAACTAGATGGTGGCTGTAATTCAGAGAGGTTGATACCCCTGAAGACTGAAGAACGAGGAGAGAGACCAAAGCGGCTGGCTGCCATTTTTTAGGCAAGGAACGGGATCTCAGAGACAGCAGAGGCATGCCCCCAGAGCTAACCACCGAGAGGAAAGGGTGCGGAGCCGGGCGACTCACTGTGGGGCACCGGAGAGGCATGTGTACATCGCATTGCCACGAGGCGGAGGAGCCTGCTCCAGAGATGGCACAATGGTGGTTGCTCGTACTCAGGCGGACGCCCTGTGAACACTGATGCTGGAAGCGTGGCAACCCCCAAGCTGATAACGAAGGTTGATGTACCCAGGACAGGGGAGAGAATCCACCCGTAGAGTCCCCCAGTGGAAAGTACCAACCTCAGACCTAGCAGCGGGTCTGGGAGAGCGAGGCCTGCGAAGTGAAGGCCTAGAGGTGAGCGAGCACCACTGACTTAGTGCAGCCAGTAAAATGAAAGAGGATCTGGGTGGCAAGAACGGCTCCAAACTCCTTCGGCACAGATTAGCAAAAAGTGGGCAGGAGACACGACCACAGGTGACTGGGCGGCAGCTCAAGTGCTGGCTGGGGAGAATATCCCTACAGATCTGTGAAGCCTGACGTGAGGAGCGCTGGGTTGGAGGTGGCCATTGGAAGACAGCGAAGATAGACCAGGTCAGAAAAGGACAGCAGGGTTACATAAGTGGGACAGCCATTAGAGAGCATCCTGTTTCATAGATCAGAAACTCAACGTTCCATAAGCCCAGCTCATGCTTCTGTTGTGAGCCACAAGTTTGCATTCAGCGGCGTGCCAAGAGACAGCACAGAGCGCAGCCCATTGATGCATGGAGGGGCTGTGGGCGCTGTTTGAAAACCAACTGTGCTGTCAGTAAATACTAACATTGTGAGAGCAAAGAGCCATTAAGAGGGATGGGGAAAGTCTCCAAGCGAATAGGGCATGGTGCCCTCAGCATGGGGGGAGCGGGAGCCCAGACGGATGATGACAACAAAAGCATGGGATAAGGGAAGGACGTGGCTGCTACGCGGCCCTTCTTGACAGACATTATGCAGGCCATTACGGCACCCAGAGAGACGCTAGGGACGAAAATAGATGCATTTGGAACAGATCTGAACCTACTGAAAGACGGCCACCTCAATTTAAAAGAAAAAGTGGCACTCACCGAAAAGACACTTAATGATCTCCCTGTGACAGTAATACCCTAATAAAAATTGCTCTCGAAGTAAGGGCAGAGGACAGTGATGGGAGATATCATAGAAACTATCTACGCATAGTAGAAATACCTGAAAAAGCAGAAATAATGGACATGGTACAATTTCTTGAAGAGTGGATTAAAGCTGAAGGAGTCAGAGGGTCTCCTGCCTTTTTATGCATGGAAAGTGCTCACAGGGTCTCATCCAGACGGCCCAGACTTGGGGATCCTCCTCAGCCTATAGTGCTGCGCCTTCTTCATTACAGGTATTGGGATCACATTCTCCATCAGGCCCGCCAGAAGCAGGACCTGCAGATGGATAACAGCAAAGTAATGATATTCCCAGACTTTACCAGGGAAGTACTGCATCAAAGAGCCTCGTTCCTAGCCCCCAAAAAGAAACTGCGTCAACTACAGATCCCTTATGCGATGTTGTCAACAGCGAGACTGAGAGTTCCTGCTAAAGCAGGTGTGCAGTTTTTCAATAGGCCACAAGAAGCATGGGATTGGTTGGACTTTGGAACAGGACATGAAGGGTGCAATTCCTCACCAGATCTGGCACAGAAGACCAGAGAAAAGAGCAAAAATACGACTTGGGCACCTTCCTCAAAGGAGGTCAGATCTGAAAGACGCAAAGCGCTGCAAGCGGTTGTGGAGCTTAGCGAAGGTGGCTCTGGTCCTAGATCAAGCAAGAGTGGGCAGGATGCAAATAGGTCAGTTGGTTCGCTGGCCACCAGTGCCAATGAGGATTCAGAAACTGAATTACCGAAGGTTACAGTCCAGTCGGTGGACGATATTGCGTAATGGGGATAAGACGAGAAGGCGAAGCAGTAAAATATATAATGCTGGCAGACCGGCCTGGGGTAAGGGAGTAAGAATTGAGGGCATAACTCCTAATGGAAAGGCCAAAGATATGTAGCATGCAAGCCGGGCCGAAGATTGAGTCATGACTCCGGGGGGGGGTGGCCAGGTGGAGCTCCGTGGCCTGGTGGGTAAGCTGAAAAACCCCAAAACCAAAAGAAGACTTACTTGTAACTTTGTTTGAGTTTGGATGGAATTATCTGTACCTGTCCTGGGGAGGGAGAGTTGTGGTTCTTGTTCAATTCAGGGTTTGTTTTTAGGGGTCAATCGTGTCAAAGGTAAGGTATCTAACAGGGAGGGGGTGAGACCAACACAATGGCACCCTCATAGATCTTAAACGTATATCATTGAACGTGCGGGGGATGCATACTATGTTGAGACGCCACAGAGTACATGTTTACTTAGTGAGTAGGGGAGTGCAAATCGCTCCACTGCAGGAGACGCATATAATGGCGAAAGAAGGAGCCACGCTTCAGAGTAGATGGAGGTGCAATGTGTATTACACAAACTATTCAGCTTTTGCCAGAGGGATCCTGATCTGGGAAAGGGTGGGAGTACCATTTCAGTGCACCGGGCAAATAATTGGCCCTGAGGGGAGATATATCATATTGTCGGGAAGGTTAGATGGAAAAGATGTAACATTGGGTAGCATTTATGGTCCACACACAGAACGAACCTCGGTTCTGACTCATCTCCCCAGACGCTTGCGCCAGCGCTTACGGGATCGATAATTCTTAGGGGGGGGCTTTAATTGTATTACACCCTCCTCTCTCAGACTCTCCCATGCATATAATAGCAGAAGTACAAAGGCACTGGCAGCAGCGGTGGGGGTTAGTGGACACCTGGATGGTGAAAAACACAGGGACAGAGATGATTCCTTTTTCTCTGCACTACATGAGTTAAATGTCAGACTAGATTCCATACTGTGTTCCCCTGATGTGCTTGAATGGATTCAGATGAAGATTGCCTGCATGGTGCACAAGGCTCTTCATCAGAACACTCCTGTGTACCTGGCAAAAAAAACAAATTATCTGGTGCAAGTCTTTCACCAAGAAGTTCTAACTCTCTACTGTTGAAGCCACAGAAGTTTAAAAAAACTTATACCCGCTACTTTTCTGGCGTTGTCCAAAGTAACCCTGGGCGTAGTAGGCGTAGTGGGGCTACGCGAAGCTACGCGAAATGCTCAAGAAACTACGTCCACCTACGCACTTCGCGTAGCCCCACTACGAGCCACCCGCCTCCCTCCCGCCCTCCCTAAATACTACCCGCCTCCCTCCCGCCCTCCCTAAATACTTAGATAACATTTTAAAAAAGAATAAAAACCACTTTTCTTGTCGGCTGCGTCTCCGGGGCTCGCTCTCGTAATCGCGCCGCCATCTTGGATACTAATTCGCATGTGCGGCGCCCGCGCATGTGCATTTCTCGTGAGAAATGCGCATGTGCGGGCGGCCGCGCATGCGCATTTGTGTCCGGGATGGCGGCGCGAGAGCGAGCCCCGGAGATGCAGCCGACAAGGTAAGTGTTTTTTATTCTTTTTTAAAATGTTATTTAAGTATTTAGGGGGTGGCGGGCAACTTCGCTACACCCACGGAGTGGGCGTAGTGTTGCCTGCTACACCTACTTTGTAAATGGCGAAGTAGGCAACACTACGCCCACTCCGTGGGCGTAGCGAAGTACTACGCCCAGGTTTAGTCCAAAGATATGGAAAGCAATACCACCGGAAAGCAAATCTAATCCCTCAACTAATTCCTTCAAAAAAGAAATAAAACTGCTATTGCTGAATAGATACTCTCAACAGTAGACCGCGAAGCAGTCAGCATGACTATTTTTTCTGTATACAGTACTGGATCTTTAATTTACTAAGATTCAACTAAGTCGTTTGCTAAATTGCATATAGATTGTTTTCTTTGCTTTCTCCTTTTAGCTTGATGTGTTTTCACATGTTTGCTTTTTGTACAACATTTGCTATCTATTACTATATCTGTTTTATTGCCTGTTTTTAACTTGTTTCTGCTATTTGTACAGCGCTCTGATACCCAGAAGGGTCATGTACGCTCTATATAAAACTCTTAAATAAATGCATATAAAAATATGGCTCTGGATCCATATGAGTACATAAGGAGTTCTGTCTTTGTGAACTGCTTTCCTTTTATAATCATGCATCTGTTGTGCCCAATTATTAAATAATCTGCAGAGTATATATGATATCAGCTTTCCGCCTTTGAAGAAAACTCCACTGTGTGTTGACAGGATTATTGCTGGCAGACTCTTAGCTGATATGTTTTACACTACACTATTGTGCCAGTGAACTGAATATTTTAAAGATAAATGTCCATTAGATAAGATTTCTGGTCATTCCAATGTGACAGATTATTAGCTATCTGTAAATGTAGTAGTTATTCTATTATGAGTCAATTTCTGTAGGCTGGTGATCTGTAGATGAGCCTCCACTACTCAATTAAAGAGCCATCACTCATCTACATCTGTAGCTGTACCTATTAGGAAAGGGAGAACCCCCACAGTAGACAGAGCTAAACAGATAACAATGACACTAAAGGAACTGCAGTGCAGTGATAAATGGACATTTATTAAGTAACAAGTAATTATGATACAGTGTGACTCAGTTCTTGTTAATGCACCCCTCAACACAGCTCAACATCACCTGATACTGAATGCACCGGAAACACCAAAGCAAGAAATGTGAGCACTAATGGAGAATTAAGCAGGACAATGCAGACAGGAGCACATTCAAATCTGCCCTAGGACACTACCACCAAATGACCCGGACTACCAAACGCGCATCTCTGTCAGACTGCATTGATGCCAGCACCAACAGAAACAAAGAAACATTCACCATTGTGAACAATTTCACCTCAACATCGGTTGCCTCCAACTCAACCCCCTCCCAGCAGTTCTGCAACTATCACTCTCAATTCTTAATCAACAAAATCACAAACATTTACAGCAACTTAAGCCTGCAACCCGACCTGACAGACCTTGCCAAACACCTCCTAATCTTATCAAAATAACCAATGCAAACCACATGGCCCTTCATCACCCCAGAAGAAACCCCTGCCACTATGAATTCCATCCACTCTGAATCCCTGTCTGACCTGTGTACCCACCATGCCCACTCCAGAGGACTGCAACCAATCAGCATCATGTTCTCACTGATTCTGAACGCCTCAATCTCTTCCTTGACTTCACCAGATTCTTGGAAACATGTAATTGTTCTCTCATTACTGAAGAAATCCTCTACAGACCCTTCAACTCTCGCCAATCAGATACAGATCTCGCTGCTACCTTTTCTGGTGTAGGTCTTAGAGAAAATCCTTAACAGTCACCTTAACGGATACCTCAATGATCACCAACTCGTTGACACCACTCAGTCTGGTTTTCGACACAACCACAGAATGGAAACTGCCCTATTGCTGCCATGGATGATATATGCATGACTCTGGAGGGAGAAACCATGGTAATCCTCATCCTTATGGACCTCTCTGCAGCATTTGACATAGTCGCCCACCCCATCCTCAGTCAATGCCTATATGACATTGAAATCTAAGGACACAGACTCCAATAGATCTGCTCCATCTGCTTGGCAAAGCGCACCTCAGATCTCATCTGCAGAGTTCTGTAAATATCCTACCTGAGCCCAAACCTCTTCAATGTATATATAATCTCACTAGCCAGCTTCATGTACTCTTATGATACAAAGTCCTCGCCTAGGCTGATGACATGCAACTCATTCTCTCTCTTATGGACAAGACACCAAGTAGACGGATCAAGTTAAAGCCTGCATGACTGAATTCAGCCACTGGAAGAAGACCACATGTGTAGAGCTGAACGCCACATAATGAAAATCATGATATTTGGGAAGAGCACATGACTGTGGGGCTCCATTCGGGGGCCAGCAGAGCTAAGAACGACATCACACCAAGAACCTCTGGAGCAGCATCCACAGCAAACTTGACATGACTGCTTAAATCAATGCCGTCAACTCCTCATGCTTCCATAAAATGAAGATGCTGAGGAAGATTTTCAAGTAGCTTCAAATGAACACCTGGAAAACCATTATGTGCACCCTGGTCACAAGCAAGCTGGACTACAGGAAACTCTCATGCTGCACTCACATCACACCACCCCTGAAGGAGCTACGCTGGCTATCCATTCAATCAATTAGGGGTTTTGTAGAGCGCATTACTCACCCGCGAGGGTCTCAAGGTGCTGGGTGAGCGGGGGCAGCTCCATTGGGGTCAACCGAAAAGGCAGGTCTTGCGGTCTATTCAAAATTGGTGCGGTGTCGGGCAATGAAGGAGGTGAAAGGGGAGTTTGTTCCACGTATTGGCTGTGAGGTAGGAGAAGGATATTCCATCAGCTCTGGCCCTGTAAAAGCGAGGGATGGTGTCTAAGGCGAGGTCTTCTGAGCGGAGAATTCTCTCGGGGGTGTGGACGGAGATTCTGTCACTGAGGTATTGGGATCCTTTTTTGTGCAGGGCTTTGTAAGAGTGTGTGAGCAGCTTGAAGGTTATTCTTTTTTTTGATGATGAGCCAATGGAGGTTGCGGAGGTGTTTGGTAATGTGATTGTGTCGTGGGATATTCAGGATAAGTCTGGCTGCAGCATTCTGGAAGGTCTAGAGTTTGTGGAGGAGGTTGTTGTTGATTCCGGTGTAGAGGGCATTGTCGTAGTCCAGTCTGCTGGTGATGAGTGCATGGGTGATGGTTTTCCTGCAGTCAGGAGGGATCCACTTGAACATCTTGCAGAGTTTGAGGAGGGTATTGAAGCAAGTGGAGGATACGGCGTTGATCTGGCGGTTTATGGTGAGTAAAGAATTGAGTATGATGCTGAGGTTGCGTACGTGATCAGTTGATGTGGGAGGGTTTCTGAGGGTGGGGGGTACACCACGTGTTGTCCCATGCAGAGTGGGTGGATCCGAGGATTAGGACTTCTGTTTTCTCAGAGTTGAGCAACAGACAGCTGTTGATCATCAAGGTCACAAGGGCTTTCATCTCTTTTTGGAAGTTCTTCCTCGTGACATCAGGTTCCTTGGTGAGGGAGAGGATGAGCTGAGTGTCATTGACATAGGAGACAATATTGTGCCTGTGGTTTCTGACGATGGTTGTGAGGGGGGCCATGCAGACATTGAAAAGTGTGGGGCGGAGGGAGGATCCTTGTGGTACTGGGCATCTGATCTCTGTCGGCTCCAAGAGGAAGGGCGGGAGTCTTATTCTCTGTGTTCTGCCTGATAGTAAGGAGCATATCCAGTCTAAGGCCTTACCTTGGATGCCTGCGTTGTGGAGTCTGGTGGCTAGTGTGGAGATGGTGTTGAAAGCTGCTGATAGCTCCAGGAGGATAAGGGCTGCCATGTGGCCTTGGTCGAGGAGGGTGCGGATGTCATCAGTCATGGCGAGGAGCGCGGTCTTGGTGCTGTAGATGCTTTGGAACCTGGACTGATAGGTGTCTAGGATGCAGTGGGTTTCTATGAGGTGAGCTAGCTGGGTGTTGACGGCCTTTTCAATGACCTTGGTGGCAAAAGGAAACAGTGAGATGGGCCGGATATTCTTAAAATCTGTCTGGTCTGCAGAGGGCTTGCTTAGAAGGGGGTTGACTTTAGCGTGTTTTCCAGTAGTCAGGGAAGTTGGCTGTGTCAAGGGAGCAGATGATAGCTCGACGTAGCTTGGGTACAATGGGAGTGGTGGCCCTGTGGAAAAAGTGTGGCAGGAAGGGGTCAGAAGAAGCTCAGGGTAGATGCTCTTCATTGTCGTTAAGGTGTATTCTGTGGTGAGAGTGGTCCAGGTGAGAAGGATCTGTTGGATGGCAAAATTGGGTGTGGGAATTGAGGCCGTGCTATGGCCTTGATGGTCGAAGTTGTCATAGAGCGTCTTGATCTTGAGGTGGAAGAAGGAGGTGAGTTAGCTGCAGAGGTCTTGGAAGGGAGAGACTTTGGTTGTTTCGGTATTGGGTTTGGCAAAATCCTGAAAGATGGCAAAAAATTCCTTGGAGTTGTGGCCGTTGGCGAGGATTCTGTCTTGGATGAAGTTTTTTTTGTTGCTTTGATGAGTTGGTGGTGTGCTGTGATGACTGTTTTGTAGGCATCGCATGCTTTCGGGGTTCCGCAGTTTTTACACGTCTTCTTCAGACATCGTCAGGTGTGCTTGGATTCTCGGAGATCTGCAGTGAACCAATTGGCTTTCTTGTAGTTTTGTCTTGTGGTGTTCTGAAGATGGGGGCGAGAGTGTTGGCAATCCATTGGTGGAGGTTGTTTGCGGCTTTGTTGGTGTCTGTCATTGTAGGGGATGGAGCGCAAGTGAAGGCAGAGGTGAGGATTTCTTCAGAGACTTTGTTCCAGCTTCTGCGTGGGAGGTGGCATGTGGGCTTGGATACGGAGTGTTTCGTAAAGGAGTAATGGATGCATTGGTGGTCGGTCCAGAGCAGTTCCGTGGTGTGGCTGAAGCGAATGTTGTTTCCTCCGGTGAAGATGGGGTTGAGTGTGTGTCCTACTGTGTGAATGGGGGTGGAGACAAGTTGTCTCAGTCCTATGTTGGTAATGTTCTCCAGGAGGGCGGTGGTGTTGGTATCAAGATTCTGAAGTGAATGTGTTCCATGGGGAAGGTGTCGTCTGGTTTGGTGGTTGTCAATGGAATGGAGCTTTTGTAGACGCTGTTGATGCCTCCTCCTGGGAGGTTGGGGTAGTCTTTTCTCTGGATCTTGTATTGGTTGGGGATGGTGGTTGCAATGTCGGGTGTGGAGCTGGCATTGGTGTAGGTCTCTGTGTGGAAGGGTACGTCTGGCTTATTTTTGTTGAGGAGGTATCAGATTTCTACAGCACATCTGTGCAGGGTGCTTTCAATGAGGAGAATGCAGTCCAGTGGTTTGTGTGCGCTAGCTTTTGGTGGGCTGGAGGCTACTGCTCGGGTCCCGAGGTGAGTGAAGGTGCGGCAGCAGTGTTGGCAGGAGATCGGGCCTTGAGTGTTGCTTGGCGTCAAGAGCTGTCAGTTGTTGCGTCCGGGGTTGAGTGCTTGGAGAGTGCTTGGGATGTAGTGGTGGGGTGTCAGGAGACCAGAGTCCCTGGCGCTTGTTATGTTATGTTATGTTATAAACTTTTGAATAGCGCACGTACATCAAGGTGGTTTCATGGCACTGGTAACTAAGAATTAGATGTAGTATGATTGGAAAAACAGATGAGTTTTAAGCAGTTTCCGAAACTGTACGTACGAGGTAGTCGATCTCATCTCCACCGGGAGCGAGTTCCAGAATTGAGGCGCTAGGACAGCAAATCTTGGGTCTCCATGCTTGTTGCATTTAAAACGGGGAGAGGTCAATAAGTTCAGATGACCGTAGTGCAGAACCCAGGAAGGAATATATCTTTGAATTTTGGATGAAATAAAGGCAGGGCTGTTGCCGTGAAGGGCTTTGAAGATGGTGCATCCCAACTTGAAAACGCATCTTTTGGCCACAGGAAGCCAATGTGGATTTTTCAGTATAGGTGTCACATGCTGCTATTTTGGTTGATGAAAAATAAGTCTGGCAGCTTGATTTTAAACCAGCTGGAGATGTTTGAGTTGACAGGCAGGGATGCCACACTATAAGGAGTTAGCATAGCCTAGTCTGGAGATCACCAGGGCTAGAATAACCATGGTCAATGCTTCCCTGGACAAGAATCTGCTAATCTTTCTTATTTGGCGTAGTTGGAAAAAACTTGCAGAAACTACCGAATAAATTTGGGCATTCATAGACAGATCGCTAGAGATCACAATGCCTAGGCTTTTAGCAGAGTCTGCAGGTTCCGGGGATTTGCCTAAAGTGGGAGGCCCAAAATTGGAATGCCATGGGTTGGTAGAGCCACCTATAAGAATCAACTTGGTTTTATCCGGGTTCAACTTGAGTTGATTGTGATTCATCCAGTCTAGGCATGGGCGGATTTCACGGATCAACGATCCGCGGATTTTGCGGATTTGCGTATTGTTGATCCGCAAAATCCGCGGATCTGCGGATTTGTGGATGCAAAGGCCTCTATCCAGCATCACAGCTGATTTTCGACGGTAGAGTTGGGAAGAAAGCACACCTGCCCAGCCTCGACAATGCTCACGATTGTTTTTGGGCAGATGAATGCGTCACTGAATTGGAGCTTCAAGTGTCCATCATAGTGGGTAAATGGCAGGAAGATGGTGCACACCGCGAGTGTGTGGGCGGGGCCAAACGGGCGGGGCTTCCATGCCAGTTCACATGCCTCTTGTGTGTATAAAACGTCAGAGACCGATCAGAGCAGCAGATGAAGAGAAAGAAGCTTGTGAAAGTCAAGGATGCAAAGGCCTCTATCCAGCATCACAGCTGATTTTTGACGGTAGATTTGGGAAGAAAGCACACCTGCCCAGCCTCGACAATGCTCACGATTGTTTTTGGGCAGATGAATGCGTCACTGAATTGGAGCTTCAAGTGTCCATCATAGTGGGTAAATGGCGGGAAGATGGTGCACACCGCGAGTGTGTGGGCGGGGCCAAACGGGCTGGGCTTCCATGCCAGTTCACATGCCTTTTGTGTGTATAAAACGTTAGAGATCGATCAGAGCAGCAGATGAAGAGAAAGAAGCTTGTGAAAGTCAAGGATGCAAAGGCCTCTATCCAGCATCACAGCTGATTTTCGACTGTAGATTTGGGAAGAAAGCACACCTGCCCAGCCTCGACAACGCTCACGATTGTTCTTGGGCTCCTTTAACTATTTTAGGATGGCGCCGGCAAGCTGCCAGCGCCATCCTGAAATAGTTACTAAGTTAGCTTCAACAGGAAGCACTAATAGATAAAATAAAGCAGGTGCTCGAGCTTCCTGTTGAAGCTAACTTAGTAACTATTTCAGGATGGCGCCGGCAGCTTGCCGGCGCCATCGTAAAATAGTTACAACAACAGTCTTCAACTGTTGCCCCCGCATCCGCTGCTCGCGGATTTGCGAATTCTCGGTAAATTCGCGGGAGTTCGCGGATTGCGAATTTACCGAAAATTCGCAAAATCCGCGAGCGGAACGGATTTTGCGCTCACCCTTAATCCAGTCACTTATAAAAATCATTGTAGATTAAAAGTGAGTAACTGATGCTGCTGATGAGTTGATTTAAAATGCTAATTGAAGATCGTCAGCATAATTGAATGTCCTGATTCTTTTTTTTATCAAGGATTGGATTAAAGGGAAAAGATACAAATTGAAAAGGAGAGGGGAAAGGGATGAGCCCTGAAGCACCCCACAGGTCAATTCCCTCTTGTTGGATGAAAAAATTAGCCAACCGAACTGCTTGAAAGCGGTTGTCGAGAAAAGAAGAAATCCACCTCAACGCCAGACCCTAGATCCCGGCACTTCTGACACGGTCAATCAAGGTATTATGATCGACTGTGTCAAAAGCTGCTGACAAATCCAGGAGAACCAGGGCCTGGGGAATGCCGTTGTTGGCTCCTCTTTTTAATTCATCCCGAATGGTGACTATAACCAATTCAGTAGAGTGAGCTGGTCTAAACCCTGCTTGATGGGAGTCCAGGATCTGATGATGTTCAATAAAAGAGCTGCGACAGTTGGCCACATATGCCTCAAGAACCTTACCCGGGTATGGCAGCAAAGAGATGGGCCAATAGTTGCTCAAGATTAACGGATTCACACCAGGTTTCTTCAAAATAGTTACAATTTCCGCACTTTTGAATATATCAGGAACAATACCATACTTAAGTGAATTGTTGAGGAGCGAAAGAAGGGGATCAGGGCAAATAGAGAAAGCTTCTCGAAGAATATGAGGGGGACAACAATCAGTAGAGTAAGCAGAGTCAACCTTTTTGAGTAGATCAAGAAAGGTCTCTTTAGGGATCAAGGGAATTAGAACCATCTGATGTTGATTCTGGCGTATGTTGAGATCTGATATAGAAAAACTAGAGGAGGGAATACTAGCTTTAATGACTGCAGTTTTCTCAAGAAAGAAATAATTAAGGGAGTCACAGAATGTCTGTGAGGGAACTGGCTTTGGCATGATCCTGTCTGGTGTGGAGGGCTCATTCACAATAGAGAAGATTTCTTTAAGTTTATAAGATGAATTGGGAATTTTATTGGAAAAATACTCTTCCTTAGTTCGAAGAATCTCCTTTTTGTATTCTTTCTGGAGATCAACATAAATGGCCCTCTTATCTGGGAGATAATGGTGTCTCCAACAGCGTTGAGCCTGTCTTACCATAAGTTTCTTATTTTTTAGTTTGTCGGAGAACCAGCTTTGGGCATCATGAGGTCTTAATATAGTTATTTTTGTAAGAGGGGCAACGCAGTCACTAACCCGCTCGAGCCAATTCTTAGTGCTCTCTGCCGGGGTCTGAAACACCACTTGTGCAGAGGGAGCCGTACCAGTTATCAATAATCTAAATTGATCGAGATTCATGCGTCGCCAATTTTTTGACATCACATTCCTTGAATGTTGAGGTTTCTGAAGGGGAGCCTCAATGAGAGAGAAGGTTATTGGATGATGGTCAGACCGAATGCAGGGAGAAATCAGAGGAGTAGAAATCTCCAGGTTAGAAGTCCATGTTTGGTCAAGTCTATGACCTTTTGTATGTGTTAGAACCTTAACATGCTGGGTGCAATTCATCCCTATTAAAAGACCAGTCAGTTCAATCGAATAAGGGCACTCCCTGTCATCGTTAGGCCAATAATTAAAGTCGCCTATTATTAAGATGTTGGAATTGTTGATGGCCAGACGAGATATCATTACGCCCAATGCCTGAGGGAATGTAGGCATATGCTGAGGCGGGCTTTAGAAAAGGGCACAAATGAGAGGTGACTGAGGCGACTCAAGGTTTAGCAGCAGTGTTGGCATGAGATCGGCCCTTGAGTGTTGCTTGGCGTCAAGAGCTGGCAGTTATTGCGTCCGGGGTTGAGTGCTTGGAGAGTGCTGGGGTTGTAGTGGTGGGGGTCAGGAGACCAGGGTCCCTGGCGCTTGTTATGTTATGTTATAAACTTTAGAATAGCGTACGTACACCAAGGTTTTTTCATGGCGCTGGTAAGGCAGACATAAGGTGGCAGGAAACTAAGAATTAGATGTTGTATGATTGGAAAAACAGATGAGTTTTAAGCAGTTTTCGAAACTGTACGTAAGAGGTAGTCGATCTCATTTACAATGGGAGCAAGTTCAAGAATTGAGGCACTAGGACAGCAAATCTTAGGTCTCCTTGCTTGTTGCATTTAAAACGGGGAGAGGTCAATAAGTTCAGATGACCGGAGCGCAGAACCCAGGAAGGAAAATATCTTTGAATTTTGGATGAAATAAAGGCAGGGCTGTTGCCGTGAAGGGCTTTGAAGATGGTGCATCCCAACTTGAAAACACATCTTTTGGCCACAGGAAGCCAATGTAGATTTTTCAGTATAGGTGTCACATGCTGCTATTTTGGTTGATGGAAAATAAGTCTGGCAGCTTGATTTTAAACCAGCTGGAGACGTTTGAGTTGACAGGCAGGGATGCCACAGTATAAGGAGTTAGCATGGTCTAGTCGGGAGATCACCAGGGCTAGAATAACCATGGTCATTGCTTTCCTAGACAAGAATCTGCTAATCTTTCTTATTCAGCGTAGTTGGAAAAAGCTTGCAGAAACTACCGAACCAATTTGGGCATTCATAGACACATCGCTAGATATCACAATGCCTAGGCTTTTAGCAGAGTCTGCAGGTTCCGGGGGATTGCCTAAAGCGGGAGGCCCAAAATTGGAATGTCTTGGGTTGGCAGAGCCACCTATAAGAATCAAATCGGTTTTATCCGGGTTCAACTTGAGTTGATTGTGATTAATCCAGTCACTTATAAAAATCATTGTAGATTAAAAGTGAGTAACTGATGCTGCTGATGAGTTGATTTAAAATACTAATTGAAGATCGTCAGCATAATTGAATGTCCTGATTCTTTTTTTTCTCAAGGATTGGATTAAAGGGAAAAGATACAAATTGAAAAGGAGAGGGAAGAGGGACGAGCCCTGAAGCATCCCACAGGTCAATTCCCTCTTGTTGGATGAAAAAATTAGCCAACCGAACTGCTTGAAAGCGTTTGTCGAGAAAACAGGAAAGCCACCTCAACGCCAGACCCTGGATCCCGGCACTTCTGACACGGTCAATCGAGATATGATCGACTGTGTCAAAAGCTGCTGACAAATCCAGGAGGACCAGGTCCTGGGGAATGCCGTTGTTGGCTCCTCTTTTTAATTCATCCCAAACCGTGACTATAACCAATTCACTAGAGTGAGCTGGTCTAAACCCTGCTTGATGGGAGTCCAGGATCTGATGATGTTCAATAAAGGAGCTGAGACAGTTGGCCACATATGCCTCAAGAACCTTACCCTGGTATGGCAGCAAAGAGATGGGGCAATAGTTGCTCAAGATTAACGGATTCACACCAGGTTTCTTCAAAATAGTTACAATTTCTGCACTTTTGAATATATCAGGAACAATACCATACTTAAGTGAAATGTTGAGGAGCGAAAGAAGGGGATCAGGGCAAATAGAGAAAGCTTCTCGAAGAATATGAGGGGGAAAACAATCAGTAGAGTAAGCAGAGTCAACCTTTTTGAGTAGATCAAGAAAGGTCTCTTTAGGGATCAAGGGAATTAGAACCATCTGATGTTGATTCTGGCGTATGTTCAGATCTGATCTAGAAAAACTAGAGGAGGGAATACTAGCTTTAATGACTGCAGTTTTCTCAAGAAAGAAATAATTAAGGGAGTCACAGAATGTCTGTGAGGGAACTGGCTTTGGCATGATCCTGTCTGGTGTGGAGAGCTCATTCACAATATAGAAGATTTCTTTAAGTTTATTAAATGAATTGGGAATTTTATTGGAAAAATCTCTTCCTTAGTTGGAAGAATCTCCTTTTTGTATTCTTTCTGGAGATCAACATAAATGGCCCTCTTATCTGGGAGATAATGGTGTATCCAACAGCGTTGAGCCTGTCTTACCATAAGTTTCTTATTTTTTAGTTCGTGGGAGAACCAGCTTTGGGCGTCATGAGGTCTTAATATAGTGATTTTTGTAAGAGGCGCAACGCAGTCACTAACCCGCTCGAGCCAATTCTTAATGCTCTCTGCCGGGGTCTGAAACAACTCTTGTGCAGATCGAGCCGTACCACTTAGCAATAATCTAAATTGTCCGGGATTCATGCGTCGCCAATTTCTTGACATCGCATTCCTTGAATGTTGAGGTTTCTGAAGGGGAGCCTCAGTAAGAGAGAAGGTTGTTAGATGATGGTCAGACCAAATGCAGGGAGAAATCAGAGGAGAAGAAATCTCCAGGTTAGAAGTCCATGTTTGGTCAAGTCTATGACCTTTTGTATGTGTTAGAACCTTAACATGCTGGGTGCAATTCGTCCCTATTAAAAGATCAGTCAGTTCAATCGAATAAGGGCACTCCCTGTCATCATTAGGCCAATAATTAAAGTCGCCTATTATTAAAATGTTGGAATTGTTGATGGCCAGATGAGATATCATTTCGCCCAATGCCTGAGGGAATGTAGGCATATGCTGAGGCGGTCTTTAGAAAAGGGCACAAATGAGAGGTGACTGAGGCGATTCAGGTTTTAGAACTAGGCTATCAACTAACAGTGGGCTCGTAATCACCAAGGAGGTAAACTGGTGTTCTTGGTGGATTATAGCTGCCACCCCCCGCCAGCTTTTCCTGTAGAACAATTGGCCTGCAAGATATAGTACTTATCCAGTACTGCGGCTAAAATGGCAGTGGTACATTCCTCAGTCAGCCATGTTTCTGTGAGAAGAAGAATATCAGGCTTGTCGGAGTCTAAAAGCTGAAAAATTTCCAGCTGGTGTCTCACCATAGATCGAGTATTCAGGTAGTACATTTTTAAGCCTTGACTCCTGAAATTTTTTGAATTTCAGATGCGGATTGTAAGGGTATGCTGAGTACAGGAGAAGGTTTAATGTCGATTTCAGGAAAAGAATGTCTTAGGGCTAAGATATCTGCTTTCTCTAGGGTACAGCGGGTAGTATCATTAATATGATATTTATCCCATATTGAGATCAGCTCCCTGGTCGAGTATTGAATGAAATGGGCATAGTGTGCGGCCCCCGGTCCCGTTTGGGCGCAGACGGGCTTGCCTTTGGCGCGCCTTTGGCGCTTGTCGCTCTCAGGTCACGATGGGCGTAGACGGGCTTGCCTTTGGTGTGCCTTCGGTCTGGAGGTGGTAACAACACACTGGGGAGAGAAGCTGCAGGGGCAGCAGCGGCAGGGAGCACAGGAAGAGGGAGCGGGGAGGGCAAGAGAACAATAGCCAGAAAAGGAACAGAAAGCACAACAGGCCAAGAGAAAAGAGGCACTATGGAAGCGAAAAAAGAGTGAGAAAAAGGCAACACGAGAGGAAAAGGCAAAGAAACAGAGGCATAATGGAGAAATAAAGGCAGAAGGAAGGAGGCAATATGGGAGGAAAAGGCAAAGAAACAGAGGCACAATGGTGAAATGAAGGCAGAGGGAAAGAGGCAAAAGAGGTGAAACAGGCAAAGAAACAGAGGCACAATAGAAAAAGAAGGCAGAGAGAAAGAGGCAAAACCAGGAGGAAGGGCAAAGAAACAGAGGCACAATGGAGAAAGGAAGGCAGCAGGAAAGAGTCAAAATAAGAAGAAAAGGCAAAGAAACAAAGGCACAAAAGAAAGAGAAGGCAGAGAAAGAGGCAAAAACGAGACAAAAGGCAAAGAAACAGGCAAAATAGAGAAATAAAAGCAGAGAGAAAGAGGCAAAACCGAGAGGAAAGGCAAAGAAACAGAGGCACAATGGAGAAATAAAGGCAGAGAGAAAGGAACAAACACTGGAGGAAAAGGCAAAGAAACAGAGGCACAATAGAAAAAGAAGGCAGAGAGAAAGAGGCAAAAACCGGAGGAAAGGCATAGAAACAGAGGCACAATGGAGAAATAAAGGGAGAGAAAAAGAGGCAAACACTGGAGGAAAAGGCAAAGAAACAGAAGAATAATATAAAAAGAAGGCAGAGAGAAAGAGGCAAAAACGGGAGGAATGGCAAAGAAACAGAGGCACAATGCAGAAATAAAGGCAGAGAGAAAGAGGCAAACACTGCAGGAAAAGTCAAAGAAACATAAGCATAATAGACAAAGAAGGCAGAGAGCAAGAGGTAAAAATGGGAGGAAAGGCAAAAAACAGAGGCACAATGGAGACATAAAGGCAGAGAGAAAGAGGCAAAACATGAGGAAATGGCAAAGAAGCAGCGGCAAAATGGAAGAGTGGAATAGCAGAAGAGCAGAGTGCTCTTCCACTAGACCACCATGGAGGAGGCGCAGGCAAGAGCCTGCAGGTGGAGGAGGGCCTCGAACACCTACATGATGGGCTCAATCTGGCCCTAAGGGCAGAGCCTTAACAGTGGAGCGGTGACTCTGACCAGGTGGTCAGAGGTCTTGTACATAAAATGGGCACAATTCAATCTTCTCACCCATGATTTCAAGGCACTACATACCACTGGCCAGCATTACTCAGCAATCACATCTGCTTTTGCAAACATTCTAGACACCTCCGCTCATCTGGACTCCTAGTTACACAAATCCTATGCATACGAAAAACCAGATCCAGGAGTCGAGCCTTCTCCTACATCACTCCTAAAGCATGGAACAACCTGCTGCTACACATACCTGCTCATTTCTTGAACTGCACAAGAATCTGAAGACCTGGCTTTTTAAGTATTCCCACTAGACCCTAGGTTTGGATAAACTCACACCGTGTCAGTGCCTGGATCCCCCCTCAGGTGATAGTATACACTGAACATCTGCACAACATAACATAATAGGATCAATAAAAAGTATGGTTTCCAAAACCTTTCAGAGCAGAAAGGCGGGACCAGATCTGAGCAACAACAACAGGCTAGCAGGGCAAATCTCACACAGAAGATTATGCCGAAACACAAACTTCTGGAGGCTGACATTTACAGGCCTTTTCCTGATTACTGATAGGTGCACTGGCTCAGGATGTGGGTGAGAGGAGTTGTGGTAAAACCAAAGTTATCTGCACTACAAAGGCAGATCATCTTCCTGATCCTGACTTTGTATCAGAATATCCAGGAATCCTCGCTGTGTGATCTTCTATCCACCAGAAAAGCCATAGTCTCTATTCCCTTCTGCTGCCACCTCCTCCTGTTGCAATTGCTTCGCTTGTGACCAGTCCACAAGGATAGGTGTATATGCACTTGCCTCTAAGTTGAGTGGGGCAGTTTTTGGCCGAGGTTGACGGTGTTTAGTCCTACCATAAATGCAGATTCTAGTTCCTTAGAAACAAAATCCGCTTCTTTGCTTATTATTTATTGGGATCAGAGGACATAACTTTATAGCGGACCATTTGAGGTGATTGTGTGCTCACAAGAACAACATAATGTCCAGAGAAGGATAAAGTCAGTCAGCTGTTCTATAGGACATCAAATAGAATATAGCATGGCGAATTACATTTAAAAAATAGAACTAGAATGTATTTTTTCATTTTGTAGTATGCTTTGACCTGACATTATGTTTCAATACACTATTAAAAGGCGAGGGAAAGCCGAGGTAGTTTTCATTTGCACTTTGGTTTTCAATTTATCATTGCACATCCACAAATCATTTCAAAGGCAGGCACCTCTACAATAAATCATCACAAATGTTTCTTTCAGGGTTTTCATTTACTTTATAATGTACAGGAAACTTCAAAGCACAGAATGTGAAAATAATTATAGGAGTATAATTACTTGACAAAAACTGATTTTGTTATGCTACATAATTGCCACACTCTAGACTAAGTGTTTGGAGCTATTGATTGCCCTCCCACTGTGCTTCATAATTTACACTGTGTGCCTAAGTGCCACATTCTGACAACACACCCAGTCCTTATTGCTTAGGAGAACTATTCAGACTTATTTTTTTTATTGTATTCGTTTCAAATTCAATGTCAGTTGCAGTGCCTACAAACTGCACCCAGTGTGCTTGTCACAGGCCCTTCCATCCGTGAATGCTGTATAATTCACCATTATCTTGTTGACAAGGCTATGATTGGTTTCACACATCACTGTTCATTAGAATAATATCTACCTGTGCCTCGGGTTCATCCCATTTCAAAGCTTAGCAGCTAACAATTCATGGTCAATTAAGCTTGTTGTAATAAGAGTGGTTGAAAACTATACGGTTCGCTCATTCTTAAGTGTGTTGCCATTATGTGAAATTCAGTATCTAATAAATCAATTATGAGATCGTAAAATTGCTGAAATTCTTTAACTCTAAAATTTAGTGGAAAAATATGCTATGGCTTTAATATTAATGTAAAGCATTTATGGCGGCAAATCCCTTGTCTCTCATTTCCAGACTAGAAAATTTGCTTTATGCTCTCATCTGAAAAGCCGAGAGGATGATATGCTCCTCATCTGGCGGCGTGGATGCTCAGCATTTGCTCTTTTGCTATGAGATTCAAATGTTACCTCCTAATTAGAGGCATGTTTACAGACAGACACTAGGAACCTACACCATCTGTTACACGTTTAGTCATCTCCCTCCCACACTCTGCAATATCCGTCGATGACTTGCACTCGATCGTTCACACTGTGCAAGGCAGGATGTAGGGAAAATTAAATAGAAGCTAACCTTCTTTCACGTTTATTCAACAATATCTTGCCTTATGTTGCGCTTCATGCTGCGGTTCTCCTTTTCTAAGCGCTATCAATAAAAGGTGTTTCCAGTACCAATTAATGGTATTCACCGACCTCGGAAGGAAGGGACTACGGGCCATATTATCAAGACCTGCGATAACATTATCGCTGCTTTAGCGGCAGGAAACTGTCGCTAAAGCGGCGAAAATGGGCTTGATAATATGCCCTTGTGAATTCGCATAGAAGCCCAGGTTCACACCAGAACCTGGGCTTCTATGGGACTTCACAAGGGCATATTATCAAGCCCATTAATGCCGCTTTAGCGGCAGTTTCCTGCCGCAAAAGCGGCGATAATGTTATCGCCGATCTTGATAATATGGCCCTACATTCCCCGGATTGAAATGTCACTGTCAATTTATTGTATTTGTCAGCGGTGGGCTTTCAGCTCATCGAACCATCTTCCCAGCTGTTAGAGGTGGAAGAACTGGTTCAATTTGAGTCCTGATTTTTATTCAAATAGCTGTCACTTTGGCCATTTCTATTTTGCTTAATACGGGCTATGTCTTTGTTTTCTCACAATAACAGTGGTTCTATATACATTGATTGACTTCTTGATTTTTAAGTTAATACTTATTTGTGCAGATGTGCTTGACATTTGTTAGTCATATCAAAGAGGATTTCACCTTGCATTTTTTGGAGTGGACAGTAGTTGGTTCTGGTCGCTGCATAATGGAAAGAACAACATATAGAACTGGTGGAGTCTGTCATTCACTTACGGACTGCAGCCCACACCAAAGCAGCAACGCCATTTTCATGACCTTGTCACTCCATGATGGTAGTAATGAAGGGGAATATGTGACCACTCAAAAAATATAGCAGATAAAGTGGTCCCATATATACCTGGAACAATACCAAACAGAGGATTGAAAATGCTGGATACATCTAAATGGCAGATAATTACTGTAGCCATAGCCCATAGTATTATGAGTAAATTTGTTTGTGCCATTGGTGGATAAGGAATTATGGGCCTGATTATGATGGCAGTGGGATTGCCACCGTCAGACCGTTGGTGGCTGTCCGTCCGCCATCGGACCGTGAGGTCCGCCTGCCACATTACAATGGCGGGTGGGTGGTTGGCGATTGGAGAGACGGACTGCCACACGTTCGTCGGTTCATCTGAGGGACTTGAATCCATGCAACAGTTGTGGTGCCTGGTCAGGCACTGTCGTAGGGATTACAATGTCCCTTTCCGACAGCCGATCATGGCAGTTAACACGCTATGAAACGGCGCTCTCAGCCTTGTTTTCTGGGGAGTACCTATGGTGCCCACCTACATATAGTGCAGGGATATGCAAAATGTGTATTATTTTGTACTGTAGCTTGAGCTTGCAGCCCGCAGCACATGCTGCAATACAAAACAGGTGCAACAGAGAAACAATGTCCTGAGAGGTAAAGATATGTAGACAATTAAACATGCATGCATACAGCATTACATGTAAGGAAAGAAGGAGAACAGTCATTGGTATGCGAAAAGATAGTTAATCATCTTTATAGTATAACATTAATTACATGGTCGGACTTATATACAGTTAGAAGCAGCACTGCATAAACTGAATTAGAGACAACCATATAAAACTCGGTGCACAAGGTGTTCAAAGTGAAGGTGGCGACGCAAGTGAAGAAGTGAACAGCACGGGCGGCGCACTGTGAGCAAAAGTGCAAATATTTAATAGTGAGTGACTCAAGACAACATGTGACAGTGTGATATCACAGTAATCAGTGGATCTTTCAATTCAATGTTGAGCCACGAAGAAGGGGTGCGCCTATTGTTGGGCTATTATGTCGACGGCGTTTCGATCCTCATTGATTAGGATCGTCATCAGGACTGGGTTGTCTGATTAGGGGGGTGCTTGATAGTAGCCCGGAGAACCAGAAGGAGGGTGGCTAGTTAGCAAACCATCCAGGTAATAGGGGCCACCTGAGAAGCATGGGGCCGGTCCAGTCACAGGGTATCTTGGACCTGCTTGTGGGCACTTAAATGAGTCTGTGCCTGGGTAGGCCGTCTGTAATCTGGCCGAAGTTCAGCAAGTAATCTGAATGATTTGGTGTGCCAATGCAGGAATAAATCTACGCGTGTGAGAGACGGACCAAGTTTCCGTACAAAACATACACAATGCGACCGCCTTGAGTGGGTCAGCTGACAGCTAGTCAGGCGGTCACATTCCAGACAGGATGACGGTCGGATGAAAGTCTGACCACCATCATAATCCGGTCCTAAACACCCAACATGCATTCTCTGAGATGGCGTGTATGGCCTAAACCATAAGTGTCACCTTACCAATGGGCCCAATAAGGCTAAAAACATCTTGGTTTGTATGAAGTCTGAACCAGAGGAACGTGACCGTACAGTTTGTGAAGCTCTGATATTGATTTGAATACAGATGGCCATTGTCTTTAATGGCAGAGCATACGTAAAATATATTTGCATTACATTGCATACAATAAATACATTTGCATACATTATACTAGAGTTATTACATTTGCCTTATTTTCATTTTTTGTTCTTAAGAGAGCCATCTTAAGCTACAAGAAATGCTATTGTGCTGTCAACCTGTTGTGTCATTTGGTCGCAAACTCTATGTCACCAAAAAGACTAAATAAGACCAAAACATGTCTGCTTGGTTTTACTAGCTCTGTAAGAATATGTCATGGGGATTGGAGTGGGTTGTTGTTTTTGGAAAGGGCTATGCATGATGTACACATAGTTATTTTCTGCAAATTATAAATGAGAAATTGTCCAGACCAGTCATCTTGTCTTATCCTCAAATAAGATATGACTGAATACAGATTAACGTGACAGTGGTTAATTTCATCCTACAAGGCACAGATTTGCTGCTGATTTATACTAAATCCGCCATAGTGCGAGCTCCTTTCTTTGAATATAACATCTGTCCACCTATGTCAGTCTGTTTCTGCGGGTTACTTCTGTTTTATAAGAGGAAACTTAAATATGCAAATCAACATATCTGCCTCCTAGGTCCTCTTACGTTATCTGCCTCGTCCTCAAAACATTCTCTTTGAATCTCCCTGGCTTCCGTTTGCATTCCCAAGCATGTGCAGTGATTGTGTAAATTCATTTACCATCTCCTGTCCGCTGGACTGTAACTTTCTCAAAACCCTGATGATACCAGGCAACATCTACAAAGAATAGTTGTGCAGCTGTTGAGGTGTGTGGGAATTAGACTACCCTACTCCACTTTCAGTATCTGCTGTAGTCATTGGTTTCACCTTCTTCCCTTTCAGCTCCTTCCCTAGGCACTATGATGATTTACTACTTCATGTAAACATGGAAATGCTTAGGCTCTCATTGTGACTGACTTGACATTTCTAATTCGAGCGGTAACCAGGGTTACCTGCTGAATCGTGAATTCTGAATATTTCTGCGTGGGGTCTTCCCCAGCCATTTCCAGGGGCACATTTGTCATGGACTGTTGGAGTTTGTCCAGGAAAAAAGGTCTACTAATGGGAATTAGCTATGAAAAGGATTGTGGTGACAGAATTTTCCAAGGTAATTTCCTAATTTACAGGTGAATATAATGGCCTGGTGATTTTGCATCCCGGAATTACTGATCAGTTTATTATTGATAACGCCAGGAGTGAGTGATATCACTGATTCGAAATTACTCTAAGAGGATCCTTCATGGTTGCTGTCAACTTAGTTTACTGACCACATTATTTTTGTCTGCTACATAGAAATTGCAGCCTTGCAATGCAGTCCATTCCAATCCCTTTACTACCCCCAAATATATTTACAAGTTACCAGTCTACATGATATTGCCTTGAGAATATATTGTGAACCTGTTCATTACTGTAATGCACCTTCTCAACTGTTGATATAGTACACATTACTGAACTATCAGCATGATTATTACTAAACACTTCACAGTGAGTTACAAAGTGAGTAACAGATTGAGAATGAAGTTGAATTTACATATCTGAGAGAAAACCTCAGCAAGATGCAGACCTGCTCTAAGGCTTGAGGAGCAACAGCTAATAACATCGAATTATTAGCTAGGACGAGAGATACAATGTTCTCAACTTCACCTTGGTGGGGAAAAGGACTTTCCAAATAATGGATCTTGCTGGTATATACAATGTGTTCTATTAGTAGAGGGTGTACACATAAGCCTGTCTTGCACAATGTCTGATATGTAATGATATAATACATATTCATTGTAAAAATTAAATAAAAGCACTACACAAATGAAAAACATGGTGATTACTTTTAATGTTCATAATAAACTGTCTATTCCCGGTGCAGGTCCCTCCAAACAGAATATAAAGACTGATTAATGATAGATACTGACCTCATCAAGTTCAAAAATCCCGGGGTCTATTTTTTCCAAGTCAGCTAGCTATCTACCAGGTGCTGGTTCATCTTTGTAAAACAGGTATTGAGTGTTTGCTACCTCGGAATCAGGTTGTACAGCCTAACAAAATCATCCACTTTGATGCCCGTCGCCCAGCCCTTCAGTGCCTTTCTGTAATAATCTGCAAAGTCCACCGAGGCCTGGTCAGGGAGTTTGTGGATGTCCCTGACCTCTCATGTTTTTTCTCAGGGGTCAGTTCAAATTTGTAAATAAGGATGGCTTTTATCGGGGCATACTTGGCTTGGTCCTCTACCTCAAGTGTTAGACGTTTGCCCGTCCATCATCCCCCTTTGGTATCGCTTTGTTCGCCCTAAGCTGGCAGGGTATGCCCAGACGTGGGTCCCTTGCTCACTCTGCAACTCGATTCAAGATAGTCTGGCTGATGAGGGTTATGAACCCGAAACAGGTCCCAGGATGCTTGTTTCCGGTCCAGGGAAGACATGGCTTGGCAGTTCGAGCTGGACTGTTCCCATAAGGCACAGGGTCAGACTGATTTGCAAATGGCCATGTCTGAACTGGGGTGGTGGAGTGAGCTAAAGAATGATGATGGATTAAACCCAGATCAGTTGACTGGGGGTGAGTGTTTGATTTGCTCAAACGCTCCGTCCATCATCACCCTTCGGTATCGCTTTCTCCCCAGTATAGATTGATTGATTTAAAACTTGTATAGCGCTTACTGTCACCCCACGGGTATCCTGGCGCTTTCGACTAAAAACTGAGTCACGATTAAATAGGTTACATCAGCCCTTACCTGAATAGAGGATTCCTACTAGGCTTTGGGGAAGACCCAGGTTTTCAGATTCCTGCAAAATTCTAGCAGGGCGCTAATCTGTCGAAGGCTCTGGGGAAGTCTGTTCCACAGCCGAGTGCCAGCTACACTAAATGCTCTACCTCCTAGCCTGGCCCGTTTGAACCTAGGCACCATGAGTAGTGAGGCACTAGATGATCGCAGCTGCCTGGGGGGTTGATGCCTAGAGAACCTTTCCTGCATAGGGACTGGCCCTAACTCACGTATCGCTTTAAAAACCAGGCACAGGGACTTGAAGCGAATACGTTCTGTCACAGGTAGCCAGTGCAGCTCCCTCAATGCCATTGTTGTCGAGGAGCTGCGTTGCCAACCAAGGGCAAGTTTAGCTGCCGCAGACTGGATTCTTTGGAGCCCTTGTAGAATATATAACGGGGCCCCTAGATACAACGAGTTGCAGTAATTCAGCCTGCTACCCACTATGCTACTAACTACCAGTGGGCATGCCTCTTTAGGCAGCAAGGGCAGAATTTTACGCAGCATGCATAGCAACGCAAAGCGGACATTGGCGGTCTTATTGGCCTGTGATTCCAACTGGAGGTCCTTGTCAATCAGCACCCCCAGGTTACGTGCTTTGCTCACTGGAGTCAGTGGTTCCTCCTCTGGGGTCAGCCTAAATTCAGATGGAAATTATCTAGGTGGCCTACCCGAGTAGCAGTAAACCACCTCGGTCTTTCCTGCGTTAAACTGTAGGGAATTCCTACTAAGCCAATTGGCTGTCTTCCGCATGCATTCCTGGAACAGATCAAGGGATACAGTGTTGGCACCCTCCAAGGAGAATGCCAATTGTGTATCGTCCGCGTAATTAACTGTGCAGACTCCGGCAGACTTTATAATGGGGAGCAAGGGCTGCAAATAAATATTAAATAAGATGAGGCTAATTGCAGACCCCTGCGGTACCCCATGGGTGACTGATGTTTTCCTGGCAGTGAAAGGAGCCAGTGTTACCACCTGATGACGTCCTGCCAGGTAGGATTTTAACCATTGCAGTGCCTGCCCCCACTCCCAAATTCTGTACTCTTTCCAACAGGATTAGATGGTTCACCGTGTCGGATGCGGCCGACATATCGAGAAGCACTAACACAGTCGCATTCCCTTTGTCGGCACACATCCGCAGGTTGTCCAGCATTGTGACCGCAGCCGTCTCCGTTCCGTGACCGGGGCGGAAGCCGAACTGGTCTTTATCAAGCAAGGAGTTCTCCTCCAGGAAGCGTGACAGTTCCCTACTAAGCGTTTTCTCCAGAATCTTCACTGGGTAAGGTAGGAGAGAAATGGGTCTAAAGTATGGCATGTACTTCCACAGGCTAGCACCAAGAACTCCTCTGGAGCCTTTCGTACCCTTATAGCTACCTCATAAGCTGGGAACCCATATCAATATCCTCTACCACAACATAATTGGTCACCAGTTCCTGTGGCATACAGACGTTCACCTCTCCAGCAGAATACTGCTTGTACTTCCACCACAAGGGCTTGACTCTACTTGCCTGGCTATTATGTCTGGCACTCTGAGACTGAGCTCATGGTCAGTTCTACTCTTCTCCATGGAGAGTCTCCCTTTTGCAATTCTTTCCTCAGAGAACAGTTTTAGCTTGGCTACCTGCACTTTGACATCCCTCTCTGTTTTTATGTCCTCCAGCTCCTCTGGAGTCAGACACCTGGCAGACACACTGCTCTCTACCCCATGCTGGTCATATGCTGGGCTCTCCTTGGAGTTGAGGTCGCGGGGTTTGGTCCTCCATCGCCTCTTCTTTTAGTAGTGCTCCTCCCATTATTATCACTGTAGTCATCTCCTGAGGTGGATTGCCACCTCTGCAGCTCCTCAAAGGCTCTGAGGGCTACCTGGAAATCCAGTTTGTTAGCCTTCTTGTTTGCCTTCAGCCCCTACTGTAGCAGAGTTTCAATGGTTCAGCCCTGCTGAGGGTGTCAAAGTTGCACAACTCCATTTCTATGTTGAGAACAAAGGAAGGTAGGGCACTTACATTTAGAAAGGGGAGAAAACAGTTCATGAAAAAGTAGGGATTTAAAAAGAGGTCAACTCTAGTGAGAAATCCTTTATCTGTGATTTTTGTGTTACTGTGATTTTTGTGTACTGCACAAACACAAGCCTTGATCCCACTACTGCTACCCATGTGAGACATTTGGTTGGTGGTTGTCAGGGTTTGACCCCTGGTCAAGGACAGCCACAATCCCAGGAAGGGTGAAAAACAAAACGTCACTAAAATAACCAGTGCTTAATCCTGGGTAGATTGGGAAAAAAGAAGTCAGATTAAAATATGTGGCAACGTGTAAAGTATTTATGCAGCACACAAATAGTAATAAAGAAGACTTTTATATAATATTCAGATGACTGTTCTTTCATCTATTAAACTTAATTGACTCAGTACATGTTGGACCCTTTGAGTGCTCCCTGATTGATACTTTTTGACTTTTTCTGTTTATTCAGTAGTATCTTGAGCAGCTGGTTCTGTTGAGGGTTGCATCAATATAAATGTTGGCGACGAACATGGATGTGCTGAACTTCTTTCCCTTTTGCTGCTTTTGTATATTGTTTGACATAAATGCATAGATTTCATAATATTATCTAAAACAACTGTGATCACCACAGACAGTATACTTTTTAAGAAGAGTAGATTCAATGAGACACGATCCCTTTAGGTGTTTCGTTTTTGAATAGGTTCAAAGGCAGCTACATGAAGAACTTTTGCTGCTGTGACCTCATCTGACTACTGACTCCTGAATGATTTTTACAGTCCAAAATAGCATTTAAAGTTTTCAGAAAAGGACAAATCTATAGGTCAGAGACAATAATATGTCATAAAATGTTGGATACTTTTAAGGAAGAGGTAGATAATGGAGTCATCTCATTGAGAGGGCTGCAAAAGACATAAAGGCGTATCATTTAAGATATTTGTGAGAATGATTTACTAACAATATCAAATGGTAGTTACCTTGACATTAAGTTCACATAGAGAATGGAACACATGCAATTTACTGCAGTAAAAGTCATGTTGTGTTAAAACTTTAATAAATGCCAGACAGAACTCCAATTATAGTATCAGAAAATGGATTGTATAGTAACTTCCAGACACTTAACTTTTTGTATTTATTTATTTTCTGCTAAGGTGCAAAAAAAGAGTGGAATTCACACAAATAATATGACCGCTACCAAGGGCTCGGGTTAGCATGGTTCATAAACACTATTGTCTGCGTGTTACTAAAGTTAGACTTCCAGTTTCTTTCCTTTTAGATTTATTTTATAGGAGAGTATTGACAGTAAGAACAAATTGTATTGAAATCAAGAAAAATTATGTATCACAGAGATAATCGCCTCTATTTTGACAGAAACTTGCTCTTTGAAATTTACTAATAAAGAACAGAATTGAAAAACACGGAATATATAAAGAAGTTTTACCCGGACAACTAGGAACAGAAGGGTTCCAGCATAAGGAAGGTTGGGGGTCGGTAAAATTACAACCAAACAAAATGCAAAAGGAAATTCACAAATGTATTTCCATATTTACTTTTAAGTATACATAGGTCCATATTTCTGGGTCCCCACCCGTGTTTAGTATTCCCTGAAACTAGAGCCTACTCTAACAAGCATTTGCAATGCAATCGGTCTCGTAGGGACCCTTCCTCCTAGTCAGGGTAAGGGGATACACTTCTAAAATAACCCCTGCTCACCCTCTTGGTAGCTTGACATGAGAAGACAGGCTTATCTCAGATGCAGTGTGTAAAGCATTTGTGCATGCATACAGTAACACAGTGAAAACACTAAAAAGGGACACCACACCAGTTTAGTAAAATAAGTGGAATGAAATGGAATGGAAGGATGATTAGTAATGCGCGAACTTAGCTCAAAGGGCATCAAGGCGCAGACTAAAAACATAAAGTATATATCAACAATTACAGTTACAGAAAACAAACAGCGAATTTAAGATTCAGTGATAGGCCTGGGAGAAGAGCCAAGTCTTCAAGAGCTTCCGAAACATGATCAGGGAAGGTTGGTTAGAAAGCTCGGGGGGGAGGTTGTTCCACAATTTAGGGGCCAGAGTGGAAAAGGCTCTTCCACCCCATTTCGCTTTTTTAAATCTGGGGACCGCCAGCAGATTTTTTGAAGATGATCGGAGAGGGAGTAGGGGTTGACCAGAGCCTTTATGCCATCGGAGCCAGAGCCGAACACAGCTCTGTGCGCCACACTATATGATAAGTGACATTTTATCTAAACCACAGAAGACCAAAAACAACAAAAATCCAACATATATACTGTAAAATATAATTACAGCGCAAAATAACATTTAAATTGCAGGAATAACATGAAAACACAGTTCCTTCTACTCAGTAGCTCTGTTCAGGGTTACCGTAATACTGAACACGAAAGAGTCTAAGAATTCCAGCCAACCGCGTCAGTACAGGTCAGCTAAAGCTTCGACAGACTCAGAGACAGTACCTTTCTTGTTGCGGCCAACATGCCTATGCGAGTCGGTCAAGGCAAATGTTGCGGTTGCGATGTGAGATGGAAGCATTGCAACGTGCGGTGTCCTCATGGCTCGGTGCAGGCAGCACCTCATTGACAGAGTTGGTGAGACCAAGGCTTGCTTGCAGGGTGAGATGGTGCTCGATGTGGTGCTGGGAGGTCATGGTGCAGCGACAAAGCCAGTTGATGTTTAAGTCGGGCAGCGATGGAGTCGGTGACGTCTGTGCAGCATGTAGCAAAGCAATGCAGAATGCGGTGCCCATAGGATGCGGTGCAAGCAGTGGCTCGTTGGCGAAGTCCGCAAATCCAGGTTTGCGTTGTGAAGCGAGGAGGTGCTCTCTGTGGTGTCTTTAGGACACGGATCCTGTGTCGGACTCAATGACAGAGTCATTTACCCTTTTCTTCTGCGGTGATTGAAAGTAACTATTCCACAGTCGGAGCCCAGAAGGATGGTGAGATCTTTTCTGTTCCTAAGACCTCTTGAATAAGGGGCAGGTTCCACTTCAAGGCCTTAGATACACTTTGCAAGCAGGATACCCACCCAGTTTCTCTCCTTGGCAGGAACAGCCACTGCAGGCAAACCCCAGGCAGCACACAGCAAAGGGCAGCACTCCTCTGCCAGTTTCTTCCAGCTCTTCTCTTTGGAAGATGTTCCTCTTGATTTCCAGAAGTAGTCTAAAAGTCTAGGGTCTGGACCCCTCTTTTTATACAGTAAAAACCATTTGTTCTCTGTGGCAGAGAAGTCCTTTGCCCAGCCAAAACCAGTTCTGTCCTCTCTGGTGAGGCTTCCTGGCACGGGGTGGAGACAGCATTGTCCTTTGTAGGCCAGGCCCATTCAGGTTTGAAAGGAATGTCCTCCCCCTACTCTAAAGGCAGCCCAGGTCTATTCAGCCCAGCCCTGACTCACCCTGGAAAAGCAGGACACACCTACCCTTCTCACCCCCCCCAAAGTGGATGTCTGAACAGAATGCACGTCCCCATCCCCTGTTACTCGAAAGTCAGATAGTCAATACACAACCTAGCAGAGGTGCACTGGATGGTTAGGCAAGAAAATACCTACTTTCTAAAAGAGGTATTTTCAAACCCAGAAAGTAAATATCATCCTCACTAAATGATGCATTTTAACAGGGTGAGTTCAGGCATACCAAACTTTATTTTCCTATCTTGTTACCATGGGCACTTATGCTTATAAGATGTTATTAGCAAACTCCAGATTCTATCCTCTGGGGCCAGATAGGCTTACAAAAGTGAAAAACGAATTTGGCAGTATTTCACTATCAGGACATGCCACACACATCAGGGCATGTCCTACCTTTCACATACACTGCACCCTGCCCACAGGGGTACATTGGGCCGCCTTAGGGGTGACTAACATGTAAGGAAAGGGAAGGTTAGGTCAGTCAAGTGGGTGCACTCTCCAGGTCGACATGGCAGTACTGGGTGCACACAGGCTCTGCAGTGGCAGGCCCGAGTTACATTTACAGGCTGCTTATGTGTGTGGCACAATGAGTGCTGCAGGCCCTGCACACATACAGTGCACTGTACTAGGGACTGACTAGAAAATCAAGTATATGACAATTATGGAATCACCAATCCATAACAACAATTTACAGGGAAAGCATATGCCTGTTAGCACGGAACAGCAGTGGTAAAGTGCCCAGAGCCATAAAAACACCAACAACAGGTCATGAAAAATACATGAGAAAGGCAAAAAGTCCTGGGATGACCCTGCAAAAAGGATGACCCTGCAAAAAGGACCAAGTCCAACATAATACATCTCCCAGTACAGTATAAAATACACAGGTAGTAAACATGGCTACATTATATATGAATGCATCCATCAATATTTTGTAAATCTACATTAGTATATTCACTCCTAGTTCTGAGTGTACATTTTTAGTTCTTTGAGGAGTTTGTGTTGGAAGCTCTGACAGTCTCAGCTTTTGAGCAGCACTAACACACATGACCAATTACACAAGTAATTGTAAATTAACATGTATAAAGCCTCATTCTGTGACCACACATTCTGACTTTGAACATGCAAATGAAGGTACTTGCAGTTGAGAGTTGAATTTTTCACATGCAAATGGTATTGTGAATCAGGCAAATTATTAAAAGCCTATATAAAACTCTGGAGTATATTTATGAGCCCCTTGCTCCTCTGGATCTAGGCTTTGAATGGCCTCATAGATATGGAGTTAGGCAAGGCAGAGAAAATAGCTGCTTTGCTTTACTCTGTACCTGTGAGGCATTCCAACGGCGTTGCCATGGGTGTTCCCATGCAACACCCATTTTCATGTGTCCCAGTTAGGCCTAGAGAGAAGCGCTGACATTTTTACATATACGCAGGATTCTTCATAAAGTTATCTTCACTTTTACACAATGACTTCTGACATACATTTCCATTGTGGCAGTCTAGATTGATTTCTTGGAAATTATATTTGCTTACAGAATCAACTTCACAAGAACACTATCATGCCACCTTGACCAAACATGCAAGGTTTGATATGCATTATGCAAATGTGCTTGTTGTTTTCATACATATGGTGCCATAGCTATCGATAGCAGACAAACAATGGCAGCCTGATCAAGATATTGGTCCAAGGCAAGGAGACCTTTTGCTATAAATAATCATCCATTTCCAGGTGTTGGCAGAGGAGCTCTTTGCTCTCATAGGAGACGTCTCTACATGCTAATGCTTCAGCCCAGGGGCTTGCTGATCTCAACAAGGGGTCTCCAGCTCGTGACCACGACAGGGACTTTCATTCTTTCCCTTCAGGTGACGGGGTTGGCTCATTCAGTACGGGGATTCTCAGCAGAACACACATGCAAGCCCTAGTCACTTAGATTAGGGGACGCATAGTAGGAGTATGCCTAATTTCTATATTGTTTAACATGCTTGCCTATATACATTGTTGTAGCATCATGCTGAAACTTTTTATGCTCTTCATTGTGCTGAAACTTCTAATAACTTTCATTCTATTGATCATTGCAGAACATATTTTTTTTTAAGAATTACGTTGTTTCAATAAAGATTTAAAACTTCCCACCTTATATTCCTTGTATATTTCTCTGAGAGGAAGAGAGCATGAGTGAATGAGCAAAAGGGTTCTAGATCTGTCTGATACCACGGTTCATGGGGGAACAAGGTTCTAAGGTTCAGTAGTTGCCAGAACCATTTGCTACCTGTCTAAGTGTAGAGGTATTTATAGTGGCACTGTGGGCTAGCTGGCCTATAGCACAACACCTCCTGGAGGGGTGCATGGAATTACTCTGGCACCATCCCATAGGTTATGCTGTCCACAAGCATGCAGTTCCTACTGTAGGATGGAAACTACATGACACCATGGATTTTAAAGCTTCCCCAAATTTACAAAACCTTGTAAAAACGCCTCCCAAGGTGAGATGTAACAAAAAGAAATAACTTTATTTCTCCTTTGTTTATTGCTCTTTCCAGGTGCACTGCATTCTGCAGCACACATAGAAAGAGGGGAAAGCCTCCTAGGATAGTTTTTGTGTAGGAAGATGCCCCTTCCTGCACAAAAAAACAATCCCACTGGCAAAACAGGCATCCTTACACCATCGAGCAATGATGCCTGTGTAGGCGCTAGACTGCACAAATGGCTCTAACTCAGGGGAAAAGACAGGAATGCACAGCATTGGATAAATACAGTACATTCATGCCCTTTCACTTTCACATAAGGCAGTACAGCAAGGTGAGTTGCTCCTCTGCCCTATGTCAAAACCCCTTAAATGAGGGCCTATGGTGTGTTTCATCAAATGTTCTAAGAGTTCCGTGGAGAAACAGCTGACAATGCTTGTTAGTACCTACCAGGATTCGTTGTGCTGTAACAAGATCCTACAATCGTATCACATGGGACTAATTTAGTCCCACCATATCTCTTAAATTCAATGCCCATCTCCACAGCCCGAGTGGGACAGCTATGCCCAGACGTGGGTCCCGTGCTCTCCATGCCACTGGAGTCAAGCTATCCTGGCGGATGAGGGCTGAAAGCCTGAAACCGGTCCTAGGATGCTTCTTTCCAGTCCAAGGAAGACCTGGCCTGGCAGTTCGGTCTGGACTGTTCCCATTGGGGTGCAGGGTCAAGACTAATTTGCATAAGGCTGGGACCAAACTGGAATGGCATAGTGAGTAGAAAAACAATGGATTGAGGCCCAGATCTCTGTACTGGGGTGAATATATGACATTGTTCTGCATTCTATCCATCAATTGTTCTTTTTGCATGTGTCACCCGAGTGGGACGGGTATGCCCAGACGTGGGTCCCGTGCTCTCCATGTCACTGGAGTCAAGCTATCCTGGCTGATGAGGGCTGAAAGCCCAAAACCGGTACTAGGATGCTTGTTTCCAGTTCAGGGAAGACCTTGCCTGGCAGTTTGGGCTGGACTGTTCCAATTGGGGCGCAGGGTCAAGACTGGTGTGCATGTGGCTGGGTCCAAACTGGAATGGCATGGTGAGCAAAAAAACAATGGATTTAGGCCCAGATCTCTGTACTGGGGTGAATGTATGATATTGTGCTGCATTCTGTCCATCAATTGTTCTTTTTGCATTTGTCGCCCCGAGTGGGACTAGTATGCCCAGACTTCCCCATGCCACTGGAGTCAAGCTATCCTGGCTGGTGAGGGCTGAAAGCCCAAAACCGGTCCTAGGATGCTTGTTTCCAGTCCAGGGTGGACCTGGCCTGGCAGTTCAGGTTGGACTGTCTCCATTGGGGCGCAGGGTCAAGACCGATTTGCATATGGCTGGGTCAAAACTGGAATATCATAGTGAGCAAAAAAACTATGGATTTAGGCCGAGATCTCTGTACTGGGGTGAATGTATGACATTGTTCGGCATTCTGTCCATCAATTTTTCTTTTTGTTAAAGCACTGCACCAGAATCAAACAACTAACACTTCCAATGCATGATCTCATTTAGGCAGCTTAATAAAGTGTCTGGGGGCGATGGAAACATATGTTGGTGTAGAGAAGTGTTCAAAATGGTTTTGGACTTATAATAAAAGCTAACAAAAGCTATAGACACACAGCTTCAAATGGACTGAAAGGGCTAAGTGCTGTAAAAATCATAGCTGTGTCAAATTGAAAGCAGTATGAGTAAATGGTTAATGTGAGCACCTCACAAAAGTCACTAAAAAGTAAACAGGAAATATAGATTGTCTCAACCATTCAATGTGAATTTTAACATGAACGGGCTTCTTCAATCAGCGGGTTTAAAGCACGCTACTCACCCGTGAGGGTCTCAAGGCGCTGGGGGGGGAGGGGGGTGAAGCTCGGGATCAGACAGAAAATCAGGTCTTGAGGCTCTTCCTGAAGGTGTGCAGAGTTGGGGAGCATCTGATGTTGACCGGGAGATCGTTCTAGTCTCTGGCTGCGGTGTAGGTAAAGTGTCTTCCACCCACTCTGGATCTGAGAATGCATGGGGTTTCTGCTAGGGTGAGGTTGGCGGAGCGGAGGTTCCTTTTGGGTACGTCGAAGCAGACTCTTTTGTTGAGGTATTTGAGTCCGATGTTGTGGAGAGATTTGTAGGCATGGGTGAGTAGCTTGAAGGTGACTCTCTTTTTGACGGAGAGCCAGTGGAGGTCTTGCAGATGCTGGGCGATGTGCTCATGTTGTGGGATACTGAGGATGAGCCGGGCCGTGTGTTCTGGATGGTCTGGAGTTTTCGTAGCAGCGATTTGTTGATTCCTGCATAGAGGGTTTCCGTAGTCCAGTCTGCTTGTTATGAGTGCATGAGTGACAGGCTTTCTGGCTGGGGGGTCCTCTTGAAGGTCTTGTGGAGGGTGTAGAAGCAGGTGGAGGTGACAGAGTTGATCTGTTGGGTCATGGTGAAGGAAGAGTTGAGTATGATGCCAAGGCTTAGGGCTTGGTCCTGGGAGTTGGGGAGATGCAGAGGGCCAGAAGGCGTTGTCCCAAGCTCAGGAGGTGGGTCCGAGGACGAGGACTTCTGTCAACTCGGAGTTGAGTTTCAGACAGCTGCTGCTCATCCAGGCTGCAACGTCTTGCATGCCTTCTTGAAAGCTGAGTCTGGTTGTTTTGGTGTCTTTCGTGAGGGAGAGGATGAGCTGGGGGTTGTCGGCGCACATTACAATGCTGAGTCTGTGCTGTCTGACGATGGCAGTGAGGAGGGCCATGTAGATGTTGAGTGTGGGGCTGAGCGATAATACTTGTGGTACTCTGCAGGTGATCTCTGCAGGTTTGTAGAGGACATTTGGGAGTCTGATCTGTTGGGTTCTGCCGGCGAGGATGGAGCAGAAACATTCAAAGGTGGTTCCCTGTATTCCTGTGTCATGGAGTCTGGCTGCAAGAGTGAGGTGTGAGACGGTGTTGAAGGCTGCGGAGAGATCGAATAGGATGAGGGGTGCGGTGTGACCTTGGTCTAGTAGCATGCAGATATCATCTGTGGCGGTGAGGAGGACGGTCTCGGTGCTGTGGTTGCTGTGGAATCCAGATTGGGAGGGGTTGAGGACGGAGTTCTCTTTGATGAAGTTTGTCAGCTGGGCGTTGATGATCTTCTCGGTGACTTTGGCTGCAAAGGGAAGGAGAGAGATGGGTCGTTAGTTCTTCAGGTCCGTAGGGCCTGCAGGGGGTATCTTGAGGAGGGGTTTGACTTCTGAGCGCTTCCCGTCATCGGTAAAGGTGCCAGATTCAAGGTGACATTGATGGTGCATCGTAGCTCAGGCACTATGGTGGTGGCAGCTCTCTGGAAGATGTGCAGGGGGCAGGGGTCCATGGGGGCCCCAGAGTGTGTGCTCTTTATGGTTGTTGTGGTGACTGGGGTCCAGGAGGGGATGGCGGGCCAGCTGTCATTGCTGGAGGGGCGGGTGGCTTCTGGGGTCAGCTCACTGAAGTTGTCATAGAGGGCCTTGATTTTCAGGTTGAAGTAGGAGCCGAGCTAGTTGCAGAGGTCCTGGAAGGGAGTGACGCATCTTGTATGCGGTCAGGTCTTGTGCGGTCTTAATGTTTCTCCATTGTTTTTCGAGGTGTCTGCAGGAGCTCCTTGCTTCTTGGAAGTTGGTGGTGAACCAAGTGGCCTTCAAGGGGGATTGTCTGTCAGTGTTGCGGAGGGGTGCGAGTAAGTCTGCGCAGTTGGCGATCCAGCGGTGTAGTTCCTTGGCAGCCGAGTTGGCATTGGTCAAGGTGGGTGTGCACCTCGATGACCTTGCTCCAGTTCCTTCATGGGGCTAGGAGTGGGTTTGAGAGCAGTGGCGGTGCTGAAAGAGAAGTGAACGCAGTAGTGGTCCATCTGGAGGAGCTGCATGGTGTGGCTGAATCAGATGTTGTTCCCACCTGTGAAGATAGGGTCAAGGGGGTGTACTACCTTGTGGGGGTGGTGACGAACTGTTTCAGTCCAATGTGAGATTGTCCAGTAAGGCAGTGGAATTGGGGCCTCTGAGGTTGTCGAGGTGGAAGTTCAGGTCTCTGATGAGCATGCAGTCCAATAAGGTGATGGTGTGTGATGAGATGAGGTCAGCAATGGTCTGAATCCGTAAGTGGAGGTGTTTGTAGTGGTGGAGGAGTCGCTCACAGAGGTGCTGGAGAGACGGCGGGAGCTCTTGTGTACCATAGCGAGTCCTTCTCCCGGGCAGTTGGGGTGGTCCTTCCTCAGGATCTTGTAGCCATCAGGAATGGCGATGGTGATGTCAGGGGTGGAGGAGGCGTTGGTCTATGTTTCTGTGAGGATGGCGACGTCTGGCGAGAGGGTGTCAAGGAGGTCCTAGATTTCTATGGCATGTCTGTGCATGGAGCGCACATTGAGGAGGATGCACTTCAGGGTTTCGTCGGTGTTGGCGACCGGCGTGGGGGCAGCGGCCGTGGTGGTGCGGAAGGTGGTGAAGGTTCAGCAGGAGTGGCGGCAGGAGAACTGGCCATGGGTGGAATTCAGGGTTGATATTCCAAAAATAGGGACAACAGGGCAAGTTTAAAGAGGTCCAACATACATGCCCCACCTCATAATGTGTACAAGATGTAGTGTAGTTCCTATCTTCCCAATAGGCTCTGCGCATTGGAATAATACCTACAGCAGTAAAGGCCTAGGCCAGACGTTAACTAGGTCTACTACTGTCGATACTAGACTTAAGTTTTGGGTTTGCCAGCGTAGCTCAGAGTTCGCTAGAAACTTTCTCGAATGTTCAAGGAGGAATTAACTTCCCTGATTAGACAAGAAGGGATTTAGTTTCTGACAACCATAGAACATGACAACTTTGCTCTCCCCTAATCAAGAGTCAATCTCGAGAGTCGTGTGAACAAAAGGCAAATTATTTTACTCAGTCAGTACGTGCATTCTTAGTCTCATCAGAATGTAGAGAAAAGGAAGAGACGGGCGTGTTCAATAAAAAGGTGTTATTTATTGATCAGTCTCTTTTCTCATACAAGAGAAATGGATCGATATTATTGCAATACTTATAGTTAAGTAAAGTGCATACATTAAAAGCAATAGCATAAAGTAATACTGTAAAAACATTGATATGGTTTCTAAGCCATATGATGTTTAAAATGAATAAAATATATTTACATACACATATACATTTGACTAAACGTACTCAACTGGTGTTTCTAAATACGCCTACCCCGTGTACCTGACCTAAGCCTAATACGTGGGCGGGAATAGAAAGTTACAGTTTAAGTTAAGTTTGTTTTTGCCAAGTGAATAACTAAAGAATTCTCTGTGAGGGGTTATTCAGTTCTGTACCTGGAAGTTAGGATGAATGAGGAATGGTATCTCTTTCTCTGGTCTCGATATTCCAGGCTGCCTGCGAGGGCTGCCCAGAAACGCCGGTGCTGGATTCTCGGCAGGAGAAAGCAGCGCGTCTCTCAGCGCGTCAGGAAGGCGGGGCTGCTGCCAGCGGGGTCTGCTCTGCTCTCAGCTTCGGCAAGTATGGCTGCTCCGTCTCGTCACCACGCGTGTGTTTGCATATGGCAAGATCGGTGATATTTATACCTTTAAGGTGCCGAGATTGACGTAAGGATGGACATAGATACGTCAATAAAGATGTCATACGATTTGCTCGTTAGCACATTCTTTTACTAAAGTTCTCGGTGAAATCAAAACAATGGCCGCAGGGTTTTGCCCAGGTTGTCATAGGTTTGATTTGTTATGAGAACTCCGTATGCCTTATCAGGGGCTGGAGGAATATCGCTTGTCTAATTAGATCGCAAGCGTTATGACCTAATCAGATAACACGTTCCTGTGCCGTAGTGTGACTGCGTCAGATAACGGTATCTGCATCATGGGGAATTTCTGCCTCATGGGCTGACTGCTAGTTAACTTGTTGGTTTGTTTAACTAGAATAGGGTCAGGAATAGGGGGATCGATTCAGAACCGATAGGAATACATGACACCCACTCCACGATAACTATGGACATATTTACTAATCTAGGCATAGTATAACATAGTACAACATACTATAGAGTAGTGTGTATACCTTACCACCCCAAAATACATAAATGCATTTTGAAATTTTCAAATATACGGAAAAATTGCAGACATATATATATATAGTATGCACTCAAGCTGTAGAAAAATGCCAAAGTAATTGCATTTGTATACATTATTGCTTATTTGGTATATGAGAATTACACATGAAATGATTTCTGACAGAAAAAAGTTTCGAGACCATTCCATCACAGGATAAAATATCTTTATGAACATGCCAGAGGGCAGCTAATGTCTATAAGCTATCTTAAAACATTTTTTTTTTTTTAGAAACCTTAGTTCTTTAAGAATAGTTCTTACTTTAAGCAGAAGATAGTGTCCAGAAAAATATGCAAAAATATTTTGGGGCTGCTGGAAAAACTGCTGTCCGTGAACTGGAGCGAAAATGTTCATGTGACTTTATTTTTAAAGTTGAAGGCCGAATTCAGGGAACGCCGTGTGCGAGCTTGCTCAAAGTCTCTATTTCTGTTCGGGTGAGAACATCATATCATTTAGGCTTTCGAAAAAACTGTCAACAGCTTCCTGGGAAAGTTCCATTAACTCGGAAATAGGTGTAATCATGCATTCTTGCGCATGATTGTCTCCATTGACATTCTGATTTGCATTACTGACAGAAGGTCGTACCTGTTCGATGCTGCTTTCATCTTGAACTTCACTACCCATCAATCGTAGTGGTGAAGCTTCCACGAATGCCGTCATCAGGATTGGTAGCCTTTGAGGGCAGCACAAAGCATGAACCTTGATCGGGCTCAACAATGTTTCTGCATCCATCGGCGCATCCGATTGTAGCGTCAGACAGGTGTCTAACACGCATTCTTCTCCGCATAGCAGACACCTCAATACAGGTAAAACACATCTTTGCCACATTGGTCGAAATGATAGAAACCAAGTCATGTTCAGGTCTCTAAGCCGGGAGAGTCCCAGGATTTTTGATATCCGGTCCCGGTATCCAATGGCTAGGATTGTTTCTTCCCTTGTCGCAAGAGTTTTGTCTGTGACATGGGTTGCCATAACGAAAAATAAGGACTAAGAATAGGATTCCTGCAATTAGTCCCAGGATCAGGGGAAGTCCGCCAAAAATCGAATGGACGAAATCTGGAAAAATACCCAGTATGGCTTTGAATGGTGTTAATGCCATCGAAAATACTGTCTTAAATACCTTTGAGACCCCATTGGTATCAGAAATATTTAAGATTTCATTCAGGATTTCCGCGAAATGTACGGGGGAATTAGTTGATAATAATGTATGTATCTCTGCAGTCGTCCTTGCGACTTGTAGATCATACGTTTCTTTTGATGACGAGAGCCTGGTAGGCGTCTGAAGAAGGACTGTTTTCATTCTGCTTAAAGTATCTATTCGAATAGAAGTAATTTTCAAATCGGGCCATGCCCTTGCCTCCCTGTCTGGGAAGGAGCTGGGGAACAATGAGCGTCCACAGCACTTTACCTTCGCAGTCGTAGTAACTAGATAAAGAGTCCCGGGCATAAGACTACAACATCTGCGGTCTACAATAAGAATGTAACTCCCATTATAGAGTGTTTGAAAGAATGGTTCTATTTCTGTTGCAGGTGCGCCTTGCTGGTGACATGAAAGGTTGTATGAATTCCCTTCACAGGCTCCATGCAAACTAATTCCGTTACACAGAAGCGTGCCGCTTAGTGACATCACACAATTGTTGCCACTAAGAAACACTTTCTGTCCTTTATTACTGACACATGCATGTGAATAGGGCAGGTTCCAAGTTGTTTTAAGGTACCCCTTTCCTAATTTCTCGTACATGCCAGCCTGTATATATTTTTGGCAGTATTGAAACCTGAAGGTTGAGATTGGAATATTTATTATTCCGTGTATTATCCATTCACTGACAGGTCGTTCTGACATTGTCATTGGTAATCTTTCTAGTTTTTCAATGCTCAAGATTGTATAATCAGCACCCTTTTGCGCCATACCGATTTGTCTATCAGTAAGGTTAAAGATTTGGAATAGTGACGTTGTGTTGATTAAACGCCAAGGCACATAGCCTGAACGCAGATTTTGTAACGTCCAGCCAAGCTGTACAATAGAACGCAATTGTGACTGACCATGTTGTAATAACAGTAAGTCTTGCGATAATATATCGATTGCTGACGACACAATGCTGTCCAAAGAAAAAATTCTGGAGGACAGAGTCATTAACCCATTGTCCACTACAGAAAGTGATTTTTCCAAATTAATACGGTCAATTTCCCGTATTCTCTCTGCTGTTTCAATTTGAGTAACCTTCCAGGCCTCATTGTATGCTGCATATACAGAGGCTGCTATGAAACGTTTTTGACGCTGTTTGCGTGGTCCCAAAGTGAAATCACGCAAGTCAGCACCATCAGTAAGTAAAGTTAGGTGTTGCTTAATTTCTGCCAGTGTGGAAGTTTGTAGCCACTGAAGGCATAATTTGCCCACACTGTAGGTGGTTATTATCCCTGGGTGATGTCTTTGAGGATATCTAGGGTCTGGCCTGTTCATTTTGAAACCCTGTGTTTTGTTCAGGAATCTGTCTTGACAGTTATTAGTATCTGTGGGCCAGATCAACCACTGTTTCCAATTTGGATGTGTTCTGTTTTGGTTTAATATATGGTTTACGTCTATCTCTTCATCTGTATCAGAGTTATTGCTAAACATTGTTGGCTTTGGAATAGACGGTTTAATTAAATCTTTGATTTTGGCTAAGCCAAGACAGGTGGTTTGTTGAACAGTGTCATTTAAAAATATCATTTGTTCTGGGATCATGCAGGCTCTAAACAAAGCTTCTATACCCTGTACTTGCCATTCTTTTGTACCCCAAACACTTTTCAATTCAACATTTTTGTCCCAATAATCAAATCCAAAAGTATTCATTTTTTCAAAGAATGAGTCTGAATATAACAATTTTGTGTTGGTTATCATGGTCTTGGTTCCTGTCTTGTTTGATAATTTAAAATAAAATGCTTCAGCATTACTTGTGTTAAAACCTGAAAAATATGAATATTTGTCGTAAACGGTTCTTGAGCTCCCTTTTGGAGGTGTTGCACAATGTTCCCATTGATTATAATTTAAAACATTTCTAGGTTGTGCAGATCTATGTAAAAAGTGGTTACCATAGTGGTTATAGCAATACATACTGTCATAATTTGTAGAACCCTGCAAATAATCATGTTTGGTAAATTTAGCAGACATTACTAAGTCAGACATCATGTTATTAATGCTTTCGAAGTCCCAATCATCAGCAAATGAGTTTGGTTTTGCAAAGTCACTCAATGAGATCTTAATTTGGTGTGGATATTTCAGGATCTCGACCGGACCATAAATTTCATAGTCAGTGTTGTCCCAGGCGACCCCACCAGGTATCGGATTGGCTGTGAAGTTGGCTGAAGAAAGTTCTCTTTTCTCGACGTGTGAAGATGTGTGTGGTTTGAGGATCAAGTTGATGTTCTGACTTGCTGTGTCCATTTTAGCATATTTTCCCTCAATGAAGCGTCCTAAAGTAAGTACCATGATGAGCCAAAGTATGAGGATAAATGTACCAAAACCCACCCAAAATTCAATCCATGGAGAAATCAGATATGTTTCTTTCAGTTGTTTCAAAAGTTCCTTAGCTTTGTCTTTAAAGGATTTTGATGATGGCTGTGTCTTTGATTCACTGAAGCCTTCAGAGGAATCATCGAAGTTTATGAAGTAGCCGGATGCAGTTCTGTCAATTGTTCCAATTGGTTCAGGATTTTTGTTTCTTGCATTGTCACTTGGTACTTCATTATAGATTGGTGTGTCTCTGCTAAATGTTTTTATTTGGGTTTTCAGAGGTCTCAGTTCTATTGCATTGTTGCATAGTCCTTGTTGTTCTTCTGTAGGCGTTTCGAATGTGATGAGCCTCTTCGTTAGGACCTCTGTACTGGTAGCAAACCTTGGTGTTCTGCTACTTATTGGGAGTCCACTTGGCCTACTGTTTGTTATCGGCCACATGTTGTGGTTTTACCAGGTCGATGGATACAACTCGGTTCCCCTTTAACCAGCAAGTGGCGGTAGTACAACTGATCTTGTCCCATTGACAGACAAGACAGGAACTGCTTTTCTGTAAGAAGGCCCAAATTCCTTCTTTACCGCGATCTTCTCCCTGACTAGATCCCCGACTTTTGGAATCCAGACAGGTCTTGCTGGGACAGGTGGTGGTTCTTCAGTGGTTGTTGGCTGTTGTTTCAACTTTATGTTGCTCAGGTCTTTTCTTGTTTTATTTAAGTCCTGCAAAATAGCCAAACGGTCTTTGATATCAAAGCTTTTTTCTTTCACCACTGAAGTCTGACTATCAATGTCAGAGATCATCATCCTAGTTCCAAATAATAATTCGTACGCACTGAATCCCCTCAGAGAATTTCTTGGCAAGTTATTGAGACTACGTTGGACACTTATTAGATGTTTGACCCACCCAGCTCCCGAACCTAATATCCTTTCCGCTATAGATTGCTTTATGCCTTGGTTTTTTCTTTACACCGTCCCGTACCCTCAGGAAGGAAGTGAGAAGATTCCCGCTGGACTGTGCTCATTCGGCCATGTTTCCCCCCAGGCTGGTGGGCCTGAGTGAAAACAATGGTCGAACGTAGCATGCTCTTAGCGTATATGCCATTTAGACTCGCAAATCTTTGTATAACAGTCCGGACGTCAGCCGAGTGCTGGTGATCTACATTATAAGTGGAACTAGCCTGTATATGTTAATCGCAACCCTTCCTTATTACTCCTGATTTTTCTTGGAGTAGAACGACGAGGTATTAAACTGTTTCTCTCCCCACTGCGATCTCTGTTACAGTTTGGGCAGTTTTTTACAAACATGGTATGACGCAGGCTCATGCCTGGCCACCAGTACCGTGATTGTAATTCTTCCAGAGAATCTTTTAATTTAAGGTGTCTGAGACCCTCGCCCATGTGTGCGTCTGCGATTAACAAGTTTCTCCTGTCCATGTTTGGAATCACTCTATCCCCCACTCCAGGGATTCGAGCAAAAGGGACGGAGTTTGCATCGATTATGTATGTGTAATTGAGTGGATAGTTGATCGGTAACGCTGAGCAGTCGCCTTTTGATGACGTTTTCACTGCCAGCACTGTTTCACCGTCAATGTATTTTAATGTACGCTTTTTTCGATCTACGGGAGCCGATTTAGTGGCTGCCGCTGTGGCTGTTTCAGCCAATGAATTCCCTACAACGTGAACGCCATCACGCTGATGACTCAGTGAGTGAGTCACGTGAGTCTTTGGTAGTTCTTTTAGTAAAAGAGCTATTTGTTCCCAGAGCAGTTTCTGCTTTATTGGTGCATCTGTGTCATCTTTGTAACCGTTTTGAATCCATGTCTGCAAATCGCTGTTATATGATTTGACGCAGTAATATGAATCTGACACTATAAGTGTCGGGAATTCGCGATCCGCATTATCTAACGCCATTTTTAAAGCTAATATTTCAGTTTGTTGTTCTGAATTACTTTCTACTGAGTGTGTCTTTGTTAATAGAGGTTTTAGTTTACCTCCGCGCCACACTTCTTTTGTAATCTCACATGTGGGGTTGTATGCTTGTTCTCCCAAAACGGACGGTTGAGCATGTCCGTCTGTATAGATTACACAGGCGTAATGTCGTAAAGGCAGAATGTCGATTGGCAGAGGATATGTTTCTTCATATGCTAGATTTTTCAATTCTTCTAGTTGTTAAAAAATTGTCAACCAGGCTATACTTGATAATTCATATCCTACGTACAGGACTGTCAGATGGGCAATTCTGGACTTTTTAAAGTTGAATTTGTAACCCTCTGCAGCGAACCCAAGTATTATGGTGTTCACTCTTTTCAAGTGAGTCTTCAAGTCATCATCTGTTAAGTAAATGTCATCGACATAAGATAATGCTTCATCATCATATAGTTGTAGTAATTCTGTTACTCTCGCTGAGAATACTCCCGGGCTGTTCTTGTACCCCTGGGCTAACCGACAGAATTGTTTTTGAGTGCCATTTACTGAGAATGCAGTTAAATATCTGCTCTCTGGTGCTATGTTTTGACAAAAGAATCCATTGGAGATGTCCAAGGTTGTTTTGTATTTTTTGCGCACTATGTTATTCATTAGTGCAGCACTATGTGAGTTTTGCACTGCAAAAGTTTTGCAACATGTGTTAAGGTGTCGGTAATCCAAAACTAGACGGTATGTATTGTCTGGTTTGGAGACCGGAAACAAAGGATTGTTCATTGGTGAGGTGCAAGTTTCAATCACCCCCTGGTATTCTAGCTGATCTAGTATTTCATTTACCTGTTTTTTAGCTTCTTGCTTAATTGGGTACTGCCTTTGTGCAGTAGGTTGTGATTTTAACTGGATTTTGTGAGGAGGAGAGTCCTCATCCCATCCTACATGATTTTTATATAAAGCAGGTGCTAGAGCCACTGCCCACTTTCTAGCAAGTGTGTATTTTTTATGAATTGGTATATGATTCGAGAAGGCAGGCATAATTACTTCTTCGCCATGAGGGCACTCCCTGACAAACTCTGGTGGCCAGTCTTTTTCAGCTAGAAGGATATCATAGCCCTTGGAGAGATTATCCCAAAATAGTCCCCTTATTTTCCTAGTCTTATCTCCCTCTATACGTAATGTTATCTCGTATATCTTGTGAGGTTTGCTAACCCTGGTGTCTGCAGTTTCCACTTGAAGATATTCATTCGTGTCCACTGTCTCCAGATGATTCATAAGGACTTTGCGAGCTATGCTCACTTCTGCTGCGCTGTCTAGCATTGTCTGAGCCCATTCTCCGTTTTTCAGTTGTGTCCTCTCGGCATTGTTAACTACCTTGATACTGGCTACCTTCTTTTTTGGAAATTGTAATTTCTTTTTTAGCTGAGCAGGTTCCTTGTCTTTGGACTTGGCGTGCTCTTCTCTTTGTTCTGATCGTCCTCTTCTTTCCGATTTCTGCGAGGAATTCTGAAAAGATTGAGAGGGACGTGTATCAATGTCTTGATATCTATCAGGCTTTTTTATATTATCCCTATTTCTAAGGTTATATCTTTTCCCAGAGGGGTCACTCTGGGGTGACCTGTGTCTCTGGTTCGGAGATTTCTCCCTTCGCCTAGGAGACCTTCCTCGGGACTGGAATTTCTTTTCTTTTGGATTGGATTGTTTGTTTCCATCCCAGTTCTTTTTCGGTGAATTATTATTAAAAAATATTTTTTCTGGACTTTCAGTCAGTTGTGGTCTTACTGGTATTCCACCTAAGCTATCTCTACCTAGTTCCTCATAGGATTTTTCTATGATTCTGGCAATTTCAGCTGGTTGGTCTGCTATATCTGTCTCTTTTAACCTCTGGCGGATCGCCACGTTTGCTGCTTCACCTTTTATGTTGGCTAATAGTATAGCCGAGACCTGCTTGAAGTCTTTTAGTAATTTCATACCAAGAGTTAAAGCAGGTTCTGGACCATATTCGTCTTGAATTTGTTTTAGCACATCTGGTATCACCGAAATGGATGGAGCACCGTGCGTTTTTGTGTAGATGGAAGCAAAGACTGTACCCCAAGTGTCACAGTCCTCAATGTGTGGTGCGATTCCCATTGGGAGACAGATAGTCAGAATCCTGTGTTTTTCTAATGGGGTGGTGTCAGGAAACACCGCCTCTATTTGGGTAATTTTCTGTGCCAACCAGAATGGTATTTGTTCCCGTTTAGCCGGTACTTTACCTAGGCAAGACTGGATGTTCTGTGGTGTAATTTTATTTGTGTTCCCCTGGTGAGGGGTCAGCTGTGGAAGTTTAATCGCTGGCTGAATTGTTGATGTCCGCATCACATACTGAACTAATTGTCTATGAATTTTTATTAATTGTTTTAGTTGTACTAAAAGATCTGCTGCAGGCATTCTTTCGAAGTCTGGATGTGGTGTGTATCCGGCTAGTACCGGCCACGTTGCTCCTGGTCTACCTAAAGGACCGAGCCTGGTGATGTGATTATTATGTTTTAGGGCGCCATCAAATAAGAGCAAATGCTCTTGGAATTTGAGTGGTACTTCCACCTCCTCGAAAGGAGTGTACTCATTAGGAGGTTCCTCTATTTTGTAATAGTGGAAGTACTTTGTTACAGCATTAGCTGCTGGAAAATGTATCCATGAATAATATACCTCTGTCTGCCGATATTCGTGTGCCTCAATTACGAATATGACTGTGCCACCTCTAGGTGTCAGTCCATTTTCTATAAGTTTTAGAGTTATAGATCTCCTTTTGATGACCGGAATGAGTATTATATCCGCGTCTGCTGCTTGCATGGTAGCATCAGCATCTGCGAGTTCAGTTGCTAATCTAACTGCCTCTCTTTCATCATCACTCTCTGCCATTTTACCGACAGGAAGCTTATTTTGTTTGTTTGCAGATCAGGTTTCTTATGGAAACAGAGATTAGATGCACAATATTTTGGAACCGTTTATCCTTCAACGTTGACTATACCAAGAACCATACATAGGAGTTCCCTCCTGCGAGGTTTTGGAGGATATTACCTTTCACCCACTCCAGACGTCTTTGGAGTATTATGGGAAAAGGGGTCTGAGTGAGAAAGCACGACTGAGTTACTCTAAATGTCTTACGTTAGTTTTATCGCCCTTTCCAAACGCGTTGGGCGCCATGTAGTGTAGTTCCTATCTTCCCAATAGGCTCTGCGCATTGGAATAATACCTACAGCAGTAAAGGCCTAGGCCAGACGTTAACTAGGTCTACTACTGTCGATACTAGACTTAAGTTTTGGGTTTGCCAGCGTAGCTCAGAGTTCGCTAGAAACTTTCTCGAATGTTCAAGGAGGAATTAACTTCCCTGATTAGACAAGAAGGGATTTAGTTTCTGACAACCATAGAACATGACAACTTTGCTCTCCCCTAATCAAGAGTCAATCTCGAGAGTCGTGTGAACAAAAGGCAAATTATTTTACTCAGTCAGTACGTGCATTCTTAGTCTCATCAGAATGTAGAGAAAAGGAAGAGACGGGCGTGTTCAATAAAAAGGTGTTATTTATTGATCAGTCTCTTTTCTCATACAAGAGAAATGGATCGATATTATTGCAATACTTATAGTTAAGTAAAGTGCATACATTAAAAGCAATAGCATAAAGTAATACTGTAAAAACATTGATATGGTTTCTAAGCCATATGATGTTTAAAATGAATAAAATATATTTACATACACATATACATTTGACTAAACGTACTCAACTGGTGTTTCTAAATACGCCTACCCCGTGTACCTGACCTAAGCCTAATACGTGGGCGGGAATAGAAAGTTACAGTTTAAGTTAAGTTTGTTTTTGCCAAGTGAATAACTAAAGGATTCTCTGTGAGGGGTTATTCAGTTCTGTACCTGGAAGTTAGGATGAATGAGGAATGGTATCTCTTTCTCTGGTCTCGATATTCCAGGCTGCCTGCGAGGGCTGCCCAGAAACGCCGGTGCTGGATTCTCGGCAGGAGAAAGCAGCGCGTCTCTCAGCGCGTCAGGAAGGCGGGGCTGCTGCCAGCGGGGTCTGCTCTGCTCTCGGCTTCGGCAAGTATGGCTGCTCCGTCTCGTCACCACGCGTGTGTTTGCATATGGCAAGATCGGTAATATTTATACCTTTAAGGTGCCGAGATTGACGTAAGGATGGACATAGATACGTCAATAAAGATGTCATACGATTTGCTCGTTAGCACATTCTTTTACTAAAGTTCTCGGTGAAATCAAAACAATGGCCGCAGGGTTTTGCCCAGGTTGTCATAGGTTTGATTTGTTATGAGAACTCCGTATGCCTTATCAGGGGCTGGAGGAATATCGCTTGTCTAATTAGATCACAAGCGTTATGACCTAATCAGATAACACGTTCCTGTGCCGTAGTGTGACTGCGTCAGATAACGGTATCTGCATCATGGGGAATTTCTGCCTCATGGGCTGACTGCTAGTTAACTTGTTGGTTTGTTTAACTAGAATAGGGTCAGGAATAGGGGGATCGATTCAGAACCGATAGGAATACATGACAAAGAAGGGTATGGAGTTCCTCTAGGTCAAAAGAAAAGGAACGGCGAGATACTAAGGAGAGGGGGGCCAAGAATAGCCCCATACTGAAAATAAATGGGCATTCCCCTTGTCGGAACCAGGGCTCTCACACACCTAGCAAGCTAGGTGTCTTGCTTCATTATATGAGCCTGCCCCTCGTCTGGTCGACGCTGCAATACCTGACGGGCACCCGGTACGGGGCTCTTTGGTGGGGATCTTTTGTTCCTGCCAGTGGGTGCAGTGGGGGTGAGAGGCCTAGTGTGTGTAGATGTGAGGGGAAAGGAGGTGAATTAAAACAGATCAGTCACTCCTAACAGTTATTTATGCAGAAGGTAGACTGCCTGAATAAAAACATGCAGAGAGTGGAAGGGAGCTAGAGGCAATGTATCTAGCTATCTGTGTCCTACTCTTAGTGGATCAACATGTTTCATGCCTTAAGTGTCAGGAGGATCGGGGCACTTCTGCAGGATCAAGAAATGAATGCTATCTGTAATAAAAAATGGCCGACGAAGATGGAACTATTCCTAAGAGCTCCTGAATTAAGGGATCACCATTGGCTTATGTCCCTGCATATTTCAGCACATCGAGCCATCCCGACATAGGAATCAACATGAATATACAATCCTGCTCCTTACCTTTGATCTAGATTTTCCGAACCCTTGTTGAGAAGGATTCTGACCGCCGCCTTTCTCCTGGACTCGGACCCTCGCTGGAAAATCGACTCTAGTCATTCCCGGGGCTGCGCCTTCTTCCCCTGGGACTCAAAACACCACGTCCCCTGCGGGGTCGAAACTCTTGGAGCTCCCAGTCACTTCGAAGACCATGGCTCCTTCCACGCCTGCAGTCTTGTTGTTTGGTGATGTCTGTTTGCCAATCGATGTCCTGAGTGCGGACTCGATTCTGGCCTCTCGCTGTGCCTGACTGGTCCCTGCGAGGCCCCCTCTCCTTCTCCTTTGACCCCCGCATATGGCCTCCAACATCTGATGCCCGATTTGAATAGCTGATGGCCCTCTACCTCATCGGGTCGTAAGTGTAGGAAAAAAAAGCCCTGAACACGTCGTCGGCACCCGCCGCCTTTGAGAAAAAGCAGAGAATTCCGGTCTTACTCCCACGGCTGCCCCGAACGCGGACAACAGATTCCCATAACTGGCTGGGTGAATACAATTTGAATCTAGGGACGCGCTGCAGCTGGCTGATTCCTGCGAGGTCCCTTCTCCCACGGACGCCTACATCTGCTACCCTGACTGGTGGGCGGTCGGCCCTCTGCATCAAACGGGTCTGGAGCGATGAAAACACTCCCTGGACCCACCATCGGCACCTGCCGCACATAGAGTAGCTGCCGCTGGTTCGAATTGCTCAGCCTCCCTGCCTGGCTTGCTGCCTCCCTCGGGGTGAGTCCCTCAACTATTTTTGTTACCTGAGATGCTACCTTCATATGGAGTCCTCTGCAGTTTTTGCTTTGACCTCCACCATGATCGCCCATTCCCACCTCTCCTCGTGTGCGGTTTGTGACTGTGCCGGAGACTGCCACCTTGCCTGAATCTGCCTGCAAGTGCGATCACTTTCTAGAGCAGGGGTCTGTTCTAGGCTTGGATCTGTTTTGCCTGCTTAACCGAAGTACGCATGTGCTGCACTCTTGGCTGCTATCTCCTGTCCTTACTCCCACCATCCACGTTGGCATCTGATCACAACTATGCACACTCTCCTGACCCAGCACCCCCTATGCGCTCTCCCTAACTGCCCCAGTCTGCCTGCAAGTACGATCACTCTCTGGGGCAGGTGTCTGTCTATGTCTGGAACTGTATCGCCTGCTGAATTGAGGTATATGTGAGCTCCACTCTCGGCTGCTGTCTCCTGTCCATGTTCCCACCATCAACTTTGGCTCCTGATCGCTAATTTGCACACTCTCCTTGGCCCAGTACCCACTGTGCGCTCTCCCTAAACTGCCGATGATGATCCTTCTCTTAAACACATACAATTCCATTGCCTGATCTTTTCTTTGATCAAATGCTATAGTGCAATTGGGTTAAATATTACTAAGCTAACTTATGTTGTCAACATACCATCACACTTTTCCCCCTCTTACAACAACTGACCTTGATGCAGCCATCTTGCTAAGGCCTCCTATTGCTTTGCCTAATCACGTGTTCTTTCCGCCTGCTTACGACTACCTCACTGTCTAACCTCTTATCCTAAAATCCCCACGCCACGATCTCGCCTACTCATTGCAACATGGACTCCAGTTCAGACTGGAAAAGTCTGTCTCTAACAGCTTCACAATTAACTACCCAAACAACCTCTCCAAAAATGAGACCAAAAATCTGAAACACAGGGTCCTCAAGGCCAACCCTGAAACTCTCATCTCTGACCTGTACCTCTGCCCAAATAAAGGCAGTACTACGAGCAATCTGATCTTCTACACTAAAAGAAGAGGTCAGTGGAGAGCTACATTCCACTCCCTTCTTAGAATCACTTCAACAAAAAAATTCCCGCACAGTGTGTGACTTTTGGTCACAAAGTCTCCCACTTTCAGAGTAAATGCCACTATATACATCTACAACAATGGAACTATCCTTATTCAGGCCACCGATCACTGTCTGGACATTTTTGATGATAAGTTTACACTCTTTAAAAGATCTTTGATACCTAGCGTCTCCACTACTCAATCCTGGTATGAACCTCCCCCTCCCCCAACTCAGAAGGTCATTGAGCCCTCCTTTCCGAACCACAACCAGAGGACTGCTGCTCACAACCAGATCAACTCCCACTGCACTACAGCTTCCCAGACACCTTGCTCCCCTAACTTGCCTACCGTGGCATGCCCTGACCTGACCTTGACCAATATCTTCGTGCACATGTTCTCCCTCACTCGGACCACCTCCCTGCCATTTGCCCTATCCCCTCTCCCGCTAGTCCCTGCCTACATAACTCCCTCATTAGACAGCAGGCTTGCCCATGCACGAACGACACCAACTCCCCTTCCCCCGACCTTCCATACATTGACCTCTCACCTCATGCTCCAATACCTCGGAAAGGGAACTCTCCTCTAGTTGACTTCCCACACCTCTCCCATCCACCTCCCCCTATCTCCCCTTCACCATCCCCATTGACAAATCCCCCTCCTCACCTCAACGCGACGCATATTCCTCACTCTGATCCTGCTTCTAAACTCAAGACAATACACCACAAACTGCTAACTCTCAAAACTGCCATCCTTAAACTCATAAAGGCCACAGAAGAGCTAGCACATGATCTCTCTTCCAAAATGTCCACATGTGGTATTCCCCAACTCTCATCCAACATGCCTAAACTTGAGTCCCCGCATTTGATCCTCCTGAAACCCTCCACCCTTATCTCAAACACCACCCCCTACCCTAACGCCCCATCTCGACCTACCAGATCCTTAAATCCCTATCCAGAACCAGATATTCTCTCCCTACTCCATGGGTACACTTCCCCATACTCTGAAGATGATATTCTCTCCCTCCTTTAATCATACCTGGCCTTGCTCTATCCTCTCTAACACCCACTCTAATTGCTCATAACCCTATACTCCCTAAACACGGTAATTTAGAACCAATCCGCACCATCTCGCCCAACCCACATAGAATGCCCAGGCTTATCGCCAATACCATTAACGCCAATAACCTTCTGCAGACCCCCACCACTCACCCCACTGACACACTTCACAAATCTCATCTGAAAAGCTAGCTAATTAACTGCAGATCAGCTGTGAAACATGCCACAGACCTGGCAGATCTTATCCTAGCCCAAGACCTAGACCTCCTTATCCTCACAGAAAGGTGGCTCAACGACTTCCCTGGCCCGATCATTGAACTATCAGTCCCTCCTAGTCACAACATTATTAGACTCAACCGATCTAATAAATTGGGAGGTGGCATTGCCTGCATCTTACGCAACTCTCTCTCAGCCAAATAATCCCCATCTGCCAATCTCTCCTCCTGCGAATACCTCTGCATAGATACCTCCAGCTCTCTCAAACCTGTATGCAGCCTCCACATCTTCTACCCAACCCCCTGGTGATAACCTCCTTCTAATTGAACAGGTTATGGAAACCATCTCCTCCAACCTTGCCAGACTCTCACCCCAGATCTTCCTTGGGGACTTCAAACTCCATTGGAATGACCCACACGATAAGGCTGTCACAACACTCAAAAATGTCCTTATTGATATGTCTCTTACCCAATTCTGTGACACCTCCACCCACAAATTAGGCTCAACACTTGATCTCATCATCTCCAACCACAATTCCATTCAACTCGAATCCATTCTCCCCTGTGACTGGTCTGACCATCATGTTATCAACTTCCTGATAACTGAAAGCTGGAACCACAAATCTGGTCAACCACTCAAACTTAACCACTGGAAAAGATCGCTCCATACCACAAGCGTTCATGAGCTCATAGAACGATGCAATCTCTCCTTTTCCCAGCCCTCATACATGATTGACGTGCATGACCTTACTGAACATTATAACAACACCATGCTTTCTGCCTTGTATGATACGGCTCCCCTTCAACTAAAAATAATTCCCATTAAAGACTCCAAACCATGGTTCAAAGACAGACTTAATGCTGACAGATGCAGTCTTAGACTAGCTGAACGCAAGTGGAGATCCTCTCCCTCCGCAGATCTACTAAATTCTCTTAGATCACAAAGAAATAGATACAACAAACTCATAAGATCTACAAAATCCAACTTCTTTAAACATCAACTGGACAATGCAAAAAACCGCCTGAAATGATTTTTTTAGCTAATCAAATCTCATCCAATAACACTGCTAACAAATCTCAGCTCACAGCCTGCACACAACCAAACTGTGATGTGATGGCTGAATTCTTCCATGAAAAGACTAAGAAAATTGAATCAGACCTAAGGTCTGCTGTACTCACTCTTGCGTCCCCTCCTTACGACCCTGTCTCTACTCTCCTGCCCCTGCATCAGGTACTCTCACTCAAGAACAATGCCTCATGGAGTCATTTCACTCCCCTCAATGACATTTCCATCAACAACATTCTCTCCACCCTTCAACCTTCAAACCACTTCAATGACCCCCTCCCCCACAACTTCTTTAAGGAAATGATAGGTTCACTTGTGCCACTCTGACCCAAAATAATCAACGTCTCACTTCTTCAAGGTAATATCCCAGACTGCTTGAAGGCGGGCCTGGTGCTCCCTATTCTTAAAAAACTCTCGGCTGACCCGAATGACCTGAACAACTATTGTTCAATCACAAACATTTCCACCCTGGCATAATTTCTGGAGAAATGTGTTCATGAACAGCCCCGCAAACACATTGAGCAATTCCAGCTACTTGACTTATTTCAATCAGGTTTCCGCAGTGGCCACAGTATCGAAACGGCCATCACTCACATCACTCACATCACTCACATCATTGATGTCGCCCTCACTTTACTCAACCAAAATGAAACTTGCCTTTTAATTCAGCTCGATCTCTCATCTGCTTTTGACACTGTCAACCATGACAATCTTCTTTACCTACTGGAACACATAATGGGACTCTCTGGCACGTTCCTTAAATGGTTTGCATCTTTCCTCGACAATACAACCCAGAGAGTCAAATCCAACCAATCTCTCTCCAACCCGAGTCCTTGCACACTTGGCGTCTTCTAAGGATCCTTACTCTCCCCCACCCTCTTCAACCTCTTTCTGGAACCTCTGACTGTAATTCTTAAAACCTCCAACATGCAATATCACATATATGCTGATGACACCCAACTTTACATGAAAATCTCTTCCCCCGAGGACGTCATATCGCTCAATGGAACCCTTCTCAAAACCCTCAACTGGCTTACTTCCAGCCAACTCAAATTAAACGCCCTCAAGACGGAATCTCTCCCCATTGCACCCGCTAAACAATTCCCTACTGTGCTGCAATCTCTTTGTAACCTCACTGCCCTCAACTGCACTCCTCACATTGTTGAATCTCTGGGAGTTGTGCTAGACAAAAACCTAAACATACAAGGCCACATCAGATCTTCGACCAAAGGAGCGAACTTTCAACTCTGCATCCTAAGAAAACTCAAACCATTCATTCCACATGATAAATTTAAAGCGGCTGTACAAGCATTGGTCATCTCCAGGCTAGAATACCGCAGTGCCACTCTTTGCGGTTTGCCGAAACTCATTCTAGCTCCCATCAGTGCCTCTCTTAATGCAGCTACCAGACTCATCACGGGCTCTAAGAAGACCAATCACATCTCACAGGACCTGAAATCGCTTAACTGGCTTCCCTTTGAAGCTAGGATACAATTAAAGATTGCATGTATGACCCATAGAGCACTACACTTCAACACCCCACTTTACCTGACTAACAAGCTTGAGCTATCTGGTGGTTTCAGGTCCACAAGGAGCTCAGGCACTCTGCTGCTCAAGCCCAAGAAATATAATAAGCTTAAAACCTACAATCGCTCATTCTCTGGCATCGCACCGAGAATCTGGAACTCCCTTCCAGTGGAAACAAGACTGATTCCTTCTATTCTTGCCTTCAAAAAGGAATTCAAATCTCTACTACCGAAAAAACTCCTCTAATGAAAATGCGCTGATCTTGATGCTATGCTCCGACTTCCTGCAAATGACTGTTTATCTGATTTGCTCTTGATGTATATTGCCCTAATTGTCTCGCTCGCTACCTAATCTTATGTGAAGCGCTCTGATACCCACCTGGGTCATGCTTGCGCTATACAAAACTTTAAATAAATCTACACAGCCTGGTAGAGTACAACTTACATGCCACATATTCCGCTGGTTTCCGGTGGCAGGGTAGGTTGTAGTCTGAGCATTCTGGGACGCTGGACCAAAATTGGTATCCATTTTGACCACCGGTCACTGTTGCAAGTAATCTTAGACAACAGTTTAGGGTATCAACATGAATACGTGGTGTGTAAGTTGTACTCTACCACGCCTTTTCTTTTGGTATTCGGGGTTGACAGCTGGCAGTTGTTGTTCCTACTGGGATTGAGTGCAAGGAGGGCTGCTGAGTTGTAGCAGTGGGATGTCAGAGAACCAGGGTCCCGCGGTCGAGTTACGGACAGGTGTAGACGGGCTTCCACGCAGCAGCCACTATTAAATAGGGGAAGGGGGGGTGCAGCTGGGAGGCTGAAGCAGGAAACTGGCAGGGGTCAGGGCCGCAGGGGCAGCAGCGGTGAAAAACGAGCAGGGAGGGCAGGGACAGGAACAGAGGGTGAAGAGGATCAGGGGACTAAATAAACTAAAAAGAAATAAGGCAAATACAATTAAAATGAAAGCACCAGAGAATAACCACAAGGCCACAGGGACACAAGAAACAGACTCAAACCCCTACCTGCAGAGAGGTGGAATGGGCTGCAGTGGAGGCTCAGTCAGGAGCGCTGCATGGGCAGAGAGCTGGGTCTTTGACCAGGAGGTCAGAAGTCCTTCTCAGACATCCGCGCAGCGGCTGCCGTTAATTAGGGAAAGAGTGTGAGGGAAGTGCAGCTGGTAGGTGGGAGTGGGAAACAGGTGGGGGAGGGGCTATGTGAGCAGGAGCCGCAAAAAATGGGCAGGGAGGGCGGGGCCAGGAACAGAGGCAGAAGAGAATCAGAAGGCTAAATAAACTAAAAAGAAAAAAGTCAAATGAAACTAAAATTAAAGCAACAGAGAATACCCACAAGGACATAGGGACACAAGAGACAGACTCAAACCCCTACCTGCAGAGAGGTGGAAGGGGCAGCAGTGGAGGCTCAGTCAGCGGAGCTGCATGGATGAAGAGATGGGTCTTTGGCTTGCAGCATTTATTTAAATTTGTTTTTCTTTACCTATCATTCAGTAATGCTTAAGCTCACCAAAGTCTAATGGCTACTTTTAATTTATTATTAGCACCTTGGTTCTTTGGACCACTGGTACTTCATTAGTTTGATATATTGGTGCTTTTTGTACTTTAGCTGTTTAGCACTCTGGCTCCTTCAATATTAGGTGCTGTCTAGCTTAAGTTATTTAAGTACTTTTGATAGCTGTGGCATGTAGGTGGAGATGGAGGTGCATGTGTTGAAGCACTGAGAGCGATATATTATTAGGCTAATAGGCTATCAATTACTTCAAATACTTTTCCAAATACCCAGACTTTTGGCTTACGCATTGCACATCTGACTGGAGATTGTTGGTCTGTTTGTTCTTTTTGCAGTCATGTCACACATTCACAGATGGCTACAAAGCAAGTAAATACTGATATGATGGATAATGGACCCTGCCACATCCATGGACTTGCCTAAACTGCGAATACTGCCTTCAACATCAATACTATGAACCTGAACACAAGTGATAATTTGATCCCCACTGGCATTGCTATAGTTTTAATGTGCAAAATCTGGTTGTTGGTTGACTGAAGTGTGTGCCCTGGTCAAGCAAGTGCCATCCACAATCCCTTTCACTAAATTAACCTGTGCTTAACCGTGGGTTGCTTGACACTAAAAGCAGCAGGCTTAATTTAGAGGCAATGTGTAACGTATTTAGCAGCACACAAATAGTATCAAGTAAAAACATAACACAAGAAAAATCTCACACCAATTTAGAAAAATAGAGCAACTGTTAATAAGTTATTTGACACCAAAGCTAAAATAATCCAATCAGCAGAACCAGAGTTATGAATTGTTAAATATTTTAGTGAAAATAGTGCCAAAAATCATAAAGCTTCAAGTATGGATATCTGGTCGCATTGGACTGGCTCAAACTGACAAGTCCACACTAACAGCAATGGAGGTCAGTTCATCTACAGCCACCAGATTTATCCTGCTAAAAGTGTTAACTTCTCCAATCAGTGCCAAGAGTCCAGTTCAGAGTAGATAGGGCTGCAAGGAGCAGGGAGAGCGCTGCTGGAGGCTTATGGAGTAGAGCAAAGATCAGGCAAGCCATCCTGTAGTTGTAGCGGATGGGTGCTACTGGAGCCTTGCATTGGTGGTCCTCAAAAGCAGTTGATGCTGTAGCACATAAAAGCAGCTGCCGGAGTTTCTTGCTGAACTGCAGCATAGGCGAAGAAATCTTGGCATGAACAGGCATGTTCATGGTAGGGGTGGGAGGACATTTCCGTTCCGCCCACAGAATATGTGAAAATTTGTCCCTTCCGCCTTCCGCAAAGAAAGCGGAAAAACAGGGACATTTTCCGCATACTCGGGGGCGGAAAGGAAGGTGGTCGCCCACCGCCCGCCCGCCTCCCGTCTGCAAAATTAAACAGATTAAAGCCTGAAATAAGATTTAAAACACTTACCTTATCGCGGAGACATCTCTTCCTGGTCTATCGCGCCTTCTTCTTGAAACTGTGCATGCGCGGGAGCCTGCGCATGCGCATTCCTGGCGAGGCTGCAGTTAAAGGTCTGGGACATGTATTAAGGTGCTACTTAAGTGGGAGGCACAATAAGTGCTGCAAACCGAATGGTAGCTTGTAATTTACAGGCCCAGGGTATATAGTATACCACTCTACAAGGCACTTATGTGTAGATTAAATATGTCAATTGGGTATAAGCCATTTTTACATGGTTTAGTGGCGTTAGCATTAGCACCTTATCACTGGTTAGCAGTAGTAAAGTGCACAGAGTTCTAAGGCCAGCAAAACAAATTCAGCACATAGTGGAGTATAAAAGGCAACATGTCTGGAAGTGTCCCTGCACAGAGGGCCAGGTCCAAAACTTATTGTCCACCAGAGTGCTGATTCCAACTTAAGTCATAGGTCCTGGTAACCACAATAGCAATAAGGCTGGCTTGAACCCACTAATAAAAACCAATGCAGTTTTCTTTGAGTCAAATATCAGCTCTCCCTGACCTGAAATGCTGTGAAATCATCAAACTGCAGGGGGAACACGTTACACTTGCCGCACAGAACCGTCTTCAACATCAAAGATGACAAGATAGAACCGATTGGGCATTGAAGGTTTTCATACAGACTAATGAGAGTTAACAGGAGTGTCTACCTGCTGAGACTCTGAGCCTGGCATCAGATCTTAGAGCACATGCACACATTTTTTACCCTAGCACACTTGAAACTGGTTACATTACTTCACCATACGTATACATTGAGATATGAGGGAGGACTTGGGTGAGCACAAGTTTTAGTCAATACCTATGTGATACTGACTAGATACCTATGATTAAGAGGCTCCGCAGAACATGCTCAAAAGTGTGATTTACTATGGTTTTTTAAACATTTTGAGCAGCTTAATTAAATTGCTTCAAGTTATATTTTCTCCACCTTTTTCCTACCTGCTATTGTGTTGAGATGTAAAGAAAAAACAAGATTATATTGAGAGGCCTCAAGCCATTGCAGAACTCTGTGGTTAGATGGGGAGACATTAAGTGTCGCAATCACTACTAAAAAATATCCTTTGTTAAAGCCTTCTTTTTAATATTTTATCCCAGCAAACAGGAACAATTCCATTATGGGTCAATTGCAAATCTATAATGTAGCTGATGCAAGTGGCCCTGGGCACTATATTGTCTTACTTTAAGAGAACTTGCACACATTTTAAGGAAAATAGCCACTGCAATCATTTTTGCACAAAATAATGTGCCCTTCGTAGCATAATCTCCCAAACAACCGATAGACCAGAGGGTAAATCTGATTGCTGGGTGCTCTTCTGAGAATCGCCCCAGTGTAGAGAATAAAAACGTGTCCCCATCAATACATAAAAAATTTAACTGAGACAGATTTTAATCAACTCATGGATTCATTATGGAAAATAATGGTCAGTGAGGCAGCTTACCAGCTCTGTGCGTTTGAAAGGTACTAAAATAGGGAATGGGTGATTGTGAGTTTGGTGGTTAACACTGAGGGGGAGATTTACTATGATTTTGCACAGTATGTGCATCACAAAAGTGATGCACATTGGCGCAAATTTTTTTTTTGCCTATTTATTTTTCAGCTGTAAACTTGTTTAGCACTTGAAATAGCAGAAAAGTAATGTGACACAGTCCATGGCGCTGCTTCGCATTACTTTGTGCCATGGGGGGCCTACAAAGGGTGGAGCATGGGTGTTCCCATGCAACCACCCAAGGATTTTCCCGCTAAAAGCAATTTACTAAGTACAGTAGATTATGTTTAGCGAGAGAAAACTGCACCCTTTTCAAGTAGCATTTATCCTACCTTGTCCGACTTTGCATGCATGCTGTTCTGTGCAGAATGCATACAAAGTGGGCAAAATGTGCATTTTATTTTATCACAAAAGGGTACCCTTCCTATACAAAACCCATGCTAGACAAATGCACACAACCTAGCGCTATGTGCTAAGGTGTGTTCTTGGCACACGGCCACTGTAATCAGTGATGAGGCAGGGGAAAGGGGAGGTGAGAGCCATATCTCTGAAGATATGGCACTCTCCTGCTCCCTTCCTGTCACACAATGCAGCACAGCCTCACAGGGGACTGAGCTCCGTGAATTTATGGTTAATCCCCCCCCCCCCCCAAATGTTTTTCTAGTCCACAAAGTGGGTAAAAAGTGTTTAGTATCCTGGCAGAAAAGCATCCTAGTGGCAGACCTCAAGGGGACTCGCAACCTGTGTCCATGTTGAACTGAAGGACACTGTAAATTAAATGAACTACAACCATCAAGTTATTCAGCCATTGCTAATTCGTTTTAAGATTGTTAAGAGACTGATTGTTTTCAATCTTTACAGTACAGGCATGAAGCACAAAGTTTCCACACCCAGGCACAGTACCCTTGATTTCCGACTCTCTCCAAAACCTTGGTGAGGCAAAAGGAGTCCTATTAAAGTAGTTCTTGGTAATTTCATACATTCTGATGACACACCTCTATTTCAGCGGAGGATGATGATCTGGTTAATGACTCCCCTCCAATACCTGGCAGTCGTATGCAACCCCATTTGAGTGTTGGCCCCAGCTTGCTCTGGTAGCTTTCTTGCATGCCTTACAACAGCAGGTCTGACTCTGGTTTCATCAGGCAATGCACATTTAACAATGGGGTGACTAAAATCATAACTGACTGTATTATGATGGACCACTCTGACTCGTGGTAAAAGATCTAGCTCTGTCTTGGTTTTCAGGTGTGTTGTCAAAGAGAACCTTTCACACATCACTTCCAACTTTTGCTTTATCAGCTAGACATTCTTGCTCTGGTTTTCTCCAACTCTTCATGCTGTCTGATTTGGAACTCATCCTCTACATGATTCTCTTGGCACTTCTAATTCAGCTCTTTTAGTTTAACCTGTTTCGCTATGCAGATGACATGCAAATTATTATGAAGCTATCTGTAGATGCCTGTCAGAATGCTAATTACCTTCATTGCTGTTTCACAAGCGTCCAACCCTGGATGAAACCTAACAATGTGAAATAAAACGGGGAAAAAGAAAAATTGTCTGCCCCATTGAAGCATATCCTTTCTGGAAGCTTTCTTTTTGGATTAGTGCTCTGAGTCTCCTCTCATGTCTCCTGTAAAGAACCTGGGCATTAAAATTGATCCTTCCCTTGCATTGACTGAAAAGGTTTAATCTGTGGTCAAGTCTTGTGTTTTCAACTTCACTTTCTGCAGGTTATTATTTCCTTTTCCCACAATGTCCAGATATTGAAATAATTTAGAGTAAGCTCAAATGGATTACTGTAACTCTACCTTGAACTGCTAACCTCTGAGATCCACAGGTTGCAGTTAATACAAAATGACACTGCAATGAATGATCTCAGCATTTGACCGAGAGACCATATCTCGTCTGCTGTGGTTCACATAATTGGCTGCCTGTAAAAGAGCACATTTGTTTCACATCAAAGTGCCTGGTACCTACATTAACTTTTTCTCCCCAGTTATCTTCATTATACCAGATGTTTCTGGTGATTGGGTACTGTCCCAAACCCTTCTTAAGGTCAAAAAAGATATATTTCTTGGACATTCCTAGGTTTCATCAAAAGACTGTCGATGGGAGTGGGAATTCTACTGCAGCTGCCATTAAATTGATTTGTTTGTCATCATAATCTCACCAATAATCTAGTCTTTCAAATTTTCAGAAAATCTTGCCAGCTGGGTTCTTAACACCCTATTAAGTAGCAGCATAGCCTTTTTCCATTATGCTACCACTCTTATTTACTGGGCCCTTACGATTTGCTAGCATCAAGAAACAAAGGGCCACCTTCAATTGCCCTCCGGATTGCAAGTTGTAATCTGGGCTGGATGTCCTGTGGTGGCTGGCCTACGTGATGCTTTTCAAAAGGCTCATAGGAGGCTGTAAAGTCCTTGCTGTGATGGAACTGACGGTGCAAAAAGACCGGCGCACACCATGTGCCGCCTGCATATACCCCCAGGGCCCAAGGCACCAGCAGGCCTATGGAACCCTCTAGGTTTCCTCACCGTCACTATTTTTATGGTGGGCTCACAGCCGTGAAAATGAGGGTAGTGACAAGTGAGGAAACTCATTATATGCTTGGCAGTGCCACAGTGGCACCCCCAAGCATATTGTGAGCTCAGACTGCTGTGCCACCACAAGGGATCACGGATCCCTGGCAGTTGCAGCTATTCTCTGGAGGCCCACCTGCAGTACTTGTAATTTGGCGATCAGACCGCTGGTGTGGCAGTCCCTGATCGCCACTGCATCTTCACCGCAAGTTTGGTGGTCCCATGGACCGTCAAACTCGTAATATGGGCCAAAGTATTGAGTATTTCTAAATCCAAAACCTAAACCTATTGATTGCATTTCTGGCAACTGCAATACCATCTCTAGATTGCTGTTCTACAGTAATTGTAAGTTGGATTCAGGAGAATAATGTCCTCCACTGGTGACACGTAATGGAGAAGATGATTTTACTTATGAGTACCAATGCTCATGACTAACTAAGTGAAGTTTGAAGTTACTGAAATATTTAGATAACTCAAATTTTTCTGAAGTACCAACCTTTAGATTCAAACCTTTGCATTTTGGCATTTCATAAAGATATTCTTTTTCAAGACATACTGTATTGATGAGATTTTTGGAATAGGTGGCGAGGGGATGGATAGGTATGTGAAAGTCAACCTGATTGACTGTGAAATCTGCAACAAGAGTAAATCTAATAATCAATATTCCACATGACAACATCATCTGCTTTAGTCACCACTTTCATGGCATTGCATTTGTAATACTACAGCCACATTACCCTCCCACTCTTAGTAATATCTTTGTTAATGGAGAAAAAATCCATCTTGAATGCACCTTGCCAATTAATAATAGCCAAATGTCATTCACCCTGGTTTTTAACTAAAGAACATAATAATTACTGTGCAGTTTTCCTTTCAAATGGGGTGTAAAAATGCTGACTTGAAAAGTGTTAAAACGAGATTTTTATTAGTGACTAATTTGTCTAGATTAGGACTTCAAGGTAAACTGAAATCTCAACATTAATACTGATCCTTCTACTACTGTTACTACTGCTACTACTACTGCTACTACTACTACTACTATTACTAATAACTATATTACTAGATACAACTTTATTAGATATTTAGATAATTATGTTATTTCCTGGGGATCAGTATAGGATAATAAATATACTTTAAATGCACCAGTAAAACTTTTTTAAAAGCGAGGGAAGTTGAGATAATTGTGAAAATGTAAACTAATTCCAGAAGAAGTATATTGACAACAAGCCCCTGACCGGTTCAAAACCCAATTAATCACTACCAGTGCACCCACAAAATTGTGAGTTTCCACAAAAAATATATTCACCTTTGCCCTTACCCACCTCAACTCAATAATACTCGTGTTTTTTTTAAAGTAAATTAATATTGCAGAGATTTATTTGCATGAATATTGCAGCATCTGTCTTCAATTTGACAAACTAATTGTTAGACCTGTCAGCCATAGGGTGCTCTTCCCTCAAACTTTATTCCTCTGCCCTCCATTTTGTTTTGCTGAAATTTGTTTTTGTTGGCCTTAGGACCCTGTGCACTTTAGTGCTGCTAATCAGTGCTAAAATGCGAGTGCTCTCTCCTCTTAACATGGTCAAATTGACTTACACATAATTGGCATGTTTAATTTACTTATAAATCTCTTGTAGAGTGGTAATACAGGGGGCCTTTACATTAAATGTTACTATTGGCCCTGCAGCACTTCTTGTGCCACCCATTTAAGTTGCCTGTTTAAAACATGTCCCAGGTCTGGCATTGCAGCTGAATGCAGTTTTAAACTGCCAATTCAACCTGACAATATACAATATAACCCCCTTGCCCAGCCAAATCAAATCAAATCAAAAGACCTTTATTCAAATTTCATAAAATTCATAAAAGCAACAAATACAATTCAATCGTCCCATGATCTCTTTACAAAACAATTTACGATGATCAAAATTTAAAATTGTTACAGCTCTCATACATCAAATTTCATGGGTTTTCCATCATTTTACGGGCACGGGTTGTCAGTTTCAAAAAAGTGCTAGTGCGAAGGACCAGTTCATCAGTGTCCAAAGAAAGCAGCATTAGATAGGAGTCCTCTAAAGAAAGGGGTCTTCGTTTTCTAAAGTATGATAATAAAAACCATTTGATATATTTGAAATAAAATTTACACAAGAATAGAAAATGCAAATCATTTAGTATGCTCATTCCATCACAGGGGCAAGTTTTAAGATGTGATCACTGATAAAGACCCAAGGGGAAACATAATAAGAATGTTACCGTGCCAGCCCTTAGGCGAAACAGCAACGATCTTTCCCAATTGGTCATAGGCAGGGTAAGATATAGTGGAGATGGTTGCCTAATCAATTCATTACCCATATAGGTCACAATTGATGTTTTAAGTGATTCAATTCCCATTCTTTCCAAGTTGTAAAGTGCGTATAACCCCTTGCCAAGACTTAAATTCCCTTTATATTGCTTATAAATCCTCCCTAATTTAGGTCCAAGTTACCCCAAAGGGCAGGGTGTTTCGTAATTAAAAAGTTGAACACATACCTTTAAGTTTAACATGTCCAGTAGAGAAAAACTCAAAAACTAGGGACCTTATTTATGAAGGCCTTGCGCCGCCGGTGCGTCACTTTTTCCCATGTTAAAAATTACGCACCGGCGGCGCAAGGCCTTCATAAATCTGCCCCTAGTTGTTTACTATTGTGAGGCCTACCTCTCCAATAGGATGACCGTGGGTTGCCTAAATACATTTAAAAAAGGTTAACCTTTGGTTGGGAATAGATAAGTATTTCATAATGTAAGAAGGTGCACCAGCAAGAAGTACAGTTGAAGTATGAATTTCAAAAATGCTCCCTATTATTTATCTTCAATAAAAAAACTTTAAGTTCCAGCCAACGCATTTCGTTCCATATACTCATGGAACTTCATCAGGGATGAAATTAATCACACAAAACAATGACATCAAAGACCATACTCCAAAAACCATATTATCGATGAACATAACTCTCACATTAACAAATACATTAATACACATATACATTTATAACTTATTAATAACTGTGAGAACGTAAATTTCATGAACAGATTCTTATCATGGAATTACCACCTAGCACATAGGCTGAAACATAGAAACACTAAAAACACAACCTCAATAGGGACCTCAAAAGACAAACAGCTCAACTTTACAGATCGCCAAATCAAAACTAAAAAGACTAATACATAGATTGTTAACAGGACATGTATACTACAAACATTGAATAAATGAAAATATCATAAAGAACAACAGATATGTGCAAATATTTAGATCCTCACAGTATCATGTCCATGTCCCGCTGCACATGAAAGAAATACATACAAGACTATTTATCATAGCCTACATAGCTCATACTTATACATCAAAATGTTCTTTATAAGGCAGTTCTCACTTCCATGCCGTGTGTGGTGTTTATTCTGTATGTTTATATAATTACGTTTAACTCGTTACTCCATCCATATGATAAGATGTAAAAAAAATCCACAGTGAGTCGTTAGTCTATTTAGTGGCTTATGGCTAAGAGCAAAAACATTCACCAGGCCCCATATTTAATACCTATTTAAAAAACACACACTATAATTAGGCTCTGTTATAACAGACCAACCGATATCACATAAGTAATTCCAAACTCCCAAAAAATAAAAATCCCCCACATCATGATGTTGAGAATTGAAGGAAGCAGAAAATGTAAATATATAATAAGTGAAATGAGTTATATGAAAGGGTAGTATGGCATACTCCCCATATTAAAAGATTTAAATAAATAAATAAATATGTATTTGTAAAGGGCGTCTGGCATCTGACTCACCCTTACGGGTCTCAAGGGGCAGGGGGCCGTTGTGGAAATTAAGTGAGCTATTGCCCAGAGTCACACGGTGCTGAGCTGAGCTGGTGCCTGAGTCGGGGATCGAACAGTGAACCCTGTGCCCAGTGAACCCTGTGCCCCGAAGTCAGCTGCCCTGGCCACTGCACCACAGCGCTAAGAATTTGAATATATGCCATATACAATGGGTTATATGAAAAAGTAATGTGGGAAGCTCCTCATGTTAAAAGATGTCTACTCTGTGGGATATTGTGGTATGCGCTCTAGTCTATGCGCGTATACGCGATGACGCGGCACGCACTAGACTAGAGCGGATAGGCGGCGCATGCGCAAGAGACGGAGAGTAAAGGCGCGAATGCTAGGAACGGCAGTTGGCGACCGGAGCTTGGCAGAGTTAGACGCTCGGCGCCCTTAGCTCGCAATTTATTGAAATGATTTAATAAACCTGGGTTATATATAATAACCTGCCTCTGTGTGTCCTGTGGGGATAAATACAAACATTACAGTGGCGACGAGGCTGGGACCCGGACACCACCAGGTGCAGTGGACGACAGCAAACACCCCCACAGCCACACTCACGAGTCAGCAAGGCAAATCACCTGCAAGGAAGAGCAAAGGGCGTGGCAGCAGCGCAGCAGCACGGCACGAAACCGAACACCAACCTTACAAGCCAGGTTAGTGTGGCCCAAGACTCCAGGAGCCCCCAGGCAGCAACCTGGCAACCAAGGGAGACTCCCCCAAGCCAGAGGAAGGGGGGGAGAGTGCACAGACTGCGCACAGTGCGAGGGACAATACCCCAGGGAGCCCAAGGGGCCAAGGTGACACGGCAGAGAGCGCAGGAGCGTCTGGTGAACCCACCCAACGAAGGGCCCAGGAAGGTGAACCTAGAGGTGAAGAAAAAATGGCGAATCAAGCGTCAGCCCTGATGGCACCAGTCCCGTTCCTACCTAGACCAGGTGAACCCCAACTAAAATGGGAAGACTGGAAAGATTATTTCCTCAATTACATAGAGGCTCTTGGAGATGAGAGTGAAGGTGAATACACGCCGGAAAGGAAAAAGAGACTGTTGCTCCACAACTTAGGCCCGGAAGGGGTGAGGGTGTTTAAGAACCTGGTGCCCAAGGAGAGGGGTGCAACGGAGACGGATGTTTTTGTGAATGCCCTGGACGACCTGGACAGCCATTACCGCCCAGCGGTTTGCGTCTCGATAGACCGCTATAACTTCCAACAGCGAAAACAGGAGGCGGGAGAGTCCATTGATGACTATGTGGCAGCCCTCCGTCGGCTAGCGATCACGTGTAGGTATGGGAACCTGCAGGATGAATACATCAAGGACCAAATTGTAATGCACACCACCAGCAGAGCAGTTCAAGACAAGCTATGGGCAATGAACGAGACAACCCTTAAAGAAGTTGTGGCGATGGTCAAAAAGGCGGAAATGTCGAAGAGAGGCGCAGACGCGGCGAAAAGGGAAAGTGGGCCGAGACAGATGATCAACAAGATTGATGAGGCACCACAATCCAGCAAACCCAAAAGCAATTACGGAGACCCGAGGAAGGATATAAGAGGGTCTGGGAAACAGATGGCTCGCTCCGGCCCGGGAACAAAATTCGCGTGCTACAGATGCGGCAGTGCAGCACACGCGGCCCAGGACAGGCGTTGTCCCGCGTTCCGCGCCAGGTGCTCGTTCTGTGGGTTGACTGGTCACTTCGAAAAGGTCTGCCGGAAGAAAGGGACGAAGTCCACTGTTAAGTGCATCGATGCGGCCACGGCCAACGTAAGTGAGGAAGACGATTTGGATGAGGATGATCTGGTCCTGTGCATAGAGGATCAAGTGCTGGACGTGTCCGGGAGGCGAAGAGATAAGCCCCGCACCGACATGCTCATCGGGGGCGTCAAAGTACATGTGGCCGTGGATTCAGGGTCCCCCTGGACCATTGTACAAAGGTCGATATGGGAAGAGGACTTCGCGCCAGTCATAGGACCTGACCTAATGCCGCCGGACATCAGACCCATCTCGTATACCGAGAATGCCATCCCCCTGGTTGGGTGCAGGGACCTGGAGTTCGAATTCAGAGGACGGTCAGCCACGTGCACCCTGTATGTAGCAGAAAAAGGCCCGTCGGTACTGGGATGGAGAGATGCAGGTGATCTCGGCATCATACTCAATCCTGGGGGGAAAGAACAGATTTTGCTAACAGACGAATGGCCCCTCTCGAAGGAGGAAGACTGGAAGGCAGCATACCCCAAGGTATTTGAGGGCACGGTTGGCAAACTGGACAAATTCGTACATAAGATGGTCCTCAAGGAGGGAGCAGTACCAGTGGTGCATAAGGTCCGGAACATACCGATGTCCACGAGTGAGGCGGTGCGACAAGAACTACTGAAGCTAGAAGAACAAGACATCATCGAGCCAGTGGACAGTGCGGAATGGCTATCGCCCTTGGTAGTGGTCAAGAAGCCCAATGGCAAGGTCAGACTCTGCGTGGACCTAAGGGTGCTCAACAAAAACCTCATAGTGGAGAGGTTCCCGCTCCCGAGAATAGAGGAGATGCTGGCTAGGACAAAAGGCATCACCCACTTCTCCACCATAGACCTGACGTCTGCGTATTACCAGATAGAACTGCATCCGTCGAGTAGGAAGTACACAGCCTTCATAACGCCCTTTGGATGCTACCAATTCAGGAGAATGCCGTTCGGCTTAGCATCCGCTGCGGCTGTATTCCAAAAGCTGATGCACAGGTTGTTTAAGGACATCTCGGGAGTGCAATACTTCCAAGACGACATCCTAGTGATGGGCTCCGACAAAAGTGAGCACGATAAGAAACTACATCGAGTGCTGGGAGTGCTGCAAGGCAAAGGATTGACGGCGGAATGGAGCAAGTGTAGAATAGGGTCCCGCTCTGTGACCTACCTGGGGCACGAGATAGGGACGCATGGCATATCGCCAAAAGAGCAAAATGTGAAGGCAATAAAGGACGCCAAGGCCCCAACTACCAAAGAGGAAGTGCGGTCATTCCTCGGAATGGCCGAGTATTACAGCCGGTTTGTCAGACATTTTGCCACTAGAACGTACAGGATGAGACAACTAATCAGAAACAATGCAAAATTCGAATGGGATGCAGAAGCCCAATCCGAATTCGAGTCCATTAAAGACTGTATCAGCCATGCCATCCCATTGCAAGGGTATGTCCCCACCGGCAAGACTGTGGTGACAACAGACGCAAGCGACAAGGGCTTGGGGGCTGTCTTGGCGCAAGAAAGGGAAGATGGAGCCAAGGAAACGATCAGTTTTGCATCCCGGGCGCTGTCCCCGACGGAACAAAGGTACAGCGTAATTGAAAAGGAGATGCTGGCGGTCACGTGGGCGTTGAGCAAGTTTCGTCAGTTCATATGGGGCACGAGATTCAGACTTCAAACGGATCACAAGCCACTCATCAAAGTGTTGACATCATCGGGCCATGACACCGCCACCCCGAGAATAGCGAAAATGACCTTGAAGTTGCTAGACTATACTTATGATGTAGAATATCTTCCAGGAACGCAGAACAAGGTAGCTGATTACCTCAGCCGGGCAGCCGCAATGGAGGAGGCGCCGGGTGAGACCCCGGACACAGAGGAGATGGTTGCCAGCATGGAGGATCACGAAATGTCAATCAGTGCACAGGAATGGCAGGCGGCTTACGAGCTCGATGAGGAAAAGATGGAAATAAGGAAACACCTTACCGTGGGGTGGCCGGACAAGAAGAAGCTCAAGGAGGGTGTGCGACGATTCTATGAAATAAGAGAGGAATTGTCCCTGAGTGACTCGGGGATATTCTTGTACAGAGGGGAGAAAGTGGTGCCCCCAGTGACACTGATACCCAGGCTGCTGACATTGCTCCATGAGGGGCATTTGGGCATTGTAAAAACCAAGGCGTTGGTCAAGCAGATGTATTGGTGGCCAGGAATGGATACCCACATTGAGAGGCAAGTGCGGGAGTGCGGACAGTGCCAAGGAGCGGATAAGGTGCTTCGCCCACTCAGACCAGCTCTGGGGAAGTTCGACACCCCGCAAGGCCCCTGGGAAGAGGTGGCCATTGACATTCTGGGGCCTGTGCTGGACAGCAGAGGTGTGAATAAGTACATCTGTGTGATAATTGACAAGTATTCCAAATGGCCGGAAGTGGACATACAAGAGTCGATGGACACGGAGACGATCCTTAAGTTCCTAACCTCGGTGTTCCTCAGAGAGGGAATACCCAAATCCATTCTCAGTGACAATGGACCGCAATTTGTATCGGACAAGTGGAGGAGATACATGAAGAGGAATGGGATCGAGGTGAAACACACGGCTGTGTACCATCCAGCTTGCAACGGCCAGGTCGAAAGGTTTAACAGGGTGCTCATGGGCTCCATTCAGGCAGCCATATCGCAAGGAAAAGACTGGGAGGTGGAAGTAATGAACATGCTGTGGGCCTACCGGATAACGCCCTCGGTGGTGGGGTATAGCCCATTCCAAGTGCTTAGGGGACGATATCCCTTCACCCGGGACAATGTAGCATGGAGGGAGAAGACCATCACCAGCAAGTGGTCCCCAGCGGTGGTGCAACACAATCTGGAGAAGGCACAGAAGATCTATGCAGCCCACTATGACAAGCGACGCAGCACGAAAGACACGGCGTTGGAAGAAGGGGAGTGGGTTAGGATCAAACTCCCCACTCTGCAAAAGAAAGGCGAAAGTAAATTTAGCCAGCCGCTACAAGTCAAGGAGGTGCGTGGTAGGGCGGCTCTCCTCAGTGACGGAAAGGTCTGGTCGCAAGACCGCATGGCCAGAGTCAACAAAATATTAGTCTGGCCCAAGGCTGAGGAGGGAGAGAGTTGCAGGAATCACCAGGAGGCCAGAGCCCTCTCGGAGCACGGCACAGACAACTACGAAGAAGGTGCAGGCGATGACAGTGAAGCGGAAGTCCGGGGAGCCAGGATCTCCGACGGCGGTGACGTACAGGCGAATGCAGAGCAGAGAGCAGATGCGAGAGAAGCTGGGGTGTCCCGAGGAGAGACAGAAGAGGGAGAGAACATGCCGGTAAGACACACCCGCAGCGGAAGGGCAGTTATCGTGCCCTCTCGCTATAGAGACTTTGAGATGGAAGGACACTAGCTTGTTGCTTCCCCCCTGGGTGCCCCACCAAGACACTTTCACAGTTGGAGGACACTCAACCTTTTGGGGGGGAACGTCTTAACCTATGTTTTCATTAAAGGGGGGAGATATGTGGTATGCGCTCTAGTCTATGCGCGTATACGCGATGACGCGGCACGCACTAGACTAGAGCGGATAGGCGGCGCATGCGCAAGAGACGGAGAGTAAAGGCGCGAATGCTAGGAACGGCAGTTGGCAACCGGAGCTTGGCAGAGTTAGACGCTCGGCGCCCTTAGCTCGCAATTTATTGAAATGATTTAATAAACCTGAGTTATATATAATAACCTGCCTCTGTGTGTCCTGTGGAGATAAATACAAACATTACAGATATAAATCACACTAGTTGCCCACAGAAAAGCGGCTTTGGATAATAGCACCTTCGTAATATTAGGAGCCTTAGCGGACCACTTCATAAGCTGTTCATTCACCATGATAAGTTTCAATAAAATGCTCAGAAAGGCCACTTTAAATAATATATTCCTCTGAAATATCTGAACCGTTTGGTAACTGTAATAAGTATCGACATGAGATAGTCCAGCGGTCTGGTTTGGAAATGCCACACTCCCGTTTACTAAAGTTACTCCCACTGACGTCAGAGCTCGGTCAGATAATGCGACCCGGAAAGATATTATACTAACAGTTTCCTCACACTAGGGAATACTTCGGGCGACATCTTTAAGTCTGTTTCTTATAACCATCTCGATCATAAAGACGAGTTTGCCACAGATTTATATGTTAGAATGAACTAAGGATATTCCAAATGAAAAATTCAACTCATAAGAAATTTAGCAAAAAACCTTATAAACAAAATATTTTAAATATACCCATACCAGTCTTACCATAGAATAATATAACGTGCACCGGCCATCTTGAAATATTAATCGATTCGAGTTTAGTTCCCTAGAAATATTAAATCAAAATATTCTAAATGGACACATAGTGCCCCTAAGGGAATATATAAACACAGTAAATAAATAATCCTCAATTCGATAATAAGGCCCTAAAAATGCAACGATTATAGTTGATTATATTCCTTGTTATTCACTCATGATTTACACACAGCGACCATCATAAATTATATCTTCAGTCCAAGTGCAAATTACTGACCAAAGATCATACTTTTGGGACACCTATGCGGGATGTCTCGCCTACAAGTGTAGGGGGCAATTGAATCTATTACCTCCAGGGATTATCGTTTCTTCCAGTGTATACATCAATTTCAGTCATCTAAGCATTTTATGTTTGGTGGTCTGAGACATTTTAGACTTAGATTTTAAGTTACAATTTGTAAACTGCCAATTTTAGAAAGTTGGCATTTTCCTTCCCTGTTTGGTGACTGAAGCCTTCCCTGTGTCACATGAGTGGGTGTAGTTGGTAGTCAGACTGTGTTTATTCCTCTCAGTCATACAATAGAGGCAAGGGTGGGAGGAGGGTGGGAGGAGGAGCTGGCCAAGGTGCATCACATGTCAGCCTGACTATGTGGTATCTCTTGCTACATTTTTCTCTGCAGCAGCAAATCATGTTTAGGAGTCCTTCACCAAAGAGGGATCCGGCCTCCTGGAACTCTCCTCGGCTAGCCTCTAAACCTTGTTCCACTGGAGATTTTTTACTTCCAAAAAAGAGACTAAGGACCTGATTTAGATCTTGGTGGATGAGTTTCTTCACCACAACGGTGACGGATATCCAATCGGCCGAAATGTAAATTCCATTATATCCAATGAGATTTATATTTACACGTACGAGATATCTGTCACCGTTGTGACAGAGTAACCTGTCTGCCAATATCTAAATCAGGCCCTAGGTCTGAATGCAGAAATCTCCACCACATCTTCCTTCAGCGGCTTTCCAATGATAAATCCTCCTTCTCAGACACCACCCTTAGCCTTACCCTGCTCAAAATTCTGACTGGGCCCAATCCACTTCTTCTATCTGTCCCTGGGCTCCATCGCGGTCAGCCTTTTTTTTCAGCTTTGACTTTGACCTAGTCTTGCATGACTGGATGTCAACAATTGGTGCTGTGATCTAGTAGGTGCTAGTTTTTGCATTGAGCTTTGAAAAATCAAAACTCTAGTTTTACTGATTGGATGTGTTAGTCGTTTTGGTTTCAAATGATTTATTAAAATAGATTGATTTTTAATGTCTTCTGTCTACTCTTTTTTACTGTTTGTGTGATGCTTAAATACTCTACACATTGCTTCTAATTTAAGCCTGGCTGATTTTTGTGCCAAGCTGGCAAGTATTGAGCACACATTACTTTAGTGACTTTTTCGTTCACCCTGGCAGGGATTGTGGCTGTTGCTTGAATAGGGATCACTTCCCATTCAATCAACCACCTACTTTCTCACACCAATACACTATATTGTTTATTAAACCCCTTAGGTGCAATGCTCCTTTATTGTGAGCCCCATTAATATAACTTTCCCAACAAAGTAAGTAACCTTTACATAATGTTTGTAAATCAAGACACACTGTTATAATATGAAACAGCCAACTAAGCTTAATTTTTTGACTTGCTCCATTTTTGGTTTGCCATAATGTTCAGAAATATCAGTTCCTTAAAACAATTGTTCCCTAAAGTAAGCCGTTAAACATTCCGAAGGTTTGAAATTGAAATTATATAGCCTTTACCATCATTGACAATTAATTGAAATAATTGTGTTATTTAATTTTCTGTAATTTCCATCATTTGCACATTTTGAGGATTTCATTAAAAGGCAATAAATCCCTTACCATTCATGGGGCAGGAATCGAAACCCAAACATATGTTTAGTCAAACTGAGTGCGCTTGTGTTAAGGTAATTCCAATTCTTATTGATGGATTTCTTCATAGCCATTGAGAAACTACAGAAAGTGCTAACAAATGTCAATCTCTCAGCCCCAAGAATGAGATGAAAGACAACCAAATAACTTTGTGATCACTCCTGAGAGTAAGAGGATATTTCCCATGCAAGTCATTGCAGTGTGTGTTCTCTTACATGACATTTATAACTATACAACTGAGGTTCCACATGGAATGCATAAGCGTTAAAAGTATCCCAATAAATAATAATTAGGGGTGTCCTTTCCAAACCGGACCTACTAAGCCTGGGGTGGCTTGCTTTACCTCCTTTCGCCAGCGGGACCCTGCCAGCTGTCTCCCCCCGCCGCCGCAGCCTCTGACACCATGCTGCGGCCCCTGAGCGGGGGAGACTACAATCCCCAGCGTGCTTTTTGGCAGGAAGCCGCGAGAGCAAACTTCCGCGCCTGGAGGCGCTTCAAAGTCCCTCACCAGTCTCGGGGGAGAGGGCGTCCTTTCCAAACTGGACCTGCTAAGCCTGGGGTGGCTTGCTTTACCTCCTTTCACCAGCGGTACCCTTCCAGCTGTCTCCCCCCGCCGCCGCAGCCTCTGACACCGTGCTGCGGCCGCCGAGCAGGGGAGACTACAATCCCCAGTGTGCTTTGCGGCAGGAAGCCGCAAGAGCAAACTTCCGCGCCTGGAGGTGCTTCAAAGTCCCTCACCAGACCCCCGTCGCGGGAGCGCCGGACGAAGCCCGGGCAAAGGGCGGGCCGTCTACAGCCGTCATCAGCAGGAAAAGGCAGGGCTGGGCCCATCCTCTACCTTCTACAACAAGACCCCCTCATCACAGCTTGGACATTATACCCTGTTAAGAAGGTACTTTGGGGTCTTAAAAGGGGGAACATAGCATAGTCATTGCTGTTGTTCTATTGAATAACCACCAGTATAATGGGCAAACGGAAATCTATGGAGGGGGGTGCCCAGCAGTCGAATACAAAGAAGGGGAAAAAGATAAAAAAGTCTATTGTCACTAGTTCCAAATCCACCTTGACACGCATTGAAAATCTTGTCAGCGAATTTGAGGAAATCTTAGCTGATAACACACCACAACTCGATGTGACTACTACCCCCAATATAGAAGAGCCTGGTAAATGCAGAGGGAAAGTGATTCCAGATATTTTTAATAAAAAAAATTATACTTCACAATCTTTACCTATCTGCTTAGTTCATACTCAACCAGAGAATAGTTCTACCCTGGCTATAATGGGGCCATCAGGCTCTACAGGTAACGACCCACCAATGGCTAAAGGCTCTATCACTGACAATGGGTCTATACAGCCAAGCCCTGGGGAAATCACAATTTTATGTAGTAATAAATATGCTCTCTTGGAGGGGGAAACAGGCGATGCAGTAGATGTAATCGCGCAGGCAGCAAAAAGGGGTGTAATTGACAATGAAATAGGCACTTGTGTTGAAAGGTTTGAGGGCTGCCCAAATTGTTCTGGCTCAACTAAAGCTATCTTGTTTAAGTTAGAGAAACTGGAACAGGATATGGTAGATATTAAGAAAATTCTGGCGACATTACACCATAAAGGGAATGCAGCTCTGTCAAATAAAAGTCTGCCTTCTGGCAGTCCCACCCTAATTCCAACACCACTACAACAACTATTGCACCCCGCTCCTAGGTCCTCATCTGTTTGTGAGCGCCCAAAGAACACACCATTGAGCACCAAGTCCTATACTAAATTATACGCTGATGTTATAAGACCGCATGGGGCAGACTTGCAAAGTAAGCCTGGTCCTTTAATTGCCCCATCATCTAGTAATGTGAGGATGATGAGAGATAGATTTGCCAAGGGGAGCTCGTCTTTTACGTCTGTGCCTAACTCTACAAGAAATACTAACAAGATAGTTTACATGACTGGGGTCCCAAAATTAAACATCAAGCAGGGCTTTGAATCCAGGGAATCCATACATAATAAAACCATACACTGGCTTAGAAATGTTAGGGGCTGTAGATCCATCATTAGAGAGGACTTGATAAGTGTCAAGAGATTGTCCCTATTTAGCTCCAGTACCGACTGCATTGAAATTCAATTTATTAACCAAAGTATGGCGGACAACCTGGTGAATCTGGAGTTCCGGTCCTCCCCACCTAGTCATTCTAACATCCAGATCAGGCGTCTGCCCTCATGGGTTACTGAAGGGGCAGACGACGACTCAGGCCTTAATAGAATAGACTGACTAACAGGTAGCAATTCTAGTTCTCTCCAAGTTTCTGACTCTGAGGGGAACCCGGCGGCAAATATTCCAAAGGCACCGAATGCTTTTCTTATTGTTCCCAGCTCGGACCCTCCAAACCAGATCATGAGAGAGGCAGGTGGGGCAGGACAGGGCAACCACGGAATAATCCATATCTTGTCCTGGAACATTGCAGGTCTCAAAAAGAAACTGGCCACCCCCGATTGGCATGAATTTATTAATAAACATGAAATCTGCATGTTCCAGGAGACTTGGAGCCTGGAACCCCTGTATATCCCTGGTTATTCCACTTTTTATATACCTGCAGTAACCCAAGGCATGGGCCGACCCTCGGGGGGACTTCACATCTGGGTAAAAGTATCACTGAATTTGAATATTAAAGTCCACAATGCCAAATCAGAAGATATCCTCCACTTATCCTTTAAAGGGCCATGGAATGGTAGCAGAATTGACCTTTTCAATGTATATGCAAGAGGAGGCCCTTCTAATCAAAACTCTGTTACAATCTCCTGTGTGGAAATGGCCCTGGCAGGTATCCCCCCGCATTCTAACATCATCTTGGGAGGGGATCTAAACTGCACATTTGAACCCCTTAGCAATGAAGATCTCCTAGGGTCCCAGGAGGAAGATATTAAACACCTTGTCCCCCCCTAAATCTAACTCCCATTAAGAGGTGGACGGTGAGGGCACTACAAATCAATGCCCTGACTATGGAATTTAATTTACGGGCACTCAATGGGAGAACTACTTCGGACCCTAGTGGGACCATGACCTTTAACAGATTGAATGGGCCTTTACGTATTGACTACATTATCCTAGATGTAAATTCATGGGATCATGTCGTTGACATGAAGGTTAACCAGATGCCAGATAGTGATCACAATCCACTCTGTGCAGACATTAGATGGGGAACTAGTGAAAACTCCATAAATACTCATTTAGCTTCAAAAGCAGTGATCCCTACCAACTGTAATCGAAAGCTCAAATGGAATAAAGTAGCATGTCAAGAGGATATATTAGTCGGTATAGGACTTAAAGTGGCTTCAAAGGTGGTAGAATTTTCCCAGTTCAATTCTGCGCCTGAACCAACAATCAGTGCAGACCTTAGCAATTCCTATAAGGAACCTATAGAAAACATAGGTCTCACTTCAAAATTAGGGGGTCCAAGGGAGGGATAAACCATGTACCTAAAAAAGGTAATCCTTGGTTCACTAAAGAATGTAGAGATCGAAGGAATGCCATCTCCTCAGCCTTACAGAAAAAAGATCCTGTAGCTGTAAGGCTTGCCAGACAAGAATATAAAAAATCTACAGAATCTGCCAAACGGGTTTGGGAGGAGGACCATTGGCAGGAATTAAAAAAGGTGGCTTACTTAAAAGACTCTACTATTTTATGGGCCTTAATAAATCAATTAACTAGAAGGGGCTCAGATCCCATCCCTAATACCATAACTGAACAACAATGGTTTATGCATTTTTCAAATCTTTATTGCAGCGAGGTAAGATCAGAGCAACCCCTGATCGCCCCCCGAGATAGCGCATATGCCACCTGCACCCGCTGATTATTTTACACTTCTTGAAGTCCAGTCAGCAATCAAAAGCATAACCCGTGGGAAGGCCGCAGGCCCAGATGGGCTGCCAGGTGATCTAATTCTTCATGACCCTACTTTATGGGCCAACCTTATCCTTCATCTGATGAATTTACTGCTAAAGGGCTACCCAGTCCCAGATTCAAGGAAGGGAGCGGAGGTAGTCGCAATTCACAAGAAAGGGGCGAGAGAGGACCCTGCCAACTACAGGCCAATAAGCCTAATTGATGTTATCCAAAAGGTGGTTGGCAGGGTTCTCATCTCCAGAATGGGGGCCTGGCTAGAAGAGGGGGACATTTTAACACATTTACAAGCGGGTTTTAGACAAAAAATAGGTACAATGGACCAAGTATTTAGATTCACAGCGACCTATTGGAAGACCGTTTCTATTGGCAAAGGGTCGTTATACCTGGCCTTCATTGACCTTAAAAGCGCTTTTGATCTTGTCCCCCGGGTCAAATTGTGGCAGGTATTGCACGAGATGGGCCTTCCACGATACCTCCTGGAACTAATCAAAAGATTGCATGATGGCACATATGCGAGAATCAGATGGGGGAATGAAGGTCAGCTGACAGAGAGAATACCTGTGCAGAGGGGGGGTCCGACAGGGGTGTGTGATGGCTCCGACTTTGTTCTCCCTCTTCATAAATGGGGTGGCAGACCATTTGAGGGAGGACCCAGCGGATGCCCCCACCCTGGCTGGGGAAAAAACACCTACCCTCCTCTTTGCTGATGACACTCTTCTCATGTCCAAAACCCCCTCTGGTCTCCAGAAACTTCTAGACAGGTTTAGCGGCTTTTGTAAAGATCGTGGCCTTACAATTAACACCACCAAAACCAAATTAATGGTTTTGTCCAGAAACAAAAAATCGAAGAAAATCCACATTGCACTGAATGGCACTTTATTGGAGGAGGTCGAGGCATTTGATTACCTTGGGGTCAGAATAAATTGTAAAATGAAGTGGGACCCTCATATTGCTAAGATGTTGCTTAACTTTAAAAGGGTGACAGGAGCAATTGCCAGAGATCATCGTCTGACATCCAGCAACCCCATCAGCCCTGTCCTAGCAGTGTACGAGGGCAAGGCACTGTCTGCTGCAACCTATGGCTCCGAACTCTGGGGGTCTGAAAGAGTTACTGATCTAGCCACAGCTGAGCACAAATTTATGAGAGAGCTAGTGGGTCTCCCGGTCTCCACCCGTATCAAACCGTTACTTTATGACTTGGGACGCCGTTCAATCAAAGACATTGTCGGCCTCCGCCCTTTATTATTTTGGGTTCGCCCTAGAAGGACGCCGGATCTTAGTCACTACGCTGCAGTCCTTGACGAACTTATTGAGTTGAATGGCTCTGGGGTGATTCCTTGGCTGAAAAACCTAAGGGACCTGGTGATTAACATGTCCGGGGTGCCCTAATCCCACTGAAACGCTTGGCCACTTCTTGTTTGCCTGTAGGGCATACAAGGGGGCAAGGAAAAGATGGCTAAGCCCAGTTTGTAGAGAATTGGGGACAAGGCAGTGCTCAGTGGCCCTCCGCATCCTGACAACGGACACTACCTCCATGATGATAATTGCCGGGGTTGCAAAATTTCTGGGGAGTGCATGGCAAATACGATCCAAGCTGGTGTGATTGAGTATTGGGTAGATGTTTAAAATCTGTAAAATTGTTCAAATTAGCACTTTACCAATTAGCACCTTTTTTGCTGTGACATACCCATCTGGGCTCTCGTCCCTTCTACTAACTATGAATTTTTAGAAAATTTCTTTTTTAAACAAAATCTATATCTGAATATCCTTTTAGCAATTTTTATTCTTTTTATGATGTTATTGTATTTTAATTCAATTTATGATGCACTTACTTTTATGATACCTTGCTATCGAATAAAGTATTACAACAACAATAATTATTTAAAAAAAACTTCAGCAATAATGACAAAAATAAAAAAGTCTGTGTTTTTATCAAACCTAAATATATTTGATTCAAAAATGATAACAGTGCTCAATGCTCAAGTGGTCCCACAGCGAATATAAAGAAACATATACAAAGATATTTTCAATGGAAAAGAAACAACAATAGATACTAATCTCAATAAATTGACAATGAGAAAGCTTAATTTTTTTTCCAATTTTCAAAAGCTTTGAAGGTATTTTGGCCCAAGTAAGGGAATGGGTCATCATCTGGACAAGAATTTGTTTAGATGAGGAAGAGCATCCATTCTGAAACAGGAGAAAGATATTAGCAAATAAATGGGTAATCTAGAGATAACAAAACTGGTAAAAAAGTAATAGATGTTCAAGTACCAGTAATATTAAACGTAATATTTTTTTAAAAGGAGGGTATCACACAATTAGCACATTTACACAACATGACACTGAGATTGAACTGGGCCTTTAGCTTCCCTGAAAAATAAGGCATCAAAGTAATTGCAATACCATCAGTGTAATCCACTTGATCATTATATAAGGATGACTACAAGTAAAGTGAAGACTAGAATAATGGAGTACAGGAGCATAATTAGATGCCAATGCAACAACTCTAAGATAACAAGACGTTCACTTGAGAAAAATCATGGAGAGTGGTATCTCTTTTGGATAGTGATTGATTAGCCAGAGAATTTAGTCCAATGGCTAGGTATACAGACCTTTTTTACACAGAGAGCAACATTGATTTTGGAAAATAGGAAATACAATGGACCAGCCGATTGGTGTAGACTTTGGTCCTCATTGGCCTTATGATGGTCTGTTGTTGTCAGAACCATCACAGCTGTTTTCTGGCATTCAGATGACTCAAATAATGACTATTGAGATCTCTGCTTATTGAGAAAGTATGGTACTATCTTAAAACTATCGAGCAGAATCTATAAATGATTTTTTAGCAAGTTGTTTTAACAAGAAAATGTTGTGACTATTAAATGAATGTTGGACAATGCTTTTGATACATGTTCAGCATGATTTCCCAGTCAAGATCACGTGCATAACTCTCAGCTTGAACACAGCAAGTCAGGTGAGGGACTACATTTCCCATGAATCTTTTTGAGATGTGGCTATTGAGTGACATAGTGGAGCATACCATCAGCCTCATTAGGAGCAGCTCCATCAGTCTGCAGTGTTTCTTCACCCCATGCAGTCTGGTTTGGCAGAACAGCAGACAGGTATGCTTAAGCGCCCCTCTTCGCGATTACGTTTTTTTAGTCTATATCTTTCAGTGAGAACTGACTAAATGTTTCTGCATAATTGAATACCAATTGTTATATAAGGAAGGGACTGTGGACACAATGGTTGAGTATTGGGCAGTACCCCTAAATGTGGTTTGATTTTTGCTCACAAACACTTTTGGCTTACTTATGTGAAGCTTGTTTGTGAGAAAATTGTTTTATATAAAAAAGAACATATGCAACACCCAAGATAATGGGTGGGTGGGTTGTACTTTGTGATATTGGTGCCTGAATGTTCCTTAAGTGACAATCTTCTATGATGTAAGAGGCTCCTGGATCCTTGCCTTTGTTTTCTCTTTGAGAACCTGGTTGTCTGCATCTGCTTGGACAACAAAGCTCCTTCCAATTTAGAATGTCAACTCTGTGATCACAATATCCGAGGGACTGCAAGTTGAGGTCTGAAGCCTGTTGTTTGTGTGCAAGACAAAATGAGTATGTTTGTTGCTCAATGTGGTTCACAACATATTTCACAGATATTTGTGAAAGAGCATTATGTGGATAAGGAGCACAGAGACACTGATTATATTTTGAGGACACAGATGCCTGCCTGTGCTATAGATATGATTATGCACTGACGTTTCTTGCTTGTGTCTTGTATCTGATTTCCTTTCCTTTTTATGTTATAACAGCTGCAAACACATCCACACTTAATGTGGCCTACAGGTTGCATTTTTTTGATAATATCAATAATTTTACTACTGCAGGTTGTTTTCGCAGTTTGATATTGAACTATTTTTGGTACTGATGAATGTTGCACACCCATTAGTAGGGTATGATATTGACACCTCGATTTTAAGTATATTCCTTGGAGAGATGCAATAAAAAGGTTTCACTCCACCAAGATGTATGTTTAACCCTGAAGCTGATCACTTTATACTCTCCTATCTCCACCCACACCTTTTAACTTAAATGGGGTTTAGAAACAAATTTAAGAGCTCATCCGTGAGTGGGACTAGTAGCCTACACCAACAACCTCTGGGGGGAAGCAAGCCAACTAAGGGTGGAAGAGGGTTCTTGTCCTTAAAACAAATATTTTGGGGGGGTAAGGAGACATCTGCTTTTATTTTGTGACTGAACCAATATGACTTCCTCCTGACTGGATGTATATATTTTGTGGCTTGATGATCTTCCTGTTCCACACAGCCCTATTATCACTGCTGCTTCCATTACATGCAAGTCAACTATTTCGCAATCTTTCAAGAAAATAGGGAGTCAAGTAAGGTGTACAATCTAGGACATAAAGTCACTTTGAACACCATTGCTTGCATCTTACAGACTTTCAACCACCTACATACAGCGATATCCATCCATCCTTTCATTCTCATATTCAAGCACCCACCAAATCACATTATTCTGAAAAGACACTACCACTACATTTTATGCTGCTGTTGACCTGACCATGCAGGGTAGTCATCCTGAGGGTTGGAGTGAAAAAGTCTATAGCAAACTCCACCCCTTATCGGTTATTGATCATTCGGTTGGGGGTTGGGAGTGTTGGTACAGGAACAACCTTTACCACAGCTGAGTCAAATGAGCCACCACACGTAGAAGAAGATACGGGAAGATAAAAGAAAAAGAAATGAGAGATTCTGGTCAAAACTACTATTCAGTGCAAAGCAAACCAAATCCCGAACTATTTGGGAAATAATAAACAAACTGAACAGGCCAGTGAACACAATAACCTCAATCGTACAAGAACACGATTAGGCCGAATTTTAACAAGTAGATTTATGGAGAACATAATTCCTGCACAATCCCCTGTAAAGTATTTGGACAGCTCCAATTACCAGGATCAAGCGACGGTGATTGAAAACACAGCAAATTCGTACTATAGAAACGAAGGTACCTCCATTCCAAAGGAATTAAAACAAACATGTTATTTTACTCAGCAGAGAAAATAAGTAACATAATATGTAAAGGTAGATGAGATGGAGCACCGGGGCTGAATGGAATCCCGCAAGCAATTTTTAAATACGAACCAGCCTTATGGAGTTAGTATCTGCCCACACTTTTTAAAGAAGTAGGACTACTAAATTGAATCCATCCAATTGGCAGGGCTCAGTTATTACATCAATTTATAAAGGGGCAGATAGAACTCGCCCAACAATTTATAGGCTTATTACACTACTAGATGTTAAAGCAAAGTATCATGCCTCTTTGATCTTGGCAGACCTGATTAACTTGTTGGACAAACTCAATGTTATCCCAATAAAGAAGCTCTCTGTCTAATAGCCTGGAATATACCCGAAAATTACTAAGCGGCATCATGTTATTCTAATCTCAAATCTGGCTAAGAGTAAAACTGGGTGACGGCTACAGAGTATCAAGAAAACTGATCACAAACAAGGGCTTGAAACAAGGATGTGTGCTGGCACCGCACCTTTTCAATCTGTTTATGTCAGATTTGATGTAATGGTTTAATAGGATCAACTCCCATCCACCGCATCTAAGGCCTCCGAAGGTCACTTGCTGAAATGATGGATTTATAACAGCTAATACATTTGAAATCGATGCATCTCAAACGAAAACAATGCTCATTAGCAATTGCCCTAGCACCCAGCAGAATATCTGGCTAGACAATAAACCGCTGGAAGAAGTAACCACCTACAAATACCTTGGGTTTTATGTCGACAATAGACTAAATCATCAAGAGCACAAAAATTACATGAAGCAGAGAACCAGTGCATTAGCTTTTGCTTTAAGGACTCTGTCAAAAAAGCTGGAGGGACCATCCTACAAACCATTGCCTACTGTGATATTGGCAAAAATGCTGCCAACGATATTGTACGCTAGCATTGCTCTACATGGCAACGATTCTGCACTCTTTAATAAGCTGCTAGTTAACACTTTAAAAAGGTCTTTCAGGTGCCACAGACAGCTTCTCTGGTGCAGGTGTGACTTGAATTTGGGCTTATGAACGAAACAATTGGGACACCACAATAAAGGTTTGGTACCAACTGAAACAAAATTCAGTGTGCTCCCCACTTAATAAGGTCTTATGGACAGAACTTTAAATTACCAAAAATCAGTGTACAATCAATATATCTATAAAGCGCTAACAATTACATGCACTGCTGAGCTGTGGAATAATAATCTCCCTTTTACAACATTTAAGCAAGTCATAAACAAATCTGCAAAACCTAATTCCTCGCTACTTGATAAAACACCATTAGCTATAGATCACAGGCCTGGATGGTGATTAAAAATTATAAAACCCTTACACCAGCACCTTACCTAAATCTCACATTCTCGGTACATCTAAAAAAACTATTGATGGCACTCTGCTTTGGAAAGCTACCATTATTAGCAGACCAGCCAAGCTGGATATATAAGGGCCGATGGCATGCCGACTTTGTGGTGGACAAAAAGAAGATCTCAACCATCCAACATGAATATGCCCTAAACTTCACACAGCACGAGCCAATTGGAGCTGCTATAATGCAAGGGCTAGAACTGTCAGATCCCCAATTGAGCTGCAAACCGATAACATTTCTTAGACTTCATGATCAGGCTTTACAGTTTACAGCCCAATAGGAGTATTGATTTTACTTTTAAAGTAAATTATATGCAGTACAGGTCATTGTAGTAAGTGGAGTGACGTCTCTGACATTGGAACAAAAGATCATTTAACACATCCAACTTCCACAATAAACCATTTTGTCACAAATTTTATACCATAAAGTAAAGCTAAATATGAAGTTGTTCCAACTAATTAATCATTCTGCACATTGAATAAGTTACTCAAATTAAGTCATGCAATGAGTGTGCATTCCAAAGCTCTAGCCATCTGCAGTAGCTATGACTTGCACATTGTGACCACGATTAACGTGTCCAGCTGGAGCTTAATGATTTAAAAAGAGCACTTTGAAAACCACAACAAATATCGACTAATTTATGATATTATTATGTATTAAGACCGAAGTTTGCCTGTCTTTTTCCCTATACCCTTGGCTTTTATGATATAAATTCACGTACATTATCAGATGCACATGATCGCAAGGATCAAGTGCGCATAGCCCAAAATATGAAATCCCATTTTAAAACTATGAAATATTTTAGATTGTAATTTTATTTCATGTTTTATGCCAACAATGTTATGGTTTTAATTAACCAAATAATAAACTTACCATTACCGTTACCGCACGCCTCTGCCCTCTTAATTCTGATTCCCTGCTGTCTGACTCTCATGTGAATTTGTCTTCTTGAAGCGGATCGTCTGGACCATATGTGGAACATGAAACCATGGGGGTATGACCTGTCTTAGATGTGTGACTGTCATGATAGGTGTTTACTCTCATGCATGTTCCTACATTGAATTATATAGTAGATTCTCACAGAATTGAAGCAACCAAAAATGGCATTTGAACAGTCACCTGCTCCACCCTCTTTTAAAGCAATTTAATCATTGTGCAATGGCATAGGGAGCACCACCGTTAGATCTGCCACTTTCTTCTACTTTCTAAATAAGTCTTGGCGATACATAGGAGGGTGGAGACGACATCTTGCTTTGACTGTCCTGTCACATTCCACCTCCGACCGAAGACTACTTTCCACCAATGGACTCAAGTACAGCAATTTGTAGTTGTTGCACACAAGCCTTCGTTGCCATTTTTTGTGGAACATATTTTTCACGTGTTTATAAAAGTACAGGAGAAAAGTGAGGAAAAAATGTTGTCGGTGTTGTGATGATCATTAAACAAGCACTGCTTGGTTGCCTTTTTTGTAAGCAGCAGCAGCTGACAAGTCAATCTTGCTAAAGTAAACGTGAATAGATGAGTTGTCAGCGCGCTCATACCATCGTTCCCAGCTTTAAAAGCCGGTGATTCTATTTAAAATAATGTTTCTTCCAGCATCTGAAAATATTTCCACTGAAAAAGCAGCCTCTGACAGATGAGACAGCATTCTTAACTACAAGTAGCTGGAAAGCACTCGAAATTTAACAACTTAGCACTTTACATTGCATGACATCTTTTTCATATAAATTGATGTGCTCAGCTGTTTCTCGGGAGTTTTAAAGCTATCATATTGCTATGGTGTGCTCTAAAGAAGGATGAAAGGCACAATGCACAAACCGCTAGAGATCCCGCTACAGAGTCATCCAGAGCTGCTCAGAATCTCCGCTGCAGAAACTGCATGATGGAAGAATATATTACCTTCGAAATTGAGCTGCAATGAAAACAAACAAACACATGCAAACAACAACACCATTGAGAGAATACAATTCTTCAACCAAAGTGTACCTAATTGGAGCCGAGAAACGAATCAAGCACAGAGAAATACCTAAAAATGGGTTACTTCTTTGCGGATCAGAGGAAATCCTGCCCTGCTCCCTGAATCTAGAACACATACAAAAATTTATTTTGCCTTCTATACCCGTGTATAAGAGTATGCCTGGCATAGATTAAAGGAAATGTTTCATACTTCTTTCCCATCACTACTGGACAGGATTTTAAGCATGTCTCAATTTCACAACAAACCATTACAACAATACAACATTTGGGAGTACAATCCAGTTTTAAAGTGTATATTAGATGAGCGTTCAATTAATTTCACAAGCTATTAATAAGACTGCTTAATAGAGGACAAAGTCCTACTGAGAGGAACTTTAAGTGTTTGATCTGAGTAAGCAAGAGATTATTGTTGTAGTCAGCGTTAGATACAATAGTTGTTTTGGGGTCACAAACCAGCGGTTTGAAAAGATAGTAGGGGGCATATTTACAATAAAGTGGCAAAGCGTGTCGTGCAGCCAGGAAGGCTAACAGCACGCTTCTTCACTTTAGAAACGCTGGGCTGCACCTTATTACTAGAATATTGTGCATCCCTGCATTTCCCCCTGCGCTGGTGCTAACTTTAGCTGCCTATAGCGCCAAAGCAGGCACCCTTGCACCAGAGTGCAAGGTGCCTGTCTTGAGGGAAAGATTGTTTAATGTGCCTCCTTCCTGCACATAAACACTCTTTAAATGCCCTTTTTTGTACCTTCTGTGTGTGCTGCTTAATGCAGCACACATAGAAGTTGCAAAACAGCCTTTTTAAAAAAAAATGATTGTTTATGTGCAGGAAGGGGCAACTTCCTGCACATAAACAATCATAGGGGATTTGCAGTTTCTATGTGTGCAGCCCAAGGCAGCACACATGGAAACAGCAAAAACGAGGATAAATAAAGCATTTCCGTTTAAGACCAGGAGGCATATGTACAAAAGTGGCAGAGTGAGGCGTTAGCCTTCCTGGCTTAACACCACTTCAGAAACACAGGGCTGCACCATATTTAAAAGAATATGGTGCATTCCTGCGCTTCCCCCTGCTCTGGCTCCACACTTTATAGCCTAGCACCAATACAGGCACCCATGGACCATAGTGCAAGGGTGTCTGTGTGCAGGGGAAGATTGTTTATGTGCAGGAAGGTCTCCCATCCTGCACATAAACAATCTTTAAATGCCGCTGTGTAACTTCTATGTGTGCTGCTTAATGCAGCATTCACAGAAGTTACAAAATGGCATTTAAAAAAAATGATTGTGTGCAGGAAGGAGTACCTTCCTGTACATAAACACTCATTGGCCTTTTGCTGTTTTCATGTGTCCTGCACAACGCAGCACATATGAAAACAGAAAAACAAGGAGAAATGAAACATTTCTCCTCCTTGCGCCACAGTAAGACCAGGTTTTCCCTGGTATATTTGGCAGGAAATTAATGATATTGCTCAGGCTCCAACAAGCTGCTGCAGAAAGTAAACAGCGCAGATGATAACACGGTTTACATTTTGCTCTTGGCACTGCATCTGTCACCTCTAAGGCCAGGGGTCGCAAATGCAGTCCCAGGTGTCGCAAGAGTCAAGACAGAGGTAGCTGCGACCATTAGGGACCCCAAAAAAACATCCATGATTGTTATATAATATACCATGGAAACGTGCGAAGAACGTATGAATATGTTGAACATTGGAGTACATATAAAAGTCGGGTGTAGGAGGAATCAGAACTTTCTACTAACAAGCTAAAACTGTAGAATGGAAAACTACAAATTACCCACTTTTTTCACTGCTGTACCTTTCTTGATTGTACCTAATAAAAAATTGATAAAAGAAAAAAATAAACTAACAAATAGAGATGACTTTGTAAAAGCTTTATTTCGATAAGTAAATATCTTAAAAGCGATGCATTACAAAATACAATTCCAAGGCTTATAATGATAGTCCGTTATAATTCATAAAACATTCAGATAAAAAATACAATAAATTGTTAAAATAGGATTAAATTGAAAAGGAAAGCCTTTTTGCTTGGATCATCCAAGCCCATTTTAAAAATTCGGAGACAGCACAGACAATGGGAGGGGATGTATCGGTCAATCAAATGCGGAGGGCCACCAGATGCTGTCTTGTGCCAAGGAGCCTGCATAGAGGTAGTAACCAGCGTTTCCTTGGGGCACGGTAGTCAGGACATTCAAAAAAGAAGTTTGCCACCGTCTCAACCCGTGTCAGACACACCGCGCAGAATGCTGAGGGCTGGGAGGTTGAAGAGCTCCACCTGGACATCAAATCGGCCAAAGGTAAGGTGCCCACTCTGAGTTTGAAATAAAGATCCCTGTCCAGGGGAATGGAGATTAAGTCCAAGTAGGGCTCATAGGCAACTACGTCTTTAATTCTCAGAAATGCTGCGGTCGAGTTGCAGTGACGAGGATTGCGAATGAGTTTGGTTGCTACCCAGTCCCAATATATCTTCTTCAGGGTGGCTTTCGGAGGGGCGGATCGAGTAGCCCAGCAATCTTCCAAACCCAGCTCCACCAGAAGGCTCTTAATGTCCCTTAGCCATTTGATTCGGTGCCATTCCTCCATTTCAATTACCTCAGACAGACCAGCTGCGTAGGAGGCCAGCTCCGGGACCCTCCACAGATGGGCCCACAAAAGCAGAGGCCGCAGTCGCGCCTGGTCCATGATTGATTTGCAACCCAAGTCAAGAAGCACTGGGACTGAGGGTGTGCTTGAAGGGAGTACCAAGAGCTCTTTCAGAAATTTATTTTCTGCCTTGCCTAATACCTCCAGGTTTGTGGAACCCCACAGCTCTGCCCCATACAAAGCCGCTGCAACCCCTCTGGCTTTGTAAATATCTATAGCTGGGGAGATACAATGTTTGGGGGAAGAACGATAATCCCTGAGAATGGCACCAGTCACCCTTTTGTGATTAAGCAACATCTTGTGGATGTGTGGGGTCCAACTCATGGAGTTGCTGAGGCGAATCCCCAAGTAGTCACACTCAAGGACCCTCTCCAGCGGAACGGTGTTTAAAATCGGAGGTGGCCCTAGCTTTTTGGGCGGGTTCATAGTCAGGAATTTGGTCTTATCCACGTTAATTATAAGGCCCCTTAGGGAACAGAACTCCTGGAAGCGGGTGAGGAGCTTTTGGAGGCCTTGCGGTGTTTTAGCAATGAGCAAGGTGTCGTCAGGAAAGAGCAGGGTGGGGATCCGGGTGCCCGACAGGGACGGAGCATCTGCAGGTTCCTTGAGCAGATGCTCAACCACACCATTCACATATAATGAAAATAGTATGGGAGGCAGCACACAATCCTGGCGGACACCCCTTTGCACTGGGATTCTGTTGGTTTTCTCCCAATAGAGATGGCTAAGGCAGAAACACATCCAACAACTCTCAAAAGTTTATCTTTAAGAACCAGCAGAACACATCAATGAATTAATAGATTCACACACTCTTTATGCCAGCATAAAAGCTGTATAGCTAACACAGTTCATGCCAGGCAAAGGGCAATTATTCACATTTGTAAAACAAACAAACAAATGCTTCCCTACAGCCCTAGTGCACTAACAAAACTTGAGGGCCCTCCACCAAGTGCATGAGACCCCCCACCCACACTCCTGACCCAGTCAGGAGATCTCAGACTTGGGACCTGCCACACATACACAGTGCTAGACGGGGCCCCCTTGGAGATCTGGGGCTCCCACTCACAGCAGAGCTGTGAGGTCAAATGTTACGCCACAGTACAGCCCATGTACCACACATAAAGGACATATTTGTGCATCGTACAGATGGACTAAACAAATGCATCGTATACCATATGAATGCATGCATGTCGCAGTAGAGATTGTTAAGAGCTACACATGACAAATTATTATCGACTGTACCATTGAGTGGTAAATGGTTGTTTGTCACTGGAACATTAAAGGAATTGCTTCTCAGAATGGAAACGTATCAGATTTTGTTTAACGTCTTATAAATAATAAAACACGATCACAGCTACAGAGTACAAGACAAACAGAATAAAACGCTGCCCCCTGTTTGCAAGGGTTCTCAGACACTATTGCCATGAAGCAAAAGTGATCATCTTCCACTCTCAAGAGGGTCGAAGACCTGCTGACTCTGCATCCCCTCAACACAAACAACAAATTTCGTTTGATCAGACTGAAGCAGTAGAGCGCAGATCACCGAGCGTTGGAAGCGTGAGTGAGAGGAGGGTGAGAGGACGCGTTGGCAGGCAGTGCGCGGCCTTTACCGTCTTCAGCCCCTCCGCCTCTCCACCTCTCCCGGCTGAATATCTGCCTGCTGTACCCTGCCTGTACCCTGCCCCCCCCGTGCAGTGAGGTGCGGAGCGCAGGGGGTGTGAGCGCAGGAGGCCACCCGAGCTCGCGCTCTCCTTAGCAGCTGCGTCGGAAGAAAAACGGGAGCGGCCCGGTAGCGGCGGGAGCCGCTGCGAGGCTCTTTGCAGGCGGCTGGGGCAGCGGGAGTGGGAGCTCTTGGAAAACTTTGAGGCAGTCCGGAAGGCAGTGGGGGGTTGCAACCACTGTTTGTTTGGAGCGGAGCTATGACGGGAGACCGCGCAGAGCCAGCGCCAGAGGAGCGGAGCAGACTGCAGCAGCAGGAACGGAGGTAATCGGCGTGAATCTGAAAATTTTTGACATTATTTCCCGCAGTCATACCTGCAAGCTCTGAAGCCGCAAAAGCCGCAAAAGAAAAAGGCAAAGGCGGCGGCTGCACCTGGGTCGAGCGCAGGGGGCTTGCCCGCGTTCCCCGTACTGGTGGCGGCCACTTTCCCTGATTACACTGCGGCAGCAATAGCAGGCAGCGCTCGCTCGCTGGGGTTTGGGCGCGGGTCCTGTCTGCTCGACTGTCCGGCTGCCCAGCTGTGCGTGAGCCCCGCTTACCTTCTCCTGCTCTTGCTCCCCCCGGAAGCAATATCCACTGCAAGTCCCGAAGTGGTGGCAAAGCGGTCAGCAAGCTGTTACAGGGCCGGCTCAGAGGTGAAGGCGGAGGCTGAAAACATGGAGAAAACGTGGAGATACGGCAGGCAATGAACAAGACATCAATGCGATACTGAGGTACTGGGTCATTTGAAAAAATAGTGCTCCTACACACTTTGCAATCATATTTCTTCCCCTTTTCACCTACCTGCTGTTAGTGCCACTACCTTTCCCCGACGGCTGCTGCTCATGGTTGCCTATCACTGTCTGCCTGCCGCCATTGTGCCTTGCTAAACTGTGCATTTGAGGATTGACTGAGGCTCGCACTGAGGTCATATTGCCACGCTGGTTGGTCTCGGTGCCTGGTGCTATTGGCGGCTGCGGAACGAGTGTGAGTAGACAGGCTGGGAAGGCAGTTGGCCTACAGCTTGGATTGGATTGATGAGATAAGGGGAGACACGGAGCCGGAAAGACTCATCTGCCCTGCGCTTAGACAGGTTGGCAAATAAGGCAGTTCAAAGTACCTATTCCAATACTTTCTGTTGAACGCGTGCTGGAAGAACCGTACATTTTATTGTAATCTAAACCCGAAAAGTATGTCACTGTTTATTGCAGAAAGTATCATACAAGGTATATATGGTATCACAGACGGGCTGAATTACACACAGTTTCTCTGCCAGGGAGTTTGATCGGTCCTAAATCATACTACATCGATATCACTGTATTACATAAATAGCAATGCATTCTGGGAGGGAACGGCTATCTGTCCCCGGCATGTAGATCACGTAAATCTAAAGCTCCAAATACCATAAAGAATTCCAAGGCACAACCTAAGGAGCTGAGACAAACACTCATCTCACCAATTGCGAGAATGTTTGAAAAATCCTCTAAAATTCCTAAAAAATTTGACTTTCTAAAGGATCCAACAGGAGCTTTATGTTCAATGCAAGGCGACCAAGCAATAGGAAATCTACAAACACCCATTATACCTAATAATGTTATACCACATAATAACCAAGAAAGCAAAAATAAACAACTTGGAATAAATGAGGCAAATATGGTGATCACACAATCTAACAGCTCAGTGAACTCTGTAAATCAAATATCAATAGAAGCCTCGGACCAGGATGATTTGCATATAACGAGCTCAAAGGAATCTGTTATTATAGGGAATACCAAGGACGGGATAAAAACTGGAGACTCCTATGTTGTTGATCTCAATGCGGACTCAGGAATAGTATCCATGCCATCTAGGTTACCTATGGAAGTCAAAGTTGAAATAAGGAAAAATATAGCACAAATAGGGATACTAACAGCCAATAATCAAACCATCTTAAACACGTTGGCTAGTTGCATGCTCAAGAGTCAACTAAGTAAAGAGAAAATGGTTTCATTGGACATCGAAAATGCCAGGCTATCATTAAGCAAGGAAAGTAGAGAACAAGGTACTCAAATAAAAGGTTCATTAAACCCCAAAACCGCCGAACCATCGAAACAAGCAATCAATGCAAACTCGGACAGGGAGGTAACACAACTTGCGGGAGTTAAAAGAAGGCGAATCTCTGAACCGGAACAATCATTAGACTGTGAAGACAATACTAGTAACAACGCAAAAGTTTTGATTAGTAATGATCTTAAACTGCAGGAGAGTGAAAAAAACAAAACCATTGATAACCAGGACTTGGCCTCGGTTTGGGATATTTTCTATCAAACTTCAACACTTACTATCGAAGAATTATCACTTCAGTCTAATAAAATGGATATCCAAATTGATATTCTAAGCACAATGGCTAAAGCAGTAGCAGGAATAGATCTCAAATTAGCTATCCTCAACTCCCTGATAACCAGAGTACAGGCAGACAAATCGATATCCTATGTAGAATGTTCACACACCAATATTTAACAAACTAGCAACTATACCAGAGGTTATAAGTACGATGCTAGAAGATGTTAAAACAACGCTCAATAGGGGCCTAAACTGGTCAATAGATGAGAATAGAGGTATGATTTTCACATCTGGAAATAAAGAAAATAAAAAAGAGAACAAGGCATGCCAAATTGAATTTCAAACTGTTAATCGATTGTCAGACCGAATAATTCCAAATACTCGAGAGATTGTTAAAAATACTGAAACTGAGAAAGTAATCGCACAAGAATTGGAAATAAGCAAAGGATATATTGAAGTGGAGGAAAAAAGTGACACAGACCGGAACCCATTTATTATGTCAAAAAGAAACAAGAAAAAGTTACGCAAAGCCCGAAATAAAGCAAAACTAGTGGAACAAGTAGGACTAGTCCCTCTAGAGGAATTATTACAAAGCAGACCACTTAAGGGAAATATAGAAAATCAACCTACTAGGGAAATAACCAGGCAAATAAGTAACAACTCGCCAATACAGACAAATGTATTATGATATATTTGCGCAAAAAAGAAATAATACTAATATGGATAAGAATATGGAGAATACCAACTGCGGATATAAGAAACCTAAACAATATACATCAAACCACGTAAGTGCCAATAGTAACCTTTCAAGTGGTAAAGCCGAAAAAATCAAGACTCAAATAGTACTCAATTGTTGCAATACAAATGGGCCAATAACACAAGAAATAGGTAACACTGTACAGGAAGAAAACAACGCAGGTACAATGTATGCCGTGCCAAAGGACCAACAGCCAGCGACTTATGCTCAAAATGAAGAAGCAAATAGGAATGAACTTTTGTCAACTAAACTGGTAAAAGAAAAACAAAAAACGCCTAATAAAGCTATCACAGACAAAAGACAACTCCCTTGGATTGTACCAGCAAAACCCTCGGAACCTATGGCACTGACAGAAATTGTGATTGAAACAACAAAAAAGGATCAAATACAAATTGTGAAAAGTGCCAACAGCGAAAGAGTTATAAATATCGTCAAAGGGGAGTCAAATTTCTATAACACAGGGGGTACAAAAGACCATAAGAGGGAACAACTAACATTTAAACCAGTATATGAGTCCAGAGGTCGACAAGATACGCTCAATAGAGGCAACTTATTGTGCCTTTTTAGGTCGAGCGTAGCAAAGCATAGCGATGGACCTTTTGTTGGAGTGTTAGGGGGAATGTGAGACTGCGTACAGGCACGAGCGTCTCCGATTTGCCATCGAGGGCGCGCACGGCGCCGTGCAGATGCCATGCCTCAGATTCACAGCCTCACTCACGCGCGCGCACACACACACAAATGCACGCATCCACCCCCAACTCACCTGGCTATTTTGTCGTGACTCTCCGTATCTCCGCCGCATCGCCTGGCCAGCATAATTGAAACGGCACCCAACAGCCATGCGCCGAAACCGAGTGGAAGCGGACGTGGCGTCCCCAGCGCACCCTTTGCCTTTAGCAGCCGCCTCTGCTGACCCGGAAACGCTCCAGCCGCCTCCCCGCCTCCGGTACCCGGATGTATTACATTCTGCTCCTTTTTTCTTCATGTGCGCGGTCCGCGAAACAAGGGCTCCTGATGCGAGGCTGCGCCATAAATTACGGAAAGCCAGGCCGTAAAATCAGCGGGACCTCTGGTTACAAAATGAAACCTGTTTCTCCCTATAAACTGCCAGATTATGAGACCCAAGATCAGCAAAAAAGGAGCCATTTCTGTTATTCGTACACCCTATAATGGCCCGGTGTCTAGATATTTCCGCAACTCTGCAGTTAACCAACTGTAAACGTATTTCTCTAACACCAGCTACACCGCCTGGCGAAATCTGACAGCTCAGCCGCTAACAGCTGTCACGTGACACGCCGCCTGCACAGGCTTCGGGATGCTTCCGGGTTTTGGAGGCAGACGCAGTGGTCATCTGCAGGATCGCTTCGGGGTCGGCGTTTGACGTGTCCGCTAGTCCAGGATGTTGCTGTGAAGGCTCCAGGAAGCTGGTGGGGATGGCGGAGCCTCCTGACCCCGGTGAGCGTGAGGCATGCGAGAGACTGTCACTTTGGGAACGCAGACCTGACCCCCGCGCGCCCCTCACAGAGCGCCAGAGCGATTCCGTGTTGGAGCTGCGGTCGGCGGCTGAGAGCCTACCAGTTACCTCTGAGGTGAGAGAAACATGGAGAGGTGTAACCCAGGAAAGGGGCATGGGGGCATTGGACACCCAGGAAAGTAAGGGAGAGAACCTGGTACCTCTTCGCTGAATGGAATAGGGGGTATATCAGTGGTATTCCCACAGTGAGGGTGGAAGGCGATGTGTGCAATGTCCTAAAAGGTTGAATATTGCTCCCCCATCCCCACTGCATCTTGTGTCGAGGTGCAGGACTTGTACGTGGTAATGTAATATTTGTTTCTCTGACGGCTATGGTTCATTTTCACTGTATTAAGTAAGGTGGGTGAATACTTCTCTACTTCTTCAGCAGTGCCAATTATTTATGGTGGGAGTAGGACCTTTTGGTGTATTATCTGTGCAAATCCTGTAACTTAGCAACGCAGCATATCTCCTTGAAATCACACCTGTCTGCGTAGGCATCACTGTAACAAGTGTTGCGATAAAGTTCTCAGCCTCTGTTACATTTTTGCTCTTTGAACCTGCCTGAATTTAACAGGGGGGACGTGACTGGTATTTATCGGATATTGGTGCATTGAGCACCAATAGCTGTATTTTATTCAATAATACATTTTATTGTATGATTGATAAAAATCTTTACAGTGTCTGTTCGGACTCTCTAAAATAACAAGCATTTACAATGCAATAGGTCTCGCATTATTAAAGTTTGAGCTATTGGAATTGTAAATGACAATGCCTTTTATTCATTTGCATCGGTGCGTAAACAAGCACTTTGTACTTATAGTCCATGCTTATGAGAAGCAAGGCTGGCAGTCTCTTTTTACTGCCAGCCTTGCTCATCGTAAGCAAGGACTATACGTTCAAAGTGTGTGTTTATGCACCGATTGCAGGTTTTAAAAACAAATCAATAAAAGGCATTGTCATTTACATTGCAAATAGCTCAAACTTTAATATTGCGAGACCTATTGCATTGTAAATGCTTGTTTCATCAGTTCCGTCTCTGGAAAAAGTGACAACTAAAGATATTGATTGTGTTGGTTTCTTAGAAAATCCAGAGGGTCAATTACCAACAACAATAATAACATTCGCCTCCACTTTCATAGCCGAGCAAATTATAAGGCAAGAAGACACCTTCCGTAAATGGGGAATATTGGTCAATAGAATCATGCCAAAAGAATATCCCACACCGCTTTTGAAAGCATTAAATCTGGATGGTCCAGAAAAAGGCAAAAAGGGCCTCCCAACCTATTCGGTTCTTAGAAATCCAAATCAACGGATAGATAAAGGAGTGCTAGACCAAGCAAAAGACACTATCGATAGGACTGAAATTGGGATAAATGATTTATGGATTAAGAGTGCCCTACATGGAAATAATACCCATTGACAAGCAAAACATGAAAAAACAACTAAAAATGCAAAAAAATTCAATACGGAAATAACGATTTGTTCTTGGAACGTAAATGGTATAACTAACAAATTAGACAAAATAACCGAGCTACTCAAGCACTATCAAATAATTTTGCTACAAGAGACCTGGGCAATAACCCCGTTTAAAATACATGGTTATAAAGGATACTACATACCTGCTATCAAGGAAAGCACTTATGGACGCCCATCAGACGGGCTAGCAATTTTCATTTCAATCGATCTCAATGCGGAACATGCCGAAATATTTACAAACAGTACGAAGCTTCAGTCTATATTAGTGAGGTATTGGATGTACGGACAAAAAAGATCATTGAAGCTGGTTAATATATATATCCCTCCTACATCCATTTCCAGGAAAACTATGTGCGCAGCACTGTCCACGTACCTGCTTGAGCAAAGGATTGAGGACCCCTTTATGGATTTTATTATTTCAGGAGATTTCAATCTCAATCTTTTAATACCATTTACAAGGGACGAAGTAACGCAATCGCAAGACCACCAATGGTCAATCCCGGTTCAGGTAACAGACCCTTTGAATAAACAAGGTCTCCAACAATTGGGTATACATTTTATAAAGGATATGGAAGCCTTGGGGTTACGAACACTCAACGGAAGATTTCCAACAGACTCACCACCAGCATGGTCCTATTATACCCACAGTACTAAATCCCGCATAGATTATACTATGGTATCACTGAATATCTTTGGCAAGTGTACATCATACCATCTAGAGAAAGTCTTGGAGAGTGATCATAGTCAGCAAATCATTACCACAACATTCAAAAATAAAAATCACCAAATCTATCTAACAACTGAAGGTCAAATTGGAACCACTAATTATAAAAAGTTAATTTGGGAAACAGAATCTCGAAACAACCAACTAACAAGCGATCTGGCACTAAAACAGCTTTGGGAATGCAGCGAAGAGGCACCATTTGCATCAGCAATCAAACAATAGGCCAGTTTCACCGCCAGATTGCCTACTAGTAAAGGTAATTCCAATATCTTTAGAGATGGCCAAATGACTCAGGTAATAAACAGGGTAACCAATATTAACCTCACACACGCAGTGCAGAAAATGAAACGAACCAGAAATAGATTAAGGAAAGAGCTGACTAAATTCCCAGATAAAGAAGAAACTAGAACTGCACTGAAAGTGGCAAATAAAAATTTAAAGAAGATAATATGGAATGAAAAAACTGAAGCCAATAACGCTCTTTGGACTCGTATATTTTATGCTAGTAACCTAGGAAATTCGAGGGAGTTCTGGAAGATAGTTAACACCTTAAATAGGCCGCATAAAGCGGTAGTCTAATCAGTATTGACTGAAACTGAATGGGTAAATTTTTTAAGCCATCATCTAAATCCACATCCAGCAGTACAGGGACTTGAAGACCTAGCCCATGGAAGGAAACTGCGATAACAAATCAAGAACCAGTCATGGAAATAACACAGGAGCAATTTGTTAAACTAATAAAGAAGTAGAAAGATGGAGCACCAGGGCCGAACGGGATACCCTTTTCTGTATACAAAGATGATCCGGAAACATGGGCTAAAGTACTTGTAAAGGTCTTTAAAAAAATAGTTAGTAAAGGGGAGATACCTGAAAGCTGGAGAGGTTCCTTAATATCCCCAATTTTTTAAAAAGGAGACTGGGCGCTTCCTGAAAACTATTGTTTAATAACGCTACAGGAAACGGATGCTAAACTCTTTGCAGCCTATCTGCTAACAATCTTATCCAACTTGGTGAAAAAGAATAACATTCTTCCGCCAAACAAAACCGGCTTCATTAAAGGACTTGGTACATCCCCCAATATCCTGGCACTATCTATTTTAATGGAAAAGGCAATCTTAAACGGCGAATCACTGTTTCTATGTTTTGTTGATTTTAAATCAGCTTTTGACTGTGTCAACAGATATCTTTTATGGAAAAAGTTACAAGCACAAGAGATTCCTCAGCCTGTAATATACCTGATCAGTCTCCTGTATACAAAAACTTGGGCCAAGGTTCGCATTGGGAACGGCAGATCATTAACTGAGGAAATACCAACGCTTGGCGGTGTGAAGCAAGGCTGCATATTGGCACCTTTATTATTTAATCTGTTTTTAACTGATCTAACCGAAGCATTGAACAAGATAAATGCCCACCCACCAGATGATGTTATTCTTTTAAGCAGAACAAAGGTAGGCTTGCAAAGGTTAATTACATGTACACAGGAGTACGCAATAAAAAAAAAATGGTAATAAATGAATCCAAATCTAAAGTTATGGTTGTCTCAAAAAATCCAAGAAGGAAATACAATATGAAATGGTTCTTAGGTAAGGAAAAACTGGAGCAAACTAAAACCTATAGATACCTAGGACTGGTTTTTGATGACAATGGTAGCTTTCAACCCCAGAAATTGGACATCGCCCGGAAGGCGAACTCCCTAACAGGTGCATTTGGAATTATAAAAAAGTCCACCAGCAACTTAACCTACCAGCCACTACTCAAAGTCATATCTGCAAAATTATTACCTTCCCTAACCTATGGCAGTGAGGCATTGAACGGAAAGGACGCAATAACAATAAACAAAGAAATCTCCAAAACTTTTCGATCACTTTTCTGTTTACCTAAAAATGCCTCAATGTCCCAAATTAGACGAGAATTCGGCTTGAACTACCAACTACATGCTCGGATGGGTAACACAATTAAAGTATGGTATAGGGTAAAAAATGACCAAGACAATTTAATCCCAGAGATTTTATGGAAAGAAGTAGAGGGCAGTAATAAATGATCTGTTTGGAAGTATCTCGAGAAGGCTTTGGATGAATTTGGGCTTAAGGAGATTTGGATGACCACTATTCCTCAGGAATCTTTTTAAAAAAATTGTAAATAAGACAACTGATATCCTATCTGTGATAAGTGACAAAGAGTCCCTGGTCAAAAGGAAACATGCTTGGTCTATAATAAACAGTTACAAAAAAAAGAGTCCGCAACAATATTTGAATACAGCTTGGACTTGGAAATATAAAAATATATTCATGAAAGCTCGATTCGGAATCCTGCCTGGAGAATCTCATGCACTGCCATGAAAAAAGATTGAAAATAATATATCATGTCGGCTGTGTAACACATGAGAGGAAAATATCATACATCTATTGTGCCTCCGCCCAGAACTAAAAAATGAAAGATTAACACTTTTAAAAAGGCACTTCAATAAAAGGTCAATAAGGACATGTAGACAAGCACTAATCCAGTGTCTGTGCCTGGAAGATATACATATTAACTCTGCCCTCTCAAAATTCTTAACAAGTGCATGGAAAAAACTTGAATTTTTATAACATTAACTATTATACTGTTTACATTTCTAAATTTTTATTCCTATGAAATTATCGCTTATTTTTTAAAAGTCATCGCCCTTTCACTGTCTTACTATAATTGAAATGTTATATTGTGCATTCTCTTTTGGTAAAGATTTTAAATAATCAATCAATAAACATTATCTATCTTATCTATCTATTTGCAAGGGTGGCGTAAATAGGAGGTAGTGGCAAATTTAAGACCATGGAAAACCTGGGGGTATATTTACAAGCCCCTATCGCCATCACAACGTCACTCTCAGTGACGTTGTGATGGAGATAGGGGCTTTGCCTTAATTAGAAGGCAGCTTTAAGCCACTTAACGTGGCTCAACGCTGCCTTGTAAATAAGGCCCCCTTTCACTCTACGTTTAGCGTGAAAGGGGAGGGCAAAATGTTCTTGATGTGGATGTTCCACCCCAGCACCCATTGATTCTCACACTGCCTCCTATTTACAAGGAAGAAACTAAAAGTATACGCTGACGATATTATGCTAATTCTCGACTGTGATAATGGGGTCCAACAGAGGTCTTTGAGATCTTTGCACAGTACGAAGCTCTCAGCTGGTATAAAAGTAATAAAAAGAAAATGGAAATAATTTCATGCGGATGCAAGTTAGACGTCCTGCATACTGGTATCTTTTCATGCACAAATTCTCAACCCAAAAAATGTTAGGGAATTAATTTCTCGTCACAAATTGCTGACTTTATGACTTTAATTTCTCTCTGCTGTTTTTAAAAGTACAGGATTTATTGTTCCATACTTTACACAATACATGTCCAGGTTCAAATCAGGAAACAGGAATATTCATAAATTATTTCATGAGCTTAATTTGTACAGATGCAAAAAGAACAATTGATAGACAGAATCTACAACAATGTCATACATTCACCTCAGTACAGAGAGCTGGGCCTCAATCCATCGTTTTTGCTCACCATGCCATTCCAGTTTGGACCCAGCCATATGCAAATCAGTCTTGACCCTGCGCCCAATGAAACAGTCCAGCCTGACCTGCCAGGCCAGGTCCTCTCTGGACTGGAAACAAGAATCTTGGGACCGGTTTCGGGCTTTCAGCCCTCATCAGCTAGGATAGCTTGACTCCAGTGGCATGGGAGCACAGGACCCACGTCTGAGAATACCCGTCCCACTCGGGTTGATAAACGCAAAAAGAAAAATTGATGGACAGAATGCAGAACAATGTCATACATTCACCCCAGTACAGAGATCTGGGCCTAAATCCATCGTTTGTTTGCTCACTATGCCATTCCAGTTTGGTCCCAGCCATATGCAAATCAGTCTTGATCCTGAGACCAATGGGAACAGTCCAGCCCGAACTGCCAGCCCAGGTCCTCCCTGGACTGGAAACAAACATCCTAGGACCGGTTTGGGGCTTCCAGCCCTCATCAGCCAGGATAGCTTGACTCCAGTGGCATGGAGAGCATGGGACCAACGTCTGAGCATACCAGTCCCACTTGGGGTGACAAATGCAAAAAGAACAATTGATGGACGGAATGCAGAACAATGTCATACATTCACCCCAGTACAGAGATCTGGGCCTAAAGCCATAGTTTTTTTGCACACCATGCCATAATTTGTATAGAGCACCAGATACGTAGTCCATTAAAAATTACAAAATGACTTAAACTAGTTTGCTATAAGTGCATGCAGTGGTTTTTTCGTGAACATCAGGATTTTTATTGAAGATATACAATCTGAGTAATCAATACTTTAACCCCATTATCCAAACTTTCTTTGGTATTTGGAAATAGATACTCGTCTGAAATCATTCAAAAGTGGGCCAAGGCAGGATTTGGGAACATCTCAGACTTTATTGTGATTGAGAGGTGGCTCAGTATCTCCGGTATGCATAATTTAATAAAAAATGATTTTCTTCTTCTCGTCCTCTAGAATCCTCTACAAATATGTTAGTAATCTGGATCTGATGAAGATAAACAAGTGTAAATTCTGGCACTCGCGCTATTTGAAGAAGCTGTGGATAGGCAACCCGGGTGTGGAAAAATGTTTGGGCCTCTACCTAAGGTTCAGACCTCGCTCAGAAAGCAATAATAAAATGGGAGAAACATGAAGGGATGGAGGCAACAGCAAGAATGTGGACTGAGGTGAATAAACTTAATTTCAGAGTGTTACAGGGAGCTAATTGGCGCCTGATGCTATTTTTTAGCAAATGACTGCTATATAGAACCCCAGAGTTTTTAGCACAGGTTTACCCTAATCAATCTAGTCAGTATTTTTGCTCTTCAAATCAGTCGACAGTTAACTGGATGCATATCATCGCACAGTGCCCTCTAATTCAGAGGTTTAGCAATTATATCTTCTGACACTTGGAGACCGAATGTCTAATTAAACTGGACTCTAACAGTTGGCTGAAAGTTTTGGGTTACGATACTTTACTTCATCTATCTGATAAATGGGTTAAATTCATATATATTGCAATGGCGGTTGCCAGGTCTCTGTCACTTCAAAGATGGTGATCATGTCAGGTTCCAACAAAGTGTGAGTGGGTCCGGCAAATGAAGCAGTTCAGAAATAGTGAACAGCTATTTGCAATGAGAAACAGGGGGATTAGGAAATCTGGAAAAGTATGGGAATCATACTTCAACTAAATGTTAAATGGAGGTTAATTTTTTAACGCATTGCTAATATGATGAAATACTACTAGAAGCTTCACCTGTTGGTATATTTGTATACTCTAATCTGATTTGCACTTTAATGCATTATAGACACTTTAGTTGCTCTTAAAAATAAAGTCAGTACTGTTTCTGGTCTCGTATGATTTTTAGTCTAATGTTATTTGACTTTTATTCTCATTAATAATTATTTTTATTCCTGAACTAGCTGTACCCAGACACGTGTTGCTGTGGCTCAGTCTGGTTAAATGGAAGAGAAAGAAAAGAGTAAGCGCACGTTTCTGATATGTGTAATTTTACAATGCTTGTGGGTATACAATATGTTTTTGTCCATCCTAATATATGTAGACTATTGTCTATATGCGTCCCTTGTATTTGTTGCGCAGCAACCAAATTGATGGGGTCTATTCGGGTTGAAAAGTGAACCAACTCTTCCCCCCTCCCTCCACCCACTTCCCGGTCTGCCATCCTGACACTAACTGCCCATCCTAATATTTGTAGACTACTGTCTATATGCGTCCTTTGTATTTGTTGCGCAGCAACCAAATCAATAGGGTCTGTTCGACCTTTCGATTAAAAACACACGGTTATTGGCCACGCACGTATTCAAATCCAACGTCGTGTATATATAAACACGCGCCAATGTTGCAAAGTGAACCAACTCCTCCCCCCTCCCTCCACCCACTTCCCGGTCTGCCATCCTGACACCAACTGTCCATCCTGAGATATGTAGACTATTGACTCTATGCATCCTTTCTTAATGTTGCCAAGTGAACCATCTCCTCCCCCCTCCCTCCACCCACTTCTCGGTCTGACGCGCTAATGTTGCAAAGTGAACCAACTCCTCCCCCCTCCCTTCACCCACTTCCTGGTCTGCCATCCTGACACCAACTGTCCATTCTAATCTATTTAGACTTTTGTCTCTATGCGTCCTTTCTTAATGTTGCAAAGTGAACCAAGTCCTCCCCCCTCCACCCACTTCCCGGTCTGCCATCCTGACACCAACTGTCCATCCTAATATGTAGACTAATGTCTATATGCGTCTCTTGTATTTGTTGTGCAGCAACCAAATCGATAGGGACTGTTCGGATTGGAAAGTGAACCAACTCCTCCCCTCTCCCTCCACCCACTTCCCGGTCTGCGATCCTGACACCAACTGTCCATCCTAATATATGTAGACTATTGTCTATATGCGTCCCTTGTATTTGTTGCACGGCAACCAAATCGATAGGGTCTGTTTGGCCTTTCGATTGAAAACACACGCGTATTGGACAAGCACATATTCGAAACCAAGGTTGTGTATATATAACCACGCGCTAATGTTGCAAAGTGAACCAACTCCTCCTCCCTCCCTCCACCCACTTCCCAGTCCGTCATCCTGACACCAACTGTCCATCCTAAAATATGTAGACTATTGTCTCTATGCGTCTATTGTAGTTGTTGCGCAGCAACCCAATCATTAGGGCCTGTTCGCCCGTTAGATTAAAAACACGCGCGTATTTGACACGCGCGTATTTGAATCCAACGTTGTGTATATATAAACACGCTCTTGCTCGAATTCAACGTTGTGTCAAAATTTCAAATCAATCGGTGTAGAACTTTCGTAGATTTAAGATTTTTATCAAATGCACATTGAAATTTTTATGTGTCTCTTAGTGCTTTCAATTAAAAAGACGCGCGTATTCGCCACGGGCGTATTCGAATCCAATGTTATTTATATAAAAACATGCGCGTATTGAAATGCAACGTTGTGACAAGATTTCAAAGCAATCGGTGAAGCACTTTCGTAGATGTAATATTTTTATCAAACGCACATTGACATTTTTATGTGTCTGTTTGTGCTTTTGAATAAAAACACACGCGTATTCAACACGCGCGTATTCCAATCCAACGTTGTGTATATAAAAACACTTGCATATTCGAATGCAATGTTGTGTCAAAATTTCAAAGCAATCGGTGAAGAACTTTTTGAGATTTGAGATTTTGAACAAACAAACAGTTACATTTTTATTTATATAGATATGTATGCTGAATTTATTGATCTGGAGTGCATTACTAGATATTGACACTGTGTTATATGGATGAATTTGTAATTTGAATGGATCTCAATTAAAAAAATAATAATAAGGGAGGCGTCAATAGGAGGCAGCATGTTGGAGCCTGGGCAATATCATTCATTTCCTGCAAAATATAAAACTTCAGTATTGTAAAACACACTCTTGTCATTGAAAGTCTGGGCAATATCATTCATTTCCTGCAAAATATAAAACTTCAGTATTGTAAAGCACACTCTTGTCATTGAAAAATAAAACAAGTAAAAACAAAGCATTTTGAGTGTTTCTGGATTGCAAGTGATCACAAATCAAAATGTACTAATCATAAGAACTAATTCCAGCTAATAGCACATTTATATTCAAATTATGAGAGCTTATTCACAAAAAAGTAGTAAAACTGCACTCTTATTTTTAAAATACATCCAGACTGTAGTTTTACTATGTTTTGTAATTGCTGTATAATGAGTGAATTTAGCAACAAAGCCATGCTTGGTGCAGGTTGCCATGATGATTCCTTGGGAAATCACATGATGTTCAAGTGTGGAATCCATTCCCTTTGTAAGGAGGACTCTGTGGCAGAGAACCTCAGGCAGATTGATTGATTGATTGATGGATTGATTAATTGAGGAGGAATGGATTTACTTTTGTGTTAGACCTGGCACCATAGGGTCGGTCTCCCTTCCATTTTTGCTGTTGCCTCGTGTTTTTGCTGGTGTTCGATGCTTTGGGTACTGTGCCAATCAATCAATCAATCATGGCACTTGTATAGCGCACTACTCACCCGGAAGGGTCTCAAGGCGCTTGGGGGAAGGGGCATGCTACTGCTCGAACAGCCAGGTCTTGAGTTGTCTCCTGAAGGCGAGATGGTCCTGTGTCAGCCGAAGGTGGATGGGGAGGGAGTTCCAAGTCTTGGCAGCCAGGTAGGAGATAGATCTTCCTCCGGCGGTGGCTCTTCGGATGCGTGGTACGGCGGCGAGGGCGAGGCTGGTGGACCGTAGCTGGCGGGTGGGCGTGTAGAAGGTCAGGCGGTCGTTGAGGTACTTGGGGCCCAGGTCGTGGAGAGACTTGTGTGCGTGGGTGAGGAGCCGGAACGTGATCCTCTTGTTGACTGGGAGCCAGTGCAGGTCTTTCAGGTGGCCGGAGATGTGGCTGCGTCGGGGGATGTCCAGGATGAGTCGTGCGGAGGCAATCTGGATGCGTTGGAGTTTGGTCTGTAGCTTGGCTGTGGTTCCGGCGTAGAGGGTGTTTCCGTAGTCTAGTCGGTTGGTGACGAGTGCTTGGGTGACCGTCTTCCTGGTGTCGGTCGGGATCCATCGGAAGATCTTTCGGAGCATACGCAGGATGTTGAAGCACGATGAGGAGACGGCGTTGACTTGTCTGGTCATCGAGAGGGAAGAGTCAAGGATGAAGTCCAGGTTGCGTGCGTAATCGGTTGGCTTGGGTGCGGTGCCCAGGGCAGGGGGCCACCAGGAGTCGTCCCAGGCGGAGGGCGATGGTCCCAGGATGAGGACTTCCGTCTTGTCTGAGTTCAGTTTCAGGCGGCTGTTCTTCATCCACTCGGCGACGTCTTTCATCCCTTCGTGTAGGCAGGTTCTGGCGGTGTCGGGGTCTCTGGTGAGGGAGAGGATCAGCTGGGTGTCGTCGGCGTACGAGATGATGTTGAGGTTGTGTTGGCGTGCGATGGCTGCAAGAGGTCTCATGTAGACGTTGAAGAGGGTGGGGCTGAGAGAGGATCCTTGCGGAACGCCGCAGATGACTTCGGTGGCCTCGGATCGAAACGGGGGGAGGCGGACTCTCTGTGTTCTTCCTGCGAGGAACGAGGTGATCCACTCCAGTGCCTTCTCTTGGATGCCGATGTTGCTGAGGCGTTGAACTAGGGTGTGGTGGCAGACAGTGTCGAACGCTGCAGAGAGGTCCAGGAGGATGAGTGCCGCTGTTTCCCCGTTGTCGAGCAGGGCTCAGATGTCATCGGTCGCTGCGATGAGGGCGGTCTCGGTGCTGTGGTTGGCTCTGAAACCGGACTGCGAGGGGTCGAGGGATCCGTTCGTCTCGAGGAAGGCGGCAAGCTGTCTGTTGACGATCTTCTCGATGACTTTAGCAGGGAAAGGGAGGAGCGAGATGGGGCGGAATTTTTTGAGGTCGGTGGGGTCCGCAGTTGGTTTCTTCAGAAGAGCGCTGAGCGGCGTGCGTGGTCCCGGGGGTCTGTAGACGAGGGTGCCTCTGAGGGTCGTCTTTGGGTCGGTGTGAATCTGGAAGTGGAGATGCTCTGCTGCGGCGAAGGTGTCGTTGGGGTCGGTCGTGATGCGGATGGTGTTCCTGTGGACGATGGCGATGCCTCCCCCGGTCTGTTTGACGCGGTCCCTCCTGATGATCTTGTATCCGTCCGGGATGGCGATGGCGATGTCGGGGGCTGAGGAGACGTTCATCCAGGTTTCCGTGAGGAAGGCGACGTCTGGTGATGTTGTGTCGAGGAGGTTCCAGAGTTCCACGGCGTGTCTGTGGATGGAGCGGGTGTTGAGTAGGATGCACCTCAGGTGGTTGCTGCTGGTGCTTGGCTTGGCGGGTGCGGTGCAGGTCCGGAGGCAGGTGAATTTGCAGGTTGTGCAGGTGAAGGGTCCGTGGGTGCGTCTCGGGGTGGCTCGGTAGCAGGCGGGGTTCCGGCCGGCATTGAGTGCATTGAGGGCGGCGGCGTTGTAGGTCCGTCGGGTCGTCTTGCGTCGGTGGGGGCCAGGGGTCCTGGCGCTGGGCGCGGGCCAGGCGTGGACGGGCGCAGACGGGCTTGCCCTTGGCGCGCCTTCGGCGCACAATCGGCGTGCCCGCTGCGCGTGCGTGGGGGCGTCATAAGAAGGGAGCCGGTAGGGAGGGTCCGCTGGGTGGCGGGAGCGTGGGGTCCAATCGGCTGTCGGGGGGCGGGGCCGCAGGGAGGCAGAGGCGGGAAAATCGAGTGCGGGCTGGCGGCGGCTGGGGCGCCTGAAGGAGATGCGGTCAGCGTGGAGAGCGGCAAGCCAGGTAAGGTAGCAGGTAGCAGGGTCAAGAGGAGCGTGGGGCGACCAGGCCTGTTAAAGGCGCAGTGGTCGCTCCAGAGAAGGTGGCAGGGTCCCCTTAAGAAGGGAGCCGGTAGGGAGGGTCCGCTGGGTGGCGGGAGCGTGGGGTCCAATTGGCTGTCGGGGGGGCGGGGCCACAGGGAGGCAGCCGCGGGAAAATCGAGTGCAGGCTGGCGGCGGCTCGGCGGCGGCTGGGGCTCCTGAAGGAGATGCGGTCAGCGTGGAGAGCGGCAAGCCAGGTAAGGTAGCAGGTAGCAGGGTCAAGAGGAGCGTGGGGCGACCAGGCCTGTTAAAGGCGCAGTGGTTGCTCCAGAGAAGGTGACAGGGTCCCCTTAAGAAGGGAGCCGGTAGGGAGGGTCCGCTGGGTGGCAGGAGCGTGGGGTCCAATCGGCTGTCGGGGGGCGGGGCCGCAGGGAGGCAGCGGCGGGAAATCGAGTGCGGGCTGGCGGCGGCTCGGCGGCGGCTGGGGCGACTGCTATCCAGTGCCACAGTGTAAGTGCTCCCTATTGTAAATTGATGTAATAATCAGTGGTTCCATGTTTGGGTATTTGGTTTACTTGTCAAACCCTTGTCTAGTGCACTGAGTGTGCCAAGGGCGTGTAAATCCAAATGCTGCTGGTGGGCCTGGCCCCCTGGTTGTGTCACCCACAGAAGCAGCCAGGTAAAATGTGTGTAAGGTCTGCCATTGCAGAGCCTGTGTGCAGTCTGGTACTGTCATGCTCATTGGGCAAGTGCACCCAATTCACAGTCCCTATACCTTCCCTTTTCTTCATATCAGTCACCCCTATGGTAGGCCCAAGGGCAGGGTGCATTGTAAGTATGAGGTAGGACAAGCCCTGATGGTGTGGCATGTCCTAATAGTGAATTATAGCCATTTTCGTTTTTCACTATTGCAAGGCTACCTAGTCTCCATAGGCCAGAATGGGCTGTTAGTGTTATTACGTTTTATAATCCTAACTGTCTCAGAGAACATGGTAGAAATTTGAGTTTAGTATGCCTGAACTCAGAATAATAAAATACATCTTTTAGTAAAGTTTATTTTAACATTCCTTGTTTGCTAATACCACTTTTAGAAAGTAGGTATTTGCTTGTCTAACCATTCAAACCTGCCTCTGCTAGGCTGTGTATTCCTATGGCTGGTGTTGTGAGTGACAGGGCTGGGGAATTCCAGGAGACAGGCTGAGTCATCCAGTGGTGAACAGAGACATCTGCATCTAGACGGGAGGGAGGAGTTGCACCTGAACCTTAAATAGGGCTGCGCCTGCCTTCCACAATGCTGGCTCCACCCCCTGGGCAGCGGCTGATGTCTCTGCGCTGCACACTGAAAGAAGAGAAGGAGTCCTGTCAACAAAGTGCCCCAGGACTGTACTCACCTGCCACAACGCTGGCTCCACCTCCTGTGGGGCGTCTGATGTGCATGTCCTGCACTGTGAAAGGAAAGGAGGAGTCTGGTAAACAGAGTGCTTCAGAACTGGTTTGGACTGGGCAAAGGCCCCTCACCCCTCAGAGAACAAAGGATTTTGGGGTATAAATATTGGGACCCTGATCCCATCAAATTATATCACTTTTGGACTACAAGAAGAAACCTTTACTGAGGAGAGGAACCTGAAGAGGGGAGACTATTCCCAAGCTGAAGTGCTGCTTGGGGGATTGGCCTGCAGCGGTTGCCTTACTGCCAAAGGAAGGAGAAAGGAACTTTGTGTACTTTGCTTTCAACTTGTGAAGGATCTCCAAGGGCTTGGAAAAGAGCGTGCCTCCTGCTGAAGTCTCAGGGATAACAGACCTCACCCCCCAGCTCCCCAGAGTTCTTTTGGAAGTGCCTGCTGCTATTTTGGGCCTTCTGAGGAACTGCGTGTCGCAAGGAGCTGGAAGCATGACTCAACGAGAAGAAGCGTGTCACCGTCGCTGTGCCTGCCGTCGCAACTCTGAAGGAGGGTGTCGCCGCTGGAACTGTCGCACTGCACCGCATAGGAGAAAAGCGTGCCGCAACGAAGAGGAAGTGTGTCGCCGTCACTGCTGCTGCCACCACAACTCCGAAGGAGGGTGTCGCCGCTGTATTTGTCGCACTGCACTGCATCAGGAGAAGAATCTCACAACGAGGTCGGAGCGTGTTGCCGTCGCTGTGCCTGCCATCGCATCTCCGAAGGAGGGTGTCGCCGCTGGAACTGTCACATTGCACCGTATCGACCAAGAGCACCTTGCATCCCCGAGAAGCGCGACACTGTAGTTGTCGCATTGAGGGGAAGCTTCACGCATCGTGGAGAAGAGCGTCACCGCTGGAGCTGTTGCCGCCGCATCGTAAGGGTGTCGCCGCTGCAGTCCACACATCGAACCGAGGACTTCTCGCATCCCCGGGAAGAGTGCCACATCTGGAAGATCTTCACGTCTTTATTTCTTTGTATCTGAACTTTGCCGCATTTCCCATCGCTGTGACATTGCTTGTCGTGGAAGCGCTATGCAACTTAAGGTACATTGACGCAGAGTGTCGCATCTAAGAACTGAACTGAACTAAGCTTAAATCTACCATCTTAAAGTAATCATAGTGTGTATTTTTGTTGTTTATGGTGTTATGGTAACTCTATATAAAGTATACTTATTTTTGATATGAAACCTGTGAGGTGTCTATTTGTAGTGTTGTCACTGGGTTACTGTATGTGGTCACAACTGCTTAACTTACAACGCCTCTGAAATAAGCCTTGACTGCTCGCGCCATGCTACCTAGAGGGTGAGCAGGGGTTATTTTGGGAGTGTAATCCCCTTATCCTGACTAGAGGAGAGGGTCCCTACTTGTCACAAGTACCTACATGTGCCAACTAGAGACACCCAAATCTAACACTTTGGAAATGCACTTTTTAAACTTCCTTTTCCCCTTCCATCCCAGCAAAGGGATTTACTTCGGAAGTTGGCTGGAGTGAAAATATGATCCTAGGAGAAAGGTAGGTGTTTATGCATGCCTGTAAAAATATGAGCTTGTGGGCATTCACAAACTTCCAAGGTAAGTCATGCCTTGAAACATCCAGGACCACTCTCCATCCCATCCTTTGAGTCGGATTTAAGATGCAGAGAACTATGCACTCATTTGTAGTTGTATTTTTATTTATTAAGCACAACCTTCATCCCGAGGGATATCACTGTGCTAGGATAGCATTATCCTGAAAGAGGGGTAGCGAATGCCGGAACATCTGAGACCAGGGGGAACTAGGTTTCAGAGGCTGCAAATGTCAGTGTTTTTACCCGAGGGAACAGCCATGTTTTCAGCTTCTTTCTAAAAGACATATAATCGGCCATAAGGCAAATATCTAAGGGAAGTTCATTCCAGTGAGCGGCTGCCAAATTGGAGGCGGAGCTACCCCTACTCTAACTTTCTTGATGCTTTTAAATTTTGGCCAAGGCATGATAGCAAGACCTCAGTTTTCATGTGGGGATGTAGAATTAAATTGTGTCCAAGAAAATTCAGGGGCCACACTTGTGTAGCGCTTCATGTGCATAATACAGTAGCATAAACTTGGCCCTTTGTATTTACTTTTGTTGCAGATCAGCTTGTCGGTGGCTTTCTGGATCACTTGAAGTCGGGAGAGAAGATACTCAGGCATGCCCACATAGAGCTCCTTCCCATAATCCAGTTTACTAGAAACTAATGCCTGGGTGATAGTCTTTCTGCACTTCGAGAGGATCCATAGGAAGAGTCTTCTTAGTAGTTTTGGTGTGGCAATGCTTTTTTTGCACAGTGCTCGGACTTGGTCTTGCATGGTTAAAGCATTGTCGATGAGTATGCCCAGGTGTTTTGCAACTCGTTTGGGTTCTGGGGCTGCTCCTAGTGACTGGGGCCACCAGTTGTCAGCCCAGACTAGGTGAGCCCCTCCGAAGAGCAGGATTTCAAAGTTCTCAGCATTTAGCTTCAGACAGTGTTCTGTCATTCAAGTTGCTGTTTCTGAGAGGCAGTTGACTAAGTTGTTTCGGGTATCCTCATGCTTTTCTTGAAAGGCAATTAGTAGCTGTGTGTCGTCTGCATCAGAGCGGATATTAAAGCCCCATTTCCTGCCAATCTTAGCCAAAGGGGGACATAGGCATTAAAAAGGTTTGGGCTTAAGGAGGCTCCTTGCGGAACACCATAATTCATGTATTTTTCACTGGAAGTGAAGGGGCCCATTTAAATGTCTTGTGTTATGTTACGTAGGAAGGAGTTGAACCATTGAAGGACTTTCAAGTGTAGTCCCTTTTCATGCAGAATGCTCATAAGCATGTTATGAGATAGATTGCTGAATGCTGCTATTAAGTCCAAGAGGATCCTCTAAGGGTCTGATGTTAACTGATACTGCAAGTAGGGTGGCTTCTGTGCTATTAGAAACTCTAAACCTGAACTGAAATGGAGCCAAAAGTTCATTGGTTTCTAAAAAGTTAACTAATTTTTTATTGACCAGTTTCTTCAGTTTCTTAGGCAGGTATGGTAGCTGGGAAATTGGTTGGTAATTTGCAGGATTATGTATTTCCATGCCAGCTTTTTTTAATAATGGGAATACAGTAGTTTCCTTCCATATATCCGGTGCTGCTGCGGAATCAAGAGATTTATTAAAAATATGGGTAACATACGGGCTAAGGACTAATGCAAAGCTAAGAGAAAATAAAGTGAAGACAAGGGTCAAGCGGAGATCCTGATTTGACTTCGGTCATAGCTTTTGCAAACTGCTCTTCAGTAAGAGGGGCCAGGTTGCTTAAATGAGCGTGTGTGTGATTCAGGGTGTGGGGCTAGGGTTTCCCAGTCTGGCTCGTCGGAAATGGGTTGGCTTTTAAAAGGAGAATAGATTTTAGAGATTTTATCAGTGAAGAAGTTGCTGATTATCTCAGAGTTGTCACTTGATGGGGTCATAGTATGGGACATGCTGATCAGTTTACAGAGTTCCTTCACTATTTTGTATAACTTTTTAGGTGAGTTACAGTGGTCCTCTCTTCGTTTTGCAAAGAAGTGTTTTTTAGCACTCTTGTGGGCACCGTGGTCTGGGCAGAGCCATAACCATCGGCATTGGAGCAAGAAGGGCGGTATACAAAAAGGGCACGTTCCTACAGATATATCCTTTTGTCTCAAAGATTTTGTCACTCCTCTACACAAACAAAGCTGACTTTTTTTTCTTTGAAGCTGTCAGTAGTCAAACATTCACTCCTTCACATACTTTCCCTTAGAATCATAATTGCAATTAGCATACATGTGACCATGGCTTTGTGCACTCTGCATATAGGCCAGAATTGGGTATCCATTCAGCATAGACATGTTCAGGACCCAGTGACATGCACTGAGAAATTCACGCTGCATTCAGTCTCAGCTACAGAGTATATAATAATTATGAAAGAATCATTACCTTGAACTAGCCCAGATGCCTAGCGGTGACTCAGTGTTGAGTATGCACTGAGTTAGACTCATATTTTGCATGAAAAACAAAGCTACCCAGACATGTATGGACAAACAAAAGTCAAGAAAGAGTTCTTATGTTTTTATTTGTAAAGTGAAAGACATAACATTTTGGCTCAGTAGATACTCATTTCAAAATTATTTTTTAATTACATCCAGCATGTAGCACTGCCCAGGTCTACCACTCTTCAAACCCTGGACATGCTACTACTTAGACATCGTTCTCTGAATATCCCACTGTTGGATCTCACTTCCATATTCAACAGTGGTGGACATATTTTACTGTATCTCCATTGGCTGGTCTTATCTTAAAAATCTACCAGTGCTGGGCCTAACTCCCTGAATTTCTGTAAGAAATTGATTTCTTGGTTCAGGTTTGTGGAAACCCCACTCAGAAAACAACTACAAGCCGTGTGAGGGTGAACCCTCTAAAGGCGCTAAATTAACCTGTGCTTAACACTCTGGTAGCATGTCACAAAGCAGTTAAGCGTGACTTAGAGGTACATTCTAAAGTATCTATGCAGCAGACAAACAGTAATAAAGTCAAAACACAACACAGGAAAAATCCCAAACCAGTTTAGAAAAGTAGTGTACATTTTAAAATTAATATGAGACCAGAATGTCAAAAATCAGTAGAACCAGAGTTATGTAAGTACAGCTCCAAAAAGCACAAAGCTCTAATCACAGGTATTTGATTGTGTCAGACCGAGAGAAAGTCACAAGTTTAGGCCAACGGGATGGAGAACTGGTTAGTTACAGGAACCAAGTTAGTCCTGTTGAAAAAGTTACCTTCTCAAAATCCAGCATGAAGAGTTCCTTTTACGGTGGAGGATTCATGAGGAGCAGGAACAGACTCACAGATATTCTTCCTTGCTGAGCAAAACAAGAAGGGGATGATTTCATTAAACATATAGAAGAAGCAAACTGGAGAGAGATCACAAAAAAGAACTATGAGATCATAAATAATATCATTGAGGAATTTGAAGATGTGATAAAATAAAATTGGGAATTCAGAAGGGAGCAACTTGATATCAGTTAGGACGGGTTTACACCTTTGCTAAAAAAATACGATTCTACACCTAAACCACCAAACGGATTGGAACTCACTACCTATCAATCTGAACGGGTCTCTGGCTCCGTCATCGAATCAATTGAACTAAGTCCAGCCTCAGGGGTCTCGAAAGGTACCTATTTTTGAGGAAGTTCGACATCACCAACAACAGGTATGAACATTAAATGTCCAAAATATCAAAACTCTCCCAGAAAACTTGCATTACAAAAAACAAAATCCAGCCACACTAGTAAGTAATCTTTATTGTGTTGATTATTTAAAATCTTACAATATTACACATCTAAAACTAGAAAACGATAAAAGCTATGTTCACATAAAATCACTTAAAATACCATTACATCTATATAAATTCATTTGGGTTGCTTAATAATTTACATATTAAAAGTAGTTATTCACCTAATTTCTTTTTAACTGTTACAAAGGTAGCATTCAAAATTATATAGTTCGAATGAAGGCACCTAATCAGGACCTGCCTGCATGACCTTATGCCACGTACATTAAGAGGTAGCTTAAGCAGTTCTCTTCTCTCCTGTAAGAGCTCCGGGCAAGTAAATAATAGATGGAGAATGTTCTCCTCACCGTTGTTACACAGTCTACATAACGTTTGGGTTTCCACTTTCTCCCTCGGTGGTCGGTGACACAGGCCTGGCAATATTCCAAATCTTGCATTGAGGAACACCTGCTTATTTATTTCCGTCCAGGGTGTTATATTGCTGTATTTCCTTTTTCTTATACCCATTTATTATTGTCCAGGCATGTTTTCTCTTTGTAAGGACAGCTTTATCATTTACAACGGATAGTTGATTTGCCGTTTTAATAATTATTTTCGTAAACGATGCCTTGATTGTAATATTTTCCCAAATAGGCGTGAATGCAAACTCCCTTATCGCATCCTTAAGGTAGTGCCATGCGGTGAGTTTGCGTTATTTTTTATTTCCCTCCATAATAGCTGTGATATCTCATTGTCATGGTTATTTTTTATTCGGTTCCAGTTTTTTATAAAGTGACCTTGCCTTACATACTGTTGATTAGTTAGTCCGAACTCCAGCCTTATTTGTGCGGGTGACGCATTTTCTGGGAGATGAAATAGAGCTCGATATGCTCTTGTTATGGCTTTGTTCAAGGTTTCAGTATCCTTTCCCATTGCTGCTTCACTACCATATGTGATGGTTGGTAGGAGTCTTGCTCCTATGATAGTCAGGAGAGGGCCATAAGTTAAACTAGAAAGTGACTTCTGTACAATTCTGAACGCTGCCGTCAATGCATTAGACTTCCTTTGAATGTCCTTTTTTTGTAGTTGGTAATTTCCCTTCTCATCGAATAACACACCCAAGTATGTATATACCTCTACTTGTTCTAGTTGTGTCTTGTCCATGAACCATTTACTTTTGGATCTTATCTTGATTTTTTTATTTTTTGTGACTACCAAGATCTTAGTTTTTGTCTCATTTATCACCATCCTGTTGTCCTTCGCATACATGTGAGTCTGAGTGATTAAGCGCTGTAGTCCAACTTTAGTGTGGCTTAGTAGTATGACATCGTCCGCATACAACAAATTAGTGAGACGCTTATCAGCTAATTTCGGGGGTTGAGCATTTACCTCATCCAGTATCCTGGTTAAGTCTGCCAAAAACAGATTAAATAGGAGGGGGGCTAAAACACATCCTTGTTTTAGGCCTTCATTTGCTGGAATCTCCTTAGATAGTGTTTGTCCATCCCCCATCCTCACCCTTACCCAAGTCTTAGTATATAAGAGACAAATCAATTTCAAAAGGGCCACTGGAATTTTCATTTTCTCAAGTTTTATCCATAGTACATTTCTTTTGACACAGTCAAATGCAGATTTAAAATCAATAAAACATGGGTACAGGGGTTGCTTAGCTCTAATTGACTTATCCATAAGCAAAGCTAGAGCCATTATATTTGTTGTTGTTGTTCCCAAGCCTTGTATAAAGCCTGTTTGATTCAAAGGCAGTAATCAGCCTATAGTTTTCTGCAGGCGCCCAGTTTCCTTTTTTGAAAATTGGGGTAATTAAGGTTCCTCGCCATGACTTGGGTATAACTCCTTTTAAGATGACTTCTCTATACAGTTTCTCTAAGTAAGTCGCCCATAGTTCTGGATTTTCTTTATAAAGTGCAAATGGTATCCCATTTGGTCCGGGAGCGCCGTCCTTCTGTTTTTTTATTAGTTTTACTATCTCATCTTTTTCAATTTGTATCGATGTGATCGTGTCGTTGTGATGGGATGGAGTTTCCGTGTTATCGTTTTTGCACCTGGGTTGCATTTTCCACTTTCCGTATTATCCTGTTTTAGATGCTTCCTTAGGAAAGCCTCCCATTCCTGCTCAGTTAATGGTGTTGAGACCACATGCTTATTTGGTCTAGCAAGTCCGTTGATAATTTTCCAGAATTCTCTTGGGTTCTTTTGCTTGCTAGCGTGGTATACTTTTGCCCAAATTGCCTGTTTTGCTTGATTTTTTTCACTCCATATTAGTTTCTTCAGATATTGATTTAATAATTTTAGCTTGCCCAGTGTTTCTGCTTTTACCCCAGCTTTCTTTGTTAGCCTAATAATCCTATTTCGGTCTTTTTTTAATTTCATTATTGTATATGGAAGGTTTATGTAGTTTTCCTTTTCCCTATTTTCTTCATTCCACTTTGGGTTCTTTCTTGTATGTTTTTGATTTTGCGTTTTGATCACCTTCTCTGTGAAGTTTTCCCATTGCTCCACCACTGTTTCTGGTGTTGGGTCTTTAAAACCTTTAAATGGTGTTCATTCGTTTCTTCTTTATTTCCAACATTCCAGAACAGTTTTTTATAATTAGTTGTTCCAATGGAGCCCTGAACAGTCTGGTATGCTTTATTTGTATTCGTTCTGATATTCATTGTAATTATCTTCTGGGCGTGGTCACTCTCATTTACTTTCTGTAATTGGTACCAGGTAATGTTATGAAACATATATAATGAAGTCATGGTATAATAAATCCTGGATTTTGAGTTATGCCCAAAATAACTGTATGCTGATGGCACATCTGTTTTATCTACTGTTTAAAACTCGTAGTCCCATCGCTTCGATGTCATTGACGAATTGTATACCCATTCTAGTCATAGAGGAATTAGTCTCTTTCCCTAAGTCCTGCTGGGGAATGAGCCATTGGTGATTTTGCGATTGCGTTATGTCATCTCTTGTATGGGGAGACATGAGGTTAAGATTAAAGTCCCCAGTAATCAGGAAATCTGCTATCGGATCCTCCAACATTTTATTAATTAAAAAACTGTTCAAGATTGCACAAGTTCCCTCCCTCCTCCTATGTGTTGGCAGGATATAAACATTAATCAAATATAAAGATTTAGATTTTTGATTATTTAATTTATAATTCAGTTTAACTATTAGGATGTTCGTACTACCTACTTCCACTTGCTCATGGTGTGCCTGTATGGTGTTCGAAATAAATGTTGCCTGGCCCCCACTTGCTCGGCCGAACCTTTGCTTTTTCTTTGCATTTTCGTAGTAGCCTGTGAATCCATGTAACAGAAATGGATTGGTTTCCCATGTTTCTTGCAATAAAATAATCTGACATGGTCCCACTATAGAATCTATATGTGCATTCTGGATCTTACCACCCAATCCATTAATGTTCCATGAACACATTCTTATTAATTCCATCTCATTGCTATTAAGAGGTGCTTGCTTCAGTCTGTCGTCTCATTGTTTATTGTTGTTATGTAATGCCATGTTTACCCATTTTTCATTTATGTCTAGGTTCCTTTCCACTGGACTTTGCAGAGGGGTCCTTACTTTTTTCGTAGCGGATCTACCTAGTGCATTTTTTAAGACTGAAACGATCTGTGTATCTTTTTTTCCCTGATTTAATTTTGTTTCATTCCCTATAAAAGGAGTAGGGTATACCTCTGGGGTTTGTTTGGTTATTGCTATACCCCAGGTTTTAAATGTCATTTGCTCCTTCATAATCTGTTCTGCTACTATTGGTGATATCAGAGTTATTAATGTTGGAGTCTGATTGCTGTGTTTTCCCTCCATAAACTCAATTGAGAGAATATCCTCACTTACAATGTTAGTTAATGGTGCCATTGACTTGAATAATCTGAGTAAATTCTCACGGTTTAATATATCGTGCCTACCTCTAGACTCAAATTCCGGTGTAAATATAAGTTTTTTATTAATCATAGGAATTTGATAATTGGGGACCTTACTTTCCTCGCTTTGCTTAGATTTGTAGCTAATTGTTTTTACCCCTTCCCTACTTTCAATCAGCAGATGATCAGGCATTTTTGATGGCTCATTCCCCACCTTGATCGCTGTCATTTCCCTGTCTTTTTTTATTTTTTCATTAGTACTTTGTCGTTGGGGGGGAATAATTTTTTTCGTTGGGGGGGGAATAATTTTTTGGGTTGGTTTAGTAGGGCTACTTTCGTTCATTTTTTTAAAGCTAGAGTTTGGTGATCCTCTTCCTTCTTCCTCCCGCTTTGCTTCCTGTTTTACTACCTGTGGCAGGTTATCTGGGGACCTAATGGCCACTCGCCCTTCTGCTACTCTACTATTAACCCTTATTGGGAATTGTATTTCATTTAGTTTGGGGCACTTTGCTGGACTTGGTCCAGTTGTTGATTTTTGACCAAAAATTGAAAAATACTTGTTTCTACCATTCTGTGAAACATCTGTAGTTGTTGGAATCCGGTCGTCTTCTCTCTTTAATGTGTCACATAGTTTCGATTTTCCTTTTTTTCTTGCTTTGCGTAGTTTTTTCTTTGGCGTTTTGACATCACTGTAAAGCCATCTGAATCATTATCGTTTTAGGTCTGATCATCTTGCATTTCTTTGCTTATAGTTTCGTCTCCAGGATGCTCGTCTAATTGCGTGGCCGTCAGATTTACTATTTCATCTCCAGGATGTTCCGGTGATTGCGTGACTGGTAGATTTACTGTTTCGCTCTGTATTTTTAGTATTGTGTGTTGCTTTGTTAGTTGTTTTGTTTCTGGGCCTTTAGAGCTTTCGGACCCCTTCCTGATTTCGTTTGTAATCTTTTCCTTAGTAGTAGTGTTATCTGCATTAGCATTCTCCTTACTGTTTTGGATGTCTCTTTTAGTATCTTCTATTATAGTAGATAAAACTTCAGGAAGTGCTGCTAATAATAATAATAATAATAATAATCAAAATCTTTATTTAGATATAAACATATAGCTTTAAAAGAAGTTATATAGTTCACAATGTACAGCGACTGTTAAAAACAAGAGGAAAGAATGTAGCAGTTAATATACGACAGTATAAAAGAAGAGGTAATCCAATCTTGGGCCTCCTTAATTCAGAACTGTTTAAAAGAAATATAAATACACAAGGCGAAAATGCTTTTCCCGTCAACCCTTTTATAAAATACCCGTTGCCCATGATGCCGTACATGCAGAACCGCCATCAGTCCTATTTCAATGATAGGATTTTATTTTATCCCCATCAAGGTTAAAAGCTATTGTTAAGAATATCAGGATTAAAAAATAAGGGGGGGGGGGAGCGTTAGCTGGACCCGATTTGGTTAAGGTTGCGGTAGGCCAGCTGAATGAATTTTGTGAGTTTTATGTTTAAAGAGGTATTTTCGGGGTTCAAGGCCACTATGATCGCTTGCCTGCAGGATCAGACGCCCAGGTTGTTCCAATCGGCTTTAAGTTTGGACCTGCGTTCGGAGTTAAAGGCTGGGCAGAGGCAGACCACGTGCGTCAGAGTTTCAGCTACTTTGCCACATCCTCTGCAAGTTACGACCTCTGCCGTGCGTCGCCATGCAGGTAAATCTTGCAGGAATCGCCAATTACCCATTCTAATAGCGAAAAAACTGCGTTTAAGATATATCGAGTATGTGCAGGCCAAGTAAGAGGCAGGGACTAACCGGCTGTATGAGTTTAACAGGGCCCAAGCGTGGCTACGTTTTGAAAAATGTGCTTTATCCATACTAGGAGATTTCGTTTTCACACATTTTTTAATACCTGTTTTAAAAGCTGCCTGACCGGGGTTAAGCGCCCATAGTTCACTCGCTGAAAATTGCTGAATTGCGTCCTTGAAGAGGCGACCGAACGTTCCACCTGAGTTATTCCGGGAGATTTCTAACCAGACTAACGATTCCAGTGTGCCTGGATTCGCCTGCCTCAGTTTATGGCAGAGGTTCAGGTATACCCCAGTGTCTGAGGCATCGTACTTCAGTAGACCCAACTCTAGTCTTATCTGAGCGGCAGAAGCGGACCTTTGCAACTGGAGGACCTTTTTATAGATTTTGGTCGTGTGGCTGTTCAAGGCAGTGTTCAGTTTACCCCAGAATGTTTCCATGCCGTATGATAAGGTGGGGCCAATTTTAGCTCTCATTACTTCTAACAAGGGCATTAGAGTTGGACCTGAGAGTTTTTTAGAGAGCTTGCCTAGTGACACTGCTAAGGACGTGGCTTTAACTAAGATCTCTCGACGCTGCTTTAAGAGATTGCGTCTAGAGTCCAGATGGACACCTAGATATTTGTATGATTGGCCAATGACAAGGGGTACGTTGTTAAATGACCACCCACCGCCGGTGTAACGTTTTTTGCCAAAAGGGACAACTTGCGTCTTCTTTAAATTTACCTCTAGCTGGTTCGTTTTTGTATAACTGAGCAGTTTTTCCAGGAGCCTTTGTAGCCCAACCCTCCTAAGGCTAAGGAGAACCAAGTCGTCAGCATACAGTAGGTTGCTTAGCGATTGGCCTCCCACCTTTGGGGGGTGGCTATTTTTCTCGTCCAAGGTTGTCGGGAGGTCAGCTATAAACAGGTTGAAGAGAAGGGGGCCAGAACACATCCCTGCCTCACGCCCCTAGTAGTCATTATTTTCCGCGAGAGATGTGTGCCGGACCCCAACTTCACCCAAACCCAGGTACGGGAGTGTAATTGGATAATGGCCTCTAACAAAGGCTCTGGAATCCGCCACTTCCTTAATTTTACCCATAAGGCAGCCCTGGGGACACTATCAAATGCTGCTTTGAAGTCGACCAAGCAGCTAAACACTGACCTGGATGTTAAAAAAGCTTTGTTGACAATGGTTGATACTACTAGCAGATTCGTCCTAGTCCCTGAGTTGGCAGTGAACCCTGTTTGGGTCATCGGCATTAGGTTCTGGTATTTAACCCATAGTCTCAAGTGTTCCAAGAGTAGGCCTGCGTAATGCTTTGCCTCATTATCCAAAAGGGCGATGAGTCTATAGTTGTTGGGTGAGGCACGTGGTCCTGATTTATAAATTGGGTGGATAATGGCGCCCCGCCATGAATCAGGAATTGTGGATGTTCGCAGAGCGTAGTTGAAGAGGTTTGTTAGGGTACTTGACCAGAAGGGAGTGTCCGATTTGAACAGGCTCTGTGGCAGTCCATTAGGGCCTGGCGCTCCATCGGCTCTTGCTTTTGTTATTGCTTTGGCAACCCCTTCTTGTTTCGCTTCTGGGTCCTCGTAAGCGGGGTGAGTGGACTTGGTTAGTATACTCCGCTTAATTCAAGGGCCCGTATCAATATCGTTTGGGATGTTACTACCAATGAGCCCAGGATGTACAGGAGACTTAAAGTGGTCCGTTAGAAATGAGACCCAGTCTGATTCCTGGATGTTTGCAGATCCCAACATGGATGTACTGCCATTAGACCGATTGATTAGGGCCAAAAATTTTCTGGAGTTTCTGCTCTTACTCTCCCATACCAACGTACACCAGAATTGGTTGTCGTGTAATCGTTTATCTTTTCTTATAGCCAAATTGAATGATTTGTGGGCCATTTGATAGAGCATTAAACAGTCACTGTTCCCCGGGGATTTAGCCAATGCACGTAGGGCATTATTTCTGTGCTTCTTGAGTGACTTGGTTAGAGGTGAAATTGAAAACTGACGGGCTTGGGTTGCCCTTTGGGGATGTGATTTTGCCGGAAAGAGGTTGGTCAAGTGCGAGCAGAGCGTCGACCATGCTGCGGTAGGAGAAGCCTCTTGCTTGATTCCTTCACTTATAATGCCCATGCTTACGTGGATGATGTCTGGGCTGATGGCTTCGCTCCACTTGAGGCGCTTTAGATTTTCCATGTGTATACCCCGGCAGGTTGGGGGAGCAGGTTTATCAGTAGCTGGCTTTATATTAGGGATATGACCTGGGGCCTATGGTCACTTTCAGTTCGTGGACTAATGTGAAAATTGGCTAAACATTTAAGCAGAGTGGCGTTGCAGATGGAATAGTCCAAATAAGATTGTTTTCTGCCATTTGTCCAGGTCCAGTTTGGTGGAGTGTCATCTGCCGACCTACCATTAATAACAAGAAATCCTGCGCTGTAGAATCTCATCGCACAGAGTTCGCCCAGCCCACATTGGGCTTGGTGGGGTGGGACTTGGAGCCCTCTCGTTCAATTTGCTATTTAGAGGACCGCCCTCCCATACCTGCTTCACTTGTGTCTGACATTGACGGGCTTCCCCCGAACACAGGGGATTTGTGGAAGAAGTTGTTTTTTCGTTATAGATTGTTTTTGTTGGAATCAGTCCTATTGTTGAGGGGACCCCCCGAGGGGCAGTTAGAACTGATACTTCTTTTATCTTGACTTGGAACTCTTTTGGCCTCAATGTGCTCGTACTTGGCTTTACTGGAGCGGTGCTGGGCTTGTCGGCTACTGGTTGTTCTACAGGCTCATTTACCTCTTGTAAGCTCTCCTTAGGTGATTCAATAACGTTTGCAGGGGAGTCCCCTTTTGGAATGATCACGCTGGAGGTTCCTAAGGGAGAAGGGGTGGCTACCTTGCACGGGGGCTGTTTGATGGCTGCCTTTGCAAAGAGAGGATAGTATTCGGGGTGGACAGCTATTGGTTTTGCCCTTGTTTTGTTCCTATGCTTGCGCTGGCGTTTCCGCTCTCTCTTACTAAGGTGGAATTCTGGAGCCGGCGACACTTCCTGGTTGGATGAGGACAGGGTCGCTAGGCTGGCCGTAGGCCCTATTGGTAAGTGGACCGTGCTGGTGGTGCACCTGCTAGGGCTCCCTGCAGTTTCCGTTATTGCTTTGACTGGGTCCGGTTGTAACTGACTGGGTTTTGGCTGCTTTCTCTTGAGTGACTTGGTTAGAGGTGAAATTGAAAACTGACGGGCTTGGGTTGCCCTTTGGGGATGTGATTTTGCCGGAAAGAGGTTGGTCAAGTGCGAGCAGAGCGTCGACCATGCTGCGGTAGGAGAAGCCTCTTGCTTGATTCCTTCACTTATAATGCCCATGCTTACGTGGATGATGTCCGGGCTGATGGCTTCGCTCCACTTGAGGCGCTTTAGATTTTCCATGTGTATATCCCGGCAGGTTGGGGGAGCAGGTTTATGAGTAGCTGGCTTTATATTAGGGATATGACCTGGGGCCTATGGTCACTTTCAGTTCGTGGACTAATGTGAAAATTGGCTAAACATTTAAGCAGAGTGGCGTTGCAGATGGAATAGTCCAAATAAGATTGTTTTCTGCCATTTGTCCAGGTCCAGTTTGGTGGAGTGTCATCTGCCGACCTACCATTAATAACAAGAAATCCTGCGCTGTAGAATCTCATCGCACAGAGTTCGCCCAGCCCACATTGGGCTTGGTGGGGTGGGACGGTTTGAGTCCCAAACTCAGTGATAGGAAACAAGAAAGGCCCATCTAGTTCTGCTGGGTCCCCTTGGAATAGGTTGGTGTTAAAATCCCCCATGACGATGCAATCTGAGTTAGGATAATTCACAACTAACTCGTTCATGATTTCCGTTAGACGTGCCAGGTGGGCTTTTTTTGTGCGTGTACTAGGATTAATGTACACGTTTAGAAAAAGAAGCGGGCGGTTTTTCCGACATGTGTTGATTTTTACCCCGAGTAGCCAGTCCTCCTCGATGGGTATACGTGTATTTGAACCTTTTATGGAGTCTGATATGTAAATTGACAGCCCACCTTTAGAGTGACCAAAGCGGCTGTCCCTAAGAGCTGGTTTCCATAGCTCTAAAAAGCCGGTGACTGGGCATCCCTGTGTGGTCCAAGTTTCCTGCAGGACTATTACTGCATGATCACACAGGAAGGCTAAGGAGTCCAGGTTGGTAATTTTTTGGTGGAGGCCGCTGATGTTCCATGAACAGATTTGAAAAATGGAATCCGCTGGTGGGTTGAGTACAGTTGTTAGTGCAGCTGCTGGAAGGATCGGCATGGTCGGGTGTTTGTTGTTGTCACCCGTTGTTGATGGTACAAGAGGTCATTCCTTTATGCTTGTTGACAGGATGGATGGAAGCCATTCCCATGATTGGCATACGTCATTATTTGGGACCGCTTTTAGCGAGGTTTTATGGTCTTCTTCCGGTCCCAACGCATTTTTTAATATCAAATATGGTTTCGGTGGTCTTTACGTCTTACAGTTCCAGCTTTTTGGGGTGTTGTTGGCTGGTTTAGTAATGCGGTTAGGTAGCCTGGCGTGGAGTATTGGGACATTCGAATGTGGCCTTGTGTTCCAAAAACACACCTACCCAGCTGGGCGACTTGAGGGTCACCAGGGTTACCTCCGACGGTTGGGCACCTCTTGGAGGAAGAAATTCGATAGATTCTATGTCATCTGATGTCAAACCTGCAAACCCCGGAATGCCATCTACTAGTTTTAATATATTTGCTCTGTTGAGTATGTCCTGGTGACCCTTCGATGTGTATTCAGGTGCCAGTAAAATGCGAAAGGATGATGGTTCCTTAGTGGTCTCCATGTGTTTTGGACTTGGAGCCCTCTCGTTCAATTTGCTATTTAGAGGACCGCCCTCCCATACCTTCTTCACTTGTGTCTGACATTGACGGGCTTCCCCCGAACACAGGGGATTTGTGGAAGAAGTTGTTTTTTCGTTATAGATTGTTTTTGTTGGTATCAGTCCTATTGTTGAGGGGACCCCCCGAGGGGCAGTTAGAACTGATACTTCTTTTATCTTGACTTGGAACTCTTTTGTCCTCAATGTGCTCGTACTTGGCTTTACTGGAGCGGTGCTGGGCTTGTCGGCTACTGGTTGCTCTACAGGCTCATTTACCTCTTGTAAGCTCTCCTTAGGTGATTCTATAACGTTTGCAGGGGAGTCCCCTTTTGGAATGATCACGCTGGAGGTTCCTAAGGGAGAAGGGGTGGCTACCTTGCATGGGGTCTGTTTGATGGCTGCCTTTGCAAAGAGGGGATAGTATTCGGGGTGGACAGCTATTGGTTTTGCCCTTGTTTTGTTCCTATGCTTGCGCTGGCGTTTCCGCTCTCTCTTACTAAGGTGGAATTCTGGAGCCGGCGACACTTCCTGGTTGGATGAGGACAGGGTCGCTAGGCTGGCCGTAGGCCCTATTGGTAAGTGGACCGTGCTGGTGGTGCACCTGCTAGGGCTCCCTGCAGTTTCCGTTATTGCTTTGACTGGGTCTGGTTGTAACTGACTGGGATTTGGCTGCTTGCTCTGCTGATTTTGACAGGGAGATGGGTCCCCGATCAATTTGGCACTGTTATTTGAGGTGGGTCTCAGGTTGGCTGTTGGTTGGGTCGTTCCAGACAAATTTTGCTGTTGCGGACAGGAGTTGTATAAAAGTTGTCTCCTTTCAGCTTCTTTACTTCATTTATAACGCTGGTTAGGAAAGCTGGAAGCGATGCAAGTGAATCAATTATTGGGGAACAGCAACAAACCGACTGTACAAGCTTTGTCGAGGCTTGCGCTCCAAGAATTAAATTATTAAGTTTATCGAGTTTGGTGTTGATTCCTGCTGTGAACAACGCTAGGGTATTTAAAAGATCAACCTGAACGTCTAGCTTGTCAGAGTGGTAGTTCAGTGCGTTAACAGTCTGCTGGAAAGTTTGGAGAAGTTGTGGCCAGACATTGGTTGCTGTGGGGTCTACTTGAGTGGGTTTGGTATTAGGCGTATCTTTGGTGGGTGTTTGAGCGCTTTTAAAGAAAAAAGACAAGTCCGCTAAGAACTGATCATTTGCATCGGCAATTTTGGGGGACTTTTGAGGTGATGCCATTGTTGATGATAAGAGTATGATGTCCTTAGGACTTAACACAGGCAACGGCTCATTGGGTGTGCTCGAGGTTTGAGACAGGTGGAGCAATTGAGAATTGTTGCTACTCGAGGCGGCGCTTTGCACATGGATTTGAGCTACGGTTAATTGACCATGTGAGGTCATTGCGGCTGCCTTCGCAACGTCGGAGGGTTGTTGGGAAGATGTAACCGATATGCCCGGTTTCTGGGTAATACCTGTGATGGCGCTCGGGCTAAAACTCCGGCTATCCAATGCGCTTGATGGAGATAACTGCGGCTGGCTCGTTCCTTGATTGTCCGCTGTTGTTGGAGAAGCTCGCTGGCCTGGCTGCTGGTCGTATGGAGGGTCGGGATGATGGGAAGAAAGGTACAGCTTGGAGTTTACGTCCTCCTGCCATGCCAGTGTGGAGTCGTTGGGGACTGAGCCAAAGATGTACACTCCCACAGGTTTGACTGTCTTTTTTAATTCAAGTGACTGCTGTTGTGGGAGTAAGGGCTGAAGAAGAAGTGTGTTGGAGTCCGGGAGCCGGGTCAAATCTCCGCACTTAGGTGCCTCCTGAGACTGGGATTGGAGAGGGGACTGGGTCTGTAGCTGTAGAGAAGTATTTGTCATTGTTGGAACTTTTTTAAAGTAATCCAGCAGGTTCGCTCTTTTTAAGGTTGATATCGCATCTAAGCCCGTAATCTTGCCTTTTGAATTTTTGTGACTGGAATTACTGGAATTACTAAAGTTGTTAGGGGAGAATATGCATGCTCCGGTGGGCTTGTGGATGCCCGGATGGTGCTCCTCGACCAGTGCTGGCTGTTTCAATTTCCTCCGTTTTGTTGCCACCGCCGTTTTTCTTACTTTCCCGGATCTCATAGCGTTAGATAGCGTTGACCAATTGGCTGAGGCTGGTGCAGCCAGACTACCAGCCGGGCTGACTGGGGTGCCTGGGATGCCTGAGATGGTGCTGGGACACGCAGCGTTGACCGATTGGCTTATTGGCTGAGGCTTAGGTTTATGCCTATGCTGCAGGACCGCCTGAGGTAGCTGATGGAGCGCCGGCCTAACTCAGCTAGAGCTGTTGAGGGTCTGGGAAGCTTGCAATAGCCAGACACCGAGGCTCTGCTGAGGCTTTGCTGGGTCTGCTGGCTCCAAAAGATCATGAATTTCTGCCACTCCTGGGTCTCGGCTGGGCGACTGGTTGACCAATGATGTGGTGCAGGTTTGTGGTACTTCGGCCAAGGGTTCTGCAACTCTCGCCGGTCGACGACGCTTTAACGCTGCGGTGCAATCTTGCGGTGGCACCCCCCGTTCTCTAATTAACCGACCCCAGATCACACGCCAGCCAATACCTCACACCTCTCTGACCCTAACTGGGGGCTCGCTGTAAGCTGGAGTTGATGACCCAGGTGGAAGCGAGCAGCCTACTCCACGACTCAGCCGCTACCCCAGTCAATGGCCCTAGGCAGGAGCAGGCTGGCACTGTGGGCTGGTAGGTAGGAGGTAGAAAGCGGAGGGAGCAGCCCCAGAGCTGGAAAAAACAGCCGTAGCACCCCTACGGCCCTCCGGCTCGACGGGCAAATGAAGCGGCGCAGGAACGCACAGCGACTGCCGGCGCAGGGAGACCGCTAAGAGCAAAACACAAGGGGGACCGAGGAAAAACAGGGGTGCTGATTGTCCGAGCGGCAATGCGTGGTTCAGCGTGGGTCGGCGAGTGAGGGGGACAGGGAGGCACAGACTTGCAACAGGGTGCTTCCCACACAGGGACACGCCTCTCCCCTCTCCACACCCGCACCCACACCAGAGCACACTCCAGCCGACTTACCAGATGTCTGCACTGCCACCGGAAATCCCTTCCTAGGCTCCCGGGCTCACGCGCTCCTGCATTCAAACCAGGAGAGCCGTGAGGAGCCACAGAGAGCCAAAGTTCCACTCGGTCCCCGTTCGGTCTCCAGCTCCACGGCTACCTCAAGCTGCAGCACGGCCTGGTGAACGCAGCCCACCAGCCCCAACGCACACGCCTGCCTGACGTCCGGGGGAGTGACCGCAGTTTCCGTTAGGAAGTGCTGCTAATTTATCCATAATGGGTAGGTAGATACATTCCGTAGTAATTTTTTCATTTTTTGTCTGTTGCCATCATTTTTAGGAGGTCGATTTGTATATCTATTTTATTTGATTGATATTGGAGTGCTTCTAGCGTGAGGGTCGAAGTTTGGTAAAAGATATCCCATGTAATCCCGGCTCCTTGCTGTTTTATTCCCGATTCTGTAATTTGGGCCGCCTCACCGTTGGAATGCTTGATATCCCGTGTGAGTTTATATTCCACCGTATGATTATCCGTATTTCTTATATCTGAATCATTAGTTGCTTCATAACCTTCCTCATATTCCCCTAGTAGCTTGACTTCTTTTGTTGTTTCATAGGCCATATCATTGTTGTCTTTATTGATGTAGACATTCTCGTGTTTAGCCCTGTGGTGGTTCAGATGTTTTTTGGTTTAATCAGGGGCTAAACACAAGCTATTATTAATCTCAACATTGACTTCAATAGGAATTCTTGGTAGCGTTAGTTCCATCCTATCTCCACGATGTTGATGGTTGATTTTCGGATAGTTTGAGTGAGGTTTAATTGTAGGAGAGTGAGCATCCTTAGCCTTTACCTCTGGCCCAGATGATATATTACAATTTTTCCTTTCTTTTGGAGTTTCTTGGTTTATTTTCCCTTGGAACTGCTCTCGGGTCATTATATCATGGTCTGTTATTTGGAATTCATCTGAATTTTGTTCTATTTGTACAATTTGCTTACTGTGTTGTGTGATATTAGGAATTTCACCGCTAGTAGGTTTCATAGGAGTCTGTAGGTTGTCCTTGTCCAATTCCGATTGCATTGACATTAGAGTTCTGGTTGGATCCTTCATAAATTGAAATTTGTCCGGTATTTTTCCTGATTTCTCAAACATCCGTGCTATTGGCGAAATAAGAGACTGGGTCAACCCTGGTGCGTTTGTTTTTACCTTTTTGAACACCGAGGATTGTTGCATTCTTTTTTTGCGTTTTGTTGCTGTGCCTGCAGTCCTTACCTTTCCTGATCGCATACTTCCCAAAATATGTTGACCTTATGACCTTATGTCTGAGTGTTATCTCAATATTGGCACTGTTCCAGTTTTATCCTTTAGATGTAGTCGATGGTCACACGTCTTTGAGGAGTCTCACCCTGTTGTTCAACTGTTTGGCTTCCCGCTCCCCAGCCTGTGTGCGCTTCTTTCCTCCACTCGGTTGTGCTGCTGCTCTAGTACTGGTGGGACAATGGTGATGTTGCCCCGCCTATAACCGCCGAACACTGATCACCAGTATACACCAGCAGCCCCTTCAGTGTACTGGTCAAGTGATCAATTACAGCGTGAATACCAAGAGTCCAGCAACCTGGCCGTATGGGTACTACAGCATACCAGCCGTCGTGGATTAACACTGGAACCCAGGAGTCAAACTGGTGGGTGGATTACGGGTTATAGCTCTGCTCAGGTGTTTGCAAGGGGTTCTCGAGGCAGTCCTCAAACGTGCGGTCTTTTTTCTCTTAGTCCAAAGGGACTGAGCTATGGGCTCCTAATCGTCTGCAGCTCCCAAGCTTCACTGTAATCCCAGCACTTCCCAGGTCTAGTGCTTCTATAACCTTCCCAGCACTCAATTCAATAATTCAATTCAATAAATGAATAAAGGACCTCGCCTTGCTTCGGGGCTGTGCCACCTCTCCCCTGTTCCTCACCGCAGTAGAGACTTTAGCAGCCTCAGCACCCCCACATTCTGGCAGGACGGACGCCAAAACGAGCATGAGACAGGGATGAGGGGTGAGGCTCCGGTGTCGTTAGAGACGCCGAGACTCTGGCAGACTCTGGCAGCATAGGGTGCAGGAGCAAAAAAAAAAGGGGGGGGGAGGGGAGCCACGGGTAAAAGGGAACCTCAGTTGGCAACCGGGAGCCGGAGCCGGAGCGTTCTTCCCGGTTCCCGCGTCACGCTTCACGCCTCCCTCGCCCAGTCTTGAGATAGCTCCCCAGTCAACTCACCGACTCACACGGGACCGCATTTGCTGATTTTCCGACGTCCTCACGGTCTTCGCGGTCCTCGCAGTTGGGGACTACAGTACCGGGCTTGTTTTGGTCCCACAGCTGGTCTGCTCCGTGCTCCGTGCTCCATGCTCCGTGCTCCACTGCGGCTCGGCGACTCGTTGGTAACACAATGCTGAACTCTAGCGGCACTCTCCAAATTCATGGAGACTGAGCCACACTAGGGATGACATCACAAGCACTGGAAAAGAAAATGGAAAGCTTCATCAAAATCATCAACTTAAAAGTTAACATTTATAACATTGTCCTATCCAAAACTGAAATAGACACCCTTAATAAGGGACTGTCATTTTGCCCGGCAGCCATTCGAGATATCACCAAAACCCGAATTGATTAATTCAAATACACTTGAAAACTCAAACTCAAATTTTTCTTCAACAACAAACTGCCCAGACCTCCATCACACTTGAGGGTCAATCTTACAACTATGTCAGTGCAGGACTTAGAAGATATAAACTTACTGACAAACCTCAGAATGTGAAACAGACTTTACTACTCTTATGGATATAGCAGCTGAAATCACACTTAATATGGGTGCCAAAAAGCCACAACCTTGAGAATGAAAAGTACCTTTTGCCCGCAGTTACCACCTGGCCATAGTATAGATGCCTTTGATTTGATTTGATTTTTATGTGTAAAGTGGGACAGATGCCCAAAGGTTCCTTGACACTGGCTTACACTAAGGTAGTTCTGCTAAGAGCCCCTGCTCAAAAATGACTATAATGAGAGAGAGGGATAGAGAAAAGCCATGTTTTAAGCTGCTTTCTGAAAATCTGCAGATGTGGTTGGTATCTCAATTCCTACAGCATTTGGTTCCACAACTGGGAAGTGGCATGAACAAAGATTCAGCCACCTCAGGAAACTATACATTTTGGGAAGCAACAATGTCCTGGAGCCTGATGAGTGAAGACATCTTTTAGGAGAGTACGACAAACATATTTTCTTAAGGTATTGAAGGTCTGCTATGTAATGGGATTGATGTGGAATACAAAGTGCTTTAAAATCCACTCTCTTTCTCATAGAGAGCCAATGTAGCTCCTCCAGCGGTATTGAGGCTGAATCAAACTTCTTGATGATTTTAATGAGGAATACTGCAGCATTCTGTAGCCTCTGAAGTTTCTATGAAAGGCCTAGCTGTATGCCCAAATATAGGACATTGCAGTAATCCCACCTTGACAAATCCTGTAAGACAATTACTGCTCTCAGAAGTGCATGTGAACATTTTTCTCAGGGTTTTTAGAAGAAAAAAAGAAAACAAGATGATCTGATTTGTCTGGTTGGAAAAAGAACGTTACAAGTCAAATATGACTCCCAGATTTTTCACTATCAAGGCTGAGTGGGAATACTGTCAAGAAGGTACCAAGAATTCAGCTAGCAGTTTCCTTGAATCTGTATAAAAAAAATAAAAAATACACCAAGAAAGTTAAATTCTCACCCCAAATTATTTCCTCAAAAGAACGCAAAGCAATAAGATCATTACAACAACAAAAGGATTAAATCATTAAAGAAGCAGATAAGGATGACCATGTGGTCATACTTCACATAGAAGACTACATCTTGGAAGCAATACAACAACTATCTTTGATACCAATTGCTACCAAATCTTGAACCCTGATCCAACTGTTGACATTGAAGCACTAATGAAACATCTACTATACACAGGACCTATTAAAGGATAAAGAAAAGAACTACATGTGTGTTGCACACCCTACCATGCCCACATTCTTCTTGTTACCTAAGATCCATAAAAAATGCCATCCGCCTCTTTGTAGTACAATAATCACAAGAATCAACTCAAGGTGTTCTGAAACATTTACAACCACTCATGTTGGATATTCCATCTTATATGCAGGACACAAAGGACCGGCTAATAACATCAGGCGGGACCCAGAATGTACTTTAGCCACTACTGACATTATCAGTCTGTATACAACAATAAAACATGCTGATGGCATAAAAGCAAGGCAACAAGATCTCAGGACAAAACCAGCCAATTTCTTGGAACCTAATCAGATGATATGGGGCAGGATCACCTTCTACCTTACCAACAATGTCTTCAGCTTTAACAAACAATAATACCATCAACTATGCGAGAATGCGATGGGCGCAAAATATCTGCCGCCATATGCCAGCCTCTTTAAGGGCAGTGGGTAATGATTCTGGTTGCGGGATGACCTATTCGCAGATTACACATCACATAATAACTTTTTGGGTTGTTACTTGTACAACATTTTCTGCATCTGGCAAGGAGATATAGACCTATTAAAAGCCTTTCTCAATCTACATGATGATAATTTTTGGAACATCAAACCTACTGCAAACCTTTCTACCACTGAAACTGAATTTTGGGATCTTAGAATCTACATTCACAATAATGAACTTCATACCAGTCCCTTCATAAAAGAGACAGCAGACATTTCTATACTGCACACTGATAGATGTCATCCTAAACTTAAGATGCTGAACATTCCAAAGGGTGAATTACTACATATCAAATGCATTTGTATTGAGGACGAGGTCTTCCTGGAAAAAGGAGCTTAAATGTTAACCAGATTAAAACAAAGGGGCTACAGTTCGAAACAGTTAAGAAAAAACAGGTATGAAAGTGCTAAAATCAAATGTGCTAAGATTATCCAATCCAAAATGGCCATCCGGGAATCATTACAATTTATTATTTGTCATATAGCTACTGTATATCTTTATAATGCGTTAAGTTAGCATAGGCTCATTACATGTTTAAACACCATTTTTTCCTTTTGCTGCTTCTGCACACAACACTTAATTGTTGATTTAGCTTTCAACCTAGTAGTTCGTTGTGGTTTACATGAGAATAATATGTTATTACTCTGATATCAGCTTTGCTTAATAAACTATGTCTGTACAGAGAGTGCTGAAGCTTCAGGAATAACACGATACAGAATTGTTATGAGGTCTGATCTTCGCGCGTTCATAGACATAACATAAGTGCAGCTTCTGCCAACTTTCGGCTTTAGGCGGGTTTTATATTGCTTTGCTTGAAGCACACAAACACACTTGATGCTGTTCGCATGCAGAGAGAGCTGGTGTATGCTGATGTGATCCCTTCATTCTAGGATCTTGAGGTATGGGCCCGCCCTGCTAAAACCCAAAGAGACCTTCTTAGCTATTAATATAATATGTGTGTTAGGTAGGGTGAGAAATAAGTGTTGTTAACCCTTATTCATTACAGCATGTTAGCATGCTGTCACCATTTGCTTTCTATGGACTAGTAACTATGCTGATAACTTTGCTTCTGATAATATGTCTCCTTGTATTATCTAAGATACTGAGCCTGAGAAGACGGCATTAGTAAATAAATATTTCAAATGTGCACGTGTCCTCATTTACTCCACGTTCTGGTTTGAAATGACTGTATAACTAAAGAGTGCTCATGTGTTCCACGTAACCTGAGGTATTGTAAGCTCATGTTCTGGTTTGTCTAAACATTGGGAGTTTGTTATGACCAATGAGACACTGTAGCTAGCTCGGTAAGGGGTTTGTTGGGTGCTAAGGTGAGTTTTGGGTCACCCTAATTCGCTGAGGTTCCAATCCTCTGTGCACAGTTCTGTGGGAGAACAGAAACCCTGCTACATGGCGCGCATATGTTGGTGGACTTATATCATCACACTCGAGTAGTATATCGTTCAAACCTTAACCCCTTCACTGTCGTTTCCGGAAAACGGTGGTGTCGGTGAAACCTACATATTTTTTGAAATAGGTCTTTTCAAGCTTGAATCTATCTAAAACGGTTTCTTTGAATTACTACCCAGTTGTGCTACAAAGTTTCCTTTGTTTTTCAGTAATTCCGGTGCAATCATGGCGCAGGCTGTGGCCATCCCGCAGCATAGTCGCATTGCGGTGTGCAACCATTTACAGGCTTTCCAAGTCCAGTTAGATGGCTTGGCTGTGATTTTAGTGGTGTGTGCAGATCCGGTGTACCCTTTCGAACTGTTTTATTCTTGGGTAACGTTTCCGGAAGTGGACGCCAATTCTGGTGTGTTCCACACCTACACACCCTCACCTGTACCGGCTGAATATACACCGTACAGGGCACTGGAAATACCTATTGATCATTGGCAGCATCGCGTTTGGTTTGATGGCGCCCTACCCCACTCTTTGTCCGCTGCGAGGTTGGGTCCTTTGTCCATTCCAGGCACAAATTGGCCTGCATTGGGTGGATTCACCCCGCACCCGAATCACGGCGCTTGTCCCCTTGTGGATATTCACAGACTGCATGTTGTCTCGATTGCCGTGATTCGTGCATTAGTGCAATACATTGGTCGTCATCTCCCGGGTGGTCCCCCGGGGGGTCCGGCCGTTCAAACGGAACATGGCGGTTTAAGGGTCAATCCGGTTATGGTCAATTCGGTTTTTGGTAAGCGCCCCGATGATAAAGATGATTTCCCTTTCTGGCTTGCCGAGAAATTTGACCAACTGGAGGCTGTGTTTCCAAATTCTACTCCTGCTGATAAACATAGAATGTTGACGATTACTTTGCCTAAGGATTTAACTCCTGAACTCGTTGACTGTGAAAGTTGGGGGAAAACTTTTGCGGCCGTTTATACGAGGTGTTTCGGCACCCCGTCTATGTCCGTACTGCCTACGATCGTTAAGCGTGTTCAGGATGATCACGGACCGGAAGCAGCGGTTGAATTGGGTATGCGCCTGTGTGGTTCTTTTGAGATTGTTAGCGATCTCATCCTCTCCAATATAAAGGGAGATGCGGTGAACTTTCAGGTGTCGAATGCTTTGGCTGCTCTACCCGATGCCGAAAAACCCCGACAGTTAGCGAAGATTGTTGTGGCCGCATATAAAACTATAGGTCGCACAAGTAAAGGTCTGAAATATTTTCCTATCAAGGAGAAGAAACAACCACAAGGGCAATCTGCTGTGGCAGATGTCCAGCCCAAGTCCAAAAAACAAAATTTGCCTCAAAAACAGAAACAGGGGAAGCAACAACAGCAGACTCAGGATTCTTATCCTGCGCCACAAGTTCCGGCGCCGACAGAGAGAGTTTATGATTTGCGCGATCGCGCGATGATTAAATCACCTGATCGATTTCAGGATTCTGATCAACGCTCACCTTGTTCCTTTCAGGACTCATCGACCCCGAAGACCGGTGGAGGAGGAGGCGGTAGGGGACGTGGTGGCCAACAAGGACGTGGCCAGTCCCGCCAGACAGACGGCGCAGCGAAGCAGGAGGATTCTACGCCAAAGAAACCGCAGTTTGCAAAAAAGAAAGTCGCAGCCTTAACAGCGCATCGCTATGCCACAGATAGTGAGAACGCGGCTTCGGAATCTGACGTGGGCTCTGACCTTGCTGGACAGCGCGGCGGAGATTACCATAGTGAGAGAGGCGCTGCGTCCACTACTGAGGGTGACAGCGACTGATGTCTACGTTGTAATTGAAACAGCTGATACGAGACTTGCTCCCCCTGAAAGACTTTATGAAATTGTCCTGTTAATTGAAGGTGACATACAGCGTACCATCAAAGGGGTATTTTGGGAAAATCTTTCTTCTACGTATGATATTTTGCTTTCGGAGGCTGACTGGCCCCCACCTTTTGTGCTCGCGGCGCCGCGAGGGGAGGAGGTAATCCTCCCCAGTTTCGCGAACACTGTCTCGAAAGAGCATGCGCAGTATTTTGCAGAAGAGTGGGCTCGGGCTCTCGCACAGGCTCTGTACCGTAACCAATGTGGTTGGGATAAATTGTCCCCTTGCCACGAAATTCCTTTGCGGTCTCAGCCGCAGCCTCAACCTCAATATCCCATTCGGCGTGAGGCAAAAGCTTCTGTCGCAGAAATCCTTGAACAATTAGAATATCAGGGAGTTATTGAAACGTGTGTGTCACCGATGAATAATCCTCTTTTTACTGTGCCCAAGCCTGACGGATCGTATCGTTTGGTATTGGATTACCGGCATTTGAACTCGCATTGCCGTAACTGTGCAGTACAGAATACTCACGGCTCTGCCCTAGTGGATAGTCTAGTGCGTAAGCGTTTTAAAACAACGCTTGACATATCCAACGGTTTCTATGCCCACAGATTGGACAGCTTTAGCTCCCAATGGACCAGTTTTACATGCGCGGGGGTCCAAAAACAATTCCGGCGTCTCCCAATGGGCTATAAGAATAGTCCTGGTATATTTACCGCACGCATAGTCTCTCTTTTGGAGAGAATCAACCCAGATGCTTGTTCATATGTGGATGACATTTATCTCACAGACGACGAAATTTGGGAGCATCTGTGTCGTGTAAAATCAATTATTTGTAACTTTGCAGATATGGGTTACAAATTTAACTTTGCAAAATCGCACATTGCTGAGTACACGGTGTTGTTCCTGGGCTATGAGCTCAACAATGAAGGTAGTGGTTTGGCTCCTCACTTCTTGGAGAAATGCGCACAGTTGCGCGCTCCTACAACACTGAAAAAATTACAGTCTTTACTGGGCTTTTTGAATTTCAGGAGGACATACATTCCGGAATATGCCCAGCGTATCAAGCCTTTGTATGCTTTGATACAACCAACTTTTTCCAAATCATGCTGGCTGCCTGAGCACTCAGCCATCTTGCAGTCCTTGCAGGCTGATCTGCTCGCTTCTAAGTTCTTACTGACTCGTGATAACCATACCAACCTGGTGATAAGAATAATATCGGGGACAGTGGGTTTCACGTACCTCACTTTTAATGAAGGAGACACAATACCTATTGCTTACAAGTCACACTTGTACACTTCGGCTGAGATGCGGTTTCCCACTGTGGAAAAGGTTTTAACAGCTGTGTAGATGGCGATTCTTAAGGAACGAGCTCTGTCACAGGGGAAACGCATGTTGGTTGTTACACCCTGTCCTCATTTGGAGGCAGTCACGAAAGCCAGTGTACCAAATTCAAAAGCTTTGCACCCTCGCTGGATTCAGTGTGCTGCGTCCTTGACGTCCACGGATGTCACGTTTATTTTTGACGCCTCATTACGGTCGCAAGAGTACTTGCAGTATGAATTCGTTCATCCTGCTCCTCTAGCTATGCGACCTTTGGAGGACTTCCATTGCATCATTTACACTGATGGTTCGGCGCAGGTTGCGCATGGCTCTAAACATGCCTACGTTTCCGCGTGCGCCATTGTGGTCGGTGCCATGTTGAACGATAAGTTCATATCCAGGGAAGTGCACACGCTGCCACTGGAAGATTGCACCGCACAATTGGCAGAGCTTCGTGCTCTCTTACTAGCGTTGGAGTACGCTGATCCTAGTGTAACTACTCTTATTGGAAGTGATTCTTTCTACTGTGTCCAGTCTTATAATGAAAACTTGTTGTTTTGGATTCAGAATGACTTTCGTGATTCCAAGGGTAGCACAATAAAACATAAGATGATCTAGGTTCGAGTGGCGGAGCTTAAGGCTACGTTGCCGCTCGTTTTTGTAATTCATTCTCTTGGCCACCAGCGTGTTGGAGTCCACGCTGTCGGTAACTCGCTTGCTGATGAAGCAGCGAAATCAGCGGTGTCTACATACTTAGTTGCAGCAGTTACTCGGTCCAAAAGTAAGATTGATAGTGACATCTTGGCCGCTGTTGCTGCCACTGAGAAGGGAGGTAAACATCCTACGGGGTTCCCTTCGAAGTACACATACCACTTAAGTCCAGAAAATGTTCCTTTTGTGAAAATTCCTGATGTTGGGGAACGTTTGATTCCCAACTCGGATCGCAGGGCTGACTTGATTACAGCGGCTCATGAAGGTGTGGCGTCTGCGCATGCGGGCGTCTCGGCCACTGTAACTCAATTACAACAACGTTTCTGGTGGCGGGGACTGTACAAACAGACGCGTGATTATGTCCTTCTTTGTGACATTTGTCAGCAGATTAAACCTTCGACTGCTGCGCGTCCGCCACAGACACAGTTGTACATTTCTAATAAACCGCTAGGTTGTGTTTATTTAGATCACTGCGGTCCTTTTTCCTCTGATACTGCGTATAAGTACATCTTAGTAGCAGTTGATTCATGCACACGCTTTGTGTGGGTCTGGCCCCATCGCAGCGCTGATTCACGGACTGTCATTAGAGATTTGCGTATCTTTGTAGGGATTTTTGCCTGTGGTACCTTCCATTCGGATCAGGGTCCGGCTTTCGCCTCTAAGGCGTATAAGGATGCCATGACTTCGATGGGGGTACAAGTCAAGTTTTCGTCTCCCTACAGACCTGAGGGTAATAGTGTAGTGGAGCGAATGAACCGTGATTTAAAGCAATCTTTGACAGCTCGAGTTATAGGCACTGGCAGACACTGGCTGACCCACCTCAATGGTGTGGAGCGTGCTCTTAATAATCTCCCTAGAAGGTCTCTGGGTGGGCGGACCCCATACAAAATGCTCTTTGGCATCAAGATGTACGTCCCTGACCTTGACGGTCTAGACTGCGTGGCTCGCGCCACAACCTTTGACGTAGATGAACATTGTGCTGTTTTACAGGATCTACAAAAGACCAGAGACTTGCAAAGGAACACTTGCCCTCCACATCTGATGCTGCGTTGCAGATCCCGGTAGTCGGCTGGCTACCCCAAGTTGGTGAACTGGTCCGAGAGAAGATCGATAACAAGAAAGAGTTTGGTCCTTCCTATCGAGCTCCGGTTCCAGTACTTGGAGTGAAGGGCACAAGAACAGTCATTTTACCACCACTTCCTGGTCGTAAGGAAAACAGGTTTATCTCAATTGACAATGTCAAGATACACAGAGTGGCCGATTCTTCTTAGCATGACACCGGCTGTTTCCTGTCCTTCCATTGTGAGAAATTCAGTTTTGCCCACTGCTTCTAATCTTGAAACTGAAGTGGCAATCGAGTTGCCTGCTATTTCCAGTCCTTTATTAAGTACTTTGCCCGGTACAGACCTTGCTGAAATAGACTATACTTACCCCACTGACTTGTCCATGCCTGACCTGCAAGCCCGTTTGGCCACAGAATCCAGATTTTCATTTGACACTGGTTCCAATGCCTCAAAAGTACCCTCTCGTTTTGCAGTTTATGCCAGCTTATTTAAAAAAACATTTTTTAATTCCCCCTTGGACATATATTTGGCTGGTGATTTTTTCAATTTACCTTTTTATGTCAATTGGGTTTGTGTTTTATTTTTTCCGACTTATGAATGGACACTATGTCGAAGAAAGAACATGCATTCGACATCTAAATGGAACTTTGGCCCCCCTTTCCTCATCGCATTCTGCACACAGATTGAAAAGAGACTTGACGTTTGTTAACATCACTGCTTGGCCTGTCATTGATGGGATAGTGTGGGATGCCGTTAGGTTTCAAATTCATGGCCCTACCGAGGTTGTTAATGTCCCCAATGTGCTTAGAGTTAACATGGGGGATGTAGTGAAACAAAACATACGTTCTGATGATTGGGATGTTCAGGCCGTAGAGTCCTTGTTTTCTGATTTGAAATACTATGCTGCCTTTGATGCGGAAGATTTATACTTAGAATCTGCTAATTATGGTGATTTGTTTTGCTTTCAACATTTTGACAATCACTTCTTACATCAAACAGCATCCAGAAGGAATACTGTAAATTATACACAGTGGGAACATTGCCCAGCTCCAAAACAAGGCAGTTCAAGTACTTTTTTGAAAAAGTACACTTATTTTACTGACTTCAATCAGTCTAATCCCGAGTCCTTTTATTTCAATTAGGGACTTGCAAACCCTATTGCTGAATTCATCCTTTAACATATCCAGTATGAATCCGAAAGGTTGGCTGGTGTGGCACAGAAGTGCTGATTCATGCCAGCACCATTTTCTAGGTTTATCTGTAGGCTTTACACAGGTCAGACCTGATCCACGTTTTGAAACCGAGCATTCTGTCACAACTTACTCTGTGGGCAAATTATGTCAAAATTGGCTGAAACATTCAACATTGTCTGCGGTTAAATTACATCTTGCAAAGCTGAATGATGATGTGGATTTAAATGATTTCATAAAGGGCCCGGCTAGTGGTAGATCAAAAAGATGGATATATGCTGTTTACAATGAAATCTGGAAGACATCACAGGTTGAGGCGGCAACACGCCTTAGAGCTATAGAACAAGCCAATCTAGAAAAGGTGCTTGCTGTGGTAGATAATAGTATTAACATGCTTTCTTCCCGCATTTACACTTTAGATAATATTGTGTCTTCTGTAGTGGATATTGTGCATGATGAAGTGTCTGTATTGTACCATGGTCAGAATCAATTACGTTCTATCATGCAATTTGCATGGACCCTTCAAACGTTGAAATCTGGCAAGGTGCCATGGACCTACATAAATGTTTCTTCTCTCTTTGCCCCCTTTAATTTGACTGACAAACAGCGCTTGCTTTCCATGCGAGATGCTTCGTTTTCTATGTTACATATTGAGAGATTGGAGTCCTTGCCTTTTTCTGTGGCAGAGGTCAACGATGCAACGTGGCTTATCCACGGTTTGATAACATTACCTTTTGCTTTGTATAAATTTACAAATTGTATGAGATATGTTGCCATAGGACGCTATGAGCCCTTAGGTAGTGCGTTTCTTTATGAAGTCTGGTCCCTCCCTTTCACTTATAGATGTTTGAGAGACGGCCAGGAGGTTTATCTGAATGGGGAGGAGTGTACAGAAACACCAGACCATTCGCTAATGTGTAGGCATATACAATTGCACGGTTCTTGTAACCAAGACCGGCCTAACTTAGCCTGTGTTTTAAAAGGGACTCCAGTGCCTGCAATCACCCCGACTTTTACCTTGTTGGGAAACGGAAGTTATTTGCTTTTAAATAATGAAGATTGTTGCGGGTTAATTAAAGGTGTAGCTTATGTAGTAACCATAACTGAGCGTGTAGTTTGCTGCAGAAATGTCCTGTACCCACCCACGCATGAAAATAGGGATGTTTCCATCTGGCCACGCATCCCAACCTTGAAAGCAGAATTCAGCGGCATGAGCAGAATAAGGGCTCTATTGTCCCAGAAAGAAGTGGCCTTGAGTTCGGCTAGGGAAACTTTTGTTCTTCACATAGGTAATACCCGTACCGAGGTTCAGGCCCTTTTAAATACTGATTTACCGTTGCATTTCAGCAAAATGGTACATTCTATCTTCAACGCGTCCTCCACAACTGGGCTGGCGCATTTTTTAAAATCTGTTAGCAGTGGTCTTGTAACTTCATTTGAAAAAATCTTTGGAGTCATCCCTGCTTTTTTCCATTCCATTTTTTCGAGTTTGTTTGGTGGATTCCCGGTTATCCTGGCACTAGCGGCAGCCGTTCTAGTGGTTGTTTGCTTCCTTAAATATGGATGCCCCACATGTGGAAGGAGCCGCCCAGCCCCTCCTGGCGCTGTTTCGCAACCGGATGCTTGAATATTATGGCACGCTGCCGCTTGCGATTTTAAGCACGGCATATGGATTATCGTTTCGATTTTCCTACTTCACCTGTGCCCAGCCTGTGTTTCATTGCCTAAGCTGTGATTTTGACTGGGCCATTGATTTGTGTCTCTGCGGACCGGTTTCTCCTGAAGTCGACTTTAATCAGCTGATGAGTCCCATCGTTACTCACGAGTTGGTTTGTTCTGGCGACAGGATTATGGCCTTAGCAGCGATGCATGGACTAATGGGTCCTTGGAACATTCTTACAGCGGCGCAAGATTTCTTGGCACTGAGCTTTCTTGAAAACCCACCGAGTTGTCCTCTGATGGTAATAGAGGCTCCAGTATTGGGAGAACACAATTATTCTTTTCCTCTTTTGAATTGGATGGCTGAACTGTTTTCGGATGAAGTCGGTGATTTCCTGTTGGAGGCTGTTGCTGCATATTTTGCATATTCGGTCTTGCCTTGATGAACCTTATTGGTTTATGATGATGCCCCACTTTTTTTGCATTTTTTCACCTCCCAGTCCTATTGGCTTGAGTGCTGTTGAACTCTGAAATTGACATTTTTTATATTTTGATTTGATTACTGTAGTTTTTTATTGTTATAAGGTTGTTCATAGTTCTTGAACTCTGCTTTCATGAAGTTGCCCTTATCTTATCTTATCTTATCCGTCCTCGGATCATGGGGGGGTGTCATATAGCTACTGTATATCTTTATAATGCGTTAAGTTAGCATAGGCTCATTACATGTTTAAACGCCATTTTTTCCTTTTGCTGCTTCTGCACACGACACTTAATTGTTGATTTAGCTTTCAACCTAGTAGTTCGTTGTGGTTTACATGAGAATAATGTGTTATTACTCTGATATCAGCTTTGCTTATTAAACTATGTCTGTACAGAGAGTGCTGAAGCTTCAGGAATAACACGATACAGAATTGTTATGAGGTCTGATCTTCGCGCGTTCATAGACATAACATAAGTGCAGCTTCTGCCAACTTTGGGCTTTAGGCGGGTTTTATATTGCTTTGCTTGAAGCACACAAACACACTTGATGCTGTTCGCATGCAGAGAGAGCTGGTGTATGCTGATGTGATCCCTTCATTCTAGGATCTTGAGGTATGGGCCCGCCCTGCTAAAACCCAAAGAGACCTTCTTAGCTATTAATATAATATGTGTGTTAGGGAGGGTGAGAAATAAGTGTTGTTAACCCTTATTCATTACAGCATGTTAGCATGCTGTCACCATTTGCTTTCTATGACTAGTAACTATGCTGATAACTTTGCTTCTGATAATATGTCTCCTTGTATTATTTAAGATACTGCGCCTGAGAAGACGGCATTAGTAAATAAATATTGCCCGACCCCCGGGTTGTGGGCTGAATGGCCGTGTATAGAGTTGGTATTTTTTTTTTAATGTCCTAGTAGCTCTTCTTCTGTGTCAGGTGCCAATAATGTGCTCACACTTATTTCCTGCAATAAAAACATATTTGACAAAAAAAATTAGTAAATAAATATTTCAAATGTGCACGTGTCCTCATTTACTCCACGTTCTGGTTTGAAATGATTGTATAACTAAAGAGTGCTCATGTGTTCCACGTAACCTGAGGTATTGTAAGCTCATGTTCTGGTTTGTCTAAACATTGGGAGTTTGTTATGACCAATGAGACACTGTAGCTAGCTCGGTAAGGGGTTTGTTGGGTACTAAGGTGAGTTTTGGGTCACCCTAATTCGCTGAGGTTCCAATCCTCTGTGCACAGTTCTGTGGGAGAACAGAAACCCTGCTACAATTGACTACCGTAATGTCCACTACCATATGAGAAACATTCTGAGATGACATTGGAGCATAGCATCTCAAATTCCATATATGTTCGATTGTACCCAAAACTTTCCCGAAATCGTGTTTTGAAGGGCAACAAACCTGAAACTTTTTCTATGTAAATCAGAATTTGTAGATAAGAGCACCATCAAATCTACCTTCTTGGGAAGACCTGCCAGTTTCTAGATATGTCACAATTGCAATATTTGCAAACTTGGCCTAAAGAAATCACAAGACCTTACCTTACAGACTAGTGAACATTTTAGAATCACTAACTTGTAACAGCAAATTTTCCATTTCCATGATATTATGACCATGCAACCAACCATGCATTGGCAGCACTATCAGATCACTTTAACCCCTTCGGTGCTCAGGACGTCAGCCGGCCGTCTGAAGTCAAGGTGGTCATGTGCGGACGACGGCCGGGGGCCATCCCAAACCTGCCCACTCATTAACTCTCCCACACAGCGCCGAAGGCGTTAAACTAGTATTCAGGAGCTCTACAGGAACATTAACACATTTTCATCTGATCAACCTCTACCATCAATTTCACAATGCACACCCCCACAATAAATCAATTTCCTTTGCAGGAATATGAATTACCAACAAATACCCACAAGGTGGGATATGAGAACTTAGACTCCGCAGAAGAGAGAGCGAACTAATTCTATTATACCAGGATGTGAAATACGGCCTAAACAAGATGCCTAAATGCACCATTGGTTACATGAGGACTAAAATGTAACAGTTATTACCTTTTGATTGTTACCATCTGTTGCCTGTCTAACTACCCTTGAGGTTCTTCTAACCAATCCTAGCGAGGACCTAATATTTTATCCCACCTTGCTGAGCTGTTTTCTTCTTATCTCTATGAGATTTTTCTATGATCCACTCTCATGACTCCACGATCATCTGCAGACATTTTAAACCTTGACCAATTTTCCCTTCCTCATATAATTATAATTTCAGACCAATTTTTACCCTGTGTTAATAATTCATTTCAGTCTGCCAAGTGGATATCACAAAATCCCCAGAGAGCATTGCTCTAATCTGGCCCGCAGTCTTAACCTCAATGAATTCGAAGCAGTTTTGGATTCTATCGTTCCAGCATCTCCTTAGGTAATGAGTCTCTGTTTCATAATTTTAATAGCGGAATTCTTTCTGTTTACTTGATAATTACGTGATGTGTCAAGGTTGATCTAAAATAACCACCTACCACGTCGGTACGACACTTGCTGACACCATATTCCCGTACAACCCGGATCATTTCATGTAAATTTTGACTCATAAACCTTTAAACCCAAAACATCCCTGCCCTTAGGTTTTTTCCAGTGAGAACATTGATATATAATTATTTGTGGACATTTAATATGGCGCCAACTCCCCAAGTGATATGTGATATCTTAGTGTACATTACACCACCTTTTGAGGACTGGTACCTCATATGGCCCTTCCCAAATTTTATGGTAAGATATGGCTTTCGCGGAAATGAATGACACCGTGGTTTTTCCTACTCTGAGCATCAAATTTGTACCATTCCAATATGGCTGACAATGCTAGTTGCCTCTGGAAGTAGCAATGACAACTTTTATGAGGTGAGGCAATAGTGTCTCATGAATAACTGCCAGGCTTACCTCATTTTGATATGCTTTGTTGAACCGCTAGCGAACTCAATTGCCACTATGCCTTTCTCAATCGCAAGCTACTGCTCATCTCAAGTGCAATTTTTACATCAGTGATCCGTTTCTCTCCTAAATTAGATTTGTGAACTTTTGCAGACATTTTACAGTTTCTTTCTGGCCAGAGGGTAGAGCCTTCATGCAGTCCCACCTTGAGTAAGTGGTTCCTTGTTAATTACAGCCATAACATACCTCTCTACTAATTTGACCAATTGTATATAGACTAATAGTCCTTTCCAATCTCGGTTATATGGAATTTGGCACACTCTGAGCCAGTATGTCTATACATTCTTCAAACCATTGATCCACGGTAATAACCATTTCCCCCCATATTCAAATAACGACTCTGGTCATGGTGCATGCTCACAGACACAGGATAACGATAAATTGACTTGCTACTTAATATGTTTAGCTATCCGAATTAGAGTTCACAGGCCTAGGTCTGGTGATCGTGGTCAGTAATTTTCTTCTCTTTCTTTAGGCTGTTAACCCCGATATGGAATGTGACTCCACTCAATAGGGAAATGATTAGAAATGATACATGGCACACTTACAGTAGCAACAATTGTACATGATTCTCCTAAATAAACACCTTTTTTCACGTTCTCACAGTTGTGCCAACTACCCCTCACATTCACTCATGTATGGAAGATGGCATCAATCAATCAGGGTTGGTAAAGTGCAGCTACTCACCCGCAGTGGTCTCAAGGTGCTGGGGGGCAAGGCTGGACTGGCTACCAGGCGTTTTAACATGCTGCCGAGCTGGGGGCTGATTTCGCTGATGGGGACCTGCGTGTGCTGAACGAAATTAATTTTGTTTTGTTTATTTTGAAGGTCTTCATCATCTAAATTAGCCGCAACCGCAGTGATATCAGCCCCCAGCTTGGCAGGATGCTAAAACGCCCGGTAGCAAGTCCGGCTTTGCTGAGGTGGGGGCAGCTCCAGTAAGTGCTGTGGTCATCCGAAGACCCAGGTATTGAGGTCCTTCCTGAATGGTGCAGTGTGGGGGCTTGCCGGAGGAGGGGAGGGAGGTCATTCTAGGCCTTGGCAGCGAGGTAGGAGAAGGATTTTCCTCCTGGTCTGGCCTTGTGGATGCGTGGGACGGTAGTTAGAGAGAGATCGGCTGATCGGAGGTGTCTTTTGAGTATGTGGAAGGAGAGGCGGTTGTTTGGGTATGTTGGTCCGGTGTTGTGAAGGGCCTTATATGTGGGGGTGAAGAGTTTGAAGATTATTCTTCTTTTGACTGGGAGCCTGTGGAGATTTCGGAAGTGTTGGGGGATGTGGCTGCAGCAGGGGATCCCAAGGAGCAGGCTGGCTGCAGGGTTCTAAACAGTTTTGAGTCTGCAAATTAGTTTTTTATTTATTCCCGCATAGAGGGCGTGGCCGTAGTGCAGTCAGCTACTGATGAGCGAGTGCATGACAGTTTTTATGGATTCGAGTAGGATCCATCTGAACGTCTTTCGAAGCATGCGGAAGGTGTTGAAGCAGGTGATGATATGACTTTGAGCTGGCGGTTTATTGTGAGCGATGAGTCTAGTATGTTTCTGAGGTTTCGTGCGTGATCAGTCGTGTGGGAGGATTTGTGAGGGGGGCACCAGGAGTCGTCCCAACCTGAGGGGATGGAGCCAAGGATGAGGACTTCTTTTTCCTCTGAGTTGAGTTTCAGGCAGCTGTTCTTCATCCAGGTGGCGACGGCTTTCATCCCTTCTTGGAAGTTGTGTTTGGTGATGTTTAGGTGAAAGAGAGGATAAGCTGGGTGTCATCAGCGTATGAAAATATTTTGAGCCTCTGGTTTCTGAGGATGGTTGCGAGGGGGGGCCATGTAGATGTTGAAGAGATTAGGGCACAGAGAGGAGCCCTGGGGCACTCCACAGTCTGTCTCTGTCTGGTCCGAGAGGTAGGGCGGTAATCTGACTTGTTGAGTTCTGCCAGTGAGGATAGAGCATATCCAGACGAGGGCCTTGCCATGGATACTGGTGTTGTGGAGTCTGGTGGCTAGGGTGTGGTGGGAGATGGTGTTAAATGTAGTCGAGAGTTCCAGGAGGATGAGGACTGCCATTTCGCCCTGGTCAAGGAGGGAGCGGATGTGGCGGCATATAGGGCGGTCTCAGTGCTGTGGTTGCTGCAGAATCCATATTGGGAGATGCCCAGGTCATTGTTAGCTTCAATGAAGTTTATTACCTTTGTGTTGATGGCCTTTTCATTGACTTTGGCGGCAAAAGGAAGCAGGGAGATGGGCCTGATGTTTTTGAGGTCCGTCTGGTCTGCCGAGGGTTTCTTTAGGAGGAGGGTGACTTAGGTTTGTTTCCTGTCATCGGGGAAGGTGGCAGTTTCAAAGGAGCGGTTGATCGTCCAACGTAGTTCAGGTGCGCTGGCCGAGGCGATTCTGTGGAGCGGAAGGGGTAGACAGGGGGCTGAGGGTGCTCCAGAGTAGATGCTTTTCATGATCTTCAAGGAGTCATCTGTCATGAGAGGGGTCCAGTTGAATAGGGTCTGTCGGGTGGCGATGTATGGAGGTAGAGCAGGAGTGGTACGGAGGCCTTGGTTTTCAAGGTTGTTGTTGATCCTCTTCATCTTGAAATGGAAGAGGTTGTTGAGTTTGTTGCAGAGGGCTTGAGAGGATGGGGCATCTGCCGGGTTTGACAAATTCCTTGACGATGGAGAAGAGTTCTTTGGTATTGTGAGGATTCTCTCTTGGAGGGACTTTTTCCTTGTGGATTTGCTCCTCCATGTCTTTTTGAGTCATCGGCAAGAGTGTTTAGATTCATGGAGTGCAAGGGTGAGCCAGCTTCCTTTCTTGAAGTGTCTTCCTGTGGATTTCTTGAGGGGGCAAGTGTGTTGGCGCAGTTCATGATACAGCGGTGGAGGTTGCGTGCTACGATTTTGGGGTCTGACATAGTCGGTGGTGGGGTGCTGCTGAAGGCTGAGGTGAGCTGCTCTTCGGTGACTTTGTTTCAGCTTCTGTGGGGGAGGTGGTGGGTGTGCTTGTGTACGGTGGATTTTGTGAAGTAGGAGTGGATGTAGTGGTGATCTGTTAAGAGGAGTTCCGTGGTGTGGTCGTAGGAGATGTTGTTTCTTTTTGAGGAGACAGGGTCAAGTGTGTGTCCCATTGTGTGTGTGTGCGGTGACCAGTTGCCTCAGATATATGTTGGCGAGTTTCTCTAGGCGGGAGGCAGTGTTTGGAACCACATGGTTGTTTAGGTCTCTGAGTATGATGTAGTCTGGGGAGGCAAGGGCATGGGATGTGATGAGGTCAGTCATGGCATTGGTGAAAGGAACATGAGAGCTGGGCGGCATGTAGATGAGAATTCTGCGGAAATTCATTTGAGGGTTGGTTTGTATCTGGAAGTGGATGTGCTCCATGGGGGCTTTTGTGTCATCCTAGGTGGTAGTCATCATGCGTAGGGTGCTTTTGAGAAAGATGGCAATGCCTTCTCCTGGGCCTGTGGGTCAGTCATTGAGCAGAATATTGTATCTGTTGGGAATGGCGGTGGTGATGTCGGGTGCAGTGTTGGCTTTGGTCCAGGTTTTTGTGAGGAAGGCGACATTGAGCAAGCAGGTGTTGAGGAGGTCCCAGCTGTCTATAACTTACAGCATCCTGTTCTATATTTTATTATAATCAATTGATTGTGTCTTTTTTCCTACGCTGTCCCCTTATTTCCTGCTTTTAAAGGTGTGGTGCCCCATAAGGAATTTTCTGGAAATCTGCAATTCGAGACCTGATTGTACATTTGAATATTATTGTGCACTTACTGATGTTTACTACATTATCACACTGATACTTAATGTGTACTGCTGTAATGTTCCCTAATGAACTGCATGAATTGAATGCTCTAACTACATCAATTCTATAGGTAATAACTCCATGCAATGTTTACCCAATTAAATTATGGTTTTGTGATGTCGCGAAATTAATACGGGAAACCTGTTATTTCACATTGAGTGTGCCTCTTTTATTGTTAATTTGTCAATTAAAATCTCTTGCTGTCTGCAACTGTTTTCGTTTGGGTTGTTTTCTGCCTTGAGATTCTCGGGTGATTTTATATTCTCTTTGGCCCCCATGCCAAAGGTATATTAATGTGGGCTTAAATAATGTGCTTGCTTTCTTTAACTATTTGGTTAGGCTGTACTGATGTCTGATGCAGTTAATCATGCATGCATTAAACACTGCTCCAGCAAGGGTTCCTCAAGCTGGCTGTCCCTGCAATTAGTCCAGTTACCATTAATGCCATTACAGGCAAAATCCCAGCCAAATATGCATTTTAGATAGCACAAAAAAAAATAATTCAGCTTGAGGCAGTTTTCCCCATAAAGGACCCCAAGATTATTTTTTTAATTCCACCCCTGGACCGTTGCAGGAGAGAACCGAGACACCTGGTCCCCCGGGGCCGTTTGCAGGAGGGAGTCGAGACTCACCCCCCCCCTCATTGTACGGACCCCGGGCTGCCCTTGCCAGCGGCGGTGCCCGGGACGGATGCCCTGTACACTGAAGCCAGCGGGAGTTGAGGCGAGGGGGAGCGTTGGCGGCTGGAGTGGAGCCCCGAGGACACGGTGAGGCAAGCTGGAGGCAAACGGCGTTGCCTGTTGAGGCGGGAGGGTCTGCAGCTCGGGAGTTTCCGATTGCCCTGCGGACAGCACCAGGAATCCCATTGCGGCTGTGACTCCCGGCGGTCCCCCCCCCCCCCGCTGCTGCCGGGACCTGGGGAGAGGACCTGCGGACGCTGGTGGGGTAGCTGCAGCACTCCGCGGAGGGGGCCACCGGGCTCCGGAGGATCGAATGAGCTTGCCCTCACCTGCAGCTGGCTGCGGGAGCAGGAGGCGAGTGGGAGTACTGCCCCGCTGCCCAGGGAGCTACCGTGGTGGAGGGAGGCAAGCGGGCGCGAGGCAGGCGGGAAACGGGCGTCGTCGCCCCCATCTGTGGTCTGGCGGAGGGAGCGGGAGCCGAGTGTGAGTGTTGCCCCGCTGCCCTGGGAGCTGCCGTGGTGGAGCGAGGCAAGCTGGAAACAAGCGTCGTCGCCTGTCGAGGCGGGAAGGGCTGTGGATCAAGAGCTCTGACCGTTCTGCGGGCGGCAGCGGACAAGGGGGAACTACAGACACTGGCGGGGATCGAGGCTCCCCAGGCGTATATGGAGGCTTGATGGAGCCAGATGTTAATGTCATCCGCGAGAGCTAAGCACACTATAAGCACAAATAAGGTATTTATTTGATTTTGCTGGTACTCATTTTTAAATCTCCATTGTACAAAATGGCGGGGCCAAAAAACTAAGGCAATAAATCACCACCTGTGCCCACGAGGCTCCTTCAAGATAAGACTCCCACACAGCAACTTAGAAGCTGGGCTAGCATGAAAGTGAAACTGCCCTCCCTGCTCACAAAGCAACCACAATAAACAGAGGACTACTGGCTCTTTCCCCCTATGTGGCGGCCATTTTTGTCCAGTTGCTTTCTCGGGTGGCCATCTTGGACTAGTCATTGTCGCTGGACTTTCATTAATTCTCACTATCTGAATCTGACACTAAGAACTCACCACTCTAGACTAAGCTCAACTACCGTTTTTTGGTACACACCTATCTGTTTCATGTAACCGATTGTTGGCATTTGTATCCTGCTCTTATATTTTATCAGAATTATACCTCCAACTGTATGCTGCACGATTCTGCACAACTCTGCAACCTGCACCCATTTTTCACTTTTCTCTCTAGTAATTTACCGACTGCTACCTCATGTATTTTGGTCGCTCACTAGTGGCACGTTGGCGCACTGTTGTCACGTTGGCGCCCTAGGGTCACTTTTGATCCTTGTAACTTGATGTTGGCATTTGTATCGTGCATTCAGCACATTTATGTAACCTGCACTCACTTCACTTTTCTCTCCTGTAATGCTTGAAAACTTGAAAACTGAAACTGAAACCTTGAAAACTGTCATTTTTCTCTATGTTTGATCTAAAAAGCTTTGAGTATACCTGCACTGAAGCGCTGACTTCTCACGCGCAAAAGCAGCAAACTGATTTTAAAAAACTGTCATTTTCTCTGTGTTTGATCTAAATAGCATTGAGCCTTCCTACACTGAAGCGCCAACTTGTACGCGCTAAAGCAACCCTCCCAGACCCCCCCTGACACAGCAACTTCCAGCGCTGACACAGGGGAAAACGCCCACACCGCCAGCGCGGGCCCAAGGAGGAGCCACACCCACTGCGAGGCCACGCCCATAACACTCACTACAAATGTGCAGGCCATATCAGCGCAGCGGACGAGCGCAGCGGGAGCGCCGTTTGCGCGCCGGAGACGCGCCTAAGGCAATCCCGTCTGCGCCCGTCTGCGCACAGCCGGGCCTAGGGCCAGAACCCCTGTCGGATAAAACTGCCCCTAAGATAACCTACTCTCGTCGGGACCTCCTAAGTCTCAGACCCCCATCGCCTCCTCTTGTGAGTTTGTTCACGATCTAGAGGGACCATTTATCAGCTGCACTAACTGCCACCCAGTCCTACTCAAACTCCCCATCCAACCCTACAAACCCTCAGCCCTCAAACTTGCGTCTCTGAACTGTCGTTCTCTCCCTAAACATGCGACGCTTATCAACCATCTTATAGAAGACCATGAGATCGACGTTCTATTTCTGACGGAAACGTGGCTTTCCCCACACTCGGCATCAGACATGGTTCTAGCCACCCCTCCGGGCTTCCTCATTCAGTCCCTACCTCGCCCTTTAGGCAGAGGTGGTGGGGTCGCCATTATTCACCGGGACTATCTCCCCTGCAAATTCAACGACGCGCAGGTTCCCGACTTTGAAAGCCTACAGTTCACAATTAAGTTAGACCCGACTAACTCTCTCACAGGCATCCTACTGTACCGCCCCCCCGGTCACCCTGGTTCCTTTTCTAGCGCTCTCCTGGACACGGTAGCAACTCAGGCCCACTCCATCACCAACTTCATGATACTAGGAGACCTGAACATTCATTTCGATGACCCTTTAGATACTGGGGCAGCCGACTTGATCACCGATCTAGCGGCCCTCGACCTCCACCTCCTAAACTCCGGAGCTACACACAACAAAGGTCACTTGCTGGACCCGGTGTTTACAAGCACCCCCACCATGCAATTCAACGAGTCCCTCCCCCTCCCCTGGACGGACCACTTTTTAGTCTCTTTCCAACTACTAGGACCTTTCAGGAAATCTCAAAAACCTTCCTCTTACACCAGGGACAGGGCCTGGTCCAAGCTCCCCACCGAAGACTGGGCCAGGACCCTAGAGTCCACTATCCCCGCCCATGCAGAAGACCCGGCTATCGCCGATAGTAAATTCAGAGACTGGATTACTACCTCCCTGGATTCCGTACTCCCATTTAGAACCCGGGAGGACAAAAACGGGAAACCAGGTTCCGCCCCGTGGTATACCCCGGAACTTCGATTACTACGTAAAAAATGCAAGAAAGCCGAACGGCTATGGAGGAAAGACTGGCAGCACGCCAGCAAGGAAGCCTACCAGAACTCTGTTAGATTTTACAAAGCCTCCATTAAGCACTCTAAAGCCTCCCACTACGACACTCGGATAAGAGAATCTACCAACTTAGCTAGGGAATCCTTCCTAATCGTAAAAGAGCTACTGAAAGTACCAACCACTCCTTCCTCCAACGCCCCCCCTGTTGACCGAAGCAACGAATTAGCCACCTATTTTAATGACAAAATTGCCCGAATCTTAACATCCCTCCCCCCCCCGTCCCTCTAGTCACACGGACAATGAATCACCCTCCAGCCTACCAGGAAGCAGCATGCGCCCCCAACTAGCTACATTTAGGGCAGTAACCTGCAACGAGGTAGATGCAACCTTGGCCAAAATGAAAAGCGGATCACCTCTGGATCCAGCACCAATTAGATTCCTCAAAACCGTAGCCCCTGTCATAGTTCCCACGATCACAGAGCTTATTAACAGCTCGCTTGCCCAAGGATCTGTCCCCGATAGCTGGAAGAGCGCAGTCGTGAAAGCACTCCTTAAAAAACCCCAGCTAGACCCAGCAGACATGGCAAACTACCGGCCAATCTCACTCCTCCCTGGCATCAGCAAGGTAGCTGAGAAATTGGTCAACGGACAATTGTCTCAGTTTCTCGAGGCAAATAACATCTTACGGCAATCCCAAACTGGGTTTCGCCCGGGTCATGGCACTGACACCGCCCTTCTGACCGTTATCGAGGAGGCAAGGCGCATTTTGGATTCAGGAGGGTCAGTGGCAGTGATCCTCCTGGATCTTAGTGCAGCCTTCGACACAGTCAACCATCGTGTCCTCATCCAACGGCTGGCGGCAGCAGGGCTCACCGGGATGGCGCTCAGGTGGATAGAGTCCTTCCTTGACGGTCGCACGTTCCAGGTATGGGACAGCAATCACCACTCGTCCACCCTCCCCCTCACGAGCGGAGTCCCCCAGGGATCATCTCTAAGCCCTACGCTTTTTAATGCTTATATGGCCCCCCTTGAAGACGTGGTGACACCCTTCGGCATCAAAATTGTGAGTTACGCGGATGACACACAGCTGGTCGTCTCCCTATCCCAACTAGACGATCACCCAGACAATTTGGCAAATTGCCTTACGAAAATCTACAGCTGGATGTGTGAATCTTCACTCAAATTAAACGGGTCGAAGACCGAAGTGATGCTCATGGGAAAGCAATGGGTGACCATCCCCCCATCAGCCTGGCCAGACGTGTTCGGGGAAATTCCCACCCCGAAAAAAGAAATTAAGACCCTAGGAGTCTGGCTAGAACCCGAGTTATCAATGAAAACACAAGCGGCCAAAACTGCAGGAACCTGTTTTGGGCTTATGCGCACCACCCGCAAGATTCCTCCCCTACTCCCGCCCACCTCCAGAAAACTCCTAGTCCAAGGGCTAATATTGTCACGGCTGGACTACAGTAACATGGTTTACCTGGGTGCCCCTGAGGTCACCTTGGCTAAAATACAACGAACACAGAACGCTGCAGCCCGACTACTCATGAACCTTCCCTCCAGAGTGTCAGCTAAACCTGCCCTCAAAGCCCTGCACTGGCTCCCGGTGCGTCAAAGAGAGGAATTCAAAGCCATGTGCACGGCTTACAAACTGATTAATGGAGCTGGCCCCCCGATTCTCAGTGACCTGGTAACGCCTTATATAGCTCCCAGATCCCTGCGGTCCGAGAATGAACATCTAGCCATCATCCCCAAATTTAAAAAGACACGCACTGGTGGCCGACGCTTCTCTGTGAAAGCTTCCACCAGATGGAACTCACTCCCCCGTTCCCTCAGACTGGAACCCAGCTATCTTATTTTTAGAAAAAAATTGAAAACACTTCTATTTCCGAAATAACGTTCCCCCCCCTTTTTTTTTTTTTTTTTTTCTCTTCCTTTTCTCTCCTCCATCTCATCTGGATATCAAAATCATTACAGCGCGGGGTTGCCTTCGGGTCACCAGGCGCTCTACAAGTCGTTAAAATAAAATAAATAAAACAATGTGTCTTCAACTTGGTATAGATCCCCCAGTTGAGGAGTATACTAAATGGGGAACTGTATTTGCTTGCATCTACACTCTTGCTCATGGTACTACTCCCATTGCTGTTTTCCCTGAAGTGCTTAAACAGATTCAGAATGAACATGGAGCAGCCCTGCCCTGGATTTGGAGATGAAACTAATTGGCAGCTTTGCCATAGTGTCCTCAATTATCTTAAATAATATTCAGCAGGAAGCAGCTTCTTTGGCGCTACGCCAACAACTCTCTTTAGTTCCTGCAGTTGATCAGGAATGTTAGCTGCCTAAAATAATTTGTTAGACCTATACGTATATAGGTCATTTGAGAACCGGGGCTAACAAGCCACAAAGTAAAGGAAAGTCTGAAGGTGATAATAGCAAGCAGACACAAGTGTCTTCTAAAAAATGCTGGAATGGAAATAAGGAAAAGACAAAAATGTAAACAAGGACTGGATCTCTGCAACTGGAGTCTTACGAGAAACATTATCATTTATGAAACTGCGATAAAAATAAAATGCCTAATAGGCATCAGTAGTCTGATACACATCCTTCTCATTCCTTGTAGGACTCCACAGACAAGCTGTCAGAGAGAGGGGTGTGAGGCGATAACAGACAGAAGGAGTTGGTGAAACCAAAGACGGACTCATGAAGGAAATTACCCCATTCGGGTCGCCCGGGTCACTAATGATCACCTCTCAGCCTTCCATACTAAATGAAGAGTCGGTCAGACAGTATAGAATACAAAGCAACAACTGTTTATTCAAAGTACACTCCGAGCGGAGCCCGGTCTGCCCAGTCGCTAGAAGTGCTGGAGAGGGGCTGAAATCTAAAAGCATAAAGATACATTATGTACATCCCATAACTGGCCTAGAACATGCCCATAGTGAAATTTTCCAGGCAGGTGCAGCTGGACAGTGAAATACAAAAAAATATGTTTTTATTCTCATATCTCACACCTCTCAATTACTGCCCAAGGTCGTTTCTCCATGTACCCATCACCAGACAAGTGGGAAAGGGCCTCTATCCAGAAGAAAGTGGTATATTGCCTATAGGTACCCTATATAGGCGCAGGTTAAATTGCAACCTTTCACCTATATTCTTCCCTACATTACATACATAACGGTTCTTAGGGACTGACCTTTTTTCTAGATATAACACTGCATTAAGAAGGCGGGTTTTTTCCCTAGTTCGAATCTCATACATTATGCATGAATTTTCTTGGAAGTGCAGAAGGACTACCATCTCCTGTATAATATCTCTGTATAAAGTTCCGGCCCAACGTCAACCTTTAGGCCGACACAGTAACACAGCAAGTTAGGACCCCTAGGGAGACCTATGGGTATATTTACATCATGTCTTGCTTAGAAAGGGAGATGAGACTGAGACTTCCCAGCTAAAACACTGACCTGAGTCGCTGAAGTTCCTGCATGCGCATAAACAAATGCCATTCAGGGTAGCTCAGAAAATAACACTGTATGAAAAACACAGAATACTAACAATCTGCTTGCCCAAGGGGATAAAACTACAAGTAGAAGATTGTACCACTTGGGGTACAGTCTTTGCTGCCATTAATACCAGGACTCGAGGTCTTCCACCATTAGCAGTGATATCAAAAGAATTGAGACAAATACAAAACAAGTACAAAGCCTGCTCTAAACTTAGGGATGAAGTTACTAAGTAACTATGCCCAGGTATCGGCCATAATATTAGCCAATATCAAAGGGAAAGCAGCTTCTCTGGCTAGCTGCCAATGCCTAAGGGAGGTCAGTCCTTTAGAACAGGAAAATGAACTACCTAACATAATTGAAACTGTGTATACAGAATTAGGCAGAGGTAGTTTGGGTGGGAAAGCTTTAAAACCTCAACTGATGGGCAGTCCTGAAAAGGACACTTGCAAGCAGGCACCTACTTCAACATAAAAAATAGTGGGATAATAAAAAAATAAAAAAACTTCAAAGAAAACAGATCTCAATCTAGAGATAGATCTTCTCCACAGGAGCCCTCAGAGAAGAGGTTTAACCTTCGGAATAGGGATAATATAAGGAAACCTGACAGGTATCAGGATACTGATACATGTTCCTCTCGTTCCTTTCAGGGTCGATCGAGGCCTAAAGATCAGACATGCCCAGAATGCCCAGAATTCTGAGGACTCGGCTACTGAACGGGGAATGGGCTCTGACGATGCTAGACAGTGCAGCAGAAGTAACAATAGCTTACTAGAACCTGATGGAATTTCTGGTGATAGCGGACTTGAATGATTATAGCACGGTAGAAACACCCGATACTAGGGTAAGTGTCCCACACAGAGTATGTGAAATAACGCTCCAAATGGAGGGGATACAATGTAGAACAGTGATAGGTCTCTTTTGGGAGAACCGTTTGGCTTTGACACCAGACAGAAAGCTGGGATTCTCAAATTCGGAAAAATGCCCTAGAAGCCATTCAAACTAAAAGTCAAGCCACCTTCTGGCATATACTGAGCCATGGGAGTAAATTGAGCACCATGAGACCTGAAATGAACCTTTTACCCACAGACTGGGTGGCCTATTTCTAATCCCTATATAGCAAGGGTAAACCATTTTACATCAAGCTAGGCTTTCCCGACCAAGAGCCTCTGTTCAGAGACCAACCCAGCATGGGCTGGGATTTATCTTGGCCCTGGCTAGGACTCGCAAACAATACTCTGGTATTTACTATCTAGGACTCACAAATGATGCTCTGGTATTTACCCTGAGAGAAACACAACAGGCTATCCTTGAATAGAAAGGGCAAAAGGATCCTGGGCCAGATAAAATTCCCGGGATCTGTTCAAATCTGTACCTGATATCTGGGTAACATACCTAACAGCATATGTAACTCCATTGCGGCAGGTGCACCTATCCCAGCTTCCTGGGTGGGAGCAATAAATGTCCCAATATATACTAAAGGCATGAGATCGTCTCCTGCTAATTACCAGCCAATAAGCCTGAGAGACATAGCCCAGAAGATTTTTTGTAACCAAATCCTGAGCCACCTCAACACGTGGCTGTTGGGTGATAATAGTCTATCCACGTTCCCGCCCAAAAAAAAGTACCAAAGATTTGGTCTTTAGGTTCTTGATGCTGAGGTGAAAAACTGTATATCTTAATGGAGAAAGTCTTTATGTCGAGTTTGTGGATCTCAAGGCGTACTTTGACAAGGTTCCCAGAGATACATTTTGGTCAGCCTTGAGAGACATGGGAATCCCACTACACTACTGGAAATTATCGTGAGGCTACACACTGGAAATGATGGCCAAGTGAGATGGAGCCAAGAAAGTTAATTCACCGATTGTATTTCAGTAGATAAGTGTGTAGGGCAAGGATGTATCATTGCTACAACACACTTTCTACTTTTTATCAACAGGTGTGTTGAATTTCTAATGGGGTGTGTAAATGACTCCCTGGTATTGGGTGGTATTAAGATTCCGGCATCAGTATTAGCCGAGGGCAACATTTTGGTGCCCAATACACCTAAAGGTTTGGAACTACTGTTAGAAAGGTTTAACTTGCTCTGCACCCCCAATGGGCTAGCAAGTAATGCTGACAAAACTAAATGTATGGCTATCCATCCTCACAAACAGTTCAGAGGAACAGTAAGACTAGGGGGAGTTGATCTAGAGAAAGTCTCAGACTTCGATTATCTGGGCATAGGTCTTTCCAACACCAGATCATCGAACAGCTAGGTTGTCAAGAGTGGACTTCTTCTAAACCATAGTGCAGCTGCCACCCTGAATTTTGCTTAGAACACATCTTTCTATCCAAAGTCCCCACTACTGGAAATCTGGAGAGCCCAAGCCTTGGCTGCGGCTACCTATGGTTCTGAACTTTGGGGCTATAGCAATGTTAATCCATTGGGTATTGTTGAAACCATGTTTTTGAGAACAGCACTTAGACTTCCACATGGCATGCCCTGGGTCTTTTGTGGAGTGGACCTAAATATTCACCCAATCGATGCCACAGTGAGAATAAAAACAATCTTACACTTGCTGAGATTATGGTTGGTTCCTGAGCTGGAATGTTTTAGAAATGGATTATAGAATATCCTTCTAATCCCATGGGGTGTCAACACTTTGCCATGGCTAAGCTATTTCAAGCAACCCCTCACTGTGCTGATCTCTGGGAATGCCCAGGGGGCACCATTGCTGCTTCCTCTGTTAAGGAAATCAAAGAAGCCTGCTGGACAAAAGAATAGGAAAAGGTATTAAAACCCCCCAGCAGTGGTAGTCAGGTTGATTCTTTACTGGATCAAAAAACGGAGCCGAGGTTTGAAACTTTCTCGGACAAAATCAACCCACCATTTACTTGATCTCAGTATATTACCATTTCCATTTGCATCCTTCACCAGCAAATGGAGATCTCACTCAGAGGGTAGTGCAGCCTGCTCGGCATGTGGAGCAGCACAGGAGACAGATGCCCATTTACTCTTTTTGTGTCCAGTATTCACCAGACAGTGAAGACGCTGGATTGTCCCCTTGTGCAGACACCTTGGAATACGACTTACAAGCCTTGCAGTTCAGACACAGGGTCTTGCGTGAATTTCTCAATAGCCAAATTCTTACAATCAGTCTGGCCTATTCATATTAAGATTCTCAACCAAATGTCAGAATTTAAACATTGAGAGTGTAAGTTGACTGCATTTATTACACCTTAGCCATAGCTGCACACTATTGTCTGGCGAACAATCAAAAATACCCTGCCAAGAAAACACTCACTCCTAGCACAATACTGATTTTAAATAGCTTTGCCTCCAAAATTGTGTCCTAAAGTGTGAAAGTGACTTTTTCATACAGAATTGATTTAAACTTAAAAAAAATGTTTTAATATTGTGGCACTGCCTTTTGGGAATTTCAGCTTTTGAGAGTATTTATTTGTGAATTATTTTAATTTGACTCTTTTATGCTCCTTTTATGGTTGTTAAGTATTTTAAGAAAGAAAGATATGTACACGGTTCTTTCCTAAAGTAGCCTTATCTTTGTCACACATTTGCATTGTGATACTTGGGTAAGTTTCTAAGGGCCAGATGTAGGTAAAGGCAGTTTTGCGAGTCCTTAATAGCGATTTTTAGGGAATCGCTATTAAGGACTCGCAAAATGCCATGTAAGTCGGAATCACAATATTTTTTGAGATTCCCTAATATTCCTTATTTGCGAATTGCAAATTGTGGTTCGCAATCAAGGAATACCTTTCAATTCATTCCTATGTGCCTAGAGGCCCATAGGAATGAATGGGAATTGTGCACTCAATTTGCGAGTACCCAATAGGTACTCGCAATTTGTGTGCACAATTTCAAAGGTGCAAGGGTTTCAGAGGGACACCCTGTTGCACCCCTGAAATGCAATAAATCAAATGGGGAAGGATCACTTGTCCTGCATGAACCAGGGTATGCAGGAGAACGTACAACGGTGTCTCCAAATAAAAAACCCTCATGCACGTGTTGGGTAGTATGGTAAGCGGTATATCTTGGTTCTCCGCTTTTCACACACGTGTGTGCATAATCATAGGGTTAGTCTCGGTATGCAGCCTCCACCAGGAGGATCTTACCCTTGGTAAAAACAGTAGTGACCCAGTGATGTGGATAATGTGCAAAAAGTTAAAAACCCCCGGATAACCAGAATAGGAATTTTATTAGGTCTGGGTTAGGGTGGATCCCTTGAGGGAATGCTTAAGTGACGTGCGCTCTGTTGAAAAAGTTAAGTTTTCAGGACGCACTGGCATTCAAAAGAATTAAAATGGCCGACATGTTTCAGCCCCTTGCGCCGGGATTCGGACTTAAGGGCTTTCTTCAGGACCAGTAGTGATAGGTGAAAGTGATACTGGTTTACTAAATTTTAGCAAGCAAGTGTTTAGAAAAGGGAATTTATCAACCTGTTTCTTTTCTTCAAGGTCGCGATGTACCTGAAGTGTACATCAGTTACACCTCCTTCGGGTGTGACAAGGGCTTCGAGGGGGCTCACGCTCCGCTCCTCGCGCCTCGCGTTGCGCTGCAGCTGCCTCTTGTGACCCGGAAGTCTCTTGCACCCCTGAAATGTGCATGTAAGCACATGTGGCACACATACATGCCCTAAGGGCATGAATGTGTGCCAAATGGCACTTTTAAAAAAACAAAAATGTGCTTTTTTAAAGGAAATCACAAATTACTACCAACTTGAAGTTGGTGGTAATTTGCGATTCCTTAAGGCAATATCGCAATCTGCCGTGCCTACTAGCATAGCATTTAGGGAATCGCAAATTGTGATTCTCTAAATGCTTGCGCAAAATAAGGAATTGCAATTTTAGCGATTCCTTATTTTGCGAGTAGGTATTTGCCTTTCTACTTTGGACAAAGCAAAATTGTGATCGCAAACGCCGAATTTCGCCGAATTTCAGCATTAGCAATTGCAATTTGGCTTCCTACATCTGGCCCTAAGAAACACAGACCTTGCTGACACAAATAACTTTGTGAGAACACTATCACACTGCCTTGGTATTATGTGCAAGGCCCTCATGTCTGTGATACAAATGTTTTTGTCATTATATCCATATACTGACACAACTGTCTGTGGAATACAAACAATGACAGCCTGATCACAATGTCAGCCTGAGGCAAGGATGCCATTTTCTATATATATCCTTTTGTTTCCAAATACAATCAGAGGGGGTGCTTCTGCTGACTTTGTGGGGTCCCTGCATGCTAAAGCGTTTACCTAGCAGCTGACTGACATCTCCGTGAAGGGTGTCTAGTTTGTGGCCAAGACAGGGTCCTACATTCTTCACCCACCAGGTAATGGGGTTAGATCATCCAGAAGGGGATTTATTGGCAGACCTTACATTCACACCCTAGACACGTAGGTTAGGGTTTTCATCGTAGGAGTAGACTAGATTCTTATAATACTGTAAATCTATGCATACATAAGTTGTCTGAACAGGATGGTGGAACTCTTCGTTTTATTCACAGTTTAGACACTCATTATGATTTTTGTCTGCTTCTGTCTATTACTCATTGCAGCACATATTTTCTATACAAAAATCAATATGTCTCAAAGAGTTTTTAAAAACGTCCCTTCGTGTATTCTTTCTATATTTCTCTGAGCGGAAGAGAGCACGAGTGACTAGTGAAACTTTCTAGGTGTATCACCACACTTCTTGAGGGAACTGGGTTGTCATGTTCAGTAGTTGGCAGAACTATTTACTCCCTGTCTGTGCTTCGGTGGGGAGGGGGCAACAGTGGTACTGTGTGCTGGCTGGTCCAAGGAACAATATATACTGTGGGGGTCCTAAGTTTATGTTGTTGGCAAACGTGCAGTTCCTACTGATTTGTGGAAACTACACAAAACCACTGGGCCACTTTGCCAACCCTCAGATGCCTCACAAAGTCCTCCGCTGGATCAATACACAAGCCGTTCACTCTCCGGGGGGGCGACATGCAGAGCCGGTCCATGCCAGTCAGGGTTGCGCTGTTTTGCTGGCAATCATTGGAATGGTCAAAGGCAGTGGCTAGGCAGCTGCCCGAGATAACCCCATGTGCTAGTTTTCTCTCTGTTTAGCACAAGTTGACAGCGAGTGGGGCTTTGTGCTTTTAGGTGCTATATCTCCTTAAAACATTAAAACTGTTTCTGGTTGTGCTGATTGGATTTATGTAGTTCTGGTATCAATTTAATTATGTAAACATACTCTACTTTTCAAATGTTGGGTTGGATTTTTCTTGAATTATGTTTTCACATTGGTGTATGGCATAGATACTTTGCCCTAAGTCAAGCCTGACTGCTTTGTACTAAGCTCCCAAGGGGTTAAGCACGGATTTAGTGATTTCTGTTGTTCACCCTAACTAGGATTGTGATTTTTACTTGAGTGGAGCTTCACCCCTCCTCAACTAATAACCCGAATTCTTACAGCAATGATCTTTGTGTTTCGATTAAGCAGTGATATTGGCCTAAAACAAGAGCAGTTCATTGGATCCTTGCCAGGTTATACGATGAAGAATATTTTTGCTTTATTCAAGTTGGTCTTTGTTAACTTTATAGAATTCTGATAGATATTCATCTTCTCCTGGTGTCATATTATAGGGGAGATCATCTATACCTTATTTTTAGCTCTGATCTCTTCTGATATATTTCTTCATCTAGGCTTCGTATCTACTCTTGTGAAAGTTTCGATATTGAAATATCGGAAAAAAAATTGTCTGCTTTCAGTGTAACTTTTTGGCATGCTGGGGAGTATAGGGTTTCATATAGTTGATGAGTATATCTAGGGGATGTATATGGATAGCATTATCTCCGGCATTGCGTCACCGGAGCACCACTTTTTCCGAGGTTCTGGTGGCATAATGCCATGCTCTACACTTAGAAGGTGGCCGTAAGCCACTCTGCATGTCTTAACACCGCCCTGTAAATATGGCACTCCTCGCTGCAGCTTTCAAGGGGCGTGCTATGGGTGTTGCTGTGAGCCTCTCCATACAACACCCATTACTTTTTGACATTGCTCCAGATTTACAAGGATCTGTAAATCTGAGGCAGCACCAAAAGCTAACATCTTTAAAAAGGAGGCATTAGAGTTGGGCAACAAAGAGAAATACACCATTAATGATTTTTTTCTGTGCAGGAAGATGTCCCTTTCTGCACAAACACAATCATCCCTGCCATGCAGACAACCTTGCACCATGGTGCAAGAGTGCCTGCGCTGGTGCTAGTCAGCTTTTTCAGCACCGGTGCATGGTTAAACAAAGGGGTGCACTGTATTCTTGTAGATGCAGCACATCCCTGCATTTTTTAAATGACACAGCACAGCTAAACTGCTTGCAGTGCCACGTTGTGTCATTTAGTTGTAAATATGCCCCTCCACATCGCCTCCATTCAAGGAAACCTAGTCAGTGGAGAGATAATATTTGATACTCCTTTAAGACTGAACCAGCTGACACAGCATTCAGCTATATGTCATGGGCTCTTGGTGCCCCATTACTGTGCTAATACTGTGCTCAGCATTTACTGCAGAGACTAGGCATGCAATTTAAAAGTGACCAGTATCACTGTCCCAGTGTGATATCTGAGTAATATGGCACTGTATAGCACTGTATAACACTTGTACCCAACCTACACTGCATACAACGGAGAGCCTTCCATGATTTGCTATGTCTGCGCAGAGTTTTGCCACAGGAGTTGGACCTTGGTCAGGACCCCATGCCAAAGCCACATTGTGCAGTCAATGTGCAGAATTTATATGTTGATATTGAGAATGATCCAGTAATTAACAGAAGTAGAGGTGGCATCACATAACATTACAATGAACAATATCAGTATTCAAAAACAGGCATCAAATCAATGATGTAAACAGGGATATGATATGTAATGTCCCCAGTAACGTCATCGAGGATAATGTCTGATGTTAGTTCACACCACAAATTATCGGCTTACTGCACCTTCCTGTTTCTAGCCTGAAAACTGCGAAGCTGCATACTGCAAGACTTGACTTACCAGTGACTATTATCTCTCCACAGTCTGATAAAGTAATTGCTAAATATCTCGGGGCTCATTTATGAGCTTGTGGCGCTTGCTGTGCTTCTCTGCGTGACAGGGAAAGGGACTGGGAAAGGGAAGGAATGCACTGTATTTAAGTCAATAGGGCGCATTCCTGTCCTTACCACTGTACTTGCTCCATTCTGGCAGTCTAGTGCCAGCGCAATCATCCTTGCACCATGGTGCAAGGGTGCCTGTGTTGCACGCAGGATTGTTTTTGTGCAGGAAGGTACACTTTCCTGCACAAAACCAAGCCTGGCAGGCATATTATTCTTTCTATGTGTTCTGCAGAATACATCACATATAGAATAAGGAAGAAACTCTGAGAAATAGAGGTATTTCTCCTTGTTACGTCTGCCCTGGGAAGGTTTAAGATTGTGGCGCATCGCAAGGTTTACAAGCTGTTTTAAATCTGGGGATGCATCACAATCCATGGGAGTTGCATGGGAACACCCACCCAACGCCCATGAAACATTTTTTCCAGGACACAGTAGCACATGGCAGTGATTTGTGCTGTGTTGCACTACTCCAGATTTTTAAGTCACTCAAATCCTTGAAGAGTGGCTTAGCATGGCTTCAAAAATCTAACTTTAGAGGTTTGCGTCAAACATGTGCCACATTGCGTGGTGCAAACATGATGCAACCCTCTCATGAATAATCCCCTAAATTTCACTTCAGAGACAACAACTGATTCAAGACAGGAATTTTTGTTGTTCATTAGGTTGAAAATTAATCTGTGCAGAAATGTTTGCTCTATTTCCTAGCCTGTTCTTTTTTTTTTTTTTTTACTATTTGTACAGCACCTTGGTGTCACTTTCTGAAGTCTGAAGCGTTTTTGTCAGTAGGTGAACAGGAGAACATTGGCTGCCAAAAGTAATATAAATTGGCTGTTGACAGAGTGGCAGATCAAATTATATTGAGGCGTTAGAGAATGATGCTTACAGCATGAATAGAAGTTCGAATCGATAGGCTATTTGATTCAGTAGTACATCCCTCTTTTATACCGGCAGTGAAAGTTGAGACACGTCTTAGATGTTTGTAGAGAGGCCTTTCTCTCAAGTGCTCTCCTCCACTGGCTTTCTTGTGTGTGTTGAAATTATAACATAAGTCTTTATTTATCTGGTCTTTAGGCTCTTTGTGTGGACGGATAGAGTTGAGCAGATATTCGAAATGCTCATCGATGGTGTTTGTCGAACTGTGATTAGTGCAACGGGAACATATACACAGCAAACTCACCAGAATTATAAGCCATATATTTGCCACACACATACAGTGCATTTTTTTTTTAGTAGCACATATAAAATATGCTGTCCCATCCAACAATCCTCTACACGACCGATCCATAAAAACAAGAGTTTAGTAAAAAAGATCTTTAAAATATAGCCATTTATACACATCTCTAAGCCCCCAGGAGAGCAAGGGAATTGCCTTCATCATATAAATCGAGTTGGAATGCATACTTTAAGACTGTTTAAACACAGTGTTGTGGGGGGGGGGTTGGATCTGTGAGGGCGATCATCATTCTTGATGACGGACGCCAAGGTTTCTGATAAAAAAAAAAAACAGCACTTGTGCTCTCAAGTGCTTTCTCAGGCTTGCTCCTTCCTCTCTGTGAAGATGAGTACATACGGATTTTGACAAGGAGTCTAAAATGTTTCTCCAAGCTGCAAATATGGGGCCCAGGAAGAATATTTCTTCACTGAAATCATAATGTTTCTTCTAGCCAAAAGCATTGCTATTATAAAATAGGGCTCTAGTTGACAGAGGTATGCAGCCAGTACAAGACGGGACCACAGTCCTTGTCAGGGTAAGCTAGATATACACTAAAAGATAAGCTTCTACACCCTCTGGTATCTTGCCACAGAGCAGTCAGGCTTATCTAAAGAGGCAATGTGTAAAGTATTTGTGCAAGACACTCTCAAAGCAACACAATGAAAACACCAGAAAAATACTCCACACAGGGTTAGGAAAATAAAGAATATTTTTTTGAGAAATCAAGACCAAAATGAAAAAATCCAATAAGTAGAAACAAGTTAGGAATTTGTAAACAATAAATCAAAAAGTAGTGCTTAGAAGTCAGTAGCGCTAAAGGGTTACTTGAGGCTGCACTGGAGTAGGGCAAATTTAAAGTTCAGGCTGACCTCAATACAGGGCAGGCTACCTACAGGACTCCAGTAGGTCCCGCTGAGAAAGTATCTTGAATGGAGCAAGCATTGACACTGCATCTTTGTCGAGCCGCACTGTCTGACATCGTCGAGCCGTGCAGTTCATTGAGTTGATGTCGATTGGCTCATGCATCTGCCTCAAAGAGCAATGCTTCGGCTGCCACTGCGTCGATTTTGATGGTTCTCTACAGCATAAATCATCTTTCAAGGGCCTAGGACTGGATTGGCACCCCTTGGCAAGGCAGGACTCACAGATGGTGGAGCCCAGGTACTGTTGCGGAATTGAAGGAATCCTTTGATGGCCCTGAGATTGCAGAACATGGGGCAAGCTAGCAAGCTCTTAGAGTCACTCTGGGTTCAAGTGAGATAGGTCCAGTCCTTGTCTTCAGCAGGGCAGAGATCAGCAGGCAACAGGGAAGCTCAGCAAAGCATAAAACAGTTCCTTCAGGGCAACAATCAGGCAAAGTAGAAATCCTCATAGAACAAGTCTTTACTCCTGGCATAGTTCTTCACAGGTCCAGTAGTGTACTGTCTTAGTAGCGTTAGTGCCCCAGTACATATACCCAAATGTGCATTTGAAGTGGGGGTCACTTCAAGCAGGTCCTTGAAGGGCAAAGGTCCCCTGTCATCTTAGCACTGTCTGCCAGGCTATCTGTGGAGGGAGCATGTGGGGGGGTAATCATCCCTTTCTGTTGGAAACAGGGCACTGCCTTTTCAGCTCCCTCCCTCTCTTCCCGCATCAGATTGTAAATGAGTTCTCTTTCACACCTACCCTTCCTGTGTTTTTAGCTATCTATATGGAATGCAGAAGTGTATTAGACACAGTCTGTAAGGCACAGAGAGCATTAAGAGCAGAGTAAGGTCCACTTTGTAAAAGTCACATTTCTAAAATTGTAATGTTAAATCCAACTTTACCAGTAAAAAGGATTTATCATTGCCATTCCAAAGATATGAAACATGGTGTAGCCACTCCTATCTAATCAGGAATTACTGCTTAAAAGTGTTCTCTGGAATTCCCAATGCTAGCCTATAAGAGGAGTAGGTGAAAAATTAATTTTGCATATTTGTCACTAAAAGGACATGAAAAATATAACAGTGAATGTCCTACCTTTTACTTACACATGACAGTGCCCTTAGGGCTATGTGGGCCCTCACTTAGTGGTGATCATGTGTAACAAAAGAGATGTTTTAGACTTGGCAAGTCATTTTAAAGGCCAAGTCGAAATGGCAGTAAACTGCACACACAGACCTGGCAGTGGCAGGCCTGAGACTGTATTGAAAGGATACATGTGTGGGTGACACAACTACTGCTGCAGGCCCACTAGTAGCATTTAGATTACAAGGGTCTTATAAGTAAACAAAATATGCCAATTGAGTATACACCAATGTCACCATGTTCAGGATTGAAGCACGTGTTCTTTAGCACTGGACAGAAGTGGTAAAGTGCGCAGAGTCCTAAAGCCTACAAAAAGAGGCAGCAAGAAGAGGAGGTAAGCAGGCAAAAGGTTTGAGGGAATGTCACCCTAAGGATGACAGGTCTAACAATTGTTATATCAAGAAACTTAGTTGAAGCTCTCTCATTCTTAGAGCTGTGGGAGAGGACAAAAACCATGAGGTTTAAGGAATGAATAAGTGTATGAACCGTTACCTGGGATAATATCTACATGAGTTTAGTCCAGTAAGAGTTTAATGAACCACATGACCAGATCACATATGATACATTGGGGTGTCAAATATGCTTTGTTTTGATTACTGAGTTGTATAAACCTTAAACCATGTACTGAATGAGTTTTTATGAGGGTATTTCAGAATGACTCTCTATTCAGCATCATAACGTGGGTGTTGTAGGTCCGTCTCCCATTTCCCATATAGGAAAGTCCTAGATTGATTCAAATGGTATTGGTGAGCCGTGCAGTTCTATATAGTAATTTAAGCAAGTTATTTTCATCTTGTCTAGTATTTAGCATCTAGTACAGTATCTAAACTTGAGAGAAATCCTATAAGGCTCGTTTTATTTGTGCGTTGGTAAGGCAGTGCCTCGAGGCAACCCAATTATAGCACACAAGTGTCATCAATTCTAACAGTCAGATAGAGTTGACAAACACTTGTCAGCCCAGAATCTTGTCTACGCAGTTTGGATCTCATCAGTGGGTGGGGAGACCAAGGAGGGGGGTGGAGGAGGAGTAAGGCGTTGCTTGACGTGTGAGTGTCCAGGATCATCTGAGGCACAATAACACTGTTCATAATAAATTACAGGAGATGGAATGAGGACATCTGGTGGGAAATATTAGTGAAGCAAAAATCCAATTTTGAAGCTCCCTGAAATTATAACCACTTCCGGGATATAATGGCCCACCAGCCATTTAGTTACTCACTAAAGATGTGCAACCAAGTAGTGTTGCCAGGAGTCCAAGACCTCCGGCTCTTACTGGGAGAGTTAAAGTGGCAATAGTAACTTGACAGCAGCCTCCTTTTCAAATAACTCAGGTACATTTTCCAGGTCCTCAAAAGAGGAACTGTTAGAAATTGGGTTTTTGGTTGAGTGGAGCGTTAACGCAGCTCAAGCAACTGCTACAATCCCTGTCAAGGTAAAGCAGAAAAGTCACTAAATTAACATGTGCTTAACCTTCTGGTTGCTTGGCACAAAAGCAGTCAGGCTTAGCTTGGAGGTAATTTGTAAAGTATGTATGCAGCTCACGAGCAGTAATGAAGTGTAAACATTACAAAAGAAAAATGCCAAACCGATTTAGAAAAATAGAGTACATTTTAGTAAATTATTTGACATCAAAATGACAAACATCCAATCACTAGAATCGGAGATATGAAGCTATAGCTAGCACCTAAAAGATCAAAGCACCAACCGTGGACTTCTAGTAGAGCAAGACTGGACCAAAGTCTAAAAGTATGGCGGACTGTGTTGTTATACAAAAAGTGTATTGTGCCTTCTCTGTGCTTACCTTCTGACTTAATTTAACACAATTGTTCTGAGAAGGTTAAGTTCAGTGGGGCAAGTCTACAGGGGGTTTCTCGCAGTATCCCAGGGTGAGGAATCATCACTGGGAAGCTGTTGGAAGAAATTCCTGTGAAGATATCTACCTTAGCCTCTTTTTTGAAAGTCGAAAATCTCCAGTGAGATCAAGCTGGAGGCTGTAGCCTCTAAGGCTGGCACGGGATTAAAACCAATAATGTGTTTCCCTTGAGTAAGTGGCCTTTCTTTAAGGATACAAAAGGGGGTGGTGATGAACGGAGCATCTGAAGCAGTTCGGGCTGGACTGTTCTCATGAGGCACAGGGTCAGACTGATTTGCATATGGACACATCTGAACTGGGGTGGCGGAGTGAGCTAAAGAACGATGATGGATTAAACCCAGATCAGTTGACTGGGGGTGAGTGTTTGTATTGTCAACGATCCATCCATCACCACCTTTGTTTTTTCTTTGTTCGCCCTAAGTGTGGCAGGGTATGCTCAGACGTGAGTCCCTTGCTCACTTTGCCACTGGAGTCAAGCAAGCCTGGCTGAAGACAGCTGTAATGCCAGAAACCGGTCCCCAGGGAAGCTTGATTCCGGTCCAGGGAAGACATGGCTTGGTAGTTCGGTCTGGACTGTTCCCGTGAGGCACAGGGTCAGACTGATTTGCATATGGCCATGTCTGAACTGGGGTGGCGGATTGAGCTAAAGAACGATGATGGATTAAACCCAGATCAGTTGACTGGGGGTGAGTGTTTGTATTGTCAACGCTCCGTCCATCACCACCTTTGGTTTTTCTTTCTTAAGGATAGTCATCTGCACAGCAGTCAGTTTTTGTTTTTAGTGGCAACAAAATGCATTTCTGCTCTGGAATGTAAATGTGATTTATATGCTATAGGCACTGTTTCACTTTTGTTAAAGGTGATGTATGTAAATCCAACTGTACCTGGTTTGGGTATGCAAGTTGCGTGATTCAAGTAAATCAGATTGTGAAGATCTTAGTGTGTCTGTATTTTCTGATGTCCAGCATGCAGAGGGAAAATCAGGGCGTATCAATACATAAAGTGTTTTTCAGAAATCCTATCAGTGACTGCAACTTTTTAAGTGTGTTTGGAGGTGGCAATCGTGCAAATTACCCAAAGAATGAGAGGTAAGACTCTTTCACTCATGCATAAGTTCATATCCTAGGAAAAAGACACTTAGGAAAGCTGTATTAGACTTTTAAAGTTTAATTTGCAGCCTAGTTCAGCAAACCCCAATATTATCTGATCTACTCTGGCCAAGTGGGAATTCAATTCATCGTCCATTAAGTAGATCGCAACTGCATAGGACAGGATGTCAGGGTCAATATCTTGCAGAATCAACACAATACGTGCTGCAAAAAGTCTTGGGCTATTCTTCTAGCCCATTGGAATTTGTGTGTAACACATTTGAAAGCCAAGGGTGCTAAAAGTGGTCCAGTCTTAGGAGCCAGATTGTGACTGATAAAACCACTGGAAATATTCAATGTGGTTTTATATTTTGTACGAACTACTTTGTTGATGAGTGCAGTACTGTGTGTATTTTGCACCGCAAATGTGCGTATATGAATATTTAAATGTCGATTTCCCAAGACAATTAATGGGAACAATTCGGTTTAAAAACAGAAAAAAAGGATTATTCATCTGAGAGACACAGGGTTCAATTACTCCCTAGTACTCCAATTGGGAGAGAATTTGCTTTACATGTGCATTAGCCTCCCGCTTTTTAGGATCTTGGAGTTGCACCTGTGGGGTGGATCATATAGGTCTAATATGATAAGGGGAATTCTTATCCCAGCCAATATGATTATAGTAAATTGCAAGACCAATTCAGGGGTCCATTCAGCTGCATATGCTTGTTTGACCAGGTCCTAAGGGACAAGGGCAGAAAAAGAAAGAAGAATCACATTCTCTCCTGGGTGGAAAGTGAGTACAAATGGTGGCGGCCAATCGACCTCCACAAAGAGGATGTTATCGGACTAAGTAAAACTTTCCCAGACGATTGCATTAATGGTGCATTTAACGTCACCTTCAGTTTGAATATCTAAGTGATATCATTTATCTGGAGGTGCCACACATGTATCCGCAGTTTCAACTGTAACAGAGGTATCAGTTGCTTCCACTAACAGAAACACCAGGAGATTCCGGCGTACAATGGTGACTTCTGCTGCGTTGTCAAGGAGAGTCACCGTCCAACTCCTGTTCAGGAGGAGGGTTCTCATTGTTTGTGGCATATTTAGCAATCAAAGCGGTACGTTCTTTTTCTGAAATGAGGCTTTATATTGAGAAGTCTTGTCCTCCTTCTTTATCTTCACATTAGGCGAGCATTGTGGCTCCCTTTTTGGTTTTGCTTACGCTTCCTGTCTGTGTTCAGATCACCCTCCTCTCTTGTACTGCTGGTCAGACGATTCCTGAAAGGAACGAGGAGAATGTTTATCAGGAATCTGATACCTGTCAGGAGTATTGATTTTAGTGTGATCACGAAAATCGAACCACCTCTAGGAGGACTCCGGGGGTGGAGAACCTGTGCGAGGTTTACCTTTCTGTTTTTGTTTAGATTTATCTCATGCTTTTTTAGCAAAATCATGCATTGCTCTGGCATCCTTGTCTGTATAAGGCTTGCTAAGGAGTGGTGCTGAAGATCTGGTCCCCAAATTGTTGTGTCCCAAGGTATAAATATTAGCAATAATTAGAAGCACAGCTGTAAGCCACTGGCATATAGCCAGGGATACTACTTCTCCTTTAACATTAGAAAGAATCATTTTGAAGACTATGGGAAAATTACCCAAATCTAGGGTAGAATCTGCCCCATGTTCATTCTGTATCTGTTTGAGAAAGTATGGTAAAACGGCCATTGAGGGAGTGCCATGACAGATAGTATAGACTGTGGCAAAAAATTTCCCCAAGGTGTAACAGTCTCCAAGAGTGGGAACCACCCTAGTGGGTAAGCACATAGTTAAAATTCTGTGCTTGTCTTGTTGTCCCGTAGGGGAAATACAGCTTCGAGTAGTTTTTTTTTTTATTACCATAACTAAATGAACAATTTCAGGACTAATAACAGGCGCTGCTGGCGAATGGGCTTGTACTTGCATACCATGTCTTGCTGGACCAATGTACGTAAAATAAACTGAGTTAGGTGCCTTTATAAGATGCAAAGAACATTGTACAATCCGCATGTCTTTACGAGATTTAAATTGCTTAAATCAGGATATGGTGTATATCCAGCTAATGATGGCCAATTAGCCCCTCCTTACTGATAGGGCCAATTCAAACAGACCCAGGCACATAGGGATAAGATAAGATAAGATAATATTTTATTTTGCTTGATTAGTTAAAATCTTTGCAAATAGATAACAAGAAAAATTCCCATTGTACACAATTAAATACAATTAAAACAGTTAAAAGCTGCATAATGTAAAAAGGATCGTCAATTACATATTCCTGATTTATACATTATTCACATAGACTCTTGCATCTGATGTAGTGCTATCTGCCAATGACTACAACAGCTTCTCATATTGAATGGCACAGCTTAATCAAGTCCCCTGTCCAGGATGAAGGTTTGGTGATTACAATACGGATACAGCTAAAACAAGGTATTGAGTTAATATTGTAGTTATAAAGCAGACCAGCGTATTATGGGTAACAACAGGGTTTTAAATTTCTTTGTTCCAGTCTCAAAAACTGTTGTTAGCCAACAGTTGAGCTGAGCGTCAATGGGACTGAAGCAGAGCTGCACTGCCTTCCTACAGGACCGGATGCCGTAATGCCTGAAAAAAGGGCGCAACAACCTGCATCTTATGTCCTTTAAGTTGGGGCAGTTGCAGATGACATGAATTATGTCTTCCTTCCCACTCCACATAGGCGACAAGTCGGAGTGGCTCCTTTCCTTTCCCATGGTGGAAGATGGGGTTTAATTGCAATTACCCCCGGCCACAACCTCAGAAAGTTTTCCTTCTTGCTTATCTTCATTACAGTGCTCAAATAGGCTTGGCAGCATTGTGATTGCTCTGAGAGCCATGCTTTGGTGCTCAGATGCTGACTGGAGGTCTGGGTATGTTCTCCAAATAGGCTGCGATGCAGCCTGCATGGAGAACAGGCAAAGTCGCAGGACTATTTTGAGCGGCCCAAGAGGGCTGGCCAAGCGGTCATTGCACACTTAAGAGGGTGCAGCCTACCACTCCTCCCCTGCCCCACCCCCTTACGCAATGCTGCATAAGTAGGAGAAAATGAAATGGTAATAATGCACGTTTTCACTGCAAAAAAGTAGTGGGGCGATGCTCCTCTGCCTTAGTGGAGGAGCCACCACTACATGTTGCTGGGATTCTGCTCAGGAACAGAACTAAGCTTGGGACCATAAAAAATCAGTATGTAGGGGATTAAGTCACCATAGCACATCAGTATCTGTGAGCCCGAATTTGACTAGCTATAGTGCCTCACTAGCCCTCCTAACTTTTCCAGAGGGACAAATGATTTGGCACCCCGGAACACATCACTTTCAACCCTCTCAGGGATCGCGGTAAAAGGACACGCCCTTTTTCTCTCTCACTCGCACTTGTCCACAATAAGATAAGAAAGTGACATGAAGGAAGTTGACAATGCTTATTTAAACTATTGTGCTCGAAGGTGCAATAGCAATAATTGCACCACAATTAGAAAACAAATACATATCATTAATATCATCAGCATGGTTAATAAACCTTATATCATTATAAGCCCTCTCATGATATCTGAAGATCTGCGCAACCTTTCCATTACTACTGAAACAAATTGATAATATATGATAGATCTTTGGATTTAGTGGCGGACCCTGCACCTTAGCATACATAAGTGGATGTTCTCCATCCCAGCTTACGCTGAACTCTGATCTCAGTACTTTTGCTGTGTGTGTGTTTTTCTAGAACTCCTGTCCTCAGTTATATGGCAAGATATGTTTAGTCAAAAACGGCAACTGCATTCTTCTATTATATCTAGGCGCTAGTGTCTGACCGGAAAGAATTACAAGGAGCAATGTTGTTTGACCTTGCCTAGGCTGTTCAGAATAAATCCCACGAAAAGAATAAAAGATAAATACATGTTATGGTTCCGTGTGAAAATATAATGTGGCACAAATGCAAACATGATATTGAGTAACGTGCAAACCAAAGGGGCCTACAACGTGCATGATTCGGCTAACATAATGAAAACAACAATGGGCCATATCAGAAACACATGAAAACTTCTATCAATAGTTATACTTCATTAAATTATTCCCATGTTCGCCTCCAGAGCCAATGTGCTACCATGGGGAAAAACAAAATTGGCAGTTTTTGCTACCTTACCAGGGCATACAAAACATCTTTTATAATGTCCCTGCTTATATTTACAAGGCACCCTACCCCTGGTGCACTTAGGGGAGACACTAGGGGTGACATAAGTAAAAATAAGATACAGTAGTTTAAGACCCTAGAAGTACCTTCAATTCGAAAGTCAAATTTGAATATAATTTCATTTTAAAAACAACCTGCAAAGCAAGGCTACCTTTAAAATTACAGCAGACAGCACACCTGTTCTCACATAAGTGCATTAAATCTATTGGGCCTCTAAACCTACATGCCCTACCATATACTAGGGACTTATAGCTAGGTTGACAGTACCAATTGTAATTACAGCTAATTATCATGTACTTTTAATCAGAGTACAGGCTCTGGGTCATCATTTTAATCAGAGTGCTGACCTCGGATTTGGTTAGCAAAGACCACAGCAAAATCAGAGTCAGGAAACCAGCATCCAGTTGTCAAAATGGGTGCAAAAAATGGGGGACACTGCAAAAAGTCCTGGTTTCTCACACAGTATCTATGAAGAAAAACTAACTGACTGATTTTGAGTCATCAGAATAATGATGTAACAGTGTTATAGTCCAACTAATGTTTATTTCAGGGGGTGTACCCCATCAAATATGAATTTCACTTAGGTGGCTTCTTTCTCCACTCATGTGACTTCTTTGTTCAGTGGTTGTTTCATCCCTCATATGCATAGCGGCATGTATGGTTCTTCAGATTTTTAATTTATCCATTTCCCTTTTATGCATTGTTAAGTAGTGTTTATGGTCTGAGAGTAGTTTATGTTGGGGGCCATTTAAATCATCTTAATCTGTACCTCAAATGCCAGAGGTCATGAAGACAGTGTAGGGCTTCTTGGCTAATTATCTCACAGCCGGCCACACATTATAGTCATGGACCCAATTGCCCTGGTTCCTAGCCTGATTATGCAGTTCAGGCCACCTGTTATCAACTAAGAATTTAATCAGAACTTGCTGGTCAGGTCTTTTTGGAAGGGGTAGAATTCCCTATGACTCAATTGAACAATGACCTGTATTGTCCCACAGTTACTTTTATTCACAGAAATAGATAGTAGGCCAAGTGCGATGGGGCCTTCTCATTTACATCCAGTGTTTGTCGGGTGTTGCTCTACAGCTTGCAGTCTACCCTTAATCTTGCCCTAAACTCTGAGAGTTACTGTTGGAGGGCCAGCTTCCATTTGAAAGGGATCTTCACTTACTGTCTTTGGGTTTCCAAACACCACCTTTCTGAAGTTCATGTCCTCTTTCAATGACCATAGACTGCGACTGGGCCAGGTCCATGCAACTGCTGTGCCACATCGTGTGTCTTCTTAACAGGAGCATTCTTAACAGGTCTTCCTTCACCTCATTCACACCCATACTAAGCAAATAAAAATGCAGGAAGAAATGTTTTAAGGACTTTATGCCTCACACTCTGAGAATGAAGTTAAGATGCAAGTGTGATTTTTGGGGCTTTGAGCGCTCTAGCTCTGGTGAGTGAGACTCATTTTTCATCTCTTCTTTCTCATTGCACAGCTTATCAATTTGTTTTTACCTAAACATGACATAGGGCATATACTGTGATCACCCAGGTCTTCCTTTAACCAGCTATAAGACTCACAATACATTTCTGACCCACTGAACACTAAGGCAGCGCTAGGGTCAAGGGAGGAATCAATAAAAGGGGAGGCAATGCAAAAGTGATCTTGAAAGGTAAAATAACCATTTGGCACTCTTAACGTGCAGCATGTACTACTTGACACAGCCCTCCTCTGGTCTCTGGTGAGGTATAAAGAGGGCTTCTATATTCTGTGCCGCATCCGAGACAGGCTGAGGTTCAGCATGGCTTCAGAGTGGTTCAAAAAAGAAAGCTACAACAATCAGCTTCATATCCTAGATTCATCACAGCTGGGTACCTGCTGGAGTTTGTTAAAAAAAAGATGCTCAAAATCATGGAGTGAAGTGAAAGTATATAAATGTAATTCTTGGCATCTGGGGCACAATCCTTCAAAACCTGGTTAATAGCATCCCATAATATTCCAAATTCATCAATGAAGTTTGGGCAGAGTTTACAAAGCAATTTCTGGGAATGCCTTCTATTGCTCTTCCCTGAATACAATGGGGTTTTGAAAATGTTAAGCAATCCACATCTTTTGTCTGTGGGTTGCAGTCCTCACCTTCATCAGCCTTCCCATCCTTGGGGTTATAAAATGGAACTCACAGCCCTTCATGTTATGTACAATGCATACACACAGATACATCCTGCATGCACACATAAGTATATACTCTCCATCCATGCAGACAAAGGGTGAGTTAAGTACTGAGGTTTGAACCTTCACAAGGGTGGGCCAGAAGGCACCATTTTTGTGATACAGGTAAAAGGCTTGTTCACACTATTAATCCCTACTACACAAAACAGGTATTCTTCCACCATCATGCTTGGGTTATTTAACTCCAGGTAAAGGCAATGGCTTCCTACCACAATGAGAGTAGTACTTAGTACACCCCCCTTGATCTAACAAGACCACTTTACCATGAGACAGGCCTAGGTCATGATGCAAATACATGATCTGTGTTCACAAATGACCAAAAATCAGTACTAGAAACCCTGATATCCAAGCAGCTTGGGCACTCAGGGCAGGGTTTATATCTGTCAGTATGCAGGGGATGTTCCATCCCAACAGGCGGTGTCAGAAGGTGCTCACATCAATTCCACGGGAGCCAAAGATGTACCCAAATCCCCTCCACCAATGCCTGAGATCACCAAATAGAATCTGTAATCTCTGAGCAACAGCAGGGGGGAGAGGGGAAGTGGATAAAGAAATAGAGACTACCTTGAAGAGGAGCTACTTAGTGCTTCTTCTTTCCTTAGCTCTATCTCTTCTATTGAATTGGGGTGTGTTGTTCCTACAGAGGAGAGGAAGATTGGACAAGCACTCTAAATACACTTCTCATAAATATTTTTATGTGACTAGCAGTTAAACATTAAATTACAAACTAGTAAGCTCATTACCCAAAACTTCTCAAGGCCTGCTTCTCTCTGTAACATTTGCTTGGTGTTTATGTAAACAATTCAATCGCAATAGTTAAATGATATAATAGTCAAGAAATGTTCTGAATACTTGGTTTGCTCTTCTTGAATGATCAACAAGTCTCTTAATTTCTGTGTTGATACACTGCTGCGTGAATACAAATAGTTCCTTGAAGCATAAGAAGAGTAATTGTTCTCACCAGGATGGAAGAGTTCACTTGGTAGTTAAATCCAAAGAAAAAATGAAACACTCTACCTTATTATTTAGAGAGTATTAGATTGGTACTGAATTTCATAAAAAACAGTCCGAATACTAGAGTTTCCTTTCAGGTTGTGACTAGAGGAAAATACGAATTTTCCTGACTTGAGCTCGAGTTAAATAACTAAGTCTTAAAAGCAGTAGCGTTGCAAGACTTTAGCAAGTTTTTCGCATACGTGCATACAAGAGCCACCAAGACACTATCCACATTTTCAGTCAGGAAGAGGAATTTCAGAGAAAACATATGCGCAGATGTGAGACGCGACTGGCGCCTCAAGAACTACAGTTGAAGTGCAGCGTTCAAACGCTTGCGCAATTGGGTCTTCTGGCGTCTTGCGCTTGGAAAAGCTAGACCGCTGACTCTACTTCGTCTGAACGAACTTGATGATTCCAGAGTTCAAGAATATCGATGTACGAATAGAGTTCAAACAAAGACTGGCTGCTGGCATAGTAGCAGAATGGTATCTTCTCCTGTAAAGGTACTTACACCATTTCTTTTAAAACTCATTCCTTCTGACTTGAACATTCACAAAGAATGTGTTGGCCACAACATTCCTGACAGGCAGTGACTATTTTTATTATCTCTCCCCTCATTATGGTAGCCATGTCTCGCTGTGAGTTAGATTATCTCCATCTCCATCTTCTCCAATTTTAGGTCAATCTCACAGCTTCCGTACCTGGCAAAAGTGCTGGAACGGCACGTGCTAATATCCCTGTCTAACCCGTTGGCTGCGAGGGTTATTCCCCCGCTGTGCTGTGGGGCGGGGGGCGCGCACAGCGCCCCGGTGCTCATGACGAGCTCAGCTCGTCATGAGCGACAGTGCTCGTGTGCTCATGACGAGCTGAGCTCGTCCCGGCCACACCCGTTTCCTCAGAACGCTCAGCACAACGGGGGAATTAGCCCCGCGTTTGAGCGTTCTGACCGTTATGACGAGCTGAGCTCGTCAGGAGCACACGGGAACCGTGGCTCATAACGAGCTGAGCTCGTCATGAGCATGGGAGGGGCTAAACATATAGAAGACAATCACCTGTTACAATTTAATCAGGCTGGGTTCAGGGAACTGGTAATGTTGTCAGTCTTAGACGAACTCAGACTAAGGGGCGATAAGAAAAAGCCCTGTGCGCTGGTCCTATTAGACCTATCCGCGGCATTTTATACGGTCAATCATGACCAACTAACGTCGGGGATCTCGGAACTGGGCATCCAGGGCACGGCTCTTGAATGCCTAACTTCTTTTCTCATAGATCGCTCCCAGAGGATACAGCTGTCGGACCACACATCCGATTTAGGATTACTTTTGTGCAGGGTCCCGCAGGGTTCGGCGCTGTCACCGCTCCTCTTCAATGTCTACCTCCAGCCTTTGATAGCGGCACTGAACCATATGGAGTGTCAAATTTACAATTATGCGGACAACACTCAAATCATTATCCAAATAGATAATGCCCCGACTGCTCATACAAGGTTTCAAAATATTTTGAAATTCACCGTTAACTGGATGACGGCCAATTCCCTCAAAATCAATCATGATAAAACTGAGGTATTGGCCGTCACCTCAGCTTCTAATCCTTGGAAGGAACTCTTCTGGCCACAAGAACTTGGAACTTACCCAGAGCAGGCAGCAGCTGTAAAAAGTCTTGGCATTAAAATTGATACCAAACTCTCCATCATCCAGCAGGTCTCAGCAGTAGTGGGAACATGTACAGGCATGCTGAGACAGCTGTGTAAACTTGCCCCCCTGCTCACAATAAATACATTAGGAGTGGCAGTGTCAGCCTTGATACTGTCTCGTCTTGATTACGGTAACTCCTTATACATCGGCCTCCCGGGCAACCTATTAACTAGGCTACAGGTTATTATAAACGATGCCGCTAGATTAATCTTTGGAGTGCCAAGGAGAGCCCATGCGACTCCCCTCCTTAGACAGTTGCATTGGCTCCCGGTCAGACAGAGAACGAAGTTCAAGGGCCTTTGTATCGGGCACAAGGCCATCTATGGCCAAGCCCCTAGTTACATTAAAGATCCCATAGTCAGATACACTCCCAGCAGGGTGCTTCGATCCTTGGATGCCAGCCTTCTGGCCTGTCCCCGATTTATCCTATCCTCGAAGGGAGGATGAGCGTCCACACTTCTATTCCCCACATCTGGAATAACTTGCCGGAAAATGTAAGCAAGGAACACGCTCTTCTCCCATTTAGAAAAAAGTTGAAAACAGTACTTTTTTCAGAGGCCTTGGATGTAATTTAACCTCTTTTTTTCTCACTCCCCCACATGCAAGAGCTGGGTCTTCTCTGAAAGCGCTTAGAGACCTGTAGGTGATAATGCGCTGTATAAATGACAATTAACAATAACAATCTTCAGACCAACAAACATTTCTAATCTTTATTCTTGCCAGCCTGCAAACTGTGTTTTCCGCCTGGCTATTGGTGGGGTTCAGCTCCTGATCTAACAGTACCACATTTCCATAAGAAAAGCCTATGTCCTGTTGCACATGCATGATCTGTGTTTGTAAATGTCCAAAAAAGATTACTAGGGATCCTAATATCCATGAATTTTGGGCACTCAGGACAGGGGTGCAAATCTGCTAGCATGCCGGGTACTTTTTCGTCCAAACAGATGGTGACTATCTTTATCAAATGACCCCCCCTTACAGTAGCCTTGTCTTGTTGTGAGGTCAATTATCTTTATCTTCTGGCCAACAAACATTCCTGATATTCATTCTTGTCAGCCTGCAAATTCTCTTTCCCACCTGACTAGTGGAGGAGTTGTTTTACTGCAACTTGATTGGGAGCCGCCAGCAGAAGCAGCAGACACCACCTGCCCAAGGGAGGACTTCTGCTCCCATAGCTTTAAGCGCCAGGAGGTGCCGACGCAGTCATCTTCACGCCCAGAGGCGCAAAAAGCACTTTGCGGCTCCCGCCATCAGAAGCAGCAGACACCACCCGCCCAAGGGAAGACTTCAACTCCCATAACTTCAAGCGCAGGAGGCGCCGATTCCGTCATCTTCGTGTCGGAGGCGCTAAAAGCACTTTGGGGCTCCCGCAGCATGCAACGCGTGCAGTCGTGCCCGGGCCAAGGGCTGGACCTTCCTCACCCGGAGGAACCTGGAGGAGGTCGGGCTGGGCCCCCCACGGATGTCTGATGTTTGGTAAAGGCTTCAAAATGGTAAAAAAGCATGCCGCTATTTTGGGGAAAAGGAAATCACCACAAACACCGACAGAGGAGGTGACTTTTACTTGTCTGGATAGCTTTTTAGCAAATGCCTCTTCTGCAATTGTCTTAGAAATGTACAGAGCGGAGAGGAGATTATCATTGGGAACAGATAATACATTAAATCAGGATATACCACCTAGTTTGACCGGTGAGAGTCAGGTATTAACCTTGTTGGGGACAAACACGGGTGTGATGAGCCCTTTTTTACAACCTCCCCCCGCCCGAGCACTGGCACTCCTCTATTAGATGCGTAATCAAGAGAGAGAGGTAGGACCAGAAAGCTAGTCCATGTCCCCGGTTAATATATGATTAAATCAAAAAGAGACTAGCTCAAGTTACTTTTAGGGGAGGGGGAAGACTCTGATATGTTTTGTCACGGAGTGTGAACACCCAGCAGGTGTGTTCAAAAAGCCCTCACCCACCAACCTAGTTGGTGGCATGCTTCATCATCGGGCCCACCTAGTGGCACCTAGCGTGCCCCGGGTGTGCTTCAACGCCTGACTACAGCGGAGCTGGTATTTTACTGAGTGTGCGGTGAAGATAGTTAAGGAAGTGATGTTAAAACGGCTGAACGGTGGTCCCAGTACCCGAAGGTAAAATTAGACTTTAATACCTGGGCCTCCGTCAGCGGTTAAAAATAAGGCAAGGGGATGTAAGAGGCGAGTTACGACCTCTCACATCCAATGGGTCAACATGTTTCAGCCAGTGCCTTATGACTAGACTGGCTTTCTTCAGGACCTAAAATAAGTGAGTGCAAATTACCTAGTGGGGGTGTAGGGGAGACTATGTGTCTACACGCCCTAAAGTGTATCTACGTGTGAGAGGGGGATTCCCTTCTCAAGACCACCTGTACACATAACATGGAAGGACAAAACAAAACACACAAGGAGAAGGTAGAGTCATTAGGATGTACAGTTTTACGCACATCTGATGCCGTCACTATAGCGAGTGCTGGTGGGCTATAGGCGGCTATGGTGTGATGGTATTGGTGGTACCATCACAGTGGGAATCGCACTGATAACTCGAAAGTGAGGTGTTTTAAGAGACGGAGTAAAACAGGGTGCATTAGTGAAAATGCGGCGCAAGGAGGGATTCTTACGCAAGTTATTTGCTCAGTCTGACCTCAAGGTTGGGAGGTGGCAAAGGCTTGACCCTGGGGGGACAAACATTTACCATACTGATTAGGGAGACCTGTTAGGAAAGAAAATAGCGCTTACCAGGAGTCGTGATGGTGGTTTCTCATACTCACAGTACTTCTGGGTTGAGCCTGCTCTGGACCTGTAGTGCCTCCTTCGCATACCGGTGGGGAATGAGTGTTTTCCCAGGTCTTAAGTAGTCTTGTTAATTGGTCTAATTAAGTGCACCTGTGATGGAGGGCAATGGTGAAAAGACTCACAGGCCTGAGTCATGCTGCCTGGAGTAAGTATGGGCGCCTTAGGTGCGCGCGCTCCTGGTAAGCGCTATTTTCTTTCCTAACAGGTCTCCCTAATCAGTATGGTAAATGTTTGTCCCCCCAGGGTCAAGCCTTTGCCACCTCCCAACCTTGAGGTCAGACTGAGCAAATAACTTGCGTAAGAATCCCTCCTTGCGCCGCATTTTCACTAATGCACCCTGTTTTACTCCGTCTCTTAAAACACCTCACTTTCGAGTTATCAGTGCGATTCCCACTGTGATGGTACCACCAATACCATCACACCATAGCCGCCTATAGCCCACCAGCACTCGCTATAGTGACGGCATCAGATGTGCGTAAAACTGTACATCCTAATGACTCTACCTTCTCCTTGTGTGTTTTGTTTTGTCCTTCCATGTTATGTGTACAGGTGGTCTTGAGAAGGGAATCCCCCTCTCACACGTAGATACACTTTAGGGCGTGTAGACACATAGTCTCCCCTACACCCCCACTAGGTAATTTGCACTCACTTATTTTAGGTCCTGAAGAAAGCCAGTCTAGTCATAAGGCACTGGCTGAAACATGTTGACCCATTGGATGTGAGAGGTCGTAACTCGCCTCTTACATCCCCTTGCCTTATTTTTAACCGCTGACGGAGGCCCAGGTATTAAAGTCTAATTTTACCTTCGGGTACTGGGACCACCGTTCAGCCGTTTTAACATCACTTCCTTAACTATCTTCACCGCACACTCAGTAAAATACCAGCTCCGCTGTAGTCAGGCGTTGAAGCACACCCGGGGCACGCTAGGTGCCACTAGGTGGGCCCGATGATGAAGCATGCCACCAACTAGGTTGGTGGGTGAGGGCTTTTTGAACACACCTGCTGGGTGTTCACACTCCGTGACAAAACATATCAGAGTCTTCCCCCTCCCCTAAAAGTAACTTGAGCTAGTCTCTTTTTGATTTAATCACTCCTCTATTAGAGTCATTCATTCCAACGGATGTGGCACCGGTGCAAAAGAGAAAAAGGGATCCTTTGAAAAATCCACCGATAAGTATCTCGAAAAAACCACAAAAAAGTCAAATCATATCAAAAATTGTAGCAGGTGGTGGCATGGAAAAAACTCAAAAAGAGATACTTGTTCCATGGATGTGGTCCTGGAAAAATGTAAGGAACTTTTAGCTTCTATAAGTATAAGCTTAGTATTCATTGAAAAAGCAATAAGGGAATTGCCAACATTAAGATGTATGCCATTGGGAGAGGGCGTGACTAAGGAAAATGGACAAGGGCAGTCGCAAAATCATACAGAAGGTGCTAGCAGTAAAAACATTCATGAAGTAATCCACCAAACTCATGGTGTGCCCTTAGTAACTTGGGCACCTACTTGGGGCAATGCTGCTCGGTATTTTTGGTATTTGGTATTCACAGAAGGATTTTGTCTTAAATTAGTATTTTGTCTTAAATTAGTATTTTGTCTTAAGTTATGATTTTGTCTTACGTTACAATTTTGTCTTAAATTACGATTTTGTCTTAAGACCAAAACATAAGACACAAAATACTAACTGAGGACAAAAATATAACTTAAGACAAAATACTAACTTTACTACTACTAAATGCCTTCTGTGAATACCAAAAGTAGTAAGTTTAGGATTTTGTCTCAGATTAGTTCTGTGATTCGGCCCCAGTGTCTTTTTCTTACTTGGATCAAAGGACTACAGTTCAGGAGACTTTAGCTATAAGGAGGGAGGGCCCTAATGTCTCACAAAGGTTGGACGTATGGCAAAGGCTAGACCTCCCCCCAGCTGCTTGTCCTTATGTAGTCATTCTGGCAAACATCCCCAATTCTAAAAAGAGACCAAACAGAAACAACCATCCAACTAATCCAGAAAGCACCTTGGATGGATGGATTAATAAAATTGGGAATGGTCGGGTTGAGGATTATTGTAATATCCTAATGGCACGTAGAGTACCTTGGCATGGGAAGCAATCTAAATCTATAGCAGGGGACTGTGTGGTCCTAACTTTGAAATCCATGGTTATGGCTAATAGGTTATTACAATTGTTACCCAATAATCCCTCAGAATGTACACAAATATTTGCTTTACCCCTTGGTTTCTTTTATAAGCCGCCATTGCACCATCCAGGTATAACTGGAGAAAGGGCACAAGATTCCACCCTCAACAGAGTGGGGTTTCAGTCACAGTCACACCATAGAGAAAAAATGAACCCTTTACTACCGACCTCAATTTGTTTTACAGTACAGTAGAGAATTAGTCCCAGTAGAACAATTCTTAAGAACGAAAAACAAAATTAAAACATATATTAGGCATTCATACACTAAAACACTATGGGGCAGATTTACAAGCCCCATGTGCCTCTTTTACGCCGCCGTTGCATCACTTTTGTGACGCAGTGGCGGCTCAAAGCCAGCGCCATGGTGCGGGGTACTTACAACGTGACGCATCTGGGAGATGAGTCTCGTTGTAAAGCCCTGCGCCACATGTAGGCATTCCTGCACAGGGGGGGGTTCCGGTGCAGGAATGCCTCCTAAAAGTGGCTGAGTGAAATCTACAAGATTTCACTCAGTCACTTTTCAGGCCATGCTGCTTCAAAACCCTGTGCCTGCTTGAAGCAGGCGTAAGGTTTGATGCAGTATTTTAGGGATAGGGCACCCCCGAGCCTTGCTGGAGCTGCGTCGTGCTTGCAACGTGAACTCTAGCAATGCACCACCTTTCGGATGGGGGATGCAACACGCATCTGCCCATCTGTGCGCCATGGTGCGCCGCATTGTAAATGCGACACATCAGTGGTGGCGCACGGGTGGGCAGATGCATCGCAACTCTTCTGGTGCATCCCTGCTGATTAGCGGAGATGAGCCAGAAGTAGTAAATCTGCCCCCCTGGATATATAGAACAATGTTATTTGAATCACATTGAACATCACTGAATGCTTGTAAATCTGCAAATGAATCAGCATAAATTACTCAAAAAGTAGTGGCAAAACAGTGCCCCACAGAAGGGCAAAGAAAAGAAAAGGAAGAGGGTATGGTTCATCAAGTGAAGGTTGTAAAAGTATAGAGGGGAAGTAGTGACATTATACACATCACATAATTATTGACAATGAGACAAGGCTTTTAGGCCACACATTTAAATGATAAGCAATACACAGCCATGATTTGGAGTACTGAATCACAGTAAAAAAGCACTGACGATCCAACTGGCATATGACAATAATGCAGTCGACGTTTCGACCCCCAAGAAACAAAGTAGGCTCTTTAAGTCCTTACGATGGGGTCTTCCTCAGGACAGAAAATAGAGCACCTGGGAAATCAAAAAAGGTCCTTAGCATCAAGGGTACTGGACATTTTATTCACAAATGCAGTGAAATAAATCTAAAAATATTATTACCAAGGGCCACCCTGAACTGGATGGTATTGACATTGTGGTTGGGCCCATAGGCTCTAAAAGACAGAGAGAAAGACTTGAAAGCCAAGGTGAGCACCATCAGATTGTATATCTCTTCCTAATTTGATCATGACGGAGAGCGAGACTGTGTCCTATTCTGAAGATTACATTAATCAATTGTTACAGGACCCGCCCAATAACTTTCTTTCAACCACCACTCCCACTATTGACTTCACAATTAATGATAAGGTTGCGTGCCTGGAACGGCTTGAAAAGAAACTAGTGCGCACCCGTTTACATGGTAATTTATGCTGATTCATTTGCTGACTTACAAGCATTCAGAGATGTTCAATGGGATTAGAATAACATTGTTCTATATATCCATAGTGTATTAGCATATTAATGCCTAATATATTTTAATTTTGTTTTTCGTTCCTAAGAATTGTCCTACTGGGACCAATTCTCTACTGTACTGTTTCTTACCCAGGTCCCAGTGGCTTTATAGGTTTACCCTGTTTTTTGTAACCTCAAATTGTTTCATGGCATTAACGTATATGGAGGCCTGTGATTGACTGTGTAGTAGAGAGGCAGCCCAGAATGTAGCGGGGTCTGCATCCTGGGAAAGCCTAGTCATCAAAGTTTCTCCCCCAAAGGATATGAACTTCTTCACAGCCATCCCATGGAATATTGCAGAATTAGGACAGCAATTGTCGGACCAGGATTGGCTAAAATACATTTGCACTTTCGACCTAATATGTCTACAAGAGACCTGGGTAGGGGGTCCTGTTTGCATAGATGGATATAGGTCATATCATACCCCTGCAATTGCCCCAACTGCTGGAAGGCCGAAGGGTGGGATCGTGACATTTTTAAAGAATCCCCTGAGATTTTAAGTTTTATCTTTTTATAATGAATGTCAATATTTTAATATGTTACAGCTTAAAGGTCCCGAAGGTAATACCATGCTATTGATGAATATTTATAATAATTTATTTGGGAGTGAAATGTACAAAGGTGTTGCAAACTTGGAGGAAAACATGAATATGATAATTGGTTTAAGTAAGAAAGATCCAATAGTGCCCTGGAGAGGAGAGTTTAATGTAAATCCCTGTTCGTTTGCATTTACCCCATTTTGTGGTTTGGCAGACGAGGATGGAGGACCAAATATTCACTTCACCCATGACCTCTATGGGAATGCCATAAACAAACTTATCTTTACAAAAAGACTTGGAGGTCTTGAACCCTCAATCAGATTCTACCGGTCTCCCACTAGAAACGTTTTGTTCCTCCTTATACAGTTCTTCAATAGATTTTATAATAGCTTCAGCTAGATTGGGAGGAACTCTTAACAATAGGAAAGTTGAATGTTTGGGTTTTAGCAACCATGCAGCTGTAACCTTGCATATGAACTGTCCAGGTATTCATGGCCTTACCTTTTCACATACAAAACCCACTATAGCAAAAAAGAATGGGATAACACTTAAGGGGGGTATTGATAAGACTGTTCTTATTTCTCAGGTAGTCACAAATAGAAATAATGAAATAGCAATATGTCTTGACACAAATTAGTACCCGGAGTCTAGTATCAAAGCCTTTCAAACCATTTTGTGGGAGGTAAAATGAAATCTCTTAAAGAGTGGTGGGACACACAAATCTAAGGGACCAAAATGGTTTGATCATGATTGCACTAATGCACTTTCTGACCTATACCAATCACTTAAGTCTGAACCATAAAAAAGCCTTACTTGTGAAACAGGCCTGCCTATGTTAGTCTGTGGCGAGGAAGAACAGATTAAAGACACTGAAAGACAGAAGCCTGGGAAAAATGACTTGTAGAATCAATCACAAATAATGCAAGAGATTTTTGGTTAACAATCAATGCCTCATTTTTAAAATCGAACTCTGAGCCTAACTTGGACACACATGTGGATGAAGACTCATGGATGACGAATTTTTGTAAAATTTGTTAAGTTCCACGAGTGAGTCCTGGGTTAACGGACGAAGAGCCTATCCTCTAGTGCTACTCTTACTTTTGATAATGTGGAGATATGTATAGCACTGGCACAATGTACCAGTAATAAGGCACCTGGTATAGATGGTGCTCCAACAGATTTTTTTACAGACTGCCCTGACCTTTGGGGCCCCTTGCTCACTTACACTTTTAGTGCTATAGCAAAAGAGGGAGCTACTGCCTCCTGGCATAAAGCCATTTTATTTCAATTTTAAAAAAAGGAGATAAGCAAGACCCTAGAAACTATAGACCAATCTCTCTCCTTGATAACACGGCAAAACTGATGGGAAGAGTGCTATTCAATAGATTGGAGATATGGGCACTGACAAATAACATCTTGATCCCGGCACAGTATGGCTTTAGAAAAGGTAAAGGTACTCAAGATCAATGCCTGAATTTGAGTCTGCTTATAGCAAAATACACCCATGCTAAGCAAGGTAATTTATATCTGGTCTTCATGGATCTTAGCGCGGCCTTGGATTGAATATCCAGTTATGCAGGATCATGAGGGAAATGGGGGTAGACCAGGCAGTGATCACCTTTATAAGACAACCGTACTTGAGAGCCGAAGCATGTGTAAGGTATAGGTTACAAGGAGAGTGCACCAGATGGTTTCCAGTTACTAGAGGAGTTCGTCAAGGGTGCGTTCTTGCCTTTTTTTGTTCTCGTATACAAATAGGGTGGAGACTAAATTACTAGAATCAGTTATAGATGTGCCTAGAATAAAGAAGTTGCACATCCCAATTTTATTATATGCAGGTGATGTAGTTTTAATTGCGTGAACGGGAAGATCCCTTCAGAAATTGTTAAATACCTATGTAGATTTTATGAAAAGGCTTGGATCTTCATACAAATTAATCTAAGTCATTTGTTTTAATTGCAGGCTAAAGGTTGACAGAGCCACCATCCTTGTCTATCTCAAGTCGTAAAGTGGCACAGACAGAGTCATTTCCATATCTAGGGGTGACTTTTGATTATAGGGCATCATGAAAGAGTATGGTAGAGAATCGTGGGATCATGCTTGAATAGAGTACAAACGCTATACCTTCATTATCAAAAAAGCTGGGAACAAGAATCCCAGATATTTTAAGAAATGGCGCAAGGGTGTGGGGACATGTTAATGTAAAGGGGATACAAATAATAGAGGATTTGTTCTGGAAATCGATGATGAGCCTCCCTATTAGCTGTTCCAACTTTAAATTACATGAAGAGCTAAGTATCCCCTATATAGCCAATTTGATAAACGTTGGACCCATTCTCCAATGGCACTCAAAATGATGCAGAGACACTGTGTCACTTAATCAACAAATAATACTGGATTGCTTATCCCTCGTACACAAAGAGAACATCCAATGCTTGAAGTATGTGAAAGACACCTTACATGCTCTAGATCTAGGGAGTTTACTTGCATTCCTAGAAAAATGTGTCTCTGTTTTCGAAAAAAGCTTTAAAGACCCGTTTTATAACCACTGTTAATGAGGGGAGAAAACACGTATACCGTAATAAATCGACCGTTAGGGAATACATTGAAGGCCCATTGCAGGTTGAGGGTATACCCTCCTATTTGGAACTTGTAATAATCACTTGACACAGATTTATCTTGTTAATGTTTTGCCTTAATTATATTTCATGCATGTTGGGCCACCCTACTGGTGTTTTCTCCTCAAATTATCTTCCTTGTTGCCCATGTGATGATTCCTAATGACACGCTGATTTGCACATTTTCTTTCTTTGTAAATGTTATTGTACTCAACTGAAAAGTTTTTCAATTCCACTTTTACGCAAACATCATTTTAGGCATTGTCCCCCGGCCCTTTATTAAATATGCATGCTGCCTGACCGCCTAACTTGTTACAGTGTTGCTTCCTCTTTATGCAAGTGTCTGAACACCAGGATATCGTTCTGATATTGGTGAATTGCTCTTTCTTAAACTTTATATCAGTGATGTATAATTGCACTTTTATGATTAATTCTGTATTAATCGAATAAAGTAATTTTGACTTGACTTGATATGGATTTTAAAATGTGATGACCATAGTACATCTGTTGTAACTACACAGGGAAATTCATCAATCATTGACAATATATAATACTTCTCACAGCTCCACCAATCAAGTTGGCTTTAATGAGCATTTGTTGCATGATGATTTATTTATATCCGAGCAGTAATTCTAGATACATTTCCTGTGAAGGGGTTTCTTGAGGGTAGGGGAGAGTTAAGAGGGTAGTTTAAAAGTTATTTATAATTTTGTTTGTTGTTTTTTGGTATATTTATATCTATTGTTGTTTCTATTTTACACTAGTTTGTCATTTGCATTTTTTACACTGTTTTAATTATATATTAGTATCTTATGTTAAGTTGTCTAGTGTTTGTTATATTTTGATGATTATCTGTTATGTATTTGTACTTTTGGTAAATAAATGTGGTTTGAGGTAGGTTCTGTGAATTTCTTTTGCAGATTTTTGTCACCAAACATGTTCTATGGGCATTTGGAGTTGTCTTTTTTCCACAACAAATCAATTTGGTTTATTATAAACCAATGGTTTTTACTTTGATTTCCTTTTTTGGTTTTCCTGCACCGTTTCTATTTTTAAAACAATTTTTTGTTTTTTTAATGGGAATTTGATGCTGTGGATTACTTTAAGGGATTTCAATTGGAGTCATTTTTGGGGGAAGTTTCGAATTATTTGTGGTATTTTTGGTGGAGTTCTAATTTTTGTTACACGGAGTCAAAGAAAGATCTGCAGCTGCAGAATCGTAGGCTTTAATTGTTTTATTAATTTTGAATAGGAAATGTGATTTTACATTGTGTATGTTAAATTTGTGATTGCATGTTCAGTTTTTTGAATAATGTGCTGTTATTATTTTTTGTGATGGGTTATTTTAAAACTGTATATATAACTCTATTATATCAGTCAATATTATCATTATTTTAAATAGATATTTGACTGATCTAATAAAATATTATATTTGTTATTTTTTTTAAAGATTTGGTATATTAGTTTACTGTTTGTTGTACTTTTTGAGGACTAGAGTAGTTAAAGATTTGTGTTAGCGTATGTTTTTGGCTATCATTTCCAAGTAATGTGGTCCTTTGTTATTTATGATAACTAAGTTGTAACATATCATACATTCATTTGGTTTGTTTGCTAAGCTTAGGGCCAATATGATTAACAACTTGCTTGTTAGTTCTTGGTAGCTTTGCTTTTTTTTGTAATACTTCTACACATTTGTTTAGTGTAGGTTGAGTTTTGTCTAGTGTAGATTGGAAGGCATTGTGCCATTCTTCCTCTGTATTGTTTGCTTTGGCTTCCTGTGCCAAGGTGCTGTCATAGGCATTTCTCCATGATATTTAGAATTTGGGTTGGCGTCTGTGACTGGAGCGATGCAGTCTGTCGACCATAGTGTCTTCGAAATAGTGCATTGGGGGTAAGTTTGATTTTGATTTGATTTGATTTAAAATTATTTCTAAAGCGCACGTATACCAGCGGTTTCTTGGCGCTAACTCTAACTGGATCCAAAGCTAATAGGCGGGGAGGGGGGGGGGGAATTAATCAAAGGACTTCTTGAACAGGTAAGTCTTTAGGTGCCTACGGAATTGAGGGTACTGTGTAATGGTGCGGAGATCAAGGGGAAGGGAATTCCAAAGGGTCGGGGCAAGGGTGGCAAATTTAGATCCTCCCCACTTCTTTCTCTGGAAACGGGGAACAGTGAGGAGGGATTGAGAGGACGAGCGGAGTTCCCGAGTGGGAACGTATGGAGCAATCTCGGACGAGATAAAGGCCGGAGCCAAGCCGAGTCGGGCCAGAAAGGTCATCGTTGCAAGCTTGAATTGGACCCTGGCACCCACAGGGAGCCAGTGTAAAGATTTCAAGAGGGGAGTAGAATGATGATATTTAGGAAGTTTAAAGGCCAGGCGGGCCGCCTGGTTCTGGATCTGCTGTAGACGCCGCAAGCTGTAAGCGGGAATGCCGGCATATAAAACATTGCCGTAATCCAGGCGGGACACCACCATGGCCAGGATTATAAGCTTGAGGGCAGGAAAGGTGAAGAAGCGAGACACTCTGCGAATAGTGCGCAGGGAGAGAAAGGAGGAAGATACCACGGAGCTAACCTGGGAGTGAAGGGTGAGTTGTGAGTTGATTTTTATACCTAGGGTTTTAACAGAGGAGGAGGGAGCAGGGGAAGAGCCAAGAGAGGGAGGCCAAAAGAGAGAGGACCAGGGGCTGGATGAACCACCCATCAACACCAACTCGGTCTTATCAGGGTTGAGTTTAAGATGGTTGTGGCTCATCCAGTCCCTGATATGGAGCATGACAGATTGAAAGTTTAGCATTGAAGAGGAAGAAGAGGATAGGTTGAAAACGAGCTGGAGGTCATCCGCATAGTTAAATACGGCAACCTCCATCCGTTGAAGGGAAAAGGTAAGAGGGGCGAGATAAAGATTGAACAAGAGGGGAGAAAGGGAAGAACCCTGGGGAACCCCGCACCGAACTCTCCGGAAGTCCGCTGTAAAATCACCCAGACGAACAGCCTGGGTGCGATCACTCAGGAAGGAGGACAACCAGACCAGGGCAGTCCCCCGGATCCCCGCCGCCTCGACACGGGACAACAAGATGGTATGGTCTACCGTGTCAAAGGCGGCTGAGAGATCGAGGAGCACAAGGGCCTGGTGCTGATTGGAGTCCATACCCTCCCTGAGGTTGTCCAGGACCGAGATGACAACGGACTCCGTAGAGTGAGCGGTGCGGAAGCCGGCCTGGCGGGGGGCAAGGGCTCCATGCGACTCCACAAAGGAGCTCAGAGCGCGGGTGACGTGACGCTCGAGCACCTTAGCCAGAAATGGTAAGAGGGAAATGGGGCGGAAATTGGCAGGGACAGAGGGATCAGCCCCAGGTTTTTTTAAAATGGGCACAATAACCGCTGATTTCAAGGAGTTGGGAACTACGCCTTGAGCAAGGGAGCTGTTAAGGAGGTGAAGGGGGGGATCCGGACAGGTAGCAAAGATATGACGAAGGATGTGGGCCGGACACGGGTCAAGAGGAGAGCCAGACTTGACCATAGGCAGTAGAGCGACCAGACTTTCTCTGGTGATGGATGGGAGGGTGGTGAGTTCGCCCTGGGGAGGGGGACATTGAGGATCCACAAAGGAACGGGAGGGGGGGGGAATGTTGGCCTTGATGGTGGTGATTTTGTTAATAAAGTAATTGTTTAGAGAAAGGCAGAGTTCTTCAGACGGGGCGGGCTTGAGGGTTGTTCTGTCTGAGAACGCCAGGCTGTGAACGATTGTGAATATTTCCTTGGACTGGTTATCCGCGGCTAGGATTTTGGAGGAGAAGTATGATGTTTTAGCCTCCAAGATGGCTTTTTTGTATTGGGCGAGAGTGTTGGTATACTCCAGTTTAAGAGTGGGGCAATAATTTCTTCTCCAAGCCCGTTCAGCGCGACGTACTTTTAGCTTGATGGTCTTAAGCTCGATGGTAAACCATCGGTTGGCGTCCTTCTCCCGTTTGGAGGTGATGCGTTTGAGCGGGGCAACAGAGTCGCGGCCAGAGGAAAGCCATTTATCTATGGCATCCACCTGGGAGAGAGTGGAGAGGCCGTGCAGAGAAGGGAGGGAGGAACTAAGAAGGGAAGAAAAACTGTCTAGGTTAACTCGACCCCACGATCGAACCCAGGTGTTTTTGGGGCAAGGGGGCTTAGTGGGGGAGTGGATAGGAAGGGAAAAAGAAATCAGGTGGTGATCAGACCATGGACAAGGTGAGATTGAGAGAGATTCCACAGGGCAATTCAGGGACCAGATCTGATCGAGCGAGTGGCCTTTAATATGGGTGGGTGATTGAACAAAGGATGTGAAGTTAAGGGATTGAAGGGTTTCAGAAAATTCCTTGGAGGATGGACATTCAGCAGGATCAAATGGCCAGAAATTAAAATCTCCAAGAAGCAGAATAGAAGAATTATTGATTGTGACTGTGGCCAGAACATCCAAGAAGTCAGAGAGAAACTGCCGCGGGGATTGAGGAGGATGATAGGTAAGAAAACAAGTCAAAGGAGGAGAAATGGAGGTGGTACGGATCACCAAAAATTCAGAGGTAGCGATGTTAGGCAAGGATAAGCTTTGGAAAGGTAGGTCGGTACGTACGATGACCGCTACACCACCCCCGGCTTTGCCATGCGGGCGATCCGCCCTAAGTTTGACATCATGTTGTTCATGTCTCCATACGCGGTGATTGAAATTATAGTAATAGCCTTGTATAGCTGTGTGGGAGTATATTCATTATTTTAATCATGCCTTGTTCAAATTTTGATTATTTTTTAGGACGAGCATTTATTTGTTGATTGTTTTATGTGGTTTAAGCAAAGGGTTGGGCAGAGCGTGCGTAGTTTCACTCAAGTGGAATTCCTTACATAAAAATGTCATGTGATTCTGTGTAGTTCCCGAGCGGGTGGGATTTGGCATGTTCCGCTGATTTTTAGTGCCAGGACCTTGTCCCACGCTAAAAATCTGTCACATGGCACCATGCAGCGGGTTTTTTTTCTTTCCGCTGCTTAAGTAGATTTTATACTAGAGCTGCAGCTTTCTCAACATGAATGGTCGTGACCCGCCACTACTGCCAAGGTTGAGAAAATGTCATCAGGCGGTGTTCTAGCGCCCAAAAATTTTAGAAGGGTACACAAATTCAAACTCATCAATTTGACTTTAATGAGCCACATGTGAGAAAAAACTCCACCATGGGGAGGCTGGCAGAGTTTTGTCAGCTCACAGCGCTACAAGAGGAACATGGAGTGGGCAGAATTCCCGTAACTCTGCTGGCAAAGCGGAGTTTATCGCCCACCCCTATTTAGGAGCTCGTAATAAGTACTGATTTGCTTATTTGGTACTAGAGCATTGAAAAAAAGGGATATTTGTGTTTTGATTTTCACCATGTATGATGTTAATCTGAGTAAATACTTTGACACATTGTATAGGTCTGATTTATCACCCAGGTTTGACATTGGCTAAGTTTCCTTAAGGTATTTGCTCTAGAAAATAATAAAATATTTTTCATTAATTAGGTTCACTTCATCAGAGAGTAGTAGAATGGGCACCATATTTCAATGTTCTGTGTATTCCTAAAAGCTCAAAGACTTGCGAATGTTGAGCGTGCAACCCTGGAGTACGCTCCATCCATGCATACTGAATATATTAGAATCAGATTGGAGCCTCATCAGGTTCCATTCCATGGGTCCGTTGGTGTGTAGGCATTGTTAGGCATGAGTGAGGATTTTGAAAGTGGCTCTTTTCTCCACGGGGAGCCAATGGAGACTTCGGAGGTGTTGACTGATGTGTTTGTGTCGGGGGATGCCGAGGACGAGTCTGGTGGCGGTGTTCTGTATTGTCTGGAGTTTGCGGAGTAGGGACTTGTTGATGCCGGCGTAGAGTATATTTCCATAGTCCAGTCTGCTGGTGATTAGTGTGTGGGTGACTGTCTTTCTTGACTCAGGGGGGATCCACTTGAAGGTCTTGTAGAGGATGCAGAGGGTGTTGAAGCAGCTGGAGGTGACGGCGTTGACCTGTTGCTTCATGGTGAGTGATAAGTCGAGTACGATGCCGACATTCTTGGCGTAGTCTGAGGGGGGAGGTGGGCTTCCGAGAGCGGTCGGCCACCAGGTGCTGTCCCATGCAGTAGGGGTGGTACTGAGGATGAGGACTTCTGCCTTCTTGGTGTTTAGTCCAGGCAGCTGTTGGTCATCCAGACTGCGACGTCTTGCATTCCTTTCTGGAAGATGGGTTTGGCAGTGGTGGGGTCTTTGGTGAGGGAGAGGATGAGCTGGGTGTCGCCGGCATAGGATATGATGTTGAGACCATGTTGTCAGACGATGGCTGCAAGGGGAGCCATGTAGATGTTGAAGAGGATGGGGCTCAGGGATGAACTCTGTGGGACTCTGCAGGTGATTTTCGTGGTGTCGGAGAGGAAGGATGGGAGTCTGATCCTTTGACTTCTTCAGGGGAGGAATGTTCGGATCTAATCCAGGGCTGTTCCTTGTATGCCTGCGTCGTGCAGTCTGGCGACTAGTGTGCGGTGGGAAACTGTGTCAAATTCCGCTGATAGGTCGAGTAGGATGAGGGCTGCAGAGTGGCCTTGGTCTAGGACGGTGCAGATGTCATCTGTGGTGGCAAGTAGGGTGGTATCTGTGCTGTGGTTGCTTCGGAATCTGGATTGGGATGGGTCGAGGATGGCGTTCTCTTCAATGAATCGTGTCAGTTTCCTGTAGGCTGCTTTCTCTGCACCTTTGGCTGTGAATGGGAGGAGCAAAATGGGACGATAGCACCCGAGGTTGGTGAGGTCAGCTGTGGGCTTTTAGAGCATAGGCCCGACTTCTGCGCACTTCCAGTCGTCAGGGAAGGTGCCTGTTTTGAAGGTGGTGTTGATGGTGCATTGTAGTTCGGGTGCGATGGCGGCTGCAGCTCTGTGGTAGATGTGAGGGGGCAGGGGTCGGTTGGGGCCCCTGAGTGGATGCTTTTCATGGTTGAGGCGGTGTCTTCGGCTGTGATCGGTGTCTAAATGGAGATGGTGGGCTGGCTGGTGTTTCTGGGGGGCGGGGACAGTCTGTGGCACCTGGTGGATGGTCGATTAAGTTGTCATAGAGGTTTTTGATCTTAAGGTGGAAATAGGTTCCAAGCTTGTTGTAGAGGTCTTGGGATGGGGTGATGTATGTGGCTTCGCTGCGTGGGTTGGTGAATTCTTGAATGACAGTGAAAAGTTCCTTGGAGTTGGTGGACTTGGTCAGAATTTTGTTGTGGATGAAATTCCTCTTGATAGCTCTGATCTAGTTGTGGTAGTCCGTCATGGAGTCCTTGTAGGTGGTGTGGTTTTCAGTTGCCTTGGTGTTTCTTCAGTTCTTCTCCAGGTGTCTGCAGGTGCGTCTGGCTTCTTGGAGAGCAGTGGTGAACCAAGCGGCTTTCCTGGGGCATTGTCTGTCGGGGTTGCGCAATGGGGCAAGCACATCTGCGCAGTCAGAGATCCAGATGTGGAGTTCTCTGGCTGCGTTATTTGCGTCGGGTACCCAGGTATGGTTGTCTAGCATGAGGGTGGAGGTAAGTTGCTCTTCGGTAACCTTGCTCCAGTTCATTCGTGGGGGGTGTGGGGTTGGTTTGGGTACCTTGGTGTTTGTTGATGTCAACGTGTACGCAGTGGTGGTGGGTCCATGGCTGCTGTGTTGTGCGGCTGAATTGAACGCTGTTTCCTACCGCGAAGATGCGGTCAAGGGTGTGTCCTGCTCTGTGGGTCGGTGTGTTGACGAGTTGTTTAAGTCCGATGCTGGTGAGGTTGTCGCGAAGGATAGTGGAATTGGGGTGGCTGGGGTTGTCAAGGTGGAAGTTCAGGTTTCCAATGAGTATGTAGTTTTTTGAGGCGATGGCGGGGGGTGCGATGAAGTCGGTGATGGTGCAGAAGTAGGCCTGAGCAAGGCCTACCAGTGCTAGGTATTCGCCCTTCTTTGCACACAAGACCTCAGACCAGTATATAGATGTTGGCACGGAAACTGAAATAGCAAAAAGATATTTTAATAAACCTCATAAGGTGGAACTACATTTACACAACACCCTTTAGCAGTGTATGAAGTAGCACAAGGAGTAAAAGAACCATGGGTCTTTTATACCCACACAGGAGCTCAAAAGGAGACGGTACAAGCACACATAGGAGAGTTACACACATAGATGGTCATACAGAGAATGCAGAGTCAACAAAGGAGGAGAAGCCAATAGTTGCTGACTTGAGTAAAGACATCCTGACAGTAACAAACCTAAGCAGGTGCATGGGCATCTAGAGACTCTACTGAGCATGTGCAGAGTAGCAGCGGCTAAGTATAGCCAGTTCTTGAGCAAAGCACAAGGTCAAGGGACAGTGAAGAAGGAAAGAGCACATGGCGAGCGCATGGTCAACAAGATGGCTGCCGGAAACAAGATGGCTTCAGCTAAATGCTAGCAGCAATCACTGCCAAATTTCCACAATGGTGGTGGCGAAGGGTGGTCGGGGGCCGGGGGGGGTCTGTAGATGAGGGTTCCTCGGAGTGTGGCTTTGGGGGTGGTCTGGATCTGGAAGTACATGTGTTCGGCGGAGTGGAAGGTTTCGCTGGAGGTGGTGAGGCGGAGGGTGCTCTTGTGGGCGACGGCGAGGCCCCCTCCTGGGTGGTTGGGGGCGGGGCGGTCTTTCCTCTGGATCTTGTATCTGTCTGGATGGTGGTGCTGATGTCAGGGGTGGAGGATGCGTTGGTCCGGGTCTCTGTGAAGCAGGCAATGTTGGGCGAGAGAGAGTCGAGTAGGTTCTAGATTTCCATGGAGTGTTTGTGTACGGAGCGTAGATTGAGGAGGATGCATTTTAGGGTGTCGCCGATTCTGGCATCAGCAGTATTGGAGGCTGGGTTGGTGATGTGTGTCCAGTGGAGTGGAGGCAGGAGAACTGGCCGTGGTTCGTGTTTAGCAAGGCCTGTTGGCATTCTCTAAGTCGTCCACGGTTGAGTGCGAGGAGAGTGGTGGTATTGTAGCAAATGGTAGTGGGAGGTCCAGGGTTCCGGGCGCTGCCCACAGTTGGATCATGGACAGGCGCAGATGGCCTTGCTTTTGGCGAGCCTTTGGCATACCAGTGGCGAACCCGCTGTGTGCGTCCGCTGCGTGACCACGCAGCCGCCACCGTTAAGTAGGGAAGGTGGAGCGAGGAGAGGCTGGGAGACGGGAGCGGGGGAATTCTGGGGGATTCCAGGGGGGAATTCTGGGGGGAGGGGCCACAGGGGTAGCAGCGCCGAAAGACAAAAGGAACAGGCAGGCGTGAGAAAATAAAAACAGTGGTGGAATTAGAGCAAGACACAGATGGGCACAATAACAGTGGCACAGCAGGGAAAAATTTAGAAAAAAAACAGCTGAGAAAGGTTACGGTGGTTGCAGTCAGTCTGGACCCAGTTGGAGCAGGAACAGGCAGCAGCCTTGAACCTCCCAAGGAGGAGGTCAGGGTCTGGAGGCAAATGACGGCACAGCAGAGCTGCGGGGAGAGAGTGGACCTAGGCTGAGATGGTTGTTATTCTGGTGTAGAATAGATGTGCTTCAACAACCGTTAGAAGTATAGGATATAAATGTTTAACAGTACTACAAAAGAAAAAGGATGGTAGAGTTCTACCATCTTACTAAAATCTTGAATACATTCAAGTATATAAAACACATGATAAAAGGTGCATACTCCTACAATGACTCCCTATCTAGATGTACCTAAGTATACTAAGCATGGGTGTAGGTGTTAAGCCAAGAATCCCTCTAGGATCTAGTCAACCCCATTAACTTAAGGGAGACTGTGGGACCCATCCTGGTCTTGGGCTGGACACCCCGTGAGGGATGCCAGACCACTGCGAGCTGGAGTTTCTGCATGCAGTAACCTCAGCGTCTCTGGTCAGTGTGTCAGCTATGAATTCTCGATCTCCTTTAGCTATCTTGGCAAGATTGACTGTGTCTGCCTAAGGGTGACGTTGGGCCTGAACTTTGTACGTAGATTTTATATAGGAGATGTTAGTCCTGCTGTGCTTCCAAGAACGCTCAAGCAGAATGTATGAGATTTTGAACTAGGGAAAACTAGTGTTATGAATACAGTGTAATATCTAGGTAAAAGTTCAGTCCCTGTAAATCGTGGCAAGTTTAATGTAGGGAGAGAATATAGTTGAAGGGTAACGAGTTTACCAAGGTCTATATTATCATACCTATATAGAATATAACATCCCTTGGTGTATTTTTAGTTGTATTGTCACTGACTTTAATTTGGGGATATGGGCAGGCAAAAACATCCACGTTTTTCAGGGGCCAAGTACTCTGCCATGGTGGATGAAATCATTAGAGCCACATTTGTTTGGAGCCCAAGTCCAAAATACTACTATCAGTCAGAAAAGGGACATGTGAACCAAAATTGTAGACAGAGTGAAGAGTGTAGGTACCACCCTGAGTACACAGGAGGAAATTAGGAAGAGGTGGAATGAACTAAGGGGGAAGGTTCATTCCCTGGCCTCCAAGCAACACCTGGAGGCCCAGAGGACTTGTGGTGGCCCTTCCAGCACCCAAATAAGAATCTTTTCCAGGGAGGAGAAGGTCTTACAGATCTTACATCCTGAAGGCTTGACAGGAATACCTGGGAAAGTGGAGTCTGATATGTTACACCTCACTAACTGTCACAATACTTCAATGTCCTATTTGCTCCCATCTAATTTTTTACACAAAACCAGTTACAGCTGTAATTACTACATATTACGAGATATATTGCAGTACAAGTCCATTTGCATTTTTTGTGCCTGCTAGGTAGGGGGGCGGAACATTATGTTCTACATTACGGATATTGAGCAACAAAATTAATTCACTTCTCAGTTTAACAATGGATATCACTGTATAAAGATGTGTCTAAACACACTTCAAGAGAAAGAGAAATTCATAATACCATATAACTAGTGTGCCAGTCCTATGATTACTATAAGTGTGTTGGCGCTAAGTGGCCTGCTCATGCGTGATGCGGTCTGCCGAGGTTCTACTGTGGTGTTTACTACCTTAATGATTGGTTAGAGATTGAGTTGTGCAGTACAGGTACCATGTTATGTGGGGGTATGACCGAGTCTGGCCAAAGGCATGAGCCTGGTGCATCCATTTACTACTCGCTGTTGTACACAGCTGGACTCAACTCAGCTTTTGACATTGTGTTGTGAACTTAGTTTCCCAATATGCAATCCTCAAACTAGCTGAGATGTTGGATTGCCTATCTTAATATGTATTATATGTAAGATCACATCTATCACTCTCCATTACATGCCACATGTTGTAATGGTGTCTGTAAGTGTATTTCTTTAAACATTTAATTCCATGACCCAGTTAAAACATAAATGGTCCATCAGCACTGCATTTTGGCAATAGGTATGTTACACTAACCATTTTGCAAGTGTTGGCAAGTAGATATTTAAATGATTATAACTACCATGAGGTCCTTTTTTATGTAACTCAAAACAAGATGCAATTGTGACTTTGCCCATTCTTACTTGTCTGACATATTACAACAGATGTTCATTTCTCATGGAGTTAACCATTTTGCAAGTGTTGGCAAGTAGAGATTCATATGACTACAACTACCATGAGGCCCTGTTTCTGCAACTCAAAAAAAGGTGCTACTGTGATTTTACCCAATCTCCGTTGCCTGAGATATCAAAACTGATGTTCATTTCTAATGGAGTGAGCATTCTACATACAGTGTTCTACTCAGAGACAGTTCTGCCTACTTTGAATTATTTTGTCCTGGTCTCCTCAACTGAAATAATTGATGGAATGAGTGACACCATACCAAGTGTGTGGCTCAAATCTTCGTAAGGCGTGAAGTTAATTTAGCTGATTAGAAATGGCAGGTGACCCCTTGACTCTGCACTGCTCACATAATGGCTAATACTGAATATACAACCAGGTTGTGTGATCACCCGTTTTTTACACAGCTAGGCCTTGGAATGGTCAAATTCACATTACCTCTCCACTGTGTTGGCTTGAATGTTTGGGAGATGTAATTTTTTTTCCTTAATCCAAAATGCAACATCTCCGGACAACTAATGAGCTACTTAATTCAAGTACATGTATTTAACATCTACAAATGTCTTGTTAACAAATTGAATAACACTGAAATATATCACAATAGTAATCTCTACCTATTTTGTTTTTCCTAGGTTTCAACTTACCGTGTCACAAAAGAATTCAATGTAGATGCCACACTTCCACCAATAACAATGTTCTCTATTTCACAACAGGTTTATCTAGCAGAGATTCTGCCCAGATCTTGCCCACAGAAGAGACATACACTCCACCCCAGGAGCAAGCCGCCAGTGGTGACAACACTCCTGGTGATCTGGATGAGGATGAGTTCATCTAGTCAGCCTGAGCAGACGGCAACTGTAAGTCTCACTGGGCCCAGACCAACACCTCACACCCCAGCTGCAACACCTCAGCCAACCTCAGTCCTCTCAACATGTGTACCTAACACAGTAACAACAATTGTGTGCCTCCATTCCTGGATCCTGGTGTGACAATCACCATCTCAGCTACAAAGGAACCAGGACCCAGAGGGAGAGGGCACCCTGAGCCAAGGGCATGGGCTCTTGGGGTAGGGGTCATTAGAGGGTAACTGTGTGCTGGCAGAGTGAGGCCAAATGGGCCAGTCACACCCAGGACAAGTCTTGGAAGCCTCTCAGAAGTACCAAGGGCTGACAGGCCAGGTACACAGCAAAATTCAGGAGCTGAAGCAGCTGCAGAAGGACATACACCATGCGATGCAGGCCCATAGCTACAACATGGGCTCCCTAATTGCGGTGCTGTTGGACATTCACACACACACACGTCCATCATGATCTTCCTCTTCCTGTGGCCCAAAAATATCAGGCCCATCAACAACTGTGGTACCTACAGGAACAGAGGCCCTGCCAGAGGAAAACACACCTGTAGACACCCCTGTCCATACAGCAGTGGACCACCCTGCACTAACAAGCAGGGACATCCATGCAAATTACCGGAAGGCAAATGTCAAGACCTCTACCATCAGCACCAAGAAACCTTAAACCTAAGTTCCTTGAGTGTGTGTAACATATTCACTCTGTGGACTATTTCTGGACACATTTACATTTTTGATGGCAGTAGTATTTTAGACATTGGATTACCAACACTTGTCATCTACAACTATGGTTTTATTCACTATGACAGACTTCTTCACTTTTCAGTTTTCCTGTTTGGTTTTCACAATGTTTCTTTTCTCATTGTTCACTTAAATAAATCCACTAGTCTGAAACTCCTTGCCTGCTGTAGTATGACATTTTTCTCCATTCTGTCCATCAGTTGTTCTTTTTGAATTTGTCACCCCAAGTGGGACGGGTATGCCCAGACGAGGGTCATATGCTCTCCATGCCACTGGAGTCAAGCTATCCTGGCTGATGAGGGCTGAAAGCCCAAAACCGGTCCTGGGATGCTTGTTTCCAGTACAGGGAGAAGCTGGCCTGGCAGTTCAGGCTAGACTATTCCCATTGGGCGCAGGGTCAAGTCGGTCTATTACGGTGTTATGATTTACAGTGTCAAAAGCGGCACTTAAGTCCAACAGGATGATTGCCACCATACCTCCCTGAACAAGCAGTTCTTGGTCACTGTGAGCAGCGTGATTTCTGTCCCATGATTGGGAAGAAAACCAGTCTGGGAGGTGTGCAGAATTGCGTGGGATTTAGAAAGTCAGTAAGAGGTTTATTGACATGTTTTTCTGGGAATTTACTTGTCATTGGAAGAACGGAGATTGGGCGATAATTGCTTCATACCTCTTGGTCTAAATTGTTGTCTTTTTTTTAAAGTGTTTTGACCATGGCATGTTTCTATGTTTTGGGCACTCATGAGGTGAGGATGGAGGAAACATGGAAACACGCCATGGTCCAAACTGGAATGGCATGGTGAGCAAAACAATTATGGATTTGGGCCCAGATCTCTGTATAGGGGTGAATGTATGACATTGTTCTGCATTCTGTCCATCAATAGTTTGCATTTGTCACCCCGAGTGGGACAGGAATGCCCAGATGTGGGTACCGTGCTCTCCTTTCCAATAAAGTCAAGCTATCATGGCTGATGAGGGCTGAAATCCCAATACCAGTTCCAGCATGCTTGTTTCCAGTCCAGGGAGGACCTGGTCTGGCAGTTCGAGCTGGACTGTTCCCATTGGGCGCAGGGTCAAGACTGATTTGCATATGGCTGGGACCAAACTGGAATGGCATGTTGACCAAAAAAAGGATGGATGTAGGCCCAGATCTCTGTCCTGGGGTGAATGTATGACATTGTTCTGCATTCTGTCCATCAATTGCTCTTTTTGTATTTGTCACCCCGAGTGGGACGGGTATGCCCAGACGTGAGTCCTGTGCTCTCCATGCCACAGGAGTCAAGCTATCCTGGCTGATGAGGGCTGAAAAGCCCGGAACCAGTCCTAGGATACTTGTTTCCAGTCCTGGGACGACCTGGCCTGGCGGTTTGGACTGGACTGTTCCCATTGGGTGCAGCGTCAAGACTGGTTTGCATCTGACTGGGTCCAAACTGGAATGGCATGGTGAGGGAAAAACGATGGATTTAGGCCCAGATCTATGTATTGGGGTGAATGTATGACATTGTTCTGCATTCTGTCCATCAATTGTTCTTATTACATTTGTCACCCCGAGTGCCATTCATGCAACTGGAGTCAAGCTATCCTGGCTGATGAGGGCTGAAACCCCAAAACTGGTCCGGGCATGCTTGTTTCCAGTCCAGTGAGTACCGGGCCTGTCGGTTTGGGCTGGACTGTTCCCATTGAGCGCAGGGTCAAAACTGAATTGCATATGGATGGGTCCTAACTGGAATAGCATGGTGCACAAAAAAAGATGGATGTAGGCCCAGATCTCTGTACTGGGGTGAATGTATGACATTGTTCTGCATTCTGTCTATCAATTGTTCTTTTTGCTGGAGTATATCTTACATCTACAGTCCAGATAAGAAAAAGATATATAAAGAAACTATTAAACAATATCAAACTGAGATTAAAAAAGAACAGGCACTATATTACGAGGAGAAAATTAAGGGGTCCGCTAATGCACCTAAGGAAATTGCTAGGATTGCTAAAAAACATATTAGTCCCCCTCAGCCTTACACTCCATCTGCTTCCTCACCACAAAGATGCACAGAACTGGCAGAGTTCTTCAACAATAAGATTTTGAAGATATATAATGCCTTCCCTCCGGTCACCGTATCTGATAACTTGTTCTCAGCTCAAGTGATGGTGGAAAAGCACTCCGCAGTTCTTGAAGAGTTTCCCTTGATAAATCCCTCCACGCTGTCCTTACTTTTGAACTCAATTAAATCAGGTTCCCCCTGTGATCCAGCCCCAGTACCCTTGCTGAGCAAAGTAAAAAGTGCCCATCTCTGTCAGATGTTCTTAATTCCTCCATCCTCACCTCATGAGTGCCCAAAACATGGAAACACGCCATGGTCAAAACACTTTAAAAAAAAAAACAATTTAGACCAAGAGGTATGAAGCAATTATCGCCCAATCTCCGTTCTTCCAATGACAAGTAAATTCCCAGAAAAACATGTCAATAAACCTCTTACTGACTTTCTAGAATCCCACGCAATTCTGCACACCTCCCAGACTGGTTTTCTTCCCAATCATGGGACAGAAATCACGCTGCTCACAGTGACCAAGAACTGCTTGGTCAGGGAGGTATGGTGGCAATCATCCTGTTGGACTTAAGTGCCGCTTTTGACACTGTAAATCATAACACCGTAATAGACCGACTCAAAGTGGTAGGAGTGGCAGGGAATGCTCTCTTCTGGTTCCGATCCTTCCTTATGGAGAGAACTTTCTCGGTGTTAGACGGCACCTATTCATATAACTCAATCCCACTGCTGTGCGGCGTCCGCAGGGCTCCTCATTAAGCCCCACCCTGCTTAATGTGTATCTTAAACCCCTGGAAGACTTGGTACTTCCTTTTGGGGTGCAGATCGTGTCGTACACAGACGACTCACAGCTCGTACTGTCCCTTAACCATCCAAAAAAACACGAGATTGACCTAGAAACATGTCTGAGTACAGTAGCCACTAGTTTAGGAGATGCCCCCATTCCGAAAGAGAGAATTAAAAGCCTGGGAATATGGTTGGACAAATCCCTAAATCTTGAACATCAAGCAGTAGAGGTTGCGGCCACCTTCTATGGAATTCTAAGGAAATTATGGAAAATCCTGCCTCTGCTCCCAGATCCAGCTCGCAGAACCTTAGTCCGACTGGACTACTGCAACTCCTTATATCTGGGTACCCCCAAGGCTACTACGAGGGGATTGCAAGTGGTACATAACTGTGCTGCCAGACTCCTCCACAATGTCCCCAGGAAAGAATCGGACAAGCAAGCTCTCAGGGCTATGCACTGGTTACCAATCCTAGAACGAATAAAGTTTTAGGGCCAGATGTAGGTAGGAAAAATTTACCGATTCTTATTTACCGAATTTTACCGATTCGGTAAATAAGAATCGGTATATAAGAAGGGGGGAGATGTAGGAACATCCAGATGTTCCTTTTACCGAATCGGTAAAAATCGGTATTTACCGATTCGGTAAATACCGACCGGTAATGCCCATTCATTCCTATGGGATTTGAAGCCCATAGGAATGAATGGGCATTACTGGTCGGTATTTACCGAATCGGTAAATACCGATTTTGACAAGAGTGCAGGGGGGGTCACTTTGACACCCTCTAGCACCCCCAAAAAAGGTTCGGGGGCCATGTGGCAGGCATACCTGCCCTGAGGGCAAGTCTGCCTGTCATATGGCACAGGTGTGCATGCACACATGTGCATGCACACCTGAATCGGTATTTTACCATCAAATTGAATTTGATGGTAAAATACCGAATTTGTAGGGCTTGTGGGACTCAGAAGAGTCCCACCTACATCTCAATTTTACCGATTCTGTAAAAATACCGGTCGGTAAATTTACCGACCGGTATATTTACCGATTCGGTAAAATTACCGAATTGGCCTGTTTCCTTCCCCCTACATGTCAAAAGCCAAATACCGGTCGGTAACGGCCGAAATCGTCCGTTACCGACCGGTATTTGGCTACCTACATCTGGCCCTAAATCACTAAGCACAGTGCACAAAACTTTGTGGGGCACGGGCCCAAAAATCCTACAAAATTTACTATCCTTCTTCCTACCAACCCTAAATCTGAGATCTTCCAATCTCTATCAAGCCAGGGTCCCTAAGATCAAGAGTGCAAAAGCGGGTAGCCTCATGTTTTCAGTTAATGCCTCTGCTCTGTGGAATACGCTCCCAACCCAGCTCCGCTTGTAGAACAATCTCCTCGAATTCAGGAAGAAGCTAAAACCTGGCTCTTCATGAACTTGCAATGAGTCTCCTGTTTGGGATGAAGGTAGGCACAGAGCGCTGGGATGCCTAAGGGTAGCCATGCGCTATTTTAAGAACGCATTAATAATAAGAATAATGATAATCTAGCAATGTACTCCCATCTGAACATTACACTGGCAAAAAATCAACTTGTGTAAGCATGTATATGTTTCACGTACAAAATGTTTAGCTCAGGCTCACATACCTTAATGTGTGTTCTGTTATATCATCTTTATTCCATTGTACCAACAATAGGCTGGCATTATGTCACAAACATACAAACATACAAATCATACATGGCACCAATAATCTGTGCCAGTGGTTACATTTTCAGTTGCAGACCCTAACAACATAGAAGGAGGGGATACATCAGACAATTTGATATTAAAGACACAAAATGAAATTGGTCAATGCTCACCTAGCTCACTAATGGAATCCCCCAACAATAAGACTGTAGGACCTGGCCCTTTTTATTTATTTATTTATTTATTTATTTATGTATTCAATTTATATAGCGCATTATCACCGGTTGGTCTCTAAGCGCTTGTACTTGAAAAGACTGATCATTACAGAGAACAGGTAACCAAATTATATCAAACCCCACGCTTCTCGGAAGAGTACCATTTTCAACATTCGCCTAAAAGGCAGTAGAGTTGGTTCCTTCCGTAGGCAGAGTGGTAGTTTATTCCAAGCTGCCGGTAGGGTAGTTGAAAAAGCACGTCCACGTAAGGTAGCCATGCGATAGCGAGGGCTAACCAGAAGAGAGTCCTCAGACGAGCGCAGGGTCCTTCTAGGAATGTACTGCACCAGCCTGGCTTTAAAATAACTAGGAGCATTGCCATAGACTGCCTTATGCGCGATGCACAGACCTTTGAATAAAATCCTCTGCCTTATAGGGAGCCAATGTAATTGGCATAGAAGAGGAGAGGCATGCGCACTTCTAGATTTTCCAAAAATCAGTCTCGCTGCATCGTTCATCACTATTTGCAGTCTTGAGAGTTGTTGCTGAGGGAGCCCAACATAGAGGGCATTTCCATAGTCCAAACGTCCTAAAATCATTGCGGACACCACAGTCCTTAAAGTGGAAAAGGACAGCATCTGCGAAATTTTACGCAATTGCCTAAGGAGGCCAACGCATGTGCCCACCACAGACGACACTTGATTTTTCATAGATAGATTACCATCAATATGGATGCCCAGGCTTTTTACCACCCTAGCTGGTGCCGGGGTCCTACCCAACTCCTTAGGCCAAAAGCGATCGTTCCACGGGTTGCCCGAGATGGTGATGGGCAACACTTCGGTTTTCTCTGGATTGATCTTCAGGGAGTTGGTGGACATCCAGTTACTCGTGAACTTTAAGATGTTATGCAGCCTAGCCTGGGCTCCAGATGAATCCTCAATTTGTATGATAATCTGTGTGTCGTCCGCATAGTTGTAAATCTGACACTCCATATGATTAGGAGCAGAAATCAGTGGCTGTAAGTATATATTAAAAAAGGAGCGGTGAAAGGGCCGAACCCTGCGGAACTCCACAGGTTATGGCTGCTGGTGTGGATACCAGGTCTGACAACTGGACCCTCTGCGATCTTCCCTGCAGGAATTAAGTTAGCCAGCCTAGCGCGGTCCCCCCGATGCCCAGATCTCTCAGATGTTTCAACAGAAGATTATGACACACCGTATCAAACGCGGCGGAGAGATCTAAGAGCACCAAGGCCCCGGGGATCTTCTTGTCAGCTCTGCATCTTAATTCATCCAAAATGGATACCGTCACCAGCTCCGTACTATGATGTTTTCGAAAGCCAGCTTGATTTCGCTCTAACAGGTCTAGGTCTAGCAGGATTCTCCCCAAAAATGTTGCCTTGCTCCTGTATTTTTCTGACATTCTTATTGTTGGCTTTAGGATTTTGGACACTTTACCACTTCTAATCAATGCTAAAGTGCATATGTAATGTAAATTGGCTTTTCCATAATTGGCACATTTGTTTTACTAGTAAGGCCCTAGTACAGTGTACCATATGCTCCCAAGTGGGCCTAGAGCACTGATTGTGCCACCCACATGAGAAGCCCTGCCAACATGTCTCAGACCTGCCACTGAAGTGCCTTTGTGTGCAATCATAAACTGCCATTTTGACATGGCAAGTGTACCCACTTGCCAGGCCCAAACCTTCCCTTTTATTACTTTTAAGGCACCCCTAAGGTAGGCCCAAGGTAGCCCAATTGGCAGGGTACAGTGTATTTAAAAGGTAGGACATGTACTGTTGTGTTTTACATATATTGATAGTGAAATACTGTTAATTGTTGATGTTGACTACAGCAAGGCCTGTATCTCCCATAGAGTAACATCAGGGTTTGCCTTGAACTATCTTTCTAATGTAATTTTCCATTGGGAACAGATGGAGATTTGGAGTTTGGGGTCTCTAAACTCACAATTTAAAAATACATCTTTTGGTGAAGTTGGTTTTTAAATTGCTTGTTTGAAAATGCCACTTTTAGAAAGTGGTGCTCCAAAGAAACTTTGTTGCATCCATGAAATAAAGACAAGAACAAAATTTGATAAACTTCTACTGAGAATTTGTATTGATTGAATACAACACGAAAGGACTTTAATTTGATACATACCAGGTGTGCCCTCAGGGGGATGCAACAAAGTTTCTTTGGAGCACCACTTTGAATTCTTATTTCAAGACGTTATTTATTGGACGGAAACGTTGCCCCCGGAGCACCCATAAAAAAGTGCAGCATCATATATAGCCACAAATGTCACAACTCTGGAATGTCCAAATGAAGATGCCATGGTGAAGTTACCTTCAGCAGACCCAAACGAAGACATTATATATCAAACCCTACATATAAGGCAATTGACATAGTCAACTTCTGGAGAACACAGTCCGAGGCAGAAATCCTAGAAAAGTAAAAAAACACAACAAAATGACCATGTGTCAAAACTTTGTTCAACAAAAACCTTTCACCTGCATTTCCCAAGGCTTGCCCTTCCTAATATTTTCCCTTAAGATACACCTCTCATCATCACAACAAGAGTTGCTGTAACAGTCAAAGTTATGACATGTGACAAAATACTTACACTCATGAGAAGAACTTGTTGATGAGATCTTGACACAAGTCAGCTCCTTTTTCTTCAACACTATAATAATTTGACATTTCAGGATCCTCACCCGGTGGCAGTTCATGGTCTCCATCCATGCAATATTGGGAATGTTCCGTTGCAGGGCGGTGTAGTGGAGCATGCAGCAGGCCATGGTGATTTGAGACACCCTCCCAGGTGAGTAGAAGAGGCCTCCCCTAGTTTTGTCCAGACATCCAAATCTGGCCTGCAGGAGCCCAAATGACTGCTCCACAGGCCGCTGTGTCCTTCAGTGGGCATCATTGAAGTGGAATTCCCCTGTTGTTATTGGATTCCTTAACGGTGCAAATAGCCATTGCCGGTTGGGATTTAGCTAGTTATTTATTTTAGGAGTTTTATATAGCGCTGACCTGACCCGGGGGTATTAGGGCACTTTACAGCAGAGTTGCATAGTAGAGCAGTCTAAAACATAAAGTTCGGAAGTCCAAGAGTGCTGAGGATTCTTGCGGTAGTAGTTGAGTCTTGAGGTAGCCCTGTTGAATGCTTTATTGAGGTAATCCGAGAGTCCTGCGGCAACCTCATTCTGTGCACACTTGACTGGAAGCGGGCTGAGGTGGATCAGTTTGATGCAAAGTCAAGGAGCAACGGAGTCTGGTTTGGCGTGAGGGCGGCGGTTATCCATTCGCGATGGATCGATTGAGGAGGGCTTTTAGGTGTGATTTGAATTTTGTGAAGGATGGGATAGTTCTGATATCTGCTGGGATAGGCTAAATCTCCTAAATGGAAGACAGACATAAGTGCAACAATAAGTTACATACTTTCTTATTAGGCCCCTTACTTCCACAGGTTTGTTTTCATGGTTCGATGAGTATTGCTTGCACTGTACAGTCCTGTCCTGATATTCACCCCCTCACCACCACCCCATCATACCCCAGACACCAGACCTACAAACACAAACACATCCCCAACACACATCATACCCTAATACACCACACCCACAACCACAGACACATCCTCAATACCCAGCATACCCCAGACACCACGTCTACAATCACAGACACATCCACAAGAACCACCTTACACAGCACCTCCACATCACTCACACACCCCTAAAAATATAAACGCCCACACTCACCCACACAACAGACACCAGAAAACACCCCCCAAATGTGCACGAGCTATATCTGACCCACAGACCCCTGCACAAACACACAGACCTGACATTTCCATTCCCTCTACCTTCCAACCCCTACTCCCTCCCCAGCATCCTACTAAATCTTCTTGTGAGAGTTTGTTATTTGCCCTTGCCCTGAACCCTGTCACAGCTGCATCCTTCCTGGGGAGGATCCCCGGGCAGTGTTCTTGGAGGCAAGCGCGCCACAGCACAACAGTCCGTAGGACTTGGACATTTGAAATGAACTGCAGTTAGGCTTTGTTTTTGTTTTCTTTCTTTGAAACTTATTGAGAGAGGTGTCTCCATTGTGATATTAACCCCTTCAGTGCTTATGACGGGACCATGCCGTCATGAGCCACGGGAGGCATGCGCTCATGACGGCGTGGTTCCGTCATGCTGCGGCCGATCCTCCAGCGTGACACTGATTCCCCGCCTGTGCGGGCAAATTAGTGAGTGGGCAGAGTTGTGACAGAACCACGCCATCATGAGCACAGCTTGCTTGTGACTCATGACGGCGTGGTTCCATCACAAGCATGGCGGCGCCACTATCACCCCCCAGCACCGCGGCAGAATTACTTCCACAGCCAAGAAGTTAAATCACTGTTTTGATTTTGACCAAGTTAGTCCTGGCATTAATTTTCCTTTGCAATTGTTTGATTTCTAGCAATGTTTCATTGAAAGATGAGTAGTACAAATTTTTCTTTAGCATGATGGCAGGAACTACTGCTTACTAGTCTAGTATGTTAAGTGCATACACTGGTTAACATGGTACATGATTGTCATTTAAATTTAGGTGTAGTCATTCAACATAGCAATGGACATTTGCTCCACAAATAAGCTGTTGACAATTGCTGCAGGATATTTTACTACAAGAGTGTTTCATTCACCTTGATTACTGATGTACATATATGCATTGCACCTTGTTATAAGATGTGACCTTTGAAATAGTATACAATACAGGACATGCTCTAGACACGGGGAAGAGTCAGACCCCCACGATATTGCGACATGGATTGGCAAATTTTTCAGAAATATGGAAATTCCACAACACAGATTTTGAGGTTTTGCTGCATATTTGCAACACTCTTTTTTTCTATTCTGCATGAAAGAATGACTCCCTAACCCTGCTGCGTGCCCAATGGGAAGAGGGCACTAGATTTAATTAAAACATATTTCCTATTGCATGCCCCTTTTTCCACTATGGTCACCTTCCAAGCCCCTGCCTCCTGGCCCCCACCCTGCTAGCCCTCGGTCACGCCACAGACTATCCATTTTAACCACTGGGAAAAGGTTTGTGACTGCCTATGCAATAGGGGCTGATAAGGTACGTGTGGGGTGGGATAAGAAGGGAATCAGGAGAGTGAGATTTGGCATGAGGGTGGGATGAGATGGGAAAAGGGTGTTTGGGGAAGGGAGATGTCACCTGTGCCCATCACCAGAGAGGATTTGTGAAATATAATTAACATCTGTAGATCTTGTAAGGAGCTCATTGGGTAGTATATTACATGTGCATCAAACGGGTAGGGAAACTGAAAAGGCTGGTTTGCAAGAGGCAACTAGTAGAAGTAGATTTTGAGAAGTCAACATGTATGGCTCATTTTTGCATCTAATGCACTGTAAATACTGGTAAATTATACACATTTCATTTAACCAATTTGCATTTTAACATGATTACATTATTAATGTTTACATTTTAAAACATTCATTATCAAATGTCAAAGATCTTACTTCTGTTGTGCTCCTGGCTCACCCCTGTCACAAAGCTCCACATTGATAACACAATGGCAGAAGTAACATAAAACAGCACTCAAGAGTCCCACAAGGGCAAAGTGTACTGACCGAAGTGAAGTTGTTTCTTAAATCTTTAAGGAATCATCTAACATGTTGAATCGGCTACTTTCAATATTCCATTGATGTGATATATGTCAATGTGTGCATATATATGTGCCTCTATGGGTATGTATTATACACAACTCAAGCCTTTTAGCTTCACCACTGTTTGTTTTACTTACAGTGCAAATGGAGAACAGAGCAGTAAAGTAGATTCTTGTGGTGCACAGCACAGTATAAGAAACATGGTATAGTCAGTATTATACATACAAATAACGAAGACGCCTTTTTCCTGCTAGGCTTTAAGAACATAGCAAGGAGCAGGGAGACGCAGCTGACCGGGGAACCGGGAGACCGGAATTCTAATCCATTATTTCGCACTTTGACCAAACAAATGTGTGATCCTGGGCACATTATTTATTTGATCCCTCTCTGGGTTATTTTATTAAGCTTAGGACATTTAAACTTGTGCTGAACATCGACATTGCATAATATTTAGAAACCAGCACATGAGGGGTTTATTTCCAGCTGCTTTGCAAGGTTTATTTGTGGAAATACACAGTGTGTTCAACTTTGGCCATTTATCAGGTTTAGGATTAATCAGTAAGTTGAAACGCATCCCTGAAGAACGAATCATGCTGGCACACGAACTACGATACTAAGGGCCAGATGTAGGTAGCCCAATACCGGTCGGTAACGGCCGAAATTCGGTAATTTTGGCCGTTACCGACCGGCATTTGGAAAAGGAGATGTAGGAGTCAAAAATCTACCGATTCGGAAAATATGAGTCGGTATTTTACCAAATCGGAATTTACCGAATTCTTAGGTACCGATTTCTTATTTACCGAATCGGTAAATAAGAAATGGTAAAAAATGTCTATGGAGATGTAGGAAACCAAAAAAATACCGAATTCCATGAAATTCGGTATTTAAGAGTCGGTATTTACCATGGATTAAAAGCAGGTGGTAACCAGGTGCAGGCTATAAAATAAGGCCCCAAAATGCAACAGTGTAACCAGAATGGCGGCATTCTACATCATAGCAAGGGGGCTACGGCTACAGGCAGCAGGAGAGAGGGTATGGAGAAGGGAGGAGCAAGTGTACAGGCAGAGGATAAGACTCTTCCAATTGACTGAGCCAGAGATACTGCAAAGGTACAGGCTACACCCCAGAACCATCCTAGACTTGATCAGGGACCTGCACCCACTCCTGGATCACCCAACACCAAGGGCGCACGCCATCCCACTCCATGTGCAGGTGCTGTGTAGCCTACACCTGCTTGCCTCTGGTAGTTACCAGAGTGTGATTGCTGCAGTAGGTGGTGTGTTCCAGAGCTGCCTGTCCCATTTCTTTAGGAAGTTCCTTGAGGCCATGATGCACAGAATGCATCATTATATTCGGTTCCCTGACACACTTGCGGAACTTGCGAATACCAAAACAGATTTATATCAACTGGCACCCTTCCCTCACGTGATAGGCTGCATAGATGGCACCCACATCCCACTCTTCCCACCTGCAGCCACAGAACACATATACAGGAACCGGAAGTCAATGCACTCCATCAATGTGCAGGTGATATGCAATGCTGGCAACATCATTACAGACATTGTGGCTAAATTCCCTGGGAGTACCCACAATTCGTACATATTCCAGAACAGTGAGATATGCACACGCCTTGTTGCTGGAGAGTTTGGGGAAGGTAACCTGCTAGGTAAATGACTGACACACCCTGATAGTTATAGCAGATGAATGTATCATGAGTATGTAACTAATGGCACTCTCTTTTCCACCTAGGTGATAGCGCATATGCCCTGTGGTCCTTAGTGCTCACCCCCTACCTCAATCCATCTACCAGGAGTGAGAGGCTTTACAATGTGGCTCACAGATCGACTCGCAACGTTGTTGAATGCACATTTGGACTCCTCAAAAGCAGGTTTCGCTGCCTCCACAAGAGCGGAGGTGCACACCAGTATATTCCAATCCTGTGCTGCAAAATGATAGCAACCTGTGCCATGTTGCACAATCTTGCCACCAACGAAGGCACAGAGGTGGAGGTCACCATCATGATGATGACACAGAACAGACCCTGCAACAGGAGCAGCACCAGCAACAGATGGGAGACTGAGACGGGCAGAGATCACACGCTGATATTTCTAAGTAAGTAAGGAGACACAGACAGGCTTAGTATTTGAAGTACATAGTCTAATTGTCACTACGGCATTTAAATGATCCCACACCATGGTACTACAATGTCTATTTTTCTGACTGGGTGGTCACAGTTAACCTCACCGTGACCTGTCCTGTGGGTTGAGGGCATTTTCAACGTTTGTGCCCACGCACTACAGTGCGGGATGCATGAGGCTGGGTCTCAGCGCTTTCTGTGGTGCCTGGGTCAGCAGATTGGTGCCTGCTGCTCCTACGCATGTCAGGGACAGGAGTGCTAGAGCCACTCCTGCTGGTAGAGTCTTCTGTTTCCCAGACACCTGTGTCTCCAGCAGTGGCTGTCTTGTTTGTGAGCATCAGCTCTATGGCAGAGGTGACTCTCTCCATCCCCCTTGACAAATCCGTGCAGCAGTGCACAATTGCATCCTGCATGGCAACAGAACGCCGGCACAACAGGGAGGTTGTTGTAGCAAAGTAATTCAATGCTTTTGACTGTTGCCGCATAAACTGATGATCCCTGCACCTCTCGGAGTGGTCTCTATCTATTTTGTCGCAGAGAGCACTCATGCACTGTGTCATGTCTGTCATCCCCTTTGCCATGGACTGCATGCTCTCACTCATGTTGCCAATGCCCAGGTCTATGTTTGACATCTTGCAATTAATACTGTGCACCTGCCTGTGAACTGCTAACATTGCCTTTGCCTGCAGGCGCTGGACTTTTACCATGGTGGCCTCAAGACCACAGAAGACCTGGCCTTCGCCTCTCTCCTGTGCCCTTCGGCCTCAGACTCTGGCCCGCACAGCTCCTGAGATAGTCTGCTGCCCAGCGTTGTCAGCCACAGGTGGATTACTTGGAATGACACCCTCCTTATCTTCCTCATCTGACATTTGCAGAATTCTGAGAGGGGGCACATCAAGCCTCCTTGCCCTTCCCTGCATAGATGACTGTGATGTTGGTGTGAGTGAAAGTGCTGATGGTTCCAACTCTTGTGCCCCAAACAATAGAGGTGACTGAGGCTGTGGTGTGGTGGGTCGCTCAGGTGTAGTGGCTTCCTGCGCTGTGGTGTTGTCTTTCTGAACCGCGCTATGACCTGCTCTTTCTTTTGTCTTCTCCCTCCTCTCAGTTGTCGGTGCCCTCTCCGCCCTTTCCTGTGCTGTACTGCACGATGACTCTCCTATGGACAGATATTAACATTGGGTCAGTGGTGTAGTTCACCTGTGTGTAATAATTAAATCACATTCTATCACACAATTGCCTAGTCTTCATCAGCTTCTGGAAGTAGTGTGTGGCATGCCTTGCTGAATACTATGGTGACTGCATTGATGTATGTACCTATGACTACGTCTCCCATGATACATTGCTGGACATAAGTGACACCTGTTCTGGAGTGTGATGCTGACATACACAGTGGGGAAGGGGGACAGGGAAATGGGTGGGGATTTATGTCCATGCATCTTACCTTGTTTCTTTGCAGCTCTGGCAGAGCTGTCAGCGTCCCCAATCCCATGGATACTTTCCGGCTCCAGGGTGGATTCTACCAACTCCTCAAAGTCTGTCAGTCTTGGTGCTCTGTTTTTCCCTTCACCTGTGGCTCCAGCTTCTTTTCTCTGTGCTGCAAGTTTTTTTCTTGGTGATGATCCGCAGATCGTACCATATTTTTTTGAGGTCATCTATGTCCCTGTTTATGACCCCAATGGCATTGACCTTGGACTGGATGTCAAGCCAGGTGTTACGTTTGACAGACTCTGCAACATGCAGAAACTGTTTTCCAAAGATTTGGGCGTGGTGTTTAACCACCTCCTCAACCAGCACCTGCAGTTCTGCTGGGCTGAATTTGATTTTCCTCCTGCGCTCAGCTGCATCCTTCTGGCCATCCTGGGACTCCATTCTGCTAATCAGGTATGCCAAGGGAAGCCTGCTCCTCTCTGTTTCCTCCTGCTCTCCAAACTTTCAGTTGCTCTGCACATGCATGGGTGTGGCCACTACAAGATACTGGGGAGAGGTGGTTGCATCTGATTGGTTGGTTCCTCTGTGGCTTTGTTGTGGTGTGTGGTGGGTGTTCCTGATTGGTTCACAAGCTCACATGGGTTATTTTTAAAATTACTGGTTCGGTATTTACCGATTCGGTATTTACCGAATCTGTAAATTCGGTAATTCCCAGTCATTCCTATGGGCCAGGAGAACCATAGGAATGAATGGGTATTACCGAATCGGTATTTACCGATTCGGAAAAAAACAATTCGGAAAATACTGATTACATTTTCCGAGTGTTACCGAATAGGTAATTTTTTCCGAATTTTTTCCTACATCCCGTTTTACGATTCTGAAATACCGATTCGGTATGAGTCGGTATTTAAGAGTCGGGAAAACAGAATTTACCTACATCTGGCCCACAGTGTAAAGCTGCTAGGCTGTCAGCATACACGGCAACGGGTGTCAGGTTACCCACTGTAGTGACATTTTATCTCAGGTCCTACGAAAGTGCACCTTGTAAATAATATCTTTCGCAACGCTAAGGAAAATGAGGGAAACATTGTGAATTATGAAAAATAGTGCACAATGCGTGTGCAGCTCTTGGCCCTGCACCCACTGGCAGTTAAACCAGCCAGTTCTGGAAAAAAACATCCAATGATAACGAGCACTGGCAAGTGCGGGGTGCTGCAATGCACGGACTGTATCAGGGCGGGGTGCAGAGAGTGGGAAACACGGAAGTCTGTCGATACGTCCTTTACATACGGGCGAGCAGATAACGTTCAAGGGTATTAGATTTGAGCTCATGGTGGTTGAAATAGGAAGGCTGAGACTTTGTCTACAGGCACATTGGCCATTGAGACTCGCTTACTTAGAAGATCATCCCCTGAAGAAGGAACTTCTTTTGTTCCGAAATGCATTGGGCACCATCATTGAACAGCAAATGCATTAGTGAAAATTATTGTTAACATTAGTTTTGCTTTATGTACATGCATATTAAAGTTTATGATGATTGTATTTGCAATGTAATGCACAATGATGAAATATTTTTTTGAGTTCATAAAATATATATATTTTGAAAACACAGAAACAAATATTGTTATATATTGTTACAATTTGATTTTACATTGTGTTGTTTTTACACCAAGTGAAGTGTGCGCAACAAAGTCAAGCCTCGATGCTTGTAATAACTGGGTATAATTAACAACAAGGGTCAACAGCCCTTGTAAGTTGCAGCACCCCATTAATTAAAAAGGTTAAGAAGGAGTACAACAGGAGTGCAACCCTACATTAAAAAATATTTCTTAAAAAATATTCCTAATTGGAACTGCCATTGTCTTTCCAGGCAATGTGTGGCTAACGGTTACAATTGTGTAGAGAACTTTATAGATGATCTTACATCGCACTTGTCCCACTGATGTGTGATTCATATTTTTTCCTGGTAAAAATATAAGTAATTAGTTTCAACGTGCTTTTTTGGTGAGTTTTTGCTTTCAGATTTACTATCCCTTTTTGTTCAAGTGGTCATTTTTTGATGGCAGCTAGCATCATAGTTATGGACACAATGTGGTTGTACAGTTGAGTTACTTTAATTTTCGTAAGCGTCAACATTTGAGACATATGAATTGCACTTTGGTATGCTTTTACCTGGGTGAGTGATTTTAAAAACATGAGCCCAGAGCTAATATTAACAGCCAAGTGGACAGGTGACAGGTATTGGAGTGACTTAACTTCAGTTCAGATTCAACAGTGTTTACTTGCATCAAGTTCTACAAGCAGCAGCAGAGGCAGAATATGCAGGGTAGGCTCCATGGAGGAACAGGAAGTGTGAAGGTGAGTGCAGGTAAGTTTATGATTATCTGTCAGCTCAGGTGTGAAGGTTTGATTGTCACAGTCATGTTGGCAAAAAGGCACACCATAATTGATCCAGCAGAAAAACTGGCGGTCAGCACCTCGACAGAGGCATTGGCCTATCCCGCCATGGTGAGATTTCCTGGCAGTGGTGACAGGACCTTGGCAGTTTTTTGCCTATGGAACTGCATGCATCATAATAAGGCGGGCGGACCACCAATTAGGCGTTGGGGAATCCAATGCCCTTGTAATGGTGGTATCCTTTCTGCCAAACTTGTAGTCAGGCTGATAGTCTCTTTGTCCTTGTGCAAAGACTGTGTACCTACAAGAGCTTTGGCCAGGGTTATGAGCTGTCTTCTCCTCCTTCATCACTTAAATCTAAATCTGGGTGCAGTTGCCCCTCACTGGGTTTGGTACCCGGTAACAAAAGAGTAGCTTGGGTCTATCTAGGTATCTAAGGTCAAGAATAATTTGCATATGGCTGGGTCTGAACTGGGGTGGCGAAGTGAGCTAAAGAACGATTATGGATTCAACACAGATCTGTGACTGGGAATGAGTGTCTGAAAAGTTTCCGTGCTCTGTCTATCATCTCCTAGTGTTTGCTTTGTTTGCCCTAAGTTGGTAGTGTATGCCCAGACATGGGTCCCTTGTTCACTTTACCACCAGACACAGAATGCTTATTTCTCATCCAAGGAAGATCTGGCTTGGCAGTTCGGGCTAGACTGTTCCCATGAGGAGCAGCGTCAAGACTGATATGCATATGGATGAGTCTGAACTAGGGTGGCAAAGTGAGCTAAATAACGATGATGGATTCAACCCACTGCACTCTGAACTTGTCTGCTTGCAAGCTGAAGAGAAATAACCTACCTGCACCAAAGTATCTGCTCTGGGAGCACTTGTCACACATCATCAAGGGCTATTCGGCAGGGAAACAATATTAATCTAAAAGTTACTTTTCCTTAATATTTATTACAAATTCAATTTCACCTTTAAGTGGGGCTTTTAATACTTATTAAAAAGGGTGGTTTAGTTATGTTTCTCACTAGCTGGACTGAATTGAAAAATAGCGCAATTAATATTTAATCCTAGACACACATATTCTTTTGCAAAGGACAGGGCTTATCATGTAGTACTGAAAATTCTGGACCCGTGACATAAACATCGTCGTATCATGACGATTTTGGTATCAGTGGACCGAGAATGACGAGTACACTATGTACGAGCATTTTCGTCGCATTCGAGTGGCGAGATCACCCTGAAATCAGGGATCTCGTCCTGAACCCTCGGGTTCCATTTTGTGCATGGCAGACATTTTGTGGTTGCCCTCACATAGGCCGATGACTAAGGCCAAAACGAGTCTTAAGGACACATACACCTTTGCTGACTTTTGTGTGACCTGGGCAAGTTGACTCCACTGCCTGAAGCCAAACCTGTTCGACCAGTTCCTTTCCCAGTGGCCGATCGAGATTAAGATCAAGGCACAGCATACCATAAACCTTTCATTGCATATAAACCATGCCTAATCTTACACACACCTGTCTCTGTTTCCTTCTTTATGACCTGCTTTACGAGGAGGAGGTGCCCGATTTTATTAGGGGTCCGTCCGATATCTGATGAAAATGTTGGGCCTTGCCGGGAAATTGATTGTGGGCTGGACAAACTAAAAATGGGCTTGTCATCATGAATCTGCTTTTTCTTTGTCATCAAAATATGTGAATGGTCAACTGTAAAATAAGGAATGTTTGCCTAAAGCATAATATTTTGTATAAAAAGGGATGGCTGGCTTTGTAAGTTGAGCAGTCTCCTGAGAATATACACGTGTTGTACTTCCAGGATACCTGTTACTGGCTGCAGCCAATAAATTCGATCTTTGACTTCACCTAGAAGACTCTGTGTTTCTGTAGTCTGGGACAGGAAGGACTCGAAGTCTTAGGGTGTGTTCCCTGGCACCGCTGGGCTCTTAAAAAACCCAGTACTTCAGTTGGCGCCCAACGTGGGGCGATTTCAGCGGTACCGGTCCAAGCCAGAGGTTCGTGAGGAGCTTCGTGTGAAAATTCTGGAGGAAGGCCAACCACTTCATCGACCCCTGTATGTCGTTCGTGGTCCGAAAGTCTTTGCTGCGAGGTTCCCCGCTTCCCGACGGCTACGAAGGACTGCTGCCCTGACTATCGCCCTGTCTTGGACCCCTTGATGATTTGTAGAGCGAAACGATAGACGAGTCTTCTGGTGACATCATCGATACCTTAGTTAAGTATGAGTGGAGCGTCTCCCAGTCCTTAGTTTGGGTATCCCCTTGGGATCTTTGATTTGGAACTTGCAAGTACCAAAGCCGAGGGACTCGTGTATTCACGAGACTATCGTATTTCGATAATCCTTTGAAGTTTGAAGCTAGACTAGAGAGCGAAGATGCCTGGTCTTAGCAGACTTGGAAACTTGTTTTGTCTTGGTTGTAATAGGGATTCCCGATTGGAGGACTCGTGTCCGGTTCCTCCAATTGGAACTCCAACTTATGAACTCTATGTAAAGCACGGCGTGGGCCCCATCACATATAATGAAGTATGGATTCGATACACCAGGAAGGATGGTGTTTTAAAATGGCCCCAATATGGTAGTTTTGACACAGAGATATTAGATAATCTAGAGGTTACACTCTTTAAGAAGAAAGCCCGGCCGGCGATGTTTGACTCTTTCCGCCTGTGGCGAAAGGAAGCCAAACAGAAAGAAATTAAATTAGCTAAAAGGAATAAAAGAGAAAAGGGTATCTCAATAATGCAAGCTGCTATGCAGTATAAAGATGATGAAGAAGAACAAGCGAGTGAGCAGTTGCACAGGCAACGTAAAATGGCAATAGAAAAATGCTATCCAGTTTTGTCACCTCTCCAGCAGGATACAGCAAAGGAACTTGAGAAAGATCCTGTAATGTCACATTTATTGAATTCGCCACCTCCCTATGCGCAGAGTACTACTGCACCTCCACAACCTTTAGTTGTGCAACCTCCGGTTGTTGTGCCCCAGGTTCTTCCACAACCGCCAGCTCCTCTTCAGTTGGCTCCTACTGCTGCGGCTCAGCCTCCTCAAGGGCCGCTGACTTTGCTACCTGCTCCCTCTGTACTTCCTACGACTTTGCTTACTGCATCGACTACCTCTTCTGATGTTCCTACTGTTACTGCCTCTGCGTCTGCATCTGCATCTGCCTTGCCTCACTCTGCTTTTCCTCCTGTTCTTTCGTCGACTTCTCCTTCTGTTCGACAGAGAATGACTGACACTGTTGCCAGTCTCCTATCCCCTCTTTTTGGGGCAGCAAGTATGACCCCTGTTTCAACGCACAAACAGTTGCGTAGTCAACTGCCCGCCTCTAGAGAGCGGGAAACATTGGATTATTTGGCACATAAATGGGTTACAGACCCCACAAGATATGAGCTAGAGTCTGTTATGGATGTCTTCCACCAATGGGAAGCACCAAAGCAAAGATACGTTTTTGATAAAATGTGTACTCTTCTTTGTGAGGATTTGGAGGATAATGATTTGGAGCCCAATCCACCTGAGTTGTGCCGTGTATGGTTCAAGTTTGCAAAAGGAACGATTGTGGGTTCGGATGTTGAAAGAGCAGTTGCGACATTGTTGTCATTTAGGAAGGAGACTATCTCTCGGTCGTTATTTGAACCTGATCCCTCTGTTAGGAGGAAAGCGAGACAGTACCCAATGAGAGAAGTTCCTCCGGTATGGAAGGAAGCCGTTGCAGCTGATGTCCCTAATAATATCGATGCTATACCGGCACATTTTCAGCGTGTTTTTGTACATGTTCCTTGGAAACGAGCTGAAGTTTTGGCCCTTAAACAGACTTTGCCTGACCCCCGTAAAAATCCTGCAGGGTATTATAAGGAACTATCACAGACCACAGACTCATGTATTATGAATTTAGCTGACATAGACATGTTGTTTGGAAATGTTGTTCCACAGCCTTTATGGGGTTTGATTCGTCACACAGATCATGCGCAGGAGTTAGGTGATACCTGGGCTAATATTGCTACTGCAGATGGCCGACAAGTTGGTGGTGCTAAACCTGAGCCTGTAGTAGCAGAACTCCCTGGTAAGATCGTTACTTAAATGAAGACTTTAATGCCTGCTATACGAGTGAATTGGGACAAATCGTCTGCATGTAAGCAGAAGAAAGAGGAAACCGTGTCTGATTTCTTCACCAGGTTTGAAGAGACGTTTATCGACCACAGTGGTCAAGATATGAGTACAGAAGGTGGTCAACGGTTGTTCGTTGACAAGTTCGTACATAATTTGCTTCCTGAGTTGTGTAAAAAATTTAAAGATTCAGAGAGTTCTTGGGCCGTTTCCTCATCAGCACGGATATTGGCTACTGCACAGTACTACGAGAATAGAGATAAGGACGAGAAAGATAGAGTAGAAAAGAAAACTAAAGAGTTAATGACGAAGGTTCTTTTACAGCAAGCTTATCCGCCTCGTGGTGGTGAGCGTGAATATCAGCAACCTCAGCAATTTCAGAGAAACTCGCAAAGGTTCGAGTTTTCTCAACAACGTTTTTCTGTAGGCCCTAATCAGTGTGCATATTGCAAAGAAGAAGGTCATTTTAAAAGTAGCTGCCCTGCTCTGTTACAGCGTATGAATGGTGTTTCTAGCGCACGAGGTCGAGGTGCTCCACAAGCGCCTAGAGGTAGAGGACGTGGAAATTTCCCCCAGACCGCGCGTTCTTTTCCGCCTCAGAATTAAATGAATAGTTTTGATCAGCAGAATAACGCGTCTGGTAGGACGCCTCAATACTATGCTGATGACTACTATGCAGAAGATGAGAATATGGAAGGTAATGATTGCTAGGACAGCCATAGACAAAGAGAGGGAGTTGTTTCAGTTCTAGTGGATCAGAGTGGACCTTAGGTTGAAGTGATTACATCAGGTGTGTCAGAGCCTTTTCTGTTGGATATTGGTGCTACAAAGAGTTCTATTATACACTCTAAACTACCTGGTGCACCTTTGTCTGGCGAAATGAATGTTTCAGTAGGTTTTTCTGGTGCCCCGGTTAGGAACCCGATTTCTAGTCCTATGTCCCTTTCTGTTTGACCTTATGAATTGGAAGCACCCCTTATTTTGACGACAGGTTGTGGTGAGAACTTGTTAGGACTGGATCTGTTGAAAAGATTGTATGCAACCTTGTATTGTTCTCCTTCGGGAGTACAACTTACACTAGGTAAGAAAGTGGTCTCCCAAATGTATTTTTCAAAGGATAAACTTCCGGCAGAATTGTCGCTTCTTCCTGATATTCTTTGGGCTACTGGCCCTAATGATGTGGGTCTTTTGGAAATACCGCCATATGTTGTGACATTAAAAGCAAATGTTAAAATGCCACGTATTCCCCAATACAAGATCTCTAGTGAAGGTGAAAAAGCGTTGCTAGCGATCATTTATGATTTGATTGAAAAAGATGTAATCGAAGAGACAAGAGGCAACGTTTGCAATAGTCCTGTTTTGCCTGTTTTGAAGCGCACTGACCCTTCCCAGCCACCTGTTTACAGATTTGTAATTGATCTTAGAGAGGTGAATAAAATAGTTGTGCCACAGTTTCCAGTTGTCCCTGATATCACTGCCTTATTAACGATGATTCCAGCTTCCGCCACTTGGTTCTCAGTGATTGACCTGAAAAATGCCTTTTTCAGCATCCCAATGGCCGAGGAGAGTAGGGATATTTTCGGCTTCTGTTTAGGAGGACGAAGCTTCCGGTTCAAACGCGCTCCCAAAGGCTATTGTGAGAGTCCATCGATATATAGTCAGGCTTTAAAAACACAGCTTGATACGATTGTTTTACCTGATGGCGCTACCCTTATTCAGTACGTTGACAATTTGCTAGTCGCTGCAGATACTGAGGAAATTTGTAAAGAAGCAACATTGTCATTGTTGCGTCATTTGTCTGATTTGCATCACAAAGTGTCCCTTTCGAAGTTACAATATTGTCGACAAGAAGTGACCTACTTAGGTCATCTCTTATCGAAGGAGGGAAGGAAACCAACCCCAGAAATAATTCAGGCAATTGAAAAATTGAGTGTGCCAAGGACACAGAGAGAAGTGCGTGCTTTCTTGGGTATCACGTCATATTGCAGACAATGGATACCACATTTTTCTTTACTGGCCAAACCTTTGGTGGCATTGACTTGTAAAGACACGCCTAACCCCCTTCCATGGTCTGAGGATTGTCAGAAAAGTTTTACCGAATTGCGTGATGCATTGTGTTCGGCTCCTGTGTTGGATACCCCCGACTACAGTAAGCCTTTTACACTGTATGTCCATGAGAAAGAAGGTTGTGCATTGTCAGTGCTGACACAGTCTTTTGGGGACAAGCAACGTCCATGCGCGTATTTTTCGTCGACTTTGGATCCGGTAGCTAGAGCGTTGCCGAGTTGTTTGAGAGCCACAGCAGCAGCAGCTGTTTCTATTCGGCAGTCTGCTGGGTTAGTGATGAATAATATGTTGATTGTAATGGTTCCACATGCAGTGGACATTTTGTTAAACAGGACCAAGACACAGCACTTAACTAGTGCTCGATTGTCAGGTTACGAGTTGACACTTTTAGCGAGTCATGTGTACATAAAAAGATGCAACACGTTGAATCCAGCTACGTTGTTGCCGATTGTAGCAGAAACAGATGTTTCTGAGCAGCATGATTGTTTACTTAAGACAGAGGAAGAAACAAAAGGGAGAGTAGATCTCAGAGACACTCCTCTTGTGGAGTGTGATAGTACCTTATGGGTGGATGGTTCATGCTTCAAGCTTCCGAATGGTGATACGACTGCGGCATATGCTGTTACGACTTTGCATACGATTGTTGAAGCTGCACGTTTCCCACATAATTCAGCTCAAGCAGCAGAGTTGATTGCACTTACAAGAGCGTGTGTGTTATCGAAAGGAATGAAAGTGACCATATATACTGACAGCCAGTATGCATTTGGTGTGGCTCATAGTTTTGGACGATTGTGGAAAGAACGTGGGTTTCTGACTTCGCATGGAGCCAAGATACAGCATGGTCAGTTGGTGAATGAGCTTCTTGAGTCACTTACTTTGCCGTTGCAAGTTGCGATTGTAAAATGCAGTGCACATAAGAAGGTTACTGATGATGTTGGTCGTGGCAATGCATTTGCTGATGAAATCGCAAAAGAAACAGCGAGGGATGTGATGAGTCGAATGTATGTTGCAGACCCTGCGAGATGGGTTGGTGACATTGGAATGTGTGAAGATACGATAGTGAAGTCTATTCAAGATGAAGCCACAGAGAAAGAGTTGAGTGTGTGGAGAGAGAGTATGGGTAAATTGGATGCAAATGGTTGTTGGGTTGAATTGTCAGAACATCAACGATGGTTGTTACCCGATGCATATGTGCTTGCAGTGGTTACAATGTCCCATGGAATGGCTCACATCAGTGTGAAAGGGATTTGTAAGTTGTTGGCTCCAGTATGGCAAAATGCTAGAATTCCTAAGTGTGCAGAGAATGTGGTCAAGAATTGCATGGTGTGCTTGAAATACAATCCTGGTAGGGGAACCCCAACTCCAGCTGGTCATTTTGCGCCTCCAACGTACCCGTTCGAGGTTTTGCAGCTAGATTTCATCCACATGGAAAGGTGCAACAATTTGAAATACGTACTCGTTGTTGTTTGTGCCTTTTCGAGATGGGTAGAAGCATATCCCCTGAAAGACAACACTGCCTTATCCACAGCTAAAGCCCTTGTCAAAGAGTTTTTCCCTAGATACGGCTTGCCAAGAATGGTCTGGAGTGATAATAGGAGGGAGTTTGTTGGTCGAGTGATGAAGAAAGTATGTGAAGGGCTAGGAATCCAGCAAAAATTCCACGCTGCAATTCACCCCCAATGAGCTGGACTAGTAAAGTGCTACAATGGCATGTTAAAACTGAAACTGGCCAAAATACAAGCAAGCTCTGGCCTTAAATGGCCCGATGCCTTACCATTAGCACTTCTCTCGACAAGGAGGGAGGGAGGAAGTTGGCAAAAAATGGCGTCGGAGTGAGAGGACGTACCGGCTGCTTGCTCCGTGAGCTCTGATCTGAAATCTCTCCTAGCAATGCTGGAATAAGCTCTGCCAGTTGGTGCTTCACTCAACTCACTGCTTTCCTGCTGGCAGTTACCGTCGAGGCTGATGGGCTAAAAAAAAAAAAAAGAGACTGTTTCTGGTACTGCAGGTACTGGCACTGAGGGCGATATGCAGAACGGCGTGGTGTGTGGCAGTGATGGTGATTACAGCGCGCTGAGATTGTAGGCTGTGGGAAAAGAAAGAAAACACCCTTTCCTTCATCTTTCACACGCTATCTTTTCCGGGGGTCTGCAGAGGCGCTGCACGGCGAGGAAGGTGCAGTTTTGCGGAGATCGTTCATGAGGGAAAGATAAGGAGTATCCGGATAATGTCAATCTCCAACTAATGACCCTGCCTTGAACTCTCGAGCTTGGACTTGGCTTGGGCGTGGGTCTGGACGTGGCTGTGGATATCGGGACCGAAAGGAGCTGAGAAACTCCAGGACACCTCAAAAGCCTGTGTAAGTACAGCTGTATGTAACACCCTGCACCATCTACCGCGCTGGGCCGGCCGAACGAGGCTTACTCCCCGCTGTCCTCCTAATGCTTCATATTTCACCTCCTTTCAACCAGCTTTTCACGTACTTTTCTTGTCTGCGGTGCGGCTGAAGGGCGGCTGAAAGGAGGTCTGAAGGGTCACGGCAAGTCACTGCAAGTCGGAAGGACACGGCATGCAGCGTGGGGCTTTGTGAAGGAGTCGGGCCCCTACTGAATCACTGGCTAAGCATCTGTAGCTCCGTGGCTCCGTGGCTCCCTGCGTCGCATACGCACTGAGGAGCTGATCAACCACTCGAGTGTCCCAGGCAGATTCTCCACGTCATCTGTAGAGTCTGAGACGCTGTGCTTTAAGGGCTTTAAGGATTAAAGGGCCCCTGACTCTTTTGCTTAATTTATTGAAAGATTTCGAAAAACTTAGTGGTTTTGGCAGGCATCCAGGCGCTTTCAGTGGCTTTTCATGGCATCTCCACTCTCATCCTCATCCTCAGCAAATATTTCTTTAATTGTTCTTAATTTCATCGCTATTTAGCCGAGGCCTACGTGGCAGAAAGCTGGCAAAAGCCAGGTCACACAGACTGGGCAGATCGACAGACAAAGAGCAAAAAGCAAAACTGATACAAAGTTAAGCTGAATAACAAAAATAGAACCAAGGCCAGTTAAGAGGGAAAATAGCCAAAGTATAAGTGAAGGCCAGTTGCTTTGCATGAGCTTTTCAATACTATCTATGCTATTCTGCTGCCACGTATTGTGCTGTGTATGTGCTGTATATGTGCCAATGTGCCACTACTTCTGCGCTACTTCTGAGCTATTCTTAGTGTCTACAGTGCTGCCGCTTTGCTCTGCTGATTGATTATCTGACCTGGTACGGCTCAGGGCATTGTAGACTTGGCAAAGAGGCAAGAAAGACAACCCTAAAAATAACTTAAAAACAATCAAGGCTGGTAGCCTAAGCAACCAACTAAGTACCCAAACCCCCAACAACGAAGAACTAATAAGCTAAGCAACTAACTCCAGACCAGAGATACTGGTGGATTGGCTTTTTAAAGGCTTGTTGAGGCTTGTTGGGGTAGAGTGCAGGCTCACTTTGATAAACTGGGGGGGGCAGCGGGGGGTCCAAGAACGGGCACTCAGTTGTCTGTGAAGTTTAAAAGACAGACGGTTCAGCCAAACGCTTATGCCAAACTCCAACCAGGCAGATGTGCACCGTATTACCTCCGCCGCATGCCAAGTGACAGAAATACCATAAGAGGGTGGTCTGCGCGAGATCCACAATCACTTCTAAAACATAAGGGAAGGGCATCAGCCGTATCAGTGGTCTCTGAGGCAGTGGTAGCAAAGGGGTCAAAACTCTCTAAATTCTCCACTATAACCATTATAGCTACTATAACACTTGCCCTAAGAACACACAAACGAACTCAGGCTCAGGCACAGCTGAGCGGGCAAGCTGCGGGCCAAAGCCTGACTCAGGCACAGAGGATATTTGATATGGCAGATCTTGCTCGGGCAGAGGGACAGGCATCGGAGCAAATATCCAAAAAAATATCTGAACATTTAATCGAATCAAACACCCAACAAGGTAATCCAGAAGAGCCAGAAGGGCCAGAAGTGCCAGAAGAACCTAGAAAAGCCACTTTAGAGACACAAAACACCAACAATGTCCAAAAAGCAAAAGATGGGCAACGACGACCTGAAACCAGAGGGTCCAAGGCTAAAGAAAACCCCGATGAGAAAAACAACGCTAGCTGTGGTAATGTGGAGAAAAAAAAAATAAGGACAAAAACAAAAATAAAGCGACGGAAAAAAACACAGACAAGGCCTTTGATAAAAAAACGGGAAAAAACATTGATAAAGATAACGACAAAGACAAGAACAAAAATGAAGGCAATGATAAAGTAAAGGAAAAGGACAGAGTAATCCTAATAAAAGAACAAAGCAACGACAATGAGGATCTGGAGTTGATAGCCAAAAAGGCAAGGAGGTTGTAAACTATAAAAAACTTGAAAGCGGCAGCCAAAAACACAGGCCAACAGGTAGACTCCCAACCCAGGATCTCTAATATTTTTACGCCATTATTCAAGGAAGGGCAGAGCAAACTTACAGCAAACTCAAACGCAAATACGAGTAAAAACACTATCTCATCTGCAAATACAAGTGATGCGACTGAATCTTTGCCTACACTCTCAATTGAACCCCTGAGAGTTAACACTCTTCCGCAAGGGCCACGGTACAAACATCTAGTGATGGTGGCGAACTATACCCTGAGCCTAAAGTATCCGCCATAGACGCAGACTCTGACTCGGACATCTATGAGACAGGAGTATCTATTTCTAGTGCGACAACTGATTCAAGCGAGGCAGGAGAGGAAGATAATCCAACTGAAAGAAGCTCAAGCCTCAAATTGGTAGAAGCAACACTGGAGATCTCTGATATCATAGGCGAAGGGAAATCAGGGGCAGCGTGTCGAAATCCCACTCCCAAAAAGAAGTTGGAAAAAAAAAGAACTAGACATAGAAGACACCGTAAACTATCATATGATGAAACCACTGACCCCGGGAGTAATACGGAACATGCTAAAGAAAGACCTAACCATACCCAGAACGACTCATTATTTAAAAACCCCATAGAATCCGAATCAGACATGTGCTCTAATCGGGTTCCATTGGAAATGGCCTCAGCACAAAATGGAAAGTATAGCGACGGACATGAAAATACAAATGAACCATCTCTGAGCGAAGTACTCAACTCCATCAAACTCTTCCATAAGGATGTCAAAGTGGACAGCAACAGGAATCATGCGGCTATACAAAAACTTCAAGATGCTGTACAAAAAGTAGACCAAACTTGCTCCGAAATATCTAACCGAATGGCCTCTGTCGAAACCCGTACTGAAAATCTCGAGCTCGATGTCACAAAACTCCAAACCCAGGAAAAAGAACATGAAGGTGTTATTAAAGACCTGATGCAAAAGGTTGAAGACCTTGAGAACCGAGGCAGGAGAAACAATCTGCGTTTTCTCGGCATTCCCGAGGGCGCCGAGGAAAATGATCCAAGGGGCTTCATGGCTGATCTTCTGAAAACATCTTTTCCCGAACTCCAAACTTGGAACCTGAATAAAGAGATCCAACGCGCACATCGCTTCCCCTTGGTACTCCCCAAACGTAACCATCAAACCCCACAGTACCCGAGGGCCATGTTGGTCTACTTTGGAAATTTCATCTTAAGGGAAAAAATCTATGATATTGCCAGACCGTCAAATAAAACTGAATTCAAGGGATTTACTTTCTTTGCGCGCCCCGACTTCGCTCACGCGACAGTAGAACGCAGATGGCGAATGAGACAACTATTCGCCCTATTTGAATAAACTGGAGCAACAGTATACCTAAAAAACCCGGCGCGTCTGAAAATCATCTACAAAGGAACAACTAAAAATTTCACAAGTGAGATCCAGGCTGAAGCCTATCTAAAAGAAATTACAGAGAAAAGCAAGCAGAACACTGGAAAATAACCAAAAGGCATTCTGTAATGGTCTTAACCATTAAAGCATTACACTTTATTGAACATATACGCCAGCGGATTACACACCGGCAGTTCATTAAGGGAAAAAAAAAAAAATTAAACAAAAAGATAGGACTAAGATAAAGAAGGAGAGCATCTCAATTTTGTAAAAATTTGGGTTAGGAAGACAACAAAGTGAAGTAACTTATATGTATTCTATGTACCCAAAATGTATATATTTTTGATCAGGCCACGGTGCACGCGGGCTGGGACGTTCAGTCCCTGCCGACGGCCACACCTGGGCGCCCTATGACCCAGGACGTCTCGCAGGGAGAGGGGGGGTAGGGAGAGGGGAGGGGAGGCTGGGGGGGAAAAGTGGGGGAGGGGGGAGCATTTAAAAGAAATTTAAAAAATAGAACCAGAGTCAATCCAAGTCTTACTTTTTATTTTCTATCAATATTACTCTCAAGAAATAGGGCAATCGAAACCAAGTCAGATCAAACACACTATCAATATGAGTTGAGGGCATTGGCAGATTATGGCTCGCTAAACATAGGACCATGGGGAAGTTAACTATACGAACTTGGAATGTTTCAGGACTCTTAGATAGTGATAAACGCCAACGGCTGGGAGAGATAATTTACCGAAACCCAGCAGATATCATCTGCCTCCAAGAGACACACCTGCCCTGGCTGAAAAGACACCTTCTCAAAATCAGAGGATATAATTTATTAGCATGTACCACACAAACCTCCAATATTAGAGGGGTAGCAGTGCTTGCTAAAACTTTTCTGGGACAGGCCACCCATAAAATAGTAGACACTCATGGCAGATGGGTAATTATCAAACTGGGCATTGGTATCACTATCTGCTCTATTTACGGATCTAATCGGATGATCCGACTATATTTGAGACACTTGAGCTCGAGCTAGCACCTATACAGGGCCCACTTATATTATGTGGCGATCTAAACATATCGTTAGGCCCTCGATTCAGTAGTCATACACACCCTCACTATATTGGCCGTAAGCCACGAGTTTTTAAAGCTCTTAGTAGACTTTGTGATAGCTTTGGGTTAAGCGATGTATGGGACCTAAAAAACTATCCGGACCCTGGCTACACTTATTATTCCTTCCCCCATAGCAAATATGTCAGGATTGACTATCTATTTGCTTCTAGTGATTTGGCTGACAATGCTACAATTTCAAAGGAATCTAAAATTATCTCGGACAATAATGCTCTAACTCTCACTATTAAACTTAGATCCATTAAGAGGGAACGCAGAATCTGGACATTTGATAGGAAGCTGTTAGCCAACAAAGATTATATTACTCACATTACTAGCTGGGCCCAAGAGTTTTTTGATATAAACAGATATAGTGCCTCTAGGGTTGTTGTATGGGATAGCTTTAAAGCGGCTCTAAGAGGCGAAACTATGAGCTATCAAGCTAGAATACGGAAGCAAAACAATATGGGATATCAACAACAATTGGCTGATCTGACCAGAGCCGAGGAAGAGCACATGGCACAAATAGCTCAAGGCGAAAATGGGAAACTAGCTATGCACTGCCTGCTAGTGTTAAAAACAGAGCTTAACTCTGGTTTGACTCAGAAAGCTGCTGAGACATATAAAGTACACCGGAAAGAAGTGTACGAGAACGGGGAGAAAGTTGGCAAACATATCGCACTACATACACGCCAGCAAATGTCCCATAATGCCATCACAAAGATACAATCACAAGGGCAGACGTTCACACAAACACCAGAAATAATTGGTGCATTTCAACAATATTATCAGACCCTCTACCAGGATGATAACAGAACCAGCAGGGCAGACGCAGACTTGTTCTTGAAAAATCTCCTTGAGCAACCAGAGGTAAACAAGACTTTAGAGGATAATACCAGAGAAGAGCTTCAGAAAGAAATTACCCTTATAGAAGTCCAGCTTGCTTTGTCTTCACTGGCTTCTGGGAAGGCGGCAGGCCCCGATAAAATACCTCTGGAACTATATAAAATTCTCAGTCACACCCTGGGCCCACTATTATATGATCTATTTTTAGGGATCCAATGGAGTGGTATCCCACCCACCCCATGGAGAGAAACAAATATATTTATCTTTCCAAAAAAGGGCAAACCTCAGGATCAATTATCATCATATCGCCCAATTTCCCTAATCAATTCTGACTCCAAATTATACGCTAAAATAATGGCCATCCGGCTCGGACGGGTCGTCGAACATCTGGTCTCCTCATGGCAGCACGGGTTTATTCCCGGCAAAGGTACGACCGACCATACTCGGAGAGCAATCTCCCTGTTTGATGTAATGTCTGCAACAGGAGGCCAGATGTCGATGATCCTTCTGGATGCCGAGAAGGCCTTTGACCGGGTGTCCTGGAATTTTTTTTGGGCTGCCCTGATGCAGTATAATTTCGGCCCCAAATTTGTCAAGTCTATAATGGCTATGTATTCTAAACCAATAGCAAAATTACAAATAATGGGCTCTGAATCAAGTATAATTAGAGTATCCAGAGGCACACGCCAAGGCTGTCCATGCTCTCCAATATTATTTGCCCTGTATATAAACCCTTTAATTTTGAAACTTTTAGAGAATCCACTAATCACACCTATAGTTGTTAACAAATTTGAAACCAAAGTATTGGCCTATGCCGATGATATTGCGGTACTAACGCCTAATCCTTCTGTGGAAATATCAGAAATAGAGGCAGTAACGCAAGCCTATGGACGCTGCTCCGGATATTCTCTGAATAAAGAAAAAACAATCATCCTATGTACGGATAACATTATTTGTAATGATCACAGGAAAACTAATAATGCTATATACCTAGGTGTTAGCATAAGCCCCGATGTTACACGAATCTCTCAACTCAATTATGAGCCATTACTAAACACTGTAAAGAAAGACCTAGATCGGGTTAATAGTTTACAGCTGTCAATAATTGGTAGAGGAAACTTTTTAAAAATGAATATCTTGCCAAGGGTGCTTTATCTTTTTCGGGCTATTCCATTGATGCCTGAAGAAAAGGTTCTCAAAATTCTAGACTCTCTTATGTCCAAATTTATGTGGCAACAGGGCAAAACCAGAAGATCCTTGAAGCTTTTGTCACTACCACAGAACAAAGGTGGACTAGCAGTTCCAAACATTCTGCTATATCTCTGGGCTTCATTTCTCCAACAGATGGCCCGCCTTCTTTATGAGAATCCTAGCTCAGAGACCAAGGAGGATGCACCTATTCCATCTATATACGAGCTATCCCTAGGGGAAAAAGCTAAAGGTCTTTTTCTGAGACAAGTAGAGAGAAGCTATTACAAGAAAAATAAATTCAAAGTTATCACGAGTGCCTGGACAATCTGGTTAAGGATTACGAAGTATATGCACATCCCAAAGCTTAATAGGTATTCTCCCCTATGGCATTCTAACCTTCTTCCCGAACTAGGGAGTGATGTTATCGCAAAGAAATGGCATTCTGTAGGAATTACCTCAGTTGGTGACCTTCTGGGTGCGAATGAGGCTTATACCTTTACAGATCTACAACAAAAATTTCATCTTCCAAATGGGCACTACTTTAAATATTTGCAGATTCATACTATGCTCAAACATAAGAACCCTAATATCAACTCTGAGAAAATTGAAATTATCGATACCATCGCTAAAAGAACAGCAAGAATAGGTACAATCTATGGTCAACTACTGGATAAGGTACAAGATGATCTAGAACATACAGAAACTGCGTGGGCAGACAGACTTGACAATCCGAATGTAGATATTGACATGAGTCTCTGCCTATCATCACGATTACTTATGTCAGCTAGTTTAAAAGCCCAGACCTATAAAACTATCTATAATCTATACTATACTCCGGCCAAATTATATGCCTGGGGCAAAAGAGAGAACGATCACTGCCCCAGATGTCTTAAAGGCCCTGCAACGCTTATTCACATGCTCTGTGAATGCGACCAATTAACACTTATTAAAAAAATGATCTGTGAATTCTGGGAAGAAGTGTTTGGCCATAAAATACCCAACTCCCCTACTCTGTATCTGCTAGGCACTGATAATACACTAAACCTGAGCAGGGAAGAAGAGGACATGCTTTTTATAAGCTCGGCAGTCCTCAGGGTAATACTAGCAGCACGGTGGAAAGACTCAGATCCACCGAGTTTTCAAATGTGGTTAGCACGTCTTCTCGGGGTCTTCAATCAGGAAAGTGCCATCTATGCCACCAGAGGGCTAAGATCTGCTATGCGTGGTATGGCGATCTGGCAACCCATCACTAATTGGAGGAAGAGGCTTAGCACAGTGTGATAGTATGATCATGACTTACTCTAATATGTCGTTTTATATGTCTATTCATTGCCCTTTTTCTTTTCATTTCTTTTCTTTTTTTTTCTTCTTTTTTTATTGTTTTCTTCACTTTTATTTCACTCTTCCTCTCAATATGAGAATGAAAACAAATCAAACATGGAAGTAATTGTTTATTGTACAATATTATCGTATTTTGACTACTTTTTTTTTGTTTGTACCTGTTTTATCTGGTTCTGAAAAATAAAATGTTTAAAAAAAAAAAAAAGCACTTCTATCGACAAGAATGACTGTGCATTCACGAGTGGGACTTAGTCCATATGAAATCGTGTTCGGCCGCCCGGCCAACATATGGGGAGTGCCTAGGTCGACAAAATTCAGTGAAATTGAACACCCTGTGTTGCTTGATTATTTGTATGATTTGACGGCTGAATTGCGTGTTTTACACCAACAGGTTCACAATACTCTGCCTCAGGTCTCTGAAGCTCCAGGACAGACTATTGATCCTGGTTCGTGGGTCTTGGTGAAAAATTTCCAGCGGACAAAGAATGATCAGCCCCGCTGGACCGGCCCTCACCTAGTCCTTTTGTCAACAAGATCCGCCGTGCGAGTGGAAGGCAAGAAGAACTGGATCCACGGCGTACACTGCAAGAGGGTCCCTTTGCCTCTGCCGTACGACCGGTGGGTCCAGGAGGGTATTACTGACTCTGAGACTGAGACTGTGCCTCGTTTTCTGCCTTTCAGCGATGAACGTGTAAAAGGAACAAAATCTGAACGTGAAAGTGACAATCTTTTGCAGGAAGCTGTGCCACCGTTAATTCGATTGGACACTACCGAGCTTGAACTGTTGTTCCAAGACCAGACATTATCTGGAAAAAATCGTTATAATCTGAGGCCGAGAACTATGGACAAATAACATTTTTCCTTTACTATTTTTGAAAGTGCAACTCTCTCATCTGAGAAACTTTTTTATTTTTGTTTTCGAACCACCATCCGGGTTCAGCTGTAGGGTCGCGGGCGACAAGTCTTTGGAGTGCAAGCCGAATACACAAGGTCAACGGTTCTGGTTGGTTCTTGGGCGTTTCCCTTGGACTGACAGGCGCATTCCTTAGCACAGAACACCCTACCTCCGCGAGCAGCAAGGTTAGAGGATGGAGTTTTTCAAGATGGAGAGACCTGCCAAAGAGATGAACTTTAAAACCAAAATGTGTGTAGTGATGACCAGAAAAAGCTTTTTGATATTTAGCATTTTTATGTTGCTTAGTGTAATGATGTTTTTAATAGGATATGTTTTATTTTATTTTCGAGTGACATTTGCACCAACTGTACAGCCCATGCCTCCTTCTACTGTTTCCTCACATTCTTTTCACCCTTTTCCTGAACATGAATCCGTTAGAAGATTAGAGTTTATCAATAACTCTTTCGTTCAGCTTTTGCACCAACACCAATTAGTAATGAACACGACTAACTGTTGGGTGTGTGGTCTTATGCCTCATACTACTGATAAAGGTATCCCTTATCTGGTCCTGCCATTTAGCTACAATGGTTCTGTATGGGCATACAGAACAATGTTTATCTATGCTCATGAAGTCCACCCCCTACGTTCTGAAAAAGATAATCCAAAGAATAGTGCTCTAGTTAAGGGTATAGTAGATATGATTAGAGAATCTATTTCCTATGAAACTATCCAGAGAGATGAGACACTAGCCTATATTGGATGGAACGTGACCGGATATGGAGTTACTCTGAGTGAAAACCAGCGAGCAAAGAGATCCTACCCGATTTGGATTGTACCCCATCAGGGTCACCTATGTCTGCAAGGTAATGGCAAGAATCCCGGAGCTCAGCTAGGAAAGAGTATCTGCACTGAGACATATGTCTTTGCGTCTCAGACTTCCCCTTCGTTCCTAGCAGCTAAGGGTACCTATTTCATCTGTCATGATAGAGCCTACACATGGTTGCCCCCTGACTTCTCGGGCACATGTTTTGTTTCATTCCTGTTGCCACCCACCTACACAGCTACGGCAGATTACCATAAGACAAGGATAGTTAGAGGTGTCTTCAGTAAAGAAGACACTGCGGGACAAGAATTTGGAGACTTCTTTAAGGGTTTTCTGCCGTTTTGGGGACCTATGGTTAACAGCAGGAACAGAAGGCAATTGACGAGGGTGGTTGAATCCACCGTAGTTGAAACTGCCGGTGCCCTTAGTAACTTGACTGCTGAGCACCAGTCGGATCGCCTTATGACCCTTCAGAACAGAGTTGCGCTAGACTTCATACTTGCAGACCGAGGTGGGGTATGTAAAGTAATCCAATCGAGTTGCTGTATTTTCATTCCAGATAATGCTCCAACAGTGTACCAGGCCATCTCTAAACTACACAAGATCTCTGAATCTATTCATGTGGAGAAAGGAGATTGGTCGTTGATGGGGTGGTTCTGGGAACTGATATCCACCTGGGGATGGAAGATTCTGATGGTCATTGGGATGACATTAGCCATTCTTTTCCTGTTTTGTCCGTGCGTACAGTATGCTCCTGCTATATGTGGCCTCTGTGCTACTTTGTGTGTAAGGAAACCTGTATCAAGGGACGAGCTAAGTAATAGGATGATGCTACAGCAACATCTCAATGATTTTATGAATATAGACCTGGACTCAGATTAGCGCGAGTGTAGGTTGATTGCCTATGTAAGGGCAAAAAGAGGGTCTGTACTACTGAAAATTCTGGACCCATGACATAAACATCGTTGTATCATGACGATTTTGGTATCAGTGGACCGAGAATGACGAGTACACTATGTACGAGCATTTTCGTCGCATTCGAGTGGCGAGATCACCCTGAAATCAGGGATCTCGTCCTGAACCCTCGGGTTCCATTTTGTGCATGGAAGCCATTTTGTGGTTGCCCTCACATAGGCCTATGACTAAGGCCAAAACGAGTCTTAAGGACACATACACCTTTGCTGACTTTTGTGTGACCTGGGCAAGTTGACTCCACTGCCTGAAGCCAAACCTGTTCGACCAGTTCCTCTCCCAGTGGCCGATCGAGATTAAGATCAAGGCACATCATACCATAAACCTTTCATTGCATACAAACCATGCCTAATCTTACACACACCTGTCTCTGTTTCCTTCTTTATGACCTGCTTTACGAGGAGGAGGTGCCCGATTTTATTAGGGGTCCGTCCGATATCTGATGAAAATGTTGGGCCTTGCCGGGAAATGGATTGTGGGCTGGACAAACTAAAAATGGGCTTGTCATCATGAATCTGCTTTTTCTTTGTCATCAAAATATGTGAATGGTCAACTGTAAAATAAGGAATGTTTGCCTAAAGCATAATATTTTGTATAAAAAGGGATGGCTGGCTTTGTAAGTTGAGCAGTCTCCTGAGAATATACACCGTGTTGTACTTCTAGGATACCTGTTACTGGCTGCAGCCAATAAATTCGATCTTTGACTTCACCTAGAAGACTCTGTGTTTCTGTAGTCTGGGACAGGAAGGACTCGAAGTCTTAGGGTGTGTTCCCTGGCACCGCTGGGCTCTTAAAGAACCCAGTACTTCAATCAGAGCTCTCCACACCAGTGTCCCTCATGACTGAATAGCTACTCACTTCATATGGTCTGGTACTTACCTAGGTCCCCTCTCACCCCTACCCTTTGCCCCTGGTTGTAGGATGACAGCCCTCCACCCCCCCAGGAGCACAGGATTGGGGAGACCACACCAGTTGTTGTAAGATTTTGGAATAGGGGGTATATCAATGTACAGATACATTGATATACACATGTTGTAAGAGCTATCCTTAACACAATCTAATACAGAAGGCACTCCTACCATAAATCTAATAATGCATGATATTACTTTCTGCGTGTCCCTTGTAGAGCCTATGGTAAAGTCAACGTCTGGCAGCTTCTCCACCCCTTTTTATCCCAGGGTCTGCAGCTACTACTCCTGGAGTAAGGCTGCGCAGGTGGTACAGCTTATTGGACGGAGATGTGTCCCCCGGGCCCCCCCTACCCACTGGCCTTGACTCCTTCGGGGGCTGCAGACTTGCTGTGCATGCGCGTGCGGGGGTGGCCCCAGGCCTACTGGGAAGGATACTCCTCCGGCCCCCGCACCCTGACAGCCTACTTACCAGCTGTCACTACCCCCGGAGTTACATGATGCTGACCGCTAGGACCGCAGACTAGGCTTACCACTGTTGACGTTACCGCCACAGGCCAGCATAGTTGACCGACTATCTGCCCCCCCTTCCGAACTAGGAAGGTCCTGTACTCTGTCTCAAACCCTCTAGCCAGGCTATGATGTCCTCCATAAAGGCACCGTTCCCTTTCTGTGAGAGATGCACCCCGTCCTGCAGAAAAAACTGCTCACCCCTGATGTACCTGTGCGTTATGGTCCTCAACCTAGGAGTCCTGAATAATTTATCAGATTTGTTGTTGAGACGCTTTACGGTGTGATTCAACGCCCTAACTGATTCCCCTCCACTGGAACCTGGCTATCATGTGTGACCAAGCTATGATAGACTGAGGACACTGCTTCGCCAGCCACCCCACTTCAGTAAGCAACTCCTCAACTAAAACTCTCCTACCTAACTTGCCCAGATCGTTGCCTCCTAAGTGCAGGATCCAGATTGCTGGTGGCCCCGAGCTTGTGCATAAAGCATGGTTCACCAGCTCCCTGAATTGCCCCACGCACAACCCACCCCGACTCACCAAAGACATTTTGGCTCCTAACGCTGTGACCCTATCTTTGATGGATCCTGTAAAGAAAGTCTTCAAACGGCGAACATATGAGTGTCCTATTATCCAAATCTCCTGTTTCTTCTGGTGTGAAGAGTAAACTTGCGCCACCTTGGTGTTATCTTTGGTGTAATCAGCCACCTCTTGAATGTACACACGCCTCTCCCCTGAGTCACAGGGTGAAGAAGCTACAAATAATTGAAAAGAAAGGCAGGGTCATTCCATCGCCACGCGGCAATTCCAACAACAATTACAATAACCTCAGTTATGCCTTACTTTATGACAGCAGTGTTCTCCTCACCCTTGAGTCACAAGGGTAAGGGTCCCTAAAGAATCTAAAATGCCCTAGGACCTTGAGTCTAAAGCATGTGCAGCCGCACATACCTTTTGTAGCAATCGGAAGACCACCTGACGATCTTCTTGACACGTTCCCTCCCGAGACCCCTCGCCACGGCTTCAGTGGCTGCACTTATTCTGAAGGAGTGGGTCCCAAAATCACTGGAATCTAACCCTGCCGCATCTAGTGCTTTCAGCATGACTCTCTTGAACCGAAATATTGTCAATAGTGTTCCGTCCATATGTGTAAAGAATGGCCCACCTATGGTCTGTACCCTCTGGGTCATGAAAGTCTCTAACCTAGTGACCGGGCAACATGCGGCGTTCCCTGCCCTGTGCAAGACTACGCAGTCCCCCCTGCCCTCCTGATCGGTTTTTGATTTGGCTATGGAGATTCTCACTTAACCCTCACCTAGCTTCACATGGTCTGCCTGGAGTCCCCCCACCAGTCTTGTTTATTCTTTGCGACTAACTCGCCCACCCTGAAGGCACCGTAGAATGCTAAGTAGAACGCCGCCTGAAAAAGGACTGCCTCCCTTTGCACAGACCATTGGTAGGATCCCCACAATCTTTCCCAGTGTTTCTAACCCCACAGGCCTCCTGAAATTTGGCTGGGTCCCTTGTAAACGTTGCCACCCTTTCAAGACCTGGCGGATCACAAAATGCTTTGTGGGGTCGCCCTTCCCATATAATTTGGCAAAACAAGAGATTGCTGTCACGTGTCTCCTTGCTGCCGCCACTGTGCGGCCCTGTTCCCACATGAAGGTGAGGTACCACTCTACCGACCCATGATCCAGCCATTTGGCCACCCACTTATCCCCCAGAAAAAGACAAAAAGAACCAAACGCCCCTTCGTAAGCACTCCTTGTTCTAGGTGCTAAGCTTGCAGCCATGTGGTGCGATACTCTGGGGCACCGAGGTGCGATACTCTGGGGCACCAAGTTGCCAAAGTCATTCTGGGAAAGGTGTCGGGTGGACCGCTGCCTCTGGGACATGTGCCCTGAATGCCTGCATTTTGAAACGAGACAATGCGTCAGCCCCATGATTCAGTACCTCCGGAACGTGTTTTGCTTTGAACAATACATTCAACTTCATGCACTGCAACACTATCTCCTTCAGTAGGCGAAGCAACATCCCACATTTTGCTGACTGGCTATTAATGCATTCTACCACTGCCATGTTATCAGACCAGAAAATGACAGACCGGTCCCTTAATGAATCTGCATAGACGACCAACGCCACTAGGATTGGGAAGAGCTCGAGAAAGCTTATGTTACTGGTGAGCCCTGACCTTTTCCACCAATCTGGCCAGCGTTCCGCCACCCAATCGTTCCCCAATATGGCACCGAAACCTTCGCTGCCTGCCGCGTCGGTCATCAATTCCAGCTCTGAATTAGACACGGGTGGGCTGGGCCAACCTACTCTACCATTAAACTCTTGCAGGAAGGCCCTCCATATCTGCATATCCTGCCTGACTTCTCTGGACAATCTAGTGTGATGATGCTTTTCTTTGAGGCCGGACATGGCGTGAGCAATAGTCCGGGAAAAGGGGTGCACCATTGGAATGACCCTCAACGCAAAGTTCAACTGGCCCACCACTTGCTGCCGTGTCACTTTATTTCTGTTAAGGGAACACTCCAGGGCGAGCCCAAATTCCCTGACCTTGTCACTCAGTAACCTGGACACCCCTAGAATAGAATCTAATTCAATTCCTAAGAATTCAATGGTGGTAGCTGGGCCCACCGTCTTATCGGGAGCCAACGGTAACCCAAACTCATGCATGAGTGCACAAAAGTCCTGTAGAGATGTCCTGCATTCCTCAGCACCCGATGAGGAAATCATCCAAATATTGGAGGACACACTGGTGCCCTGATTTCTTCCTGAAAGCCCATTCTAAAAAGGACCTACATTTTTCAAAGTAGGCGCATGACACAGAGCAGCCCATATTTTAAGAGAACAGCGGTCCAAAGCAATTTAGAAAAATGTAAACCAATAATAAACAGACCATAATAGGCTGTTATAGATTTATCCAAGTCCAGCCGGACAGGGAGTTTTTAATTAATGAATAAACAATGAATTAGTTACATCTCAGTACATGAGCAACGTTTCAGTGTATTGGGGCACAGTCCTGTGCCGTACTCAGAACAAAAGAAACACAGTGGAGAGATAGAGAGTAGTTTTGTGAACAAGAAGGAAATTAAGAGAATTTCAGGCAAAAGAGAAGTGAGCTAGTGGAACACTTTTTAGATCAGTGTTACAAGTGTTTCCCAAAATAGTACATACAGAAAGTAATACACATTGGTTTCACTGTATGGCTATTTAAAAAGGTCGACGTTTCGATCCCACGCTCTGAAATACATTGGGATCATCATCAGGACATTACATGTTTAGTTTGCCTGCATGAAACAAAAATACGCCTGTAGTGGGAGAAACAGGGAGAGAGAAGAAGTTTGTGGTTTTTTAAAAAAGGAAGTTTGAGAGACATCAGTGAGCATATTCCAAAGCAAGACTTTCTCAGAATCGGAATCGCAGTGAACAATAGATTCGCAATGGTGGGAGATACACCGCGAAGGAACAAGTTGGTGGTTTTAAGAGTTGAGAGATATAAGTGAGCACATTCAAAGGCACAACTTTGTCAAAATCGGAAAAACAGTAGCCAACGGATTCGTAATAATCAAGGACGAAACATTTCAATGTGCGGCAATATTTGTGGTGGGCACGGTCGCAGTGTGCAGAACCGCAGCGTACGTTTGTGACATGCCAGCCCGGTGTTGTATATATTCGGAAACGCATTTAAAATTACAGTGAAATTACGGACCTACGAGTACATGCGGGTAACGATTTATTTATTTATTTATTTTTATTTATTTAAAAGTTTTGTAAAGCGCATAGTAACCCTAGAGCATCCCAGCGCTGGAACCTGAGTTCGGGAGGGAACAGCAGCGGAAGGGAGGAAGGGTTTAAGGGAATAGAAGAGTTTTCAGAGCCTTCCTGAATTGAAGGAGGTTTGGTTCGGTTCTCAGTCTCCGGGGAAGACTGTTCCACTGTTTGGCAGTGTGTACCGAAAAGCGGCGTCCTCCCGACCGAGCTTTTTTTACTCTGGGAACGGTGATAAAGTTCTCTTCGCTAGATCGAAGAGCTCTAGTCGCTTTATAAGGAACGATGAGATTCTTGAGGATTGGTGGTCCTTTGTTATGGAGAAGTTTGTGGGCCAGACAGAGGGCCTTGAAAGCGACCCTCTCTCTGACTGGAAGCCAGTGAAGGAGCTTCAGAGCTGGCTTAGCCGAGGATCTGGCTGGGGTAAGAGTGAGTAGGCGGGCCGCGGCGTTTTGGATTTTCTGCAGGGTGTTGAATGTGGCTTCCGGGGCGCCCAGGTAGATTGCAATGCTGTAATCTAACCTCACCAGGATGAGGCCCTGGATCAGGAGTTTCCGAGAAGTAGCAGGGAGCAGGGGGAAGACCTTCCTACATGCCCTGAGGAGTCCAAAGCAGATTCCTGCCGTCTTTTTTGCCTGACTTCTGAAGCTCAGGTCCTTTTCGAGCCATATGCCCAGGCTCTTGACCTCCTCCTTAGGGGCTGGGGGGTCACCCAGGCAGTCGGGCCAGATGTTAGGCGGCAGGAAGGGCCCTTTGTGACCGAGCAGCAGGATCTCTGTCTTTGACCCATTCAGTTTAAGGGCTGAGGTGTTCATCCAATTGTGGATTTCGGTGAGACATCCGTGAAGATCCGGGGAATCTTGGTGAGGGTGTGAGAGGGTCACCACCAGCTGGGTGTCGTCGGTGTAATTGATGATCGTCACGCCGAACGGGGTGACCAGTTCCTCCAGCGGGGACATATAGACGGTAAATAACGTCGGGCTAAGAGATGAGCCCTGCGGTACACCACAGCTAAGGGGGATCGCGGAGGAGTGGCTGTTATTCTCCCAGACTTGGAAGGAGCGGCCGTCTAGGAAAGATGTAAGCCACTCCAGGGCCGAGCCCCTTACCCCAATGTCACTCAGTCGCTGGATCAAAATCTGGTGATTTAGAGTGTCGAAGGCCGCACTGAGGTCCAGGAGGATCACTGCCACTGATCCTCCTGTATCCAGAATGCTTCTGGCCTTCTCCACTGCCGCCAGGAGGGCGGTGTCGGTGCCCTGACCTGGAAGGAAACCTGTCTGGGAGTTCCTGAGTAGGTTGTTACTTTCTAGGAATAGTGATAGTTTTTTATTCACTAGCTTCTCCGTGATCTTACTATTTCCAGGAAGGAGGGAGATTGGCCTGTAGTTGGCTAGGTCCTGGGGGTCCAGTGAAGGTTTCTTCAGAAGACCTTTGACCACCGCCGCTTTCCAACTGGGAGGGACTACTCCCTGTGTAAGGGAGACGTTGATGAGGGACGTGAGGGGGGAATGACGGTGCTAGACACTTTTTTCACGAAACGAAGTGGAGCAGGGTCGCTGGGAGAACCACTTTTAATTGTGGCCAGCGTCGCGGCTACTTCTTCCGTGGATACTGGGCCAAAAGTGTCGAGAATGGGAGTGGTGGCATCGGTGGGCTGGTTGAGACAGTGAGGGGGAGTGGAAAGGTCCCCGTCCTTGTGGCCGGCACCGGGGGGGGGGGGGGTGGGAGGCGAGGATTGTTTGAATTTTCTCATAAAAAAAAGTGGCGAGTTTAATACATTTATTTTCCGCGGCTATGGGGTTCAGGGGTTTCATAGGAGGGTCAGGGGCGTGAAGGAGCTCTTTAAGGATGACAAATGTTTCTTGGGCAGAGCAGGAAGCATTTCCAATTCTTTCTTCGTAGAATGTGCTCTTAGTTTTATGGAGTTCCCGTTTGTAAGTTTTTATGGAAGTGCGAAATAAGTCTTTCTTATCTACTGTCTTGTCTTTCCTCCATAAGCGTTCATAGCGGGTTGGGAGGGTGTGATGGAAGGGCCCTGCCCGTTGTGATCGAGCATGCTTGGAGTGCAGTAGGTTTGCTTACCTCGGATTGTTACGAGGGAACTGTACGGAGGTACGGTTCCGCTGCGAGTGGTCAGATCACTTTCAATGGAAATTATTAATCTGGTGCCGACGTCGTTCTGTTAATATAATGAGGGGAGCGGGACGTTAAAAGGTGGTGTTGGCAGCGTGTGCCCGTGCGCGGTGGAGCAAGTTAGACTAGTGCTTACCAGTGTGTTGTGCAGAGGGTCGCACAGAGAGTAGGTGGGATTCGATATTCCCGGTTAGGAGTTGGCGGTCCTTAGGGTTAGTTGGATCCGCTGCGAGGCAAAGGGTTAAAGTTAGTGAAACGCCGTCTCAAGGGGGACTCAAGCGTCTCAGTAGGCATAGTGGCAAACTCACCGGTTGAAGGGTCAATGTCCGATGATGCTGTGCAAGCAGTCCTCTGCAGCGACTAGGTTGTGGCTACGGGGGTAATGGTGCGGTGGCCATGATATTTTGGCCAGTGGTCCCACGTGGTAGAGTCACGTGACTGGGGCAGGGCTATCAGACGAGTGAGCCCGGGGGGCGGCCATCTTGGAGTGGTAGAGGAAGTGAGGGTGAAGGTGATGGGATGTACTGTAAGGAGTCCGGTGTGGTGAATTAAAAACGGTCAGTGGTGAGAAAGTGACTACTTGGATACATTTATGCATTACGATTAAAATTGAATCAGAAGAACAATTTGGTTGCATTTTCAGTCAGACTCAACAGTTGGTCAAAGTGCAAACTTGAAGTATTAGACCTTGAACTGCTTTGTGGGCAATGTCTGGTCAGTGTTCAATTGGTTTAAGCCTTAGTAAGGCTTATAGAAGGGTGGTCCAATCCTCACTGCAGTTAAGCCCGGTGCGTATGGTGTCAAATTGGATGATGCTTTTCAGTTCCTCCCTGTTCATAAGTTGGTTTAGATTTCCGCCTCTCGGTGGCAATTTGACTGACTTGAGAATTGTCCATCTTATCTCGTCCTCAGTATGGTTTGCTTCAGAGAAATGTTCAACCAAAGGTGCGTTTGGGGTCCTGCATCTGATGCGACTCCTGTGTTGACAAATGCGGGTCTTGGCTTTCTGGGTAGTTTGACCAACATACAATTTGGAGCAAGGACACAATATGGCCTAAATAACATTGTTGCTGTTACAGTTAGTAAGGGATTTCATTGGTACTGTTATGCCATTGTGAGTGAAATCACGCGCTTCAATGGTAAACTCGCAAACATTACATGAGCCACATTTAACATGACCTAACACAGGTGGGAGACCCCAGTTTGATTCAATGGTCGCTTTGTTGGTAGGGGCAGGGAGCGCGGCCCTAACCAGGTGGTCTCTTAAGTTTTTGCTTTTGCGGAAAGCGAAAAGTGGTCTTTCTAAGTTGATAATACCCGCATTAATTGTCGGCCAATGCTTCAGTATGGATTTTCTGATTTTGTTGGAAAGCGGCGAGAAAGTGGTAACACATGCTATTCTTTCGCTTTTTTCGCGGGTTCTTGGTGTTAATAGAACCTCGCGTGGGCAGTACCATGCCCTTTTGGTGGCTGTTTTGACCAGTCTGCGGGGATAGCCACGGTTTTTCAGTTTGTTGGCAAGGATTGTTGCTTCTTTAAAGTAGTCTGTTTTGGAGGAACAGTTTCGCCTAATCCTTAAAAATTGGGAGTATGGCAGGGAGTCTTTAAGGGCCCTGGGGTGATTACTCTGATAGCTGAGTAGCGTATTCCGTTCCGTAGGCTTTCTGTAAAGGCGTGTTAAGAGTTCGCCTTCGTTGTGATATATTGTGAGATCTAGAAATGCTATTTCCGCTTTATCATGAGCCAGAGTGAATTTTAGGTCAGCACAGTTGTTATTGAGCCAATGAAGGAATTGGTGTAGCGTGTTTACATCGAGATTCCAAATGATAAAGATATCGTTGATGTAGCGACGCCACAGCCCAATTCCCGAGTAAAAGGGGTTCTCATCAGTAAGGATTGAGCCTATTTCAAGAGCGTCCATGAAAAGAATAGCCAGGTTGGGGGCAAAAATAGCCCCCATGGATGTGCCCTTGATCTGTTGATAATATACGTTATCAAAGATGAAAAAATTCCTGGATAAGCATAACTCTAAGAGCTGTAGAATAAACAATGTGGGTACCTTGTGGGGACGGGGGCGAGAGTCAAGAGTTTTTTGGATGATCAGTAGAGCCGCTGTTTGAGGGATGTTGGTATAAAGCGACTCTACATCCATGGTACAGAGAGTATTATATGTGGGGTCGAAAGGGTAGTGTTCAACCAGATTAATCATTTCCATACTGTCCCTTACATAACAAGCAGTTTTGGGCACGAATTCCTTGATGAAAAAATCAACGTATGCTCCTAGAGGTTCCAGAATGGAGCCACAGGCAGAGACGATTGGTCTTCCAGGGGGATTGTCAAGATTTTTGTGAACTTTGGGGAGAGTGTAAATAACAGGTAAGCAGGGTGTTTTCACATTTAGAAAGTTAAATTCTTTTTTACTCAGAAAACCCTCGGTGCAAGCATCCGAAGTGAGTTTGAGTATGGTTTCCTGGATGTCTTTGGTGGGATTCCTGGGAAGCCTTTGGTAATGATCCGTATTTCCAAGTTGTCTTAGGATTTCCCCTTTATAAGAGTCTATATTTTGGAGAACAATGCCGCCTCCCTTATCTGCGCTTTTGATGATTAGTGATGCATTGCTCTTCAGTGTGCTTATGGCATCTTTTTCTTGGAGTGTCATATTGTAGGGAATAAATCTTTTTTTGCTTTGTAAGTCAGACAGATCTTTTTGTACTAGTTTCTCAAAGGTTAAAATTTCTGAGGGAATCATTCCTGCAGATGGTAGGAATGTAGATGGTGGACGGAAAGGTGTACTGGAGTTGATTGAGGGAGTAGGGTGGATTTGGAAAAATGCTTTCAGGCGAATGCGCCTGAAGAATCTCAGTAGTTCCGTCTGTAAATCCATAAAGTTGGGGCGGATAGTGGGAACAAATGATAGGCCTTTTTAAGGAGTTCAACTTCCGAAGGCTGTAAATTGTGATTGGAGAGGTTGAAGATAGGGATCATTTCACATGGTAAGGCTGTTGGGGGACACATGTTTGGGTCTGGGGCAGAGATGTTGTTTACCACTGGTAAAAATTGTTCCTCGTTCTGCGTTCTCCCGGGGGATTGAACCAACGTTGTGGTTTCTTGACCCTTCCTCTTTGGGGGGTGTTTGTTTGGCCTCTGCCTAAAAAATTCCCTTGGGCTGTGCCTCCTGAGGTACTAGGATCTTCACCCGGATCGGAGCTGTCAGTAGACTCAGCAGAAGTGTCAGAAAAACCAACTAGGTTCTGGCGTTTATTGTAACGACCCCAGGGTCTTCTATTTTGGGGATTGGCGTAAGATCTATTGGTGTAAAAATCTTTTTGTAAGTACGGATAGGTGATTTCAATATTATAGGACTTGATGTCCTTTTTAACTTTGTTTGATTTTTTGTTTTGCTCAATGCGATGAAATTCAGCAACAGTTTTTTCAACCTGGTCCAACAGTTTTTTACACTCAGTAGAGGGGTCTGATTCGTTGATCTGTTTGAGTATATCCGTTATTTCTATTTCTAGGGCTTTAAGTGTCTCAGTAGCTATGTCTATGCCAAGCACTAGCCAGTGCCTGGAACATGTGGTTCCAATGTAACTCAAGTTGGCAATATATTTCGGATTATCCGTGAAGATACCCGGAACGTTGCGCACCTGCAGTCCCACTGGAATGACCTCTGCCTTGAGATAATCCGTTAGCATTAATATCATCAATTCAAGGCGCACCTGTTTTTTCTTTAATTTCTCTAGTTGGTCGGGTAAGGAAGTATTGGTCAATGTTGGGGTGTCTACAGTGTCAGACAGAAGGGAAGGACGTGAGCATAATTGCTTTATGTAGTCATCCGTGTAAAGGGGGGCATGTGCTGACATCTCTCAGTGGGTGAAGTCGTGAGAAGGTAGTGAGTATTTATAGGGCCCTAGGATAGCCCTCCTCGTATGATGAGGCGTTCGAAAGGTATATTACAACCCCTGCAATCCAGCGATTGCACTCAAGTTTATGGAAAAAACAAAGGGGACCCTAAAGGTAGCTGTGGACCAAGGGTGTCAATTACTTATTTTAAGAGAACAGCGGTCCAAAGCAATTTAGAAAAATGTAAACCAATAATAAACAGACCATAATAGGCTGTTATAGATTTATCCAAGTCCAGCCGGACAGGGAGTTTTTAATTAATGAATAAACAATGAATTAGTTACATCTCAGTACATGAGCAACGTTTCAGTGTATTGGGGCACAGTCCTGTGCCGTACTCAGAACAAAAGAAACACAGTGGAGAGATAGAGAGTAGTTTTGTGAACAAGAAGGAAATTAAGAGAATTTCAGGCAAAAGAGAAGTGAGCTAGTGGAACACTTTTTAGATAAGTGTTACAAGTGTTTCCCAAAATAGTACATACAGAAAGTAATACACATTGGTTTCACTGTATGGCTATTTAAAAAGGTCGACGTTTCGATCCCACGCTCTGAAATACATTGGGATCATCATCAGGACATTACATGTTTAGTTTGCCTGCATGAAACAAAAATACGCCTGTAGTGGGAGAAACAGGGAGAGAGAAGAAGTTTGTGGTTTTTTAAAAAAGGAAGTTTGAGAGACATCAGTGAGCACATTCCAAAGCAAGACTTTCTCAGAATCGGAATCGCAGTGAACAATAGATTCGCAATGGTGGGAGATACACCGCGAAGGAACAAGTTGGTGGTTTTAAGAGTTGAGAGATATAAGTGAGCACATTCAAAGGCACAACTTTGTCAAAATCGGAAAAACAGTAGCCAACGGATTCGTAATAATCAAGGACGAAACATTTCAATGTGCGGCAAAATTTGTGGTGGGCCCGGTCGCAGTGTGCAGAACCGCAACGTACGTTTGTGACATGCCAGCCCGGTGTTGTACATATTCGGAAATGCATTTAAAATTACAGTGAAATTACGGACCTACGAGTACATGCGGGTAACGATAGCGGGTTGGGAGGGTGTGATGGAAGGGCCCTGCCCGTTGTGATCGAGCATGCTTGGAGTGCAGGAGGTTTGCTTACCTCGGATTACAGAGCAGCCCATAGGCATACACATGTCAACGTAGTACTTGCCCTCAAACTGGAAGCCTAGGAGGTGGTAATCTTCTGGGTGCACTGGTAGTAACCGGAATGCAGATTCATTGTCAGATTTTGCCAGCAACGCCTCCTGCCCTAACATTCTCAGTATGGCCACAGTCTGATCAAAAGAGGCGTATTTTACACTGCACAGATTGTCTGCGATGGCATCGTTCACTGAACTGCCCCTAGGTACTGAGAGGTTGTGGATCAATCTGGACTCCCCGGGTACCTTTTTTGGTACCACCCCTAAAGGTGAGCACACAAAATTCGGCATCGGGACATCCTCAAATGGTCCAGCCACCCTGCCTAGGTTCAATTCCTTTTGAATTTTTGCCCTTGCAATGTCCATATTGGATCTAACATACATCTGATTCCTACAGTGTGTAATCACCCTGTGTCCTTGTGCTGGTATCCTAAAACCTTCAATAAAACCTGATCTGATGACCCATGCTGATTCAGCACAGTTGTACTGTTCCAGCCAAGGTATCATAGCCCCGATGTTCACAGGAGATCTAGCCGTGCCTAACCGTCCCTCACTGATCCTGCCTTCTCCCCCCTTTGTCCCTTGCTTTTTTGTTGCATTTGGATTCAGAATGAGAGGCATTGCCGCAATACCCGCAAGTGTGCTTAAATTTACATGTGCTGGGTGCCCTGGAGCAGGACCGTTTGTTAAAGTCAAAGCAGACCCCTTTTTTTCCACCTGCTCCAGTTCTGGGCGAACCCCCCCCCCACGCGCTCCCAGCGGGGCCTGCCTTAAAGGGCTTAAACCGCGACGTGTCTGTGACTGGTCCCCTCACGCCCTCTGGCGTCACTACCACCAGGTGTTTCAGATGTAAGAACATGTCTGTCTGATCCCACCTCAATGATGCATCCTGAGCCTTCGCCCTCCTGAAGTCTTTATCATAATCCTTCCACCCGTCGCCGCTTTTGGCAGCATGGGCGAGGGTAATCCTATTTTGGTAAATTGCCATTTGTGGCCCTACTTCTGGGAAACGTTCAAGCATGATGGACATGTATGTGGAGAACCCCGGAATCCAGTTTGCCAGATTCTCCTCAACCCTATACTTTAGTAAGATGGTGGACCATGCCCTAGGGTGTGTCCACTCTTTAATTTTTTCTCGCCTCTTCCCTATCAGCCTCATTAATCAGGAGAAAAAACATATTAACGTATTCCCCCTTCCATATTTTTTCTTTCAATTCTTTAGAGAGATGCCGCCCTAGCTGCTCCCTCCCCGAGCGCATTTACCCCACCCGAGAGGCGTCAGATGCTGATTTGTACCTGACGGTGCTGTTGTATCAGCTTTCTTGTGTGCTTCCAGCTCCTTCGTGCTGTTGCCTGAGCCTGGAATGCCCTCGCCCCCGGTGGTCGATACTGCATCTGAAAGTGCTGCCCCCTGAGCGACGCTGTTAGCGAGAGGAACCGTGGGCGCCTGTGCCGCATTCCCCACCGGTAATGCCGGCACCTCCTTCGGTTTTACGGGCCCTAGTTCAGCCAGCAATTTTCTTGCCCTGTCAACCGCATCACCCCCCCTGCAGAAGCCCCTGCAGCATGGGACCAATTACCTACGGTTTCCAGCCACGGCAATACTGCTGCCAGGCTAGCGGTAAAATCTGACTATGTGGCGGCAGGGGGTGTGGCCCCATCCCCCCCTTGGCCCCTGGGAATGCTAGCTTGTTCCTCCCTCTGTGGGAGCACTCCCGTCCCTCCCTGTTCCTTGCCTGGGTCCAGGGAGATTACGTGGGCTGAAGATACTGGTGTGTTTGTAATCCCCCCTCTCCCATTACTACTGGGTTTACGCTTGCTCTGTTTCAGTGGAGGGGGAGAATAATTCCTTGGCGGAACCACAGGCCTTCTGTGCCTACCTACTGTTGCTTCTGGCCCTTCTACCTTGTCCTGCAACCTGCTCAGGGTCTGGCCCATGACCTGCACCTGTTGCACTAAGGTCTCCAGCATCACCTCAGTGTGCGAACATTTGCTGGGTCGCCGTGCCTTAGGGGCCATGGAGCAAACTGACATCATCAAAAAGGGATGCGTCTACCCGTGCGCAACCTAACCACGCGTGACTTCTCCCTTGGGAGACGTATACCCAGGTTACCCTTACGTTGTAGCGTGTGTCAGTCAACCTCTGCAGTCACGCAACCAGAGCCAAGACCCACTGGCAAACCCAGAAGGCTTAGGTGAGCCGCCCGCTCAAACCCTCTATGGCTCCCAGAAGCGATGGACTGCTGGCTAACCGTGGCCGCCTGCGGATCCTCCAGTGATCGCCAACACTGTACAGGGAAGAAAATTACGTCCACCCCGGCCGAGACTTGCCGCTGAAAGTAGAATGAAAACAACAGTTTTGCTGCGCTGCCTTATACCACTCTGCCAATGGCCCCAAGTATATGGCATTCACACCGTCTACCTACAGACGCTCCCCCTGCTTAGGTTCCTAAAGGCACTGGCTCTGCTTTCCTGACCTGCTCACCCACTCGCCCCTTTGCGGCACACACCAAATGGTCATAGCCAAAACAAGGAAATCATACCAGCCTCCCACACCTCTTTTGCCACTATCAGATGCCCCACTCGCATCCCAATGCTTTTCCCTTCTGAGCGCACTGCTTGCCCTGCTTTGTGTTAACCCCCCCAGGGCCTCCTGTTTTCAAAGCAGACCCTTATGCAGGCCGAGAAAAACGCCCAAAAGCCGTGGCCCGCAGGTTATTTCAAAAGGATTGCACGTGCCCAGGAAACTCCCTCTTTGGATGCGGGCGTATGATACACAACAGCGCTGGGGGCCGTAGGGATATCGCCGCTATTGTCTGTTAAGCAAAGCAGACCCCGCCCGTACAAAACCTTTCTCTAGCCGCCAATGATCCCTGTTCACGCTGCGTTGCTTCGGTCCTCGGCTTCCATTTGTCTCGTAGTCTCCCCCATTGGCCAGTCGGGACGCGCACACCGAGACCTGGAGAAGGGAAACAAAGAACAGGTTGCGTGCTCGCAAAAAACGTGCGCCGTTCTCCTGTCACGGTCTCGTGAACCGCTACCGCCCGAACAGGACGTGCTGCTGGGCACAGGTTCGAGCCTCAAGAAGGTCGCTCTGCTCCCCCGCCGAAGCCTCAACGACGACCCCGATCCCTGCACGCTAGACGAGTCACCACCTGCAGAAACAAAAAGAAACAGTTTAAAAAGTTTGATTAACGGGCCCAGCGCGCCCATAGACGTTACTCCTGAGGCGATCCTGAAGCAAGAGGTTGCTCAGTCCGCCGACTCCCCCTTTTAAGGGTTAAGCCTCGGGGTTCCCAGGGACAGGCGGAAGTGACGTGTGACCCGGAAGCACTTAAAGTGCTTCCGGGTCACCTCCAGCAAAGCGGGCGCCTATTGGCTGCTGCTCTGGGGTAAGGTCCCCGTCATTGCTGATGCAGACCCTCCCCCTGGCTGTGATCTCCGGGGACCAGGGAGACCGCCATAATGGCGGCCCATTCCCATGCTGCTCGGAGCCTTCCCCACTCTTAGCTTCAAAAATATTGAGGGCAAACAGCTGAGGATGACTGCATTTATAACAAGGAAGAATCTAACAGTGGAAGAGGCCACAGAACAGATCACCTATAAGAATGTTGTACTCCGGCACCTTTATTATCTTATTTCATGTATTATGACAAAGAAATAGGGAATACAGTTTATAATCACAAACCTTGAAAAAGTCCCATTGGGGACGAAACACATGTGAGTTGATTAACAAGTACTTGGTTAGAATGGTGTAAACGCAACAAAAATGTATCACGTGACCTTGGACTTAAGGGCTGACTTTTCTGGATATTTGTCCTCAATTATTGTTATTCATACAAATTGTTGGAATGCTCCAGTATGTAATGTTAAGATATTGTAGATGTTATTTATTGGAGTAACTACACCATTTCCCTTACATGTAGCAGGGGTTTGTTTTGTTGTAGCACCAGCCTTTGAACAAGTGATCTTTCTGCATACTTTCTACCCCGACTAGTTGAGCACTGTGCAACATCTGTTATGATTGGCACAGCTATCTATCTGCATTAAACATGCACTGTAAGGACATATTTACTTTAAATGTATACATGTACTTCTTGTAAATATCCTCCACCCTGCCTACCCGGACTGTAAGACCTACATAGGGGTGAGTTATTAATATTGAAGGCAGGTTTTCTTTTGTCAAAAAGGATGTTGTGAGATTACTGAAAATAACTCAATTAAGCGTGTTCATGATTTGGATTAATTTGGGCTAACAACGCCCACACAAGAGGGAAAGAGCACGAGCACCTACTGGCTGCTCCTGTTTTTTTGCATTTAACTTTTCCTAGTGCAAAATGTATCCTTCGCTTTAGATGCAAGGGTGCATTTTGTGCCAGGAAAGTAGTCCTAAACATGACGTTTTTCTACTTGTGTGATTCCATGTAATCTTGTGTAATTTTGCTGTGATTTGGCATAATCATGAAACTGTAAATTATGTAAACTGTGCCCGCCCTAACTGCTAAACCTATGCCTCCCCATCCGCCCCCACTCTCCAGTGTTGAGACTGAGTTTGTTGTTTGGAGCGATTTGCACCAAAGCCTTCATAGCATATTATTCCACAGAATGTATCCAGCTCAAATATTAGAGATTCCAATGGTACCCTGTAACAGAAACAAGGAAATATCCAGATATGGCAACATTTGGGATTTGTTTAAATGGGAAAAGGTGCTCTGCAAGAAATCATATGCGCTTTTTTTAAACGCCCTCAACAAACGTTTTGCTACGCTAAGGTCACATTCCAATCAGCTAACGGGAAAAGTAGTAAACAAATTATTTCTTTTTTTTTACAAAGTAATTGCATTTTTCGAAATGAGAGTCAAATTTTACTATGTTTTGAACGGTTCTAAATACTTGCTGTTTCTGGCGGAAACAGGTGTGAAAACTATGGGCATTATTATGACTTGACGATCTCGGAGCGAGGCCACCATGCTGCAGTCCAACTCCGAGAGTGACCAAAGCCATAAAAAGCTGCCTGACAGAGTGTGACTTTATGTCTTTGGCAGGATGTTGTTTAGCAGCCCCACAGCGGTGCATTGTGGGAGCATCAAATGTAGTTCCTGCTGGACATGGACTGCAAGTACATGCCATGCAGAACTGGGGGTGCATGCAGACAGGGGGCCTCAGCATGTGACCCACTACATACACCCCATGGCACGGAAACACAAGGGGGCTCTGTAGGGCCCACTTTGTTTCCTCATCGCCACACTTTTCATGGTGGTCGCACTGCCATATATTTTTTATATTAGTCAAATGAACAATCCTTAGTGTCTAGTGGGCTTCCGTTGTCCCCCTTGGAGGGTTGCTGATTTAGGTTAAAAGTGTTGGACCTTTTAGGGGCGAGTGTGTGGGCCCATACAGGGACGGGCCACCCCTACCTATTTTTATAATGAATCCTAAGTGTCAAGTGGGCTTTATTGCCACCCCTTGGGGCAGAATGAAGAAAAGCCTAAGAATCCCTTTATGGATGAGGAACATGGCCCATTGCCAGGCAACCCCCAAGCTATTCTTTTTTGTTTTTAATATCCCTGGTTCCATTTAGATTTCTACCTCCTTAACGGGGGCAGATTTAGGATAGACTCACAGTTGCATTCTAGGGAGGCAGAAAGACTAGCAGCCCATATTTTTGAGGAAGCACTTGACCATGCCTGATGAGCAGCTCCCTATTGTTGAGTGGGTGAATTCCTTTTTGATGACCGCGATTCCAGCAGGGAGGCACAAGGGTGAAATACCATCAGAAAGAGCAGATTCTCCCCTTTCTATCAATACCCCTTGCATCGAAATCGGTTAACAGGGGATGTGATATTCTGATGACTGTGAAAGTATAATGAGCCAAATTGCTCGATATACTTTCACTTGTGCTCTGTTTATTTTAATGCGCCCAGGCATGCAGATCATCATCGCAAATGCCTCTTCGCAAGCAGCAAAGCTCAAAAAACAAAAAAGGGAATAGCCCTGATACCAACACCCTAGGGGCTTGAGCGTGATGTCCACAGTGCTTGATGGATTGCAATATGCATGTGAAAATCACATCCATAGCACCAAAGAGGTTAATAATAGAAAACCTACAACCAATAGTGTGATATTTTTGTAATCAGTACTTAATACATAATAATCATGTTGGTAATATTTTGATAGAAGACATTATGACACACAACAGGATACTTAGTGATGCAATGGAATCTTGGGAGTTCTTTTTGAATGAGAGTCACAAAAACCAGTGGAAGAGAGTCTGTAAGAGCCTTCCAATTGCATACTATGGAGTCAAAATCCATCCTTTGGCTATATCTAGCAATAGTTGATAAGGAGCAATTAATTTTAGTTTGCATTTAGTTAAACATACTCTGCAGAATCTCTCTATTGTACGATGTCCACGGGGTCTCTTGGCTATACAGCACTTTGAGAAAAAGATTGAAACACCTAGAGAAGGGGTTCAGGTGATTGGTAAGCTTCAACCTCCTTTTATAACTTCAGCTTCTACCCCGGAAGAAGTCCCAGGGAGACGAAATGTGTTGGCTTTCAATTTTGGATATTACTACAATAATGGTTTGATCATAAAACACAAGCAGAACCCTTTATAGAGTAATTGAAATGTTAATAAAAGATGAACATTGCTTTGCACCGCATTGTCTACAATACAATGTGATATCTGTGATATAGTTTTTGAGTGCTGAGTAACTTTTAATGCTAACGCTACCCACATTGAACCTATGTGAAGCCACCAGCTTGCCACTTTTCTTCATAGCTGAAGAGCCAAATGTGTTTTACGGAACCATAGGGCTCTAGTTTTAGACATTGGCATAGATGCATCAAGCTAAAAACCGTTAGCAAATGAGCAGATTCTCAGAATCTGCCCCTTTGCGACCGGTATTTTTACATTTGGGATGCACCATGCCAAATGCAAAAATCGCAATTTAGGAAATCGCAAAATTGTGATTGCATTTAAGGAATCTCAAATTGAGATTCCTTAAATGCAATGCATTAAAGTAAAAAAATTAGCGATTTCGCTAATAGGGGGAGCAAAGTACCATGAAGTTGAACTTCATGGTAATTTGCAAAAACTTTGAAAAATGCACTAAAGTGCATTTTTCAGAGTTCCATTTTACACACAAACATGCCCTTAGGGCATGTGTGTGTGCAAGATGTACCCATATGCAGTTTTCAGGGGTGCACCATGGTGTCCTTTTGACACCCTGGCACCCTTGAAATTGCAATCTTAATTTGCGATTCTCTAATTGAGAATCGCAAATTGAGAAAGTCTTCCCATTCATTCCTATGGGCCTTTAGGCCCATAGGAATGAATGGGGAGGTATTCCTTAATTGCGACTCGCAATTTGCGGGTCGCAATTAAGGAATTTTAAGAAATCGCCATTTTTTTTAGCGAGTTCTTCATGCATAGCCTTTTGCTATTCCTTATTAGTGAATCCTTATTTTTCACTAATAAGGAATCTCAAAATGGGTGCTTGCTGTATCTATGGGAAACTGTCAAAAGATAAAGCACTAGTTTTTCTGGTGCGTCTTGTTTTTGACGTACAGAACCAAGCCCTGTCATAAAAACTAGAGTGGGCCAAAATAAAGAAAGATTCTATATCTTGGATGTGTGTGGAAGTAAATGAAACTGTTTGTTAATAATTTAAGTATTTTATAACATAGCTAAAACTAGAGCTATGAGATTTGTCTCTCCCTGCGAAACACCTTTCCACTATTGATCTTTGAAGAAACGTTGATAATGGCCGAAGAGATTTAAAACGACTGACCTGTTGAGGTTTAAAGAAAGTTAGATTATGGCCTATGTTACAGAGGATGAGATTGGAAGAGACTGGTCAAATATAAAAGAAAATATTACGACCTAATGGTGAGAGTGGAAGACAAGTGAATTGCAATTAAAGTGGTGTGGTGGGAAGTGGGCTGTATGAGGGTTTTTAAATAAATTAAAGAGCACATTTGTTTCTACATTTAGATCCCTCCTCTCTCCCAGTTCTTCTTTGATTACCTTCAAGGATGGCTCTGTTTGTATTGGTACTCTTTGCGCCCCTTCTGTGGGTAAGGCCTATAGTGAGCCACCCAGCCACTATCAGACAATATATCCACTTGCAACCTTCTGGGCTTGGCCGGGCACGGACCAAAAGGTATAAATAAACATGCAGCCACCGCTCGTGGCTGACCGCACTATCCAAGTACCGTGTGTGATGTACTGTCATTCAACATCATAATAGGGCCATCAGATACGGCACTCCCCACTGCCTGCTGGCCGACACAAGGCCCCTTATCACCCCTCTACATTGGCGACGAGGCAGATTGAGCACACTGTGTGCATTGCAAGGGCAACACGGCTGACGGAACCTGAGGCACAATGAGACAGGAGCGCCTACCTGCTGCATGAAGATGTAGCTGTGCAGGTATTCGTGGAGTAGAGTAGTGGTCTGAAGCGCTGTGGCTGTTGAAGTGTGGTATGGGCAGATGGGAGGTAGACCGCTGTGACTACGCAGCCGCCAAAAGATTGCCACAAAGAAGGAACATGCGAGGGAGCACTTGTGGCCCCAGGTGAGCGCGCTCAAGGCGAAGCATTGGCTCCTGCCCGAGCGATTGCTGAAGGCATGTGGCATAGATCGGCACCGCATTTAAGCCCTGCAGATGGCTGAAGATGACGTGTGGCCTGCCACATGGTTCCAAAGCACAGGTGAAAAGTGGGCTGCAGCAGTGTGTGCACAGCTGGGGAGGCAGGCTCAAAGGCTGAGCAGCAGAGGACTTGGCTGACAAACAAAATCAAATAAAAAAGAATAACATGAAGCAGAGAGGGAACTGAAAGGAACCTTCCAGTGAAATACAAAGGGGGTAAATTGCATACGAAAAAAAAAGAAACCTTTACATCTAGCCACAGAAGCTTAAGGAGAATAACAAGAGCAGACAAAAGGTCTTCAGACCCTGCATCAGAATGTGGAAGTGAGTGAGGCCAAGAAGGATGTTGCAGTACAGTGCAAGATAGCGCAAGCAGCTAACAACATAACGATAGAGGCTGATGGAGACGGTGCAGGAACAGTCGAGCAGGTCACTCGCCCCACACTGGCACCGTTGCCCCATTCAATCAGCTGGCAGACCCAGCCACAGCAGCGCCTAGATGGCGGAAGTGGGTAGGATGCCTAGGAAACTACTTTTTTACGATGCGCGAAACCAATGGCGGAGTCAAGCGGTCCGTGATAGTGCACATGGAAAGTGATACATTATATGAACTATTTCAGGATTTGCCTGATACCGGGGATGTGAATTTCTATGACAATACAGTACAAGCCCTAGAAAGGTACTTTTACTCAGAAGTAAAACCCGATTACGAGTACTTCAATTTGAGACAGGCAAAACAGAAGGAGGAGGAATCGGTCGACATGTTTTTTGCAAGGCTGCACAAGCTGGTGAGCTCCGGCACCGGGATTGACAGGCAACTAGAAATCAGACCTCAATTGATTCAGGGCTGCAAGTCGTCAGAACTTAGAAAACCGATTTTGTGCCAGCCAGGTATCACACTGGATGAGATTCTGATGCTGGAAGGGTCCTATGAGCTGGTGGATGCCCGAGCAGGAGAAATGGATTCAGCGCTGGCATGGAAAACGACAGCACCCCTGCAGACCCACCTAGTCAAAGTGAAGGAAGTGAGAGTGGACACCACTCGGAAGGGGTAAGGAAGAGGAAGAGCGGCCACCAATGTGCGCCAACGAGCGCGAGGATGTGGTACTGTAGACTAGACAATCACCCGCCAAGGGGAGCCACGCTTGAAGTGCGGAAAGTTGGGACACTTCTGGAAGGTGTGTATGAGTGCAGCGAGAGTGTCCACAATGAGGGGAAAGACAAGAAGATTTCAGCCTCCCAGACAGACGTATGGGTGGCTGAGGCCACGGTGGACATGGATTATCTATATCAGCAGATGAGGTTGATGGATGATGATGAGGAGGACGATGTCTTCGTCATTTTGTACACAGGCCGTGCAAATCAAAAGCAACGACCTCCATCGATGTGCCAGATATAAATCTAATGTGCCTCATAGACACAGGAGCATCAGTTAACATCCTGGATGCGGAACAGTATCAAAAGTTAAACCCTCAACCGACGCTGATGGCCACAAAAGTGAAGATCTATGGGGGTGACATGTCCATCCCGCTACAGGGTGTCGTCGAGGTGGAACTCACCCATTGAAACATCTAATTGCAAACAAAATTCCATGTGATGCAGGACGGCACGGGTACCTTGCTGAGTTGTCACTCAGCTGAAGACTTGGGCCTGGTGATGTTTGCATGGCAAATCCACCAATCACATGTGGAGGCGATCATGGCTGAGTTTCAGGGACTCTTTGAAGGGCTTGGCTGTCTGAAGGGCATAAAGGTCAAACTACACATCAACAAGTCGGTCAAGCCAGTGTCTTTGCGCCATGGATGGGTGTAATTTCACTTGCAACCACTCGTGTAGGCAGAATTGGAGAAACTTGAAAAGGCCAGAGTGATTGAGAAGGTACCGGGTCCCACCCGTGTGTGTCTCCACTAGTGATTGCTCCCAAACAACCGGGAGTGATACGACTATGTGTAGACTAGGGGTGGGCGGAATTTGCGCAATCGCGTTACGCAAATCTCTGCAAAAACGGTAAAAAATCTCCACAAACATGCAGAAATTCCGCGAATGCGCGGAATTGCTTGTTCGCAATGCTTTTTTACTGTTCGCAATCACTGTTTGCGTGCTCAGGGTAAATATCTTGGGAACACGCATTTTGAGAATGCGAACAAGCAAAAAATGTCACCATAGTCGCTGAATGCAGATTTTTGGGCAATTTTGAGATCTCCGAGGAACGCAAAATTACCCATGTTCCGCAAGCGGAACGGAATTTACCACCCAGGCCTAGTGTAGACATGTGACTGCCTAACAAGGCGATAAGGAGAGAAAGGCACATCACCCTGACCATAGATGAGATAGTAGCTGACTTCAATGGGGCGATGCGCTTTTCAAAGGTAGACCTCAATTTGTTTATATGTTGTATATAACATCATTTGTTTGTGATGTTATATGATTTTCATTTTCATTTTTGCTTTTTATTTTTTATGATTAGTTTGGAGGGATGTAGTGAGCCACTCGACCGCTATCAGACAATGTATCCACTTGCAACCTTCTGGGCCAGGTGCGGACCAGAATGTATCAATAAATGTGCAGCCAGCGCTTATGGCTGACCGTGCTAACCAAGCACCTTGTGTGGTGTACTGCCATTCAGCGTCATAATAAGGCCATCAGATAAAGCACATCCCCACCACATGCCAGGTAATACAAGGCCCCTTAGCAACCCTTTACAAGGCCCTCTATTTCTGTTTCATATAACACAGGTACACATTAGAAGGTTGCATGGCACTCAGCATTTATCATAGATCATGACATATTATCATACACAGTAATTGAATACTTTAAATCACAATTTGGTGTGTTATGATATCCTTGTGTAAGGTGATACATCATTCTATTCTAACATGCGTTTTAATGCTACCAAGTGATACAGGACAACATGTTTAGCTGTAGGCTAATAAATATATAAATGTGATAGGTGGATTTTAGAATCACAGACAGGGATATATAAAGAAGTTGTGTTATCCTAATCCTAATGGAAGGAGGCAGTTTAAGGAGAGGCTGTTGTATTATCATATTTCAATATTAATTAAAGGACTATTCTAGCAAGTCTTTTAGTGCATTATTTAAAATGTTCACCTGTGCCGTGTCTTTGTATTTCACCTGCCGTCCCATGAACTGAGTCTACCCAGTTTGACTTAGAGAAAATAACACACAGTAAAGTATCATGGAATGCAATTTTATTTTAGCCGCATGCTTACGATTTTGCCTGTCCCCTCACCTCATAATGTGATAGTCAAATTATTGTGTGATCTTGGAAACGTGGAGCTTTTTCACAAACGCATTTTTACTGATGCAGTCAAGTCGGACGGTGGGTCTGGGAATAGTTAACACTGTCTGTTAGCGGTATGACTATGGTCTTATTGAGCTAAAGTTGGAGAAAGGCAGGACCAATCTTAGCTAGCATAAGGTTAGTTGCATTAAAAGCAGTCATTGTGCCCAGGTCATGGGGGAGGTTGAGGGGTGATTCTCAAAGGCAGCCAGCAAAGTTCAAAGAAAGTCTAGGAAGGAAAGGTTGTCCATGGATTAAAATATACAAATGTGAAGGGGTCAAGAAGGGTGACAGACCAACTGAGACTGAAACTATGATACGAATTGGACTTTTATCTAACTTGAGATATTCGAATACTGCTTGTGTCATATTGGTGAAAGACATTCCTCCTTCAGGTTAAAAGCAAAAAAAGGAAAATGCTGTCTAGTTTGCAATCTCCATTGTCAAATTGTATTAAGCTCAGAATGAAAGCACGTTGTTGAATGTAAGGTGCTGCCAACAAGTACAACGTACGAGTATACATTTTAATGAGGTTTGGGAACCGGTCAAGAAGTAAGCACCTAATAAATAAGTGCTTGCAAATGATCTAATGACTCAGGTGTGAATGAATATACTCAAATGCCTCCCACAAAATTCCATCCGGGTGGGTAAAGGAGAAGGCTTAACAATACAGTAGCCCTCATTTTGAGACTCTTATTAAGTTCTCATTACCCTCAGATCCCTTCTGTCCCCGTCCCATTCATAGACAAAGTGAGATAAACCTATCTCACCAACAGAAAAAAAGAACAAAGGAATGCTGGCCCTACCCCACCCCTTCCCCTTGGGAGTGCATGAGGGTACCTATCTTAGCATTCCTCCTGTTCTTTTTTTCTGTCTGCCTACAGAATGGGGAAAAGCAGGAGCTGGGGAACTCCTGGGTATAGTTACGTTTTTTGGGGGAGGAGTTGGGTGTGTTTCTTCCTGCTGTAATATGGTCTTTGCTGGAGTTCTGGTCCACGCCTCCCGGGTTGCCCGGCTCGTTTGGAGGCACAGCATCACTCTCCCACATTGTGCTGATTCCCAGAGAGTCTCTCCTTCTGGGTCTTGTGGCAGATGTCCAGGTGGCAGGCGGGACCGGAAGTCAGGCACTGCATTGCGGTCTCCTACGCGACAGCTGTATTTAGGAGCCAGCTACTATGAGTACCGCATAGCAGTTTTTGTTTTCTTGACAATTAACTTTGAGAAGTGACTTTATCGGTGATCAGGAGGGCCGGGCTGGTTTGGTGCCCCGCGTTGTTCATCATGTGCACTTCCTGGTTTCCCTTTCCAGTTTTGCTGGAGCTGTTGCTGCTTCTGGCACTGAGGTGCTCTTGGTTTCCTGTCCTGCTGGGTTTTGACAGAGTCATAACCTTCCTGGAGGAGCATCTCTGGAAACTATCTGACTGTGATTCCTAGCATGGATTGTAGCCTGGTGGCATCTGATTGCTGTCATGGGGAAGCATTCAAGGAAGAGCTGCCATAGGGAGTGCTCCTCCTCCTCATCTTCTGAGTCCTCTTCTTCCGCTTCTCCAGCCCGGTCTAAGCGCCACATGGAGGGGGATGATGCTTGGAACAAGAGGTTGATCAAGGAGGCTCTGCGTGAGATGGGGGGCCGTACCTAGGGGTCTCTGCTGGTTCATTCCTCTCATTCTTCTGATTCTGAGGAGGGTTGGATGGGGGTGTGGAACATAAGGAAAAATACATTGACAAGGATATGCTGCCTGAATTGCTTAAACATGTCAAATCCAACATGGGCTTTCCTGATGATGAGGCTCCCAGCATGTCTGGTGGTTTGTTGCTACAGCAATTTCAAAGTTCTGCTGCGGTCGATGTTCTTGTCCATCCCTACATCCATGAGGTCCTGAAGCGTGAATGGGGGAATCCCGATCGTATCATGCTTTCAAGGTTTATGACTAAACTTTACCAACTTCAGGATATGTCTGAGGAATTGCCAGACTTTATTCCAAGTGATTTCTTTGTGTCTAGTCTTGTGGGTCGGACTTCCTTGGTGGAGGATGATATGATTAAAGATACTGTTGATAAAAAGGTGGATGCTTCCCTTAGAAAGGTGTACTCTTGTTCTCATCTGGCTCTGAAAGCTTGCATTTATGGTACTTATGTTGCTCAGTCTCTGATCCCCATTATCAAGGATCTGTATCAGTCAATGGATGATGCATCTGACTGTTCTGGGCTCTTGATGCATATCAAGAGGAAGGTGAAGTTCTCACTGATGTATCCTTCGATGTGGGTGGAGCTTCTGCTCCTTCATTTGAAGTGGGTGTGGCAGCCCGCCGCAATCTGGTGTTGAAGGACTGGAAGACGGACTCCGCTCAGAAGACTTGCGCCGTACACTTGCCTTTTCAAGGGACTATGATGTTTGTTGAGTAGTTGGACGGCAAATTGCATACATTGTTTGAGGAGAAAAGCACTCTTCTTCCCTCAGGCAACCCTCTGCTGCAACCGATTCCTCTAAATCTAAGTTTTCTGTCACCCTCCTTCTCCTGGGCAGTTTTCCAGGGGCCACTGGAGGTTCTCTCCTGGTAGGGGTCGGGGTATGAAGGCCAAATCTCCCCCTCAGAAACCTCGTTCCTGACTATATGGCTGCAGATCCAGGATTATTGGTCAGAGGCCGGCTGTAGTTCTACCTGCCAGCTTGGTTGCAGTTCTGTTCAGCTGTGTGGGTGCTGGACATTGTTTGTCAGGGTCATATTTGATATTTCTACATTTGTAGAGCACCTGGTTACACCTACTGGTGTGTCCCCGCACTGTTAGGGCTCCCTGCAACTCCAGGAATAAGTACCTCTCAGGGTCATAAAGCAGCCTTTCCCTATTGTGTATAGAGCCATGTTTTCAATTTTATACAGAAGAGTCTCTCTGATGGTTCTTCCCGAAGGGACAAGGGTAGGGAGTTCCAACTTTGTGCCGCCAGTAGCCAAAAGAGCGACCCCCCATTCGTGCTTTCCTTATCCTCGGGACTGTCACCAGATGTGTCCCAGTAGACCTCAAGTGCCTTTCTGTATTGTACGGGGTCATAAGATTACGTAGGTACATGGGGCATCTGCCCTGCAAAATAAGATGACCGATGCATAGTGTTTGTATGTAATTTGTTTCTGGATGGGCAACCAGTGTAATGTATCCAGTGCAATCTTAGAGGATGCCCATCTTGGCAAATTTAAAACCAAGTGGTCTGCTGCATTCTGAATGGATTGCAAGTACTGGAGTCCCTTTTTGGTTGCACCTAGGTACATCATATTTCCATAATCCAATCTAGGTGTAACGAGTGCATGGGTCAGGGTTTTCTCGCCGCCAGTGGTAAAATGTCTAGGGTTTTCCTTAATATTCTAAGGATTCCGAAGCACCTCTGCAACTCTCTTAATCTGAGTCTCAAAGAAAAGTTTGGAGTCTATCCATACTTCCAAGTTCTTCACCTCTGTCCTAGGGGTGGGGACTGGTCCTAAACTTGTTGGCCACCAGGCCGAGGACCAAGGACCAAATGGACGGAGTGTTACCAGGCTATCACTATCTCTGTCTTATTACCATTTAGTTTCAGGCAGTAATCTGTCTTCCACCCTGCTAGATCTTTCAAACAGTCTGCAAATCTACTGGCAGCTGATGTTGAATTCAGGGCCAGGTGGACCACAAGTTGTGTGTCATCTGCATACGACACTATTGTACCACCGTGTTTTTCTACAATGTCATCTCATCAAATTCTCAGAGCCTCCTCCGGATTCAGGGATTCGTCTAACTCCTTGGCCGCCCTGCCAGGCCAAGAGGTCTGATCTGTCTCTGGTGGTCGAGTCTCTCTTGCAGAAAGGGGCAAATCAGGCTGTTCCTCCTCTGGAAGTGGGGAGGGGTTTTACTCCTTGATTTTCGTGGTTCCCAAAGAGACTGGGATGTTCCGGCTAGTACTAGATCTGAAGGCACTGAACAAGTGGGTGGTTCATCTGCCTTTCATATGGAAACTGTTTAGCAGGAGATTCTATTGGTTCTTCCGGGCCATTTACTATGCACCTACGATATCCAGGACGCTTACAATCATGTCCCGATTCACCCCAGCTCTCGTCGGTTCCTGAGGTTTTGCCTTCAGGGCTGTCATTTTCTGTTTCAGGTCCTGAATTTTGGCCTGAGGTCTGCACCACTGGTGTTCACCAAGGTGGTGGCTCCATTGGTGGCTTCCTTGCATCTTCAGTGTGTCCTAGTTTACCCTTACCTGGACGAATTGTTGATTCATGCTCACTCTCAGGACTAGTTGTTGGTGGATCGGAAAGTGGTGTGTTCTGCGTCGCGAGCTCATGGGTTTCTTCTGAATCTTCCCAAGTGTCAGCTGGAACCCTCACAGGATTTGACTTTGATCAGAGTGCACTTTTGCACCGATCTCAACAGGGTGTTCCTGCCGTTCCCTCAGGCTGTGACCTTGGGGTCTCTTGCTCTGAAGTTCTTGTAGGGGTGCTCTTTTCTCGGCCACCTCTGGTTGCGGCTTCTGGGTCTCATGGTGGCGACGGTGTTAACGGTGGCTTGGGCTTGTTTTCTCCACCGTCCTCTGTGGTTGTATCCGTAGGCCCATTGGAATCTGTTGTCTCGTGATCTGGCCCTTCTGGTTACAGTGTCTCCTTCAATCCTCCCTGCCATGCACTGGTGGACGGTGTCAGACCATCTTTCTCAGGGTCTTCCATTGCCATTGCAGCCCTCTCCTTCGGTGGTCCTGGCTGGTTCTTTGGTTAGGGGCGACCTTGGAATCACAGTCACTTCAGGGTCGTTGGTCCCTTGTGGAGGGTCGACATTGTTCCAATTGGTGGGAGTTAATGGTGGTGTCCTGTGTTGTGATGGGTTTCCCCAGCCTGTTGTCGAGGCGCAATGCTGTGCTGTGTTCTGACAACATGGTGTTGGTGCCCTACCTGAATCATCAGGAGGGTTCCAGGTCCAAGTCTTTGAATGCTGTAGTGGTTGCCTTGTTTTGTTGGGCAGAGGGGCATCTGTTGTCTCTCTCAGCTGTTCAAATTCGGGGTGTTGACAACAGGGGGGCTGATGCCCTCAGCCATTATTTTCCTGACTACATGGGCTTTTCATCTTGTGAGCAGGAGGTTTGGTCTTCCCTATCTCGACCTCTTTGCTTCCCGGCACAATGCCCAGCTGACCCAGTTCAGCTCCCGGGTTCATCAGGATGGTTCCTGGGGGGTGAATGGGCAGACCATTCCTTGGCCGTCTCGTCTCCTGCATGTATTTTCTCCACTGGCTCTGATCCCCCAGTTTTTGGCTCACCCGTGCTTGGAGTCCCGGGAGGTGGTGTTGGTGGTTCCGTTTTGGCCTCGTGGGTGTGGTTCCCCACTCTGAGACTGTTGCTTGTGCAGGGTCCCAGGTTTCTAACTTGCTCTCCATCACCCCTGCGGTCATCTCCAATGTTGAATTTTCAACGGGTGCGGCTGTCGGTGTGGAAGTTGACAGGCAGAGGTGGCGACGTTACGGTTTCCAGAACATTTAACAGTAGCTCTTTAATGGTCTCGTGAGCCTTCTACTTTGAAGTCTTACTGGCGTCATTGGAGTAATTTTCAGTGCTGGTGTCTGGCTCTGAGTTTGTCCCCTCTGGCTTGCTCTTTGCTGGAGGTGCATCAGTTTCTCTGGGATGGCTTTGAGAAGTGGTTGGCAGTTTCCACCTTGAGAGCTCAGTGGGCCACTATTAAGGCCTTCCGTTCCCCTTGGGGGAATTTGTCAGATGTTGAGGATTTGGTCTCTCGTTTATCGTGGAGTGTTTCCATGACACATCCTGTAGTGAGACCGCTCTTTCCCTCATGTGACCTTCCTTTGGTTCTGCGGGCTTTGGTGGCTCCTCCATTTGAGCCTTTGTCTTTGGTGACCATCAAATGTGTTACTTTGAAGGTGCTTTTTCTGGTGGCCATTACCTCAGCTCGCCTCCTTGGTGAGTTGGGTGCTCTGATGGCCCAGGACCGTTTTTGTCTTTTTCGTGTGTTGGGGTGGTCCTTTGGCTGAATCCAGCTTTTGTCCCCAAAGTGCCTTCCCAGTTCCATCGATCCCAGGAATGGGTGTTGCTTGCTTTGCGTGCTTATCAGGACTCTAACGATGACCTTCCTTGGAAATTGCTTGATGTGTGCAGGGCTTTGCATTTCTATCTTGATTGCACACGTCCCTTTCGGAGGTCCGATTCCCTGTTTGTCTCTTTTGGGGTTGCCTCTCAGGGTTGGAAGGCTTCCTCTTCTTCCATTGGTCGTTGGTTTATGCAGGTCATTGTGTTGGCTTACTCTCTTTTAGGGTCCTCTCTTCTGGCGGGAGTTGAAGGTCGGTCGACCTGGGGCAGTGGCGGCTTTCTGGACTGAGGTTCAGGGGGTTTTCCTGTTCGAGATCTGTAGAGCTGCCACTTGGGCTTCCTCTAATACCTCTGTGAGGCATTATCGGATCCAGAATTTCCTGGGAGATTATGCTAATTTCGGTTTGGGTGTACAGCGGGCTGTTTGTTCCTGGCTTTCTTGTTCTGTTGTTTCAATGAATCACTGGGATTTGCTGTCTTTTTGTGTCCTGTTGGTTTGTTGTGGATGTATGTTGGTGGTCGATTGAGTATTCTCCCTTTGTCTATGAATGTGATGAGGACAGGAGTGACCTGGGGGTAAAGCCCCATTACCTACTGTTGTCCTCATCCCATTTATTACTACCCTAATTCCCTCCCAGACTCTCCGTCCTACATCTGGGGCTTGGTATTTCAGGAGAAATGCTAGGATAGGTATGCTTATGTACTTCCGGTGGGGGGGAGGGGGGATTGGGCCAGCATTCCGTTGTTCCTTTTTTCTGTTGGTGAGATAGGTTTCTCTCACTTTGTCTATGAATGGGACGAGGCCTAGCCATGCTGTCACTAAAAATGGACTTCAAAATGGGGAATAATAATTGAAAACCTTGAGGCATATCGACAAGGAAATGGTGCAGCGTTGCTGCTGCAATTCTTGCAGCTCCACACTGAGTAATTTCGAAAATAGTGCTCCATATTTTCAATGAAACCGCGCACCCCTGCGTTTTCCCTTACGCTGGTACAAGAAATAGCTGCCTAGCACCAACACAGACACCCTTGCACCATTCTGCAAGGATGCCTGCGTTGCAGGGAATGATTGCTTATGTGCAGGAAGGTATCCTTTCCTGAACATAAACAATCAATAACAGCGATTTGCTACTTCTCTTTATACTACATTCTGCAGCACACACAAAAGTAGTAAATCATCATTATTTAAAGATTGCTTATGTGGAGGAAGCAATGCCTTCCTGCACATAAACTATCATTAAAGGCGTTTTGCTCTTTCTATGTGTGATGTGAAATGCAGCACACATAGAAAAAGGAACATCGAGGAGAAATAAAAGTATTTCTACTCATTGCGCCAATCTAACACCTGCTTTTGCATGGCTCAGATTTACAGATCCTGGTAAATCTGGGACAGCATCAAAAAGCAATGGTTGTTGTGGTGGGACACCCATAACAACACCCTTTGCACGCCCCTTTCACACATAAAACTGGGTGAAGGGATACCATATTTACAAAGCGGTATTAAGTCATGCAAAGTAGCTTAACAGCAGTTTGAAAATATGGTGCATGGCATTGCACCACCCGAACGTCCTAAAAAGTGACGTTCCCGTTGTGCATTTCCCCTGTAAAAATGCCCCCTTGTTTGATGAGTGTCACCACATTTATAGTGACAGTATTTACATCCACTTTTTGCTATCACCAACGGGACAATCATTTGTATCTTGAAATGACAGTAACAAGTTACTAACTTCATTATAGTCTTATAGCCCCATGCTGAGGGCTTTACCAAATGTTAAAGGGCCTGATCCCTTGCGTCCATACAACGAGAGGGAGGGCCTTTAATCACCAATATAGCCTGAGGCAGAAGAGCTATAAAACTATTCAAAGAGTCCACCCGCTAACGGCAGAATGTTCTAAATTAAAAAGGGAGAAAAATAAAGACAAAAATTGGCATGATGGCGCAGAAGGCTTATACCAGCCATTTTACTGATCATGAGCCCGGGGCTACTCCATTGTCTTCCCTTGGAGCTATCAACATTCTAATGTTCTAATTTAGTGTAATACTACTGATGGAGCAAGGATTCGCGTGAATAGCGACTTGCTTGTATTCAAGAACATCGAATAACGTTAACGAATTGTCCAATATGTTTGTCTTACTAATTTGTCACTTTTTCTTCATTACTGGGTAGCCGAGTGAAGCTTGCTTATGTGTTTTCTAATCCTAATACGCTTGCAAATAAAATGGCTGCTGCTACGCAGGGAATTTCTACTGCGCATGCGTCTGTCATACCCACGTGACATGACGTACTCGCAGCTTTGGAGGGAATCTGTTGCTTCTGCGCACTAGAGCTAATATGGCTGCTCTGTGTTCTCATTGTTGCATTTGCTAAGTTGTTCGTTCTGCCTAATCCTAATGCTATAGTTTATTATAAAGTAATGGGTGTAGTGTAGAAATTCATGGTATACAGTGTATTCATTTATTCTGTGTTCTAAAATTGTTTCTTTTCCATTTCATGCTGCATTTCGAAAATTGGCCTATTCCATTACGCTGTACTCCATCTCGATATAAACTGCGACTGCGCGAGATTCGCAAGTCTCCAGAGCAGTGACCTTTGGACTTTAGCCAAGGAGCTGACTGACTGAGAAGATGCTCCTGGGAAACTGCCCTAATGAACTCTAGAGAAATACATTGTATTTGTAAATAGAACATCCATTGTTAGGAGACATGAAGACGTCGTGAGAACCTGAATTTGATGGGCGTAAACATGAATTTGAATAGGAGACGGCAAAAGTCTAAATTTTAGGTGTTGTGATGACCTGTCCTCTTCCTTTGTCCAATCGAAATTGGGGATCCTTATACTTGCATCATTTGGGGGTGGTACACTGACCTGGAATATAGTATAACTAGCCTAGGTTTAGCTAGAGCTGTCCGACTTGTCCGAATTGCTGACCTGTCACTGACCCAACGCACTCAATAGGTGATTTAGAGCAGAGGGTTTCGGAGCACTATGTCAGACAGACTCGCTGACCCAATCGGGGTTCTGGGAAGGTGAAGTGCTGGCGAAGCACTTTGCTGGTACATGCTGTAACCCAGTCGGGGTTTTGACTGATTCCTTGCAGAGAGGGAGTAGCGCAGGCGTTGCAACTGAACTGCGGGTGCTGGTCTTAACCTTTGGTGGGCCTGGCCTGATCCAAATCTGGTTTACCCTGTCCTGATTTCCATACTGCACCTGCTGGCCTACTGGCAACTGCATTCTTTGGGTTTTTCTGTCTTTTCACTGACCCGTGGCCAGGGTTGGTCTTCACATCATTCTAGGTAAATATATATCTGTGTGGGTAATTGTCATTATAATTTGCATCCTTTTCTTTACCCTCCCTAAATCGATAGAAGTTTTGATTATATATGTTCTTTTTTACCCTTCCCCTTTGAATGAACACATCGTTATTTCGATATACTAGCATGTTCAACTTTCTTACCCTCCTTTAGATTATGCTGAAATGTTCTCATGATTGCATAGTATATTTTCCTGATCCCTTTCCAAACCCTCCATTCAATATACTAAAGTTTGGTCTTTTGATTAATAGCGTGTTCCCATTTCTTACCTTCCCTATAGACATATGCTAAATTAGGTTTGTAATTGCATATTATTGTTCCGTTTTATCCCTACCATTTGATAATCGCTTAAACTGTATTCTCGAGTATGTTCCTTTACTTTACCCTCCTTTAATAAAGTGGTTAGAGGTTGTTCTTAAAATAGCATGTTCCTTGTCTCCCTTCCCTTTTAAATACAAACTTGCTAAATGGTTGGCATAATATTTATTTTGCCTAGCTATACACTGTTTATGATGTTGGTTATTGATAGTCTGATTACTTTTAACCTATGACTTATGACTTTGGATGAAGAGTAGATAAAGATTTTAAACCTTTCTCGAGTCTATGGTTATTACATGAGTGCAAATGTTATGGTATTTTTGACTGTTTGCCTATTATTCTAAACTCCCTGATCCATTGTGGTTATAGGTACCAGTGACAAGGATTGGTAAGTCAATGGTATAGGAATTAGTGGAACAAAATAGACTGGTAGAGTGTAGGTTACCTGATTGAGTAAATATGGAGAATTGAATTATGGGCCCAGGTGAGTATTGGTAAAACTATAGTCGGGTGGCCTGCGCGCTCTATCAGTATATTTTCTTTGGTAGCAGAGGATGGTTAGGGATTAGTTAAGATAGGTAGTTAAGTTAGTTAGTTAAAGTAATATTGGTTGATCGATCAAATGTAATAAATTTGGAAATGTTCTAAAATTGTATTGATGTCATTGCTGCTATATTGATTTTATGTATTAACCAAAATCGTTCGTACCTGTTATATGTTTGTCTGGAATCCCCGGGGGCAGAATAGCGGGTGGTAAATGGAAGCCACATCGCAGTGAGGTTGCTACCCGCAGGAAGTTAGTGCATGGTTGGGCAGAACCGGAAGCACTATTTAGGTTTTTCTGTATGAATGTATGAATAAATGATAGCAAAGAGTTTGCTGGCAAAACTTTTGTTGTGATATCATCTAGTAAGGGTCACACGGAAGGAGTAGCAGGTTCGTCTGAGCTTGATTGATAGCAAAGGGGTTCGCTGGTGAAACTTTGGTCTTAGTATATATCCCGGAGTGGATAAAGTCTGAAAGCGTAGCAGGTTCTCTAATGCTTGTTTGAAGGGTAGGCGGAAGGGATCTACTCGTAGTGTGTGAAAAGTAAACAGAAGGGATTTACTTGCAGTGAGATATTTCTTTCCTATCTAGTCCCTCGGGTACAGTGGCAAATGTTTTCACGTTGTTGATTAAAAGAGAAACGCACATTACATTTAAAAGAAATTGCGGGCGTCTAGCTGAGATAGCATTGTAAAGGAGGGGTGAGCGCAGGAGCGTGGGAACTCATCTCCCGGGAAAAGTTGCACAACTATTGTTGAGGATATTTGAAATCGCATACTTGATTGGTTGAAGAAAATAATAGATGCACTAGTATTGGAAGTAATTTATAAACAAAGTTGAGTGATCTTGAAATTTACGAAAGTATATGTGGCAACTAAATAATCCAGAAACTCGACCTGACCCAAGATATTTAGGGTTTGCTAGAGAACAGATGATAAGAGGCAGACCTTGCAAAATGTATGGAAGCAAAAGAAAATTGTCGTTCGTAGACAGAGTTAAGAATTACTTTAAAAAAGATAAGCAAATTAAAACTAGAGAAGGACTCATTATTCCACCACCGAATACTCCTGCGTCATTCGTGATGTTTGATAGGGGTTACCACACGTGTGTATGGCTAGAGAACTAGGTGGAATACACAAAAGATGATGGAATTTTAGCATTTCCCTTAGAAGGCACATTTAATGGAAACATTTTGTTCAATTTAAACCCGAATGATCTACATCCTAGACCTAGATTAACGCAATATGAGGCACTAGAAGGATGGGAAATTGAGGCTTTTTAGCGAAATAGACCTAGAACTGATAAAGGGTTGAGTTAATTCTATCCTAAAGTTAAAGGAGTCTCCAGAGATAAACAAATGAAAAATTAGAGTCAGAACATGTTAGTAGAAGGGTTATATCCTGTACTAACTTTGGGAGAGACAACTGGAGGTAAAAGGACTGAGAAAACAAAACATTTAATGACTAGTGGTGATTCAGATGATGATTATATGGAGGATTTGTTAATGAAGAATCCACCACCTTATAATGAGGGACCAAGTACAGTAAATCCAAGTGCCCTGTTTTTAAACCCACCTTTGATTCCGCAAGTGATACACAAGACCTTTATTGAAAAGGTACTACAGGACAGAGAAAGAGAGGCTTTGAATAAACAAAGAAGTGAATTAATTCAGAAAATCTCTCAACTAAACACAAGTCCTGAAGCTCTGACAATCCCAGTAACTATTGGTCCAGTTGTTCCTTTGTACGGTGATAAGCAAGCTAGTCCAAAAGCTCCAGTTATAACTACATCAGTAGTACAGCCAAGAAAAGAATCATTGATAATAGATGTTCAGGCCAGTGAGTGTGAGTCAGTAATCTCCTTAATGGATTTACCAATAAGAGAACCTACATGTCTTTAAATAGAAAACAAGCTTAATAAGCACTAATCTCTTGCCACACAATTTTGCCTAAGCTGTAGCAGTGCATTCCCTAACTGAAGGCCAAATAATCTTATGTAACCTCAGGCCTTCCATTGCTATATCACAGGTATTCATTTACTTGCACAGCTCTTTATTCAGTGTGTGCTCAGCAAAATGCATTGAGGACATGAAATGGAGTCCTCATAGAAACATTAGAACCCCAGTACGCTCTTTAACCATATGCACACATCGATACACGTAGTACTGCAAATAAGGCTGTTCACATTTGATAGCACTGGCATCTTCACTGCAGATTGAATCTGTGGGGTGTTCTAATTTGCTGACTCATACCTTCTTACAACCTTTTCCCAAACATACATATAGCATCCTTGACGTTGAATAGTTTTAACGTTTAGTCAAGATGACAGAATAGTAGCATGATTTTTCTAGCCAAAGTGAACATTATTCATATGAGTATTGGATCGTAGCCATTTAAATGCACTCCGGATTGGACTTTAGCTGTGGTTTGTGGTGCACCGCATAAATCATGCGCTCGTTGGGTCCCACATACCCAACCATGTGCTTCTTTATTTTCCAAATTGCAGTCACTTCAAATGCAGTTCACTTTACATTTTTTTCTCCTTCCTGTTCTTAAACCAACAAAGCAACATGATTTGAAACGAATCAGCTCGACTCATTTCTTGGCGGTCTTTCGCCAAGGCCCAATTTTTCAAAGGCAGCATGGGTGCATGTATGTACATAAAAACTCACCGTCTCAGTTCAGAATTGTGCAGCGACGTTATGTGTATAGTAGATTTCCAAAACCAGGGGCCTCATTTATGAGGCCTTGCGTGAGTTTTGCGCTTCTGAAGCGTCACTTTTTGTGACGCATCGGCGGCGTAAAACATGCCTCCTGATGCGCACTATTTACAAAGTGACGCATCTAAGCAGATGCGTCACTTTGTAAACCCCTGCGCTACATTATACCTGCGTCAGGTATAATGTATGCAGAGGGGGCGTTCACCCGCAAAAAGCCTCGTAATAGTGACGCAGTGAAATCTATCGCTGTTTTCATGCAGCGATGCGTCACTTTTCATAAATGAGGCCCCATGTTTTGAGTCACAAGAGTCCCCGAACAAAACCCTGGATAATTTTGGCTAATATATCTCGTTCTGATATCCTAGTTTATTTTTAATAAAGTGTACATTCTTTCGTTATTAAATATGACTGAACATGGCAAAATACTGCTTTTAAAAAACATCACTGCGGTGTGCATTTGGATAAGAAAGCAATAGATGCAGGCTTAATTGTTTCCCCAGAATAGTGCGCATATATTTAAGAACCGTACAATATGTATTATTGCAACACACTTGTCAGGACGTAGGCAGACAATTTGCATAAACCTTCTTTCATCAGCTAATTTCACAGGAATACTGGAAGCAATTACCTTAGTGCTGAGTGACTGAGGGAAAATGTTCGCATTGCTCTTTGCGCTGCAATAGTCCCATATAATAATAAAACAGAGCCCCTCCTTCAAAGCTGCCGCCGTTTTGCAATCGGCTTTGAAGGAGGAACTGGGCAACTTTCTAGGCAGTAAGTCACGACAGAGGTCTATTTGTCACCACCTATCAGAGATTAATGAGGTGTGAGACTAAGCTCAATTCTTTCCTGAGCTCCCCTGTCTAAGAGTATCCCATGAAATATGCAGTTTTCCCGGTTATCTTTGCAGCCCCAGCTCAGGCTATTCACCCCTGTGACTCCGAATCCCAATTATTTTCAAAGGTTTCTAACTCGTGTGTCAGAATTCAGCACTGATTTAAATTATTAACTCCAGGTCACGCAGTTAAATTTAAAGTTTCACATGAAATTGGAGAATGTGTGGAACGGTTTTAGAAAGTGTTGAAATGAAATGAACCGTTCTCAGAATGTTGGTAATTTCTTTGAGGTGCGAGCTAAAATGCCTTTAGCAGTAAGGTGTGTCCAGGAACAATTAATTCTAATGTGTAAATGGAATAAAGGGACATTCTTGTTAGCGCTTTACATTTTGACTTCATCATAAGGCATGTACACTATACTTACCCATTGGTAACGGTAGATAGGCTTATTTATATTGTTTAATACAGGTGGTATGCAGATATTAAATAACATGCGGATAAATATGTCATATCCTTTGGAAAAAAGCGTTCTCAGCAGTCACTTATCTGGCAACCACTTTAGAACGCGCTGCTTTTAATAGCCTTGCAAACAAGGTGACATTCATTGACAGATTTTTAATGGCTCTGGTGTCAACAGATGTCAAAACAGCATTTTCTTTTATCCAAGAACCTGAAATGCTATTTTCAGTACAGCACTATGTGGGACATCGGACTTAAATACATTATTAGCTCCTTTTTTGCGAAGATCCCTCCAAGCAGAAATTTGAACTGCGTGTTACTGAGCAAATAACAGCCATTTCACTAAAAATACCCTCTCAATATTGTTCTTGCTTTCAATAGGTAAGCATGGCATGAATAATATATAATAAATATACAGATATTCAGGGTGTAATATGCTATTTATTACGATGTTTAAGTTGTCTCTGTATATCTACATATATGGCTTATACCATGGCATCTTTAGTGTGAATTTGATTTAATTAAAGGTATTTAACAAAACCAGGATGCAAGGGGTTAAATGTGAGCTGTAAGGTAAAATTACATGTGCCTTTTGGGGGAGTTGCTCTCCTTGTGTAAAGTCATTTTGCAGTGCAATAGTAGATAGAGTTTTTTTTTATTAAATTCTGCTCTACTTTGGCAATAAACTCAAATATGAACTTTAGAACCTCAAAGTAAATGTGTGTTGGTAGTGTTTATTTGTACAGTTTTAACACCCACACACACACACACATGTATATATATATATATATATATATATATAGACACTTTAACAAATGTCACAACAAGGATATAAATTGCCTGTCTTATTTTGTTATTGGGGCAGTACCAGCTAGCAAAAGAGGAGGTAATCGAGACAGACAATTGAGACAGTTGGAAACTAATTTTATCCTTGAACTTGACAGCAAATGGCCACGAGGTTTAAATAACGCAGAGGATATGCACACATATTTATAAGTACGACATATAACTGTATCTGGGAATACCATAGACCACTGTAGAAATGATGAGATGCCACAAGTCGTTGCTCATAGAACATATAAGTTTTTAAGAATATCTGTAAAACATGCCAGAAACAAGTATTCTCTCTCTGAATTTTAACAAATATTGATGGTATTATATTTATGAGCAATTTTACAAATCTTTTATATATATTTTTAATAGTGGTTTTTATCCGGCTGGGTTTAAAATTTTACACTGTTGAGATTGTATGAAATTAATTTTGCCTTTTTTTTAAAGAAATAAACCTATCTATCATGTTTGTTAATGTACATATTAATGAAAATGCACTTTATATTTATTGTTGGCTTAATTTTGCACATATCTCGTAGCACCTTATTTATGATGTTTGCACTAGATACATGAAGAAAGCACTAGAGCACTTTTTTGCGTATTTACACGAGTAAAATAAATGTGGGATCAACACGTTGATCAACATAACATGATGAGTTTAGAAATATCAAGACATGACAAATATCCAACTCTACAGTGGACAAATATAGATGTGCTTACAACATCCTGGATTTATCCAGCTAAAAATTGTTTTTAGATAACATTATTTAAATAGCAGTATTGAAACTGCAAGATGCTTTTCTAATAATATGACTGCACGTTTTTATTGTGTGCCATATTTGTCAACATCTGTCAATGCATTTAGGCAGAATTTTAACTCACACAGCAGGTACTTGCCATAGTCTGTTGTTACTATTCATGATCACATGACCCGAATGATCACCTGTGAAGGGGCGTGCACTGTGTTAAGCACCAAATAAAAAGTGTAAAGTAGCATACAGATAGCTGAATGTGATCAAGGGCTCCTGAAGCCCGAAACGCGTCTTGCTGGCTGTGAAAGAACGAAAATAAAACTTTACTTTGCCTGAATACGCTGTAGTCGGTCTGAGTTCCTGCTTCGCCGCACAAACGGAAGTGGTTGGAATTGCTGGTGCATATATATATATAACACTTTGGAACGAGCAGTGAGAAGTTGCACGGCAACGGGTAGGACATTTATTTCCTTTTTCCCGTTTGCCGTTTTTGGTGCCTTTCCACGAAATAGCCACAGCTTATAGCGCTTTATACAATGGCCGCCGATAGACTACGCAATCGTGCGCAGGCAGCAGCATCCATGTTTCTTGATTCCCCGGCCGGGGGATCTATCAGTGCCACACCTGCAGTGCAGGAAACGGGAGTACCCACAGTCAGGGACCTCTTCAAACAGCTGGAGCGGTTAATGCGTGCAGAACAGTCGAAGTGGTGGGAACATCGATCTCTCTCCCGCTACTTGGAGGTGGGACGTGTACCAAGGGGGTTGCGAAGCACTATTGCCCCCAGTTACGACGACCCGGACCCAGAAATGTTAGCGGAATGGGCAGAGGCAAACCTTGACTGCTCTAAGGTATATCTCCGCATTCTGGTTAAATATGCCGAAAGCGACCGCATTAAGCTCCAGCTCAAAATAGATGCACTAGAGGATGAGATCGCCAAGCATGAAACCGATGATGTCATTGCCAAGATGCGTACAGATATGATGAATCGCTTGGCCAAAGAAGAAGAAATTATCAAGAGAAGGAAAGCCTTCAAGTTTGAAAGAGATAGAGCTGATTATGCTAATGGTCAAGTTTTCACTTTTGCCAAAAAGTATGATGCAGTGAAAGCCAAAACACGCTCCAATTTAAACAACCAACAAGCAAGGGACAATACCCTTCTCCCTGCAACTTCTTTTTCAAGCCTTAGTTCAGCGGTGGAAAGTGATCCTGAAGTGGACCCCAACCGTGATGGAGCGTTGGGGTTTACCAAACTTTCCTTGGCACAGGAGGTGGATTGCCTGTGTCAGGATCGACGAGAAACACTCAGATCACACAAAGCCCGCGCACCAAAAAACAGCGGGCAAACCACAAACGCTGGCAACGCAGGAAATGCTGGTTCAGGAACATCAAACGACAGCAACCAGGGCAAACAAAACTATTGGAAACGCAATCCAAAACGCAATCGCAAACCCAAATCAAATCAGTAATTAACCTCACCAACTTGAAGCTCACGCCTGCAGAAACATCTGTACTTAATTTGGGTCTTTCATATTGCCCACCTTGCAATATGAACTATGCGGATACTAGAATGGATCTTTATAAATTTATAAGGAAATTGAAACTCATGAAATTCTTCAAGTTACATCCTAAAGATCCTAACTTATCAACTACAGTATCCAGTCCCACCTTCTCAAATACACAAAGCCAGGCCACTTTCAACACTATCTGGGATCTACAGCAACAATCAGTAGAAGGCAATTTACGGGAAGTCCCTCTCGTCCCCCCTGGGACACTTATGACAACTTTCAAGCCCAAATCAACTTTTCAGCCTATTATGGCCCACGATAATTTGGATTCTTTCCAAGAGATTGTAGTGCGTGACATTAAACAACTATACACTGTCACTAACAAAAGGAAATTTTGTATCTCAAAACAAAATCAATGTTACTACCAATTGATCAAGAAACTGAAATGTGATCACAATGTTATTGTAAAAGAGGCCGACAAGGGCGGCAATGTCGTCCTTTGGCCGAGAGCAATGTATCTTGAACAAGCGGAACTGCAATTAAATGATCCATCATGCTATCGCAGAAGTAACATACAGATCGTGAAGAATACTTGGAGTGAGCAAATCGGCAAGCTCCAGATTTGGCGAAGTGCAGGGCTTTTAACGCATGAGGAATTCAGATACCTCAAGAAAGAACATCCAGTAATTCCCTCCTTCTACTTACTTCCGAAAGTTCATAAGGACCTCATTACACCTCCTGGACGCCCGATTATGTCGGCAATAGACAGTTCCTTGGAACATATGTCCAAGTACATTGATTTTTTTCTTCAGCCCCATGTTAGGAACTTGTCTTCATTTGTTCAAGACACGTTTGATTTTCTTGAAAAAATCGCTAATTTCATATGGGAGGATGATATGGTACTCATGACTTTGGATGTCTCATCCCTCTATACCTCTATCAGGCATGTGGATGGTCTCAAGGCCTTGGATCATTATCTTAACAGCAATTTGCCTAATCCAACAGCACACAACAAGATGTTGATTGAAATGACTAAAATGTGCTTAGAGCAAAATTTCTTTCTTTTCAATGGCGTGATTTATCAGCAGATAAGGGGTGTGGCTATGGGGGCCTGCTTCTCACCCAGCTACGCGTGTTTACACGTCGGGCTGTGGGAGGAGCAGGTCCTCGCCACAGAGCACCAAGAATTGGTAGGCAATCATATCGCCCTCTATCTTCGCTACATTGATGATGTTTTTATTATTTGGAGAGGCAATCAGAACAGTGCCATGGCCTTTGTGAACTTGATCAATGTAAATAATGTCAATCTCAATTTTACTGCTAATTTGAGTTCTGCTATGATTTGTTTTTTGGATGTGGAGATATTTGTGAACAACGGTGCCTTGAATACTCGGCTCTATCGTAAGGCCAGTGCTGGCGAAACTATATTGCATTCCAACAGTCAACATCCTGCCCATTTGATTCGAAGCATTCCCTTTGGGGAAATGCTTCGAATCCGGCGGATCTGCAGCACTGATGCCGAATGTGCCATCGCACAAGAGGCATGTAAAGCACGGTTTCTCGAAAGAGGCTATTCTCTAGAAACCATCATGAAAGCTATCAAACGCTCCAACTCCATAAGCAGGCAAGAAGCGTTAATCCCCAACTCCAAAAGAGGGAACCACCTGGGTTTAACAACGGACAAGGGCGAAATGAGTGCACCGCGACTTATTTTGGCCTTCAATCGCCAACAGGGTGCTTTACGCAAGATTGTACACAAGAATTGGAATTTGGTCCGTAGTGACCCGATAATTGGTCACTCAATAGGCACAAAACCAATCTTGACTTTCAGGAAATCTCCATCTATGTCCAAATCCTTGGTGAGCAACACCTTAGAGCCCAAGGTTTCCTCTACTTGGGGGGCATTGAAGAAGGGCTTTAAAACATGCCCTCAATGCAAAGCCTGTCGTTATGGCATCAACAAAACACACTTCCAAAGTCCCTTCCAACAACACCCCACTGCCATCACAAAATGGTTGAACTGTAAAACTGAGTTCGCCATTTATGTGTTGGAGTGCCCGTGTGGGCTCCAATATGTGGGCAGCACTAAGCTGCCCGCCCACAGGCGCATTCTCCAACACATAAGGGCAGTGTCGGGACATGATCAGAACTATCCGGTTGCCAGGCACTTTCAGGAGAAACATCTCGGTGTCCCTGACAAACTCCTATTCTTCTTAATCGATTGTGTTGAGCCATCAAGGAGGGGAGGTGACCGCGAGGCCAAACTCCGCCTCCTTGAGACAAGATACATCTTGGAGCTCAACACCAAGAACCCCTATGGCCTCAATGATAGGGAGGATCTCTACACTTGTCTTTAGAATTATAGGAGTCTAGAATGTTTAAGACCTGTCCGGATATAGCAATTTTCCATTGATCTTGGTATGCTCCCTTCCTGCACTGCAAAACTGTATATACTGATGAATTGAATCTACTACATACTGTAATATTGTGGTATTTGTTTTTAACTATTTTAACACTTGTTATATATTTTCACTATTAGCACTTTATGAATATTTGCACTATTGCTTCTTGCACTGTGTTAGCTATCTAAAGTTCTCTTGAAGTGACTTGCCCACTTGGGCTTTATTCTTGCGAAATAGTTTCACAGGACATCGGATAAAAACGCTGCTATGATCTATCGTGGAGCAACTTGTCTAAGGGTTTTTTACACAAATATTGTGGAAATGTACATTGTTGCTACATGGATAACACTGCTTATCATGTAAATACTTTATTTGTTTAACTTGTACTTTTGCCCGACTAACCTGCTCTGTCCCCATGAACTCTGTTTTATTAGACTTTATGGATTGTGCTTCGGTCAGCCTTACATACATTTTATGTTGTACCATTGGTATTGGTTTGATCAGCTTGCACATTAGCGGCGTGCTCATTTCATAGTTTATTGCCTATGTCTATGATGTAATTCAATTGCACTGTCACTTTAAATAGCCTCACACACCATGTGTAGTTTGTCATGTGATCAAGCCTCCCTGGAGGCGAAACGCGTCATGGCGGCAGCGCTGGCTTCACGGAAATAAATCTTGAATTTGCACCAGCATTCCTTTGGGTCGGCTCTTTGTTGTACAGAACCTCTTCGAGCAACAACTTGTGGAATATATATATATATATATATATATATATATATATATATATATATATATATATATATATATATATATATATATATATATATATATATATATATAATTTATTTTTCTAAAACCCACGGATGCCGCACCCACGATTCTTGATTGCTTTTATTAAATAAACAGTTCCAGTCTGTCAGATCAACGCGTTTCAGCCACACAGGGCCTTGCTCACGGTTGAAGGACATTACCCATAATTACATATATATACACATATAAATTACTCTTTGCTCAGCCCATTCTGGGAGATGTAGTTTTACACATTTTCACAGTCCTTACTATAGAAGACATACATATTTGTCGCATTTCAGTTAAAGGATTATTTACAAAACAATTAATATCTTTTCAAATCAAAAATCTTATCACTTGTAATTCATGATATGCGTCAAGAATACTGTTGAATGCACATGTTATTGTTCTACTTGAATCATAGTATTTTTTCTATGTAAAAAAACTTATAATTATACACAAGTGGCACACAGGTGTATATTGAAGTAAGTATTGCCAAAAATTCCGCGATCCGCGGCTTCGTGGAATTTTTTGCTCGTTTGCACTTTCAAAATGCATGTTCGTGAGATATTTCCCCCCAAGCACGCAAACAGCATACACGAACAGGAAAAAAGCATCGCAAACTGGCAGAACAAGCAATTCCACGTGTTCGCAGAACTCTGGTTGCTCATGGAGATTTTTTAGCATCTTGCAGAGCTGTGCATTGCCTGACTACGCACATTCCGCCCACCCCTAGTATTTATAGAACATGAAAAACGTGAAAAAAGTGTGCCAAGTTAAACATAAACAAAATACTTCACATTTCATTATTTCTCATCCTCTGTAAACAAAAACTTTATCCATGCATAACAAAGGTTGTAATAAGTCTTTTTCTAATTCATTTTCTAAGGGTCTAGTGCCCTTTCAACCATACAATCAGTTGGCACTTTACTTGAGGATGTAATCCCCTTCTAAACCTAAAATTCTCTTTCACCTCAGTGAATCTACAAAAAGGTGTTGCCATATGGGGGTCGCCTTCTATTATCTCTTCAACGCTCCCAGCAGTTGTGCAAGGAAGCTTCCAAATTATGTGCAAAGGAAAAAGAGAATGGTTTTAGTCCAACATTGTAAATGAATTACAACCTAAAAAACATTCTTCTTCGTCATGTTTGTCTTTCCATAACTGGAGAAAAAATAATATCAATAAATCATATGCTGTGTTGATATAAAGAAGAACAGTACACATTTAAGACGTTTTCCAAATATTTACAAATCTAAAACTAAAGAAATTGGAGTTGTACACAGGAGCTTAAAGTTTAAAAGTGTGTGTGGGGCTCTTCAACCTAATTCATACCATGCGGTGCAAGACTGCCTGCTTTAAGTATGTGCCTTGATTCCATTCTGTGTAGTACAGTTTTATTACCACCTCTAGGGTGTTTGGCTACCAAAGAATCTACCTTTATGCCAGTCTCCATCATGGTGTTCTCTAAAGTGTTGTGCTGTGCTGTAGCTCATTTCTGCATTGGTGATGGCACGCCAGTGTTTGAGTATACGCTTTTGTACCGAAATGTAGTGGACCCTATATACCATTTTCCCTAGGGACAGAGTATTGCATATACTACATAGTCTGTTTTACAGGTTTTGTAATGCAGTGTCTCATCCTGATCCTGTCTAGAGTAACCTCATGCATATTGGTACTGTATTTGCATGCTTTGTAATGACCACATTTTCTATATCCTCCATTCTGCATCAACCATGTTTGTCTGTTGCTTGCCAGATGGCTGGGTACTAACATATCTTTCAAAGAAAGATTACTCTTTAAGGTAATGTCAGGTGTGTTACCTATCTTGGTCCTCAAAGTTGTATCTTGTGAGAGGATTGACCACCTACTTTGTAAGATCTTGCGTAAGTTGTTTGCCTGACTTGTAAATTTTGCAATGAAACATATTGGTTCTTTGTCAGGTTCCCTTGTTGTGTGTGGTTTTTCTTGCAGTAATTCTTCTCTTGATTTTTCATAGGCCCTAGCACTAGCTTTCATAAGGTTTCTCTTGAGATATTTTCTTGCACCAAAATGATCTAGTATGTCTTGTCTAGTTCTCATATATCTCTCATTGGTACTGCTGTTTCTTTTGGCTCTGTGAAACTCACTATAAGGGATGCTCCAGCGGAAGCTTTGTGGATGACAGCTATCTGCATGGAGGTTCGAGCTTCCAGTGGAGATCGTCCTGTAGACATCTGTCTGGAGTGTGCTGTTTCTAAGTGAGACTTTGATATCAAGAAAATCCACTGTCTCCTGACTATAGTAAATGATGAATCTCAGATTTATGTTGCTACTATTGATGACAGATAAAAAGGTTTTGAAGTCTTCCTCTTTTCCCTCCCAAACAAGGAATATGTCATCAATATACCTGAGCCACACACTGATCTGATCAATGAATCTGTTCTGAGCTTGGTTCCAGAGGACCTGCTCCTCCTACCAGCCCACCAATAGATTGGCATAGCTAGGGGCGAAGCAGGTACTCATGGCTGTCCCTTGTGTTTCTTATACAATACATTTTCAAAAAGGAAAATGTTCTCCTGTAGACAGGTCTCGATCATTTCCACGATCATTGTGTATGATGTAAAAGCTTTGTTCCTCTCATTCTCAAAACATACTTGTAGGCATTCATTCCATCTTGGTGTCTAATACTAATGTACAGACTTTCCACGTCTAAGCACACTAGCCAACATTCTTGGTCTCATCAGAGGTTGTTTGATTTTTGGATAAAGTCTTGAGTATCTCTGATGTAGGAATCCAAATTCTGTGCATATGGTGCCAGAAAATGGTCTACATTGATTGAGGTATTCTCAAAAATGCTATTATTTGAGGAAACGATGGGACGACCGGGAGAATTTAGTGCATCTTTGTGTATCTTGGGTAACAGATAGAGTGTGGGAAGAGTGGGCGTTTCATTTTTCAAGAAGTGTAGTTTGTCCCAACTGAATAGTTGGTGTTCATGCCACTCTAGTAATCTTTCTGTGTAGTGTGTTATCACACTATGTAAATAGTCCCTGTCAGTTCTAATATAGCAGGTACTATTCCTCACCTGTCTGAGTCCCTCTTTCACATAGTTCTCACTCCTCATTAAAACTATGTTTTCCCCTTCTCAGAGGGTTTGATGACTATTGTTTTGTCTTTCTGTAACTCAGTCAATATGTCCCATTGTCTCTTATTGAGATTACTCTGTTTCAAATGCTCCCTGCTTAACCTCAAGATGTCTTCTGCAACAGTGTCTGAGAATACGTCAATGTAATCTTTGGGTAGTTAGGGGATATACCTCGATAGCATTCTAAAATTGGTTGTCTCAGTCCCGCCTCTGTTGATACCTAGGGTTGTTTGAATGTATTGGATGTTTATAGGATCTAGTGGGTCATTAGAGACGCTAGGTGTGGTTTCATCATTCCCTTCTAAACTGTGCAGTGCCTGTAACGTCTCCAGGTCTTTTATTGTTAGGTCAGTCTGAGGAGAGATATTAGATGCAGTAACATCAACGATTGCCCTATTTGGATGTAATGCATGTAATTTAAGTAATTTCAATTTCCTGAAAAATTTAAATTAATCTATCCTCAATTGTGCATAATTTACTTTTGATGTTGGGCAAAAATAAAGTCTGAATTTCAGAGTCTCAATGTCCTCATGAGATAGTTGTCTATTTGAAAGGTTTATTACTGTTACCTACTTTGATTGTACAGCCATTATTTGTTCTTCGTTTGCTGGCCCCGTGTTCCCATGCCGCAGTTTGTTTGTTTGCCTTCGTTGCCTTCTTCTCTGGCTTTCACTCTTGAGCCCCTTCCACTGCCTCTTTGCAGTGCCTGAAATGAGTGTTTGTTTTCTTTTTGTAGCATCAGAGGTTCCTTGGAAAAATACATCTTAGGTACTGTTGTGTTGCTCAGGTCTTCCAATGATCTGAGGTCAGATCATTGGTCAGTGCCCGATTCTGATGCTCTCTGCTCCACTGCTCCCAGTGTTCTATCCTTTGCAATTTGTTGTCAGGCTTTGTCAAATTTATTTGCAAATGTCAGGATCCTTCCTGCTGCAGAATCAAGTTTGTCTCAAATGAATTTGCTTTGTTTGCATTCTATTAAAAATTTTTTGTGGGCCTTGAGGCGTTCCTCAATTGGTTTCAATATTTTCTTAATGGCTTCCTGGTCTGCTTCTTTTTCAAAATAATCCATTATGCTTTTGATTTGGATGGTAAGTTCAGTTTGTTCAATCCATGCTTTCTTAATCAAGATTCTTAGCATGATAGTCGAGCATGCATTAGTCTAATCCTTTAGTAGCTCAGGTCTGGGGTTCGCTAACATGGGGATTATGAATATCTTTAGGCCTCTCGGTCTTCTGTTCACATCAAGGTAATTTTGCAGCATTGTGGTTTCCCACCATCAACTTATTTCTGTTTTCTTCATTTTCTCAAGCGTTATTGCCCGTTGTTTTAAGTTTCCGGACGTGCCATCAGCATTAGTTGTATCAGCAGTGCCGTCTCCACTCACTGCTGACTTCAATTTAAATATGCGAAGAGCCAATGCTTTGCACTCCTTTAACGTTTTGTTTGCCATTATTGTTGCTGTATTCCACGTCACGTACGTAGAATACCTAAGGAGCCTTAGTCACCATGGGTTAGATCCCTTTGTCTAGTTGCTGGTACCCCGTGTGCTAGACAGTGCACGCAAAGAAGAAAAGACAAATCTTCTTTCCTGGTCTCGCTGAGCTGTCACTTGTCCAGTTCTTAGTTCAGTCCAGGGCACAGTTCTGGTCCAGAATTATCCCCAATACTTTGATATCAAGAAAATCCACTTGGCTCTCGATGTGTGATGTGCGGGCTTCCTTTTCAATACCAGGCGGATAAATCAACAATGCTGTGTTTGTCGGAGCCTCGCCTCTCAGGTTGGGGCTGTTTCAGCAGTTGCCACCGCCAACATATTCCACATGAAATTCTCTTGCCTTATTCTCCAGAGGAAACACCTATATATATATATATAGTGAACAAGGCGACGGAGCTCGCCGAAATGCGTCTTTGTCTTTTTGCACATGCAGTTCACTTGAAAATGCGAAAATAAAAATACCTGCAACTTTAAAACAAGGAAGTGTCCGTTTCTCCCTTCGTGCCGGAAAGCAGTTGGAAGTTTAATGCGATATACATATATATATATATATATATATATAGATATATATATATATATATATAGCTATATATATATATATATATATCTATATATATATATCCAAAAACACAGTTCACTAGCCGCTGCTCCTCTTAGTTACGGGTGCGTCCTCTGCTCGCGGTGAGACATGCAAATATATTCCACAAACGCCAGTTTCCCCATTCCAGGGACTGCTTCAATCGAGTGCACTCAGGAGCCATACTAAGGGTATTAATCAAAAGAAACAATGGTTTTGATTAATATGCACAAGACACTTTCTATGCTTATTAACTACGAGCACTGTTTTATTTAACCTCATAAGTGCTGCGCACGACCAACGGCCGACGGCACCACTACCTCCGTAGTGCTGCCGTCGGCCGTTGAACGTTCCAACCGCACCTGCGCAATGGAACGTCCAGCACTGGAGCTGGACGTTCCATCGCAGCTAAGGTGTTAAATACTGAAGAGTAAAGTTGTTGTGGACACTGACGAAGGTGGAAACTCTGAAACGCATTTGTCAACTTTTGCAGAAACAATTGAATGAATGAAGTTCACGCTTTGACCCTGTGTATGGCTCCTGAGTGCACTCGATTGAAGCAGCACCTTGGATTGGGAAACTGGGGTTTGTGGAATATATACGTGGTGCTCTTCGCCACGTCAGGACTGCACCATCTTCGGTTACAAAGAAAAGAAGAGGCTGGGGATTGAAACTGATTCGAACCTGCTCAGCGCAGCAATCCTGATGGAAAAGACTCTCCCACACTCCCTGTAGCCTACAAAGGCGAGAACAATTGCTTTTAAAATTGCGTGTGAAAGTTAACCTACCAAGGTGAAGACTGTTGGCTCTAGTCATAATACAAGTCCCAGCATGAAACGGAATAGTGCACGGACTAAGAGCAGCCCACTACGGGCGGGGAACCAACAAAAAAGCATGCAAATAACGGTACACAGTCAAAATATCGAGTTGTTTATTTCGAATAGCACTAATATCGAGTTTAAAAACTTGAAGGTAAGAAATATCGAAGTAGGAAATATCGTAGTACTAAATATCGATTTTTGTGTAATGACAATAATATCGATTTAAGTAATGTCGAGATAAGAAATATCGATGTATCAAATATCGAAAAGTAAAAATATCGACATGTAAAAAAGTGTTGTTTGTAATAAAAATAAAAATAATAAGTGCGTTAATTCTGAGATATAATAGTTTATAGTAATAATAAATAGTTTTATAATGTATAATATTTTTTTAGGAGCGGGATGTTGGGTTTATAGTGGATATGGGTGGGGAGTGTTTTAAAAAGATATATTTATATAGTAAAAAAACTGAAGTAAAAAAATTATAAATATGAATTTGAAAATAGAAATTTAAAAATAATGTAACATTTTTGGAGCGGGATGTAGGGTTTATAAGGGATAAGGGTGGGGAGTGTTTTAAAAATATATAAAGGGATTTATATAAATTAAAAAAAATTCTATAGAAATTAGAAATAATATTTTGAAATTAGAAAATATTTCGAAAATTGTAAATAAATAAAAAATTGAAATTCGTAAAAAAAATTAAAAATCGAATTTATTTTGAAAATTTAAAAAAGATAATAAATTGAAATTATCCTTTAATTATAATTTTTATTATTGGGATGTAGGGTTTATAAGGGATAAGGGTGGGGAGTGTTTTAAAAATATATATAGGAATTTATATAAATTAAAAAAAATTCCATAGAAATTAGAAATAATATTTTGAAATTAGAAAATATTTCGAAAATTGTAAATAAATACAAACTTGAAATTCGAAATAAAAATTAAAAATTCGAAAATATTTAGAAAATTGAAAAATAATAATTATTTGAAATTTTACTTTAATTATATTATTTAATATTGGGATGTAGGGTTTATAGGGGATAAGGGTGGGGAGTGTTTTAAAAAATATATATCGGGATATATATAAATTAAAAAAAAATCTATAGAAATTCAAAATAATAAATTGAAATTAGAAAATATTTCGAAATTTGTAAATAAATACAAAATTGAAATTCGAAATAAAAATTTAAAAATCGAAATTATTTAGAAAATAGAAAGTAGATAATATATTGAAATTTTACATTAATTATATTTTTTATTATTGGGATGGAGGGTTTATAGGGGATAAGGGTGGGGAGTGTTTTATAAATATATATAGAGGAAATTTATATATTTTTTTAAATTTAAGTCAAAATTAGAAAAAAAAAATAGAAATTAGATTTAATGTCTACATTTGAAAATAGATAATTAAAAATTAGAAAAAAATGAAATAAGAAAGTATTTCGGAGTTTGAAATTATATAATATATAGAAAATAGAAAAAATAAATTAAAATTAGAAAATAATTATAAATTTTAAAATAGATAATAATTTGAAATTGTACATTAATAATAATTGTTAGTAGCGGGATGTAGGGTTTATAGGGGATAAGGGTGGGGAGTGTTTGAAAAATATATATAGAGATTATTTTTTATTTTTTATTTTTTTTAATTATTTTGAATTAAATAATAGAAATTAGAAAATTTATCCAAATTTGATTTTAGAATTATTTTTATAAATTTGCTTTTTTAAATGTAGATTGGAGTTGGAATAGTAAATTAAATAGGTTAAGTGTCCAGCACCTACCCTAATTAAATGTAGATTGGAGTAGGAATAGTAAATTAAATATGTTCAGTGTCCAGCAACTACCCTAATTAAATGTAGATTGAAGTGGGATAGTACATTAAATAGGTTCAGTGTCCATAACCTAACCTAATTAAATGTAGATTGGAGTTGGAATAGTTAATTAAATAAGTTCAGTGTACAGCACCTACTCTAATTAAATGTAGATTGGAGTTGGAATAGTAAATTACATAGGTTAAGTTTCCAGCACCTACCCTAATTAAATGTAGATTGGTGTTTGAATAGTACATTAAATAGGTTCAGTGTCCATAACCTATCCTAATTAAATGTAGATTGGAGTAGGAATAGTTAATTAACTAGGTTCAGTGTCCAGCACCTACTCTAATTAAATGTAGATTGGAGTTGGAATAGTAAATTAAATAGGTTCAGTGTCCAGCATCTACCCTAATTCAATGTAGATTGGAGTTGGAATAGTAAATTAAATAGGTTCAGTGTCCAGCACCTATCCTAATTAAATGTAGATTGGAGTTGGAATAGTAAATTACATAGGTTCAGTGTCCAGCACCTACCCTAATTAAATGTATATTGGAGTTGGAATAGTAAATTACATAGGTTCAGTGTCCAGCACCTACCCTAATTAAATGTAGATTTGTATTGGAATAGTAAATTAAATAGGTTAAGTGTCCATAACCTACCCTAATTAAATGTAGATTGGAGTTGGAATAGTAAATTAAATAGGTTCAGTGTCCAGCATCTACCCTAATTCGATGTAGATTGGAGTTGGAATAGTAAATTAAATAGGTTCAGTGTCCAGCACCTACCCTAATTCAATGTAGATTGGAGTTGGAATAGTAAATTAATTAGGTTCAGTGTCCAGCACCTACCCTAATTAAATGTAGATTGGAGTTGAAATAGTAAATTACATAGGTTCAGTGTCCAGCACCTACCCTAATTAAATGTAGATTGAAGTTGGAATAGTAAATTAAATAGGTTCAGTGTCCTTAACCTACGCTAATTAAATGTAGATTGGAGTTGGAATAGTTAATTAAATAGGTTCAGTGTCCAGCACCTACCCTAATTAAATGTAGATTGGAGTTGGAATAGTAAATTATATAGGTTCAGTGTCCAGCACCTACCCTAATTAAATGTAGATTGAAGTTGGATTAGTAAATTAAAACGGTTCAGTGTCCATAACCTACCCTAATTAAATGTAGATTGGAGTTGGAATAGTAAATTAAATATGTTCAGTGTCCAGCACCTACCTTAAATAAATGTAGATTGGAGTTGGAATAGTAAATTAAATAGGTTCAGTGTTCAGCACTTACCCTAATTAAATGTAGATTTAAGTTGGAATAGTAAATTACATAGGTTCAGTGTCCAGCACCTACCCTAATTAAATGTAGATTGAAGTTGGAATAGTAAATTAAATAGGTTCAGTGTCCATAACCTACCCTAATTAAATGTAGATTGGAGTAGGAATAGTACATTAAATATGTTCAGTGTCCAGCACCTACCCTAATTAAATGTAGATTGAAGTTGGAATAGTACATTCAATAGGTTCAGTGTCCATAACCTAACCTAATTAAATGTAGATTGGAGTTGGAATAGTTAATTAAATAGGTTCAGTGTCCAGCACCTACTCTAATTAAATGTAGATTGGAGCTGGAATAGTAAATTAATATAGGTTAAGTGTCCGCACCTACCCTAATTAAATGTAGATTGGTGTTTGAATAGTACATTAAATAGGTTCAGTGTCCATAACCTACCCTAATTAAATGTAGATTGGAGTAGAAATAGTTAATTAAATAGGTTCAGTGTCCAGCACCTACTCTAATTAAATATAGATTGGAGTTGGAATATTAAATTAAATAGGTTAAGTGTCCAGCACCTACCCTTTTCAAATGTAGATTGGTGTTGGAATAGTAAATTAAATAGGTTAAGTGTCCAGCATCTACCCTAATTCAATGTAGATTGGAGTTGGAATAGTAAATTAAATAGGTTCAGTGTCCAGCACCTACCCTAATTAAATGTAGATTGGAGTTGGAATAGTAAATTACATAGGTTCAGTGTCCAGCACCTACCCTAATTAAATGTATATTGGAGTTGTAATAGTAAATTACATAGGTTCAGTGTCCAGCACCTACCCTAATTAAATGTAGATTGGTGTTGGAATAGTAAATTAAATAGGTTAAGTGTCCATAACCTACCCTAATTAAATGTAGATTGGAGTTGGAATAGTAAATTAAATAGGTTCAGTGTCCAGCATATACCCTAATTCAATGTAGATTGGAGTTGGAATAGTAAATTAAATAGGTTCAGTGTCCTACACCTACCCTAATTAAATGCAGATTGGATTTGGAATAGTAAATAATTAGGTTCAGTGTACAGCACCTACCCTAATTAAATGTAGATTGGAGTTGGAATAGTAAATTACATAGGTTCAGTGTCGAGCACGTACCCTAATTAAATGTATATTGGAGTTGGAATAGTAAATTAAATAGTTTCAGTGTCCAGCACCTACCCTAATTAAAAGTAAATTTGAATTGGAATAGTAAAGTAAATAGGTTAAGTTTGTAGTATGTACATAAATTAAATTAAGATTTAAATGTGAATATTAAAAGGATTTAAATATTTTACTTTATTTATTTGAAAGTATAATATTTATATATATAATCTTTTTATTACATCATTTTTATATAGTGTTAGTCATGATTTTATAATAGGTAGTAGACAAACATCACTCAGGTTTTTGAAAATAAAATTTCTTTATTTGTTTATATAGTACATAAATTAAATTAGAAATGATTTAATAAGGCATGTATAATATTTAAACAAATAAATATAATTACAATGTAAAGTACAAATATACATTTTTTGATTGTTGTTCAGTACAGTACATTTTTTGTATATAAAAATAATATAGTACATGAAAATAGATTGAAGATCACAATAAGAGAGTACATACATTTAGAGGTAAATGAAAATATTTATACATTCTTATTAAATGAAATGTAAATGAATTTTAACATGTTAATGTGCTGTACAAATTATGTTATATAGATTAATATATTTTTACATAGCAACATTGATATTCAAAAGTTTTCATATCATACAATAAACATTTATATAATACATTTTTTAAATTATAATATCATTTAAATAAATTTAATTTGTTATTATTAATTATATAGTATTAATAATAATACATTAAAAATATGTATAAAAAAGTGACATAAATACAGAAAAAATATACATTTAGTTTCACAATTTTTAACAAAACATGTTCTCATAATTATAACATTAAAATTTAAAAACGAATAATATTTAATGTTAAAGAAATTAAAAATATGATTATAATAAAATAGTTGTTGGAAAAAAGATAAATAAATGGTATTAATGTTGCAAAACAGTTTCTAACAGTTTTACAAATTTTTTACAAGTAAAATAAATTTTTTAGACATTTATTTCACTATTTTTGTGATTATACTATTATTTGGGTCTTTTATTTTGTAACCTCTCATTGTCTTTTTGCGTAATTTTTGGAAGATTGAAGCTCGCGGTTGGAAGCTACTTCACGTCTGAGCAGGTAAGAGTTGTTTTCATTATATTTTAACTATTTTAAGTAAGTTTTGAAGATAGTAGGTTGTTATTTAGTGTTTGTGGACTATTATAATATGATTTAGGTAGTATGTAGTTGTTTATGTACGTTTTCCCGTTTTCTTAGCGTTTTGTCGTTTCACGGCCTTGGAGTTATTGTGTTTGTGGCATTTTATTGACTTTTGGTTAAAAATATGTATGTTATGGTTATTAATCATGTGTCCTTTTAAGTATTTTGTGGGTGGGAATGTTTATTTTTCTATTCTAGGTTTTTGGATACAGCCTTTTCCGTTTCCGAGTTGTAACGTTTTTTTTTTTTTTTAAAAGGAAGTTTGTTTCAGTTGTTTAACTGAGATGTATTTTACACTTCCTTTATTTTTCGGGTTTCCTGGAGCGTTTATAAAATTTTTAAGCGATTTTCGGGTTTTTGTTGGATTCGGAATTATCGATTTCTTTGGATGTTCGATGGATTTACCACAGTTGTATTTTTTCATTTTATTGGGCCATTTTTTTAATGTTGTGGATTTATTACTACATGGATTGGTAAGGATAATTGGATTTGCCTAGTACGTTCCTGTGAAAGGTAAGTGATTTTATGACAATATTTTTGTGGGTTGGGAATTGTATTATTAAATATATATTTTTTAGTTTGATATTTATTTTGTCTATATATTAAAAAATAAGTAAATATATTAGACAAAATAAATATCTTATAATATTTTATGGGGATGTGTGGTGTTATATTTCATGAATTTTTCGGATTTTGAACTTTTTATAGGGTTAGTGATTTTAGTTAAGTGTTTTGGCTATCATTTTCAAGTATTCTAGTCCTCTTGTTGTAGGGTAAAGGTGTACTTGTTGTTGTAAATATTGGTACATTTGGGCAGTTTGTCTTGATAGTTTGGGTTTTAATTGTAAGACAGATTGCTCCATTCTTAATTCTTGAAAACTTTGTTCTTTTTGGATTGCTGTTAGGAGTTTGTGTAGTGTGGGAGTTGTTCGGCCAGTTGAAGATAGGAAGGCATTATGACAACCTTCAACTGCGTTGTTTGTTTTGGCTTTTTTGTTTAGGGTTGGTAGATATACATTCCACCAAGGTATTAGGAATTTTGGTTGGCGTCTGTGGCCTGACCTGTGTAGTCTTCCCACCCAGGTATCCTCAAAATAAACCAAAAGTGGAGCTAGTTTTTGTTCATTTTGTGTATAGAAAGGACTTTCTATTAAAATGTTATAGTGTTCAGCCACATCTGTGATTGGCACGTATGCTAAGGCTATTAGGTGTTTTATTTGGTATGCAAAGGTAATATTGGTTGCATACTCAACACTAAGGGGTCGATTCCGATTCGGGAAAAAGCCAGTGTAATACGTGCTGCATGTACGCCATCCAGCTGGGGTACGGTACGTCAACGACCTCGGGGTACGGTACGTCACCGCACAACACCAGTGCTATACGGAGACGTGCCGCACCTACGTCATCGAAGTACGTCACCGCACTTCACCAGTGTAATACGTGCAGCATTTACGCCATCCAGCTGGGGTACGGTACGTCAACGACCTAGGGGTACGGTACGTCACCGCACAACACCAGTGCAATACGGAGACGTGCCGCATCTACGTCATCGAAGTACGTCACCGCACTTCACCAGTGTAATACGTGCAGCATGTACGCCATCCAGCTGGGGTACGGTACGTCAACGACCTCCGGGTACGGTACGTCAGCGCACAACACCAGTGCAATACGGAGACGTGCCGCACCTACGTCATCGAAGTACGTCACCGCACTTCACCAGTGTAATACGTGCAGCATGTACGCCATCCAGCTGGGGTACGGTACGTCAACGACCTTGGGGTATGGTACGTCACCGCACAACACCAGTGCAATACGGAGACGTGCTGCACCTAGGTCATCGAAGTACGTCACCGCACTTCACCAGTGTAATACGTGCAGCATGTACGCCATCCAGCTGGGGTACGGTACATCAACGACCTCGGGGTACGGTACGCCACCGCACAACACCAGTGCAATACGGAGACGTGCCGCACCTACGTCATTGAAGTACGTCACCGCACTTCACCAGTGTAATATGTGCAGCATGTACGCCATCCAGCTGGGGTACGGTACGTCAACGACCTAGGGGTACGGTACGTCACCGCACAACACCAGTGCAATACGGAGACGTGCCGCATCTACGTCATCGAAGTACGTCACCGCACTTCACCAGTGTAATAAGTGCAGCATGTACGCCATCCAGCTGGGGTACGGTACGTCAACGACCTCCGGGTACGGTATGTCAGCGCACAACACCAGTGCAATACGGAGACGTGCCGCACCTACGTCATCGAAGTACGTCACCGCACTTCACCAGTGTAATATGTGCAGCATGTACGCCATCCAGCTGGGGTACGGTACGTCAACGACCTAGGGGTACGGTACGTCACCGCACAACACCAGTGCAATACGGAGACGTGCCGCATCTACGTCATCGAAGTACGTCACCGCACTTCACCAGTGTAATAAGTGCAGCATGTACCCCATCCAGCTGGGGTACGGTACGTCAACGACCTCCGGGTACGGTATGTCAGCGCACAACACCAGTGCAATACGGAGACGTGCCGCACCTACGTCATCGAAGTACGTCACCGCACTTCACCAGTGTAATACGTGCAGCATGTACGCCATCCAGCTGGGGTACGGTACGTCAACAACCTCGGGGTATGGTACGTCACCGCACAACACCAGTGCAATACGGAGACGTGCTGCACCTAGGTCATCGAAGTACGTCACCGCACTTCACCAGTGTAATACGTGCAGCATGTACACCATCCAGCTGGGGTACGGTACGTCAACGACCTCGGGGTACGGTACGTCACCGCACAACACCAGTGCAATACGGAGACGTGCCGCACCTACGTCATCGAAGTACGTCACCGCACTTCACCAGTGTCATACGTGCAGCATGTACGCGATCCAGCTGGGGTACGGTACGTCAACGACCTCGGGGTACGGTACATCACCGCACAACACCAGTGCAATACTGAGACGTGCCGCACCTACGTCATCGAAGTATGTCACCGCACTTCACCAGTGTAATACGTGCAGCATGTACACCATCCAGCTGGGGTACGGTACATCAACGACCTCGGGGTACGGTACGTCACCGCACAACACCAGTGCAATACGGAGACGTGCCGCACCTACGTCATTGAAGTACGTCACCGCACTTCACCAGTGTAATATGTGCAGCATGTACGCCATCCAGCTGGGGTACGGTACGTCAACGACCTAGGGGTACGGTACGTCACCGCACAACACCAGTGCAATACGGAGACATGCCGCATCTACGTCATCGAAGTACGTCACCGCACTTCACCAGTGTAATACGTGCAGCATGTACGCCATCCAGCTGGGGTACGGTACGTCAACGACCTCCGGGTACGGTACGTCAGCGCACAACACCAGTGCAATACGGAGACGTGCCACACCTACGTCATCGAAGTACGTCACCGCACTTCACCAGTGTAATACGTGCAGCATGTACGCCATCCAGCTGGGGTACGGTACGTCAACAACCTCGGGGTATGGTACGTCACCGCACAACACCAGTGCAATACGGAGACGTGCTGCACCTAGGTCATCGAAGTACGTCACCGCACTTCACCAGTGTAATACGTGCAGCATGTACGCCATCCAGCTGGGGTACGGTACGTCAACGACCTCGGGGTACGGTACGTCACCGCACAACACCAGTGCAATACGGAGACGTGCCGCACCTACGTCATCGAAGTACGTCACCGCACTTCACCAGTGTAATACGTGCAGCATGTACGCGATCCAGCTGGGGTACGGTACGTCAACGACCTCGGGGTACGGTACATCACCGCACAACACCAGTGCAATACTGAGACGTGCCGCACCTACGTCATCGAAGTATGTCACCGCACTTCACCAGTGTAATACGTGCAGCATGTACGCCATCCAGCTGGGGTACGGTACATCAACGACCTCGGGGTACGGTACGCCACCGCACAACACCAGTGCAATACGGAGACGTGCCGCACCTACGTCATCGAAGTACGTCACTGCACTTCACCAGTGTAATATGTGCAGCATGTACGCCATCCAGCTGGGGTACGGTACGTCAACGACATCGGGGTACGGTACGTCACCGCACAACACCAGTGCAATACAGAGATGTGCCGCATCTATGTCATCGAAGTACATCACCGCACTTCACCAGTGTAATACGTGCAGCATGTACGCCATCCAGCTGGGGTACGGTACGTCAACGACCTCCGGGTACGGTACGTCAGCGCACAACACCAGTGCAATACGGAGACGTGCCGCACCTACGTCATCGAAGTACGTCACCGCACTTCACCAGTGTAATACGTGCAGCATGTACGCCATCCAGCTGGGGTATGGTACGTCAACGACCTCGGCGTATGGTACGTCACCGCACAACACCAGTGCAATACGGAGACGTGCTGCACCTAGGTCATCGAAGTACGTCACCGCACTTCACCAGTGTAATACGTGCAGCATGTACGCCATCCAGCTGGGGTACGGTACGTCAACGACCTCGGGGTACGGTACGTCACCGCACAACACCAGTGCAATACGGAGACGTGCCGCACCTACGTCATCGAAGTACGTCACCGCACTTCACCAGTGTAATACGTGCAGCATGTACGCGATCCAGCTGGGGTACGGTACGTCAACGACCTCGGGGTACGGTACATCACCGCACAACACCAGTGCAATACTGAGACGTGCCGCACCTACGTCATCGAAGTATGTCACCGCACTTCACCAGTGTAATACGTGCAGCATGTACGCCATCCAGCTGGGGTACGGTACATCAACGACCTAGGGGTACGGTACGCCACCGCACAACACCAGTGCAATACGGAGACGTGCCGCACCTACGTCATCTCAGTACGTCACCGCACTTCACCAGTGTAATATGTGCAGCATGTACGCCATCCAGCTGGGGTACGGTACGTCAACGACCTCGGGGTACGGTACGTCACCGCACAACACCAGTGCAATACAGAGATGTGCCGCATCTATGTCATCGAAGTACATCACCGCACTTCACCAGTGTAATACATGCAGCATGTACGCCATCCAGCTGGGGTACGGTACGTCAACGACCTCGGGGTACGGTACGTCACCGCACAACACCAGTGCTCTGCATCAGAGTGTGTGTGTGGCTAAGACGCCCACCACTGCCCACCTCTGCCCACCAGTGCCCAGCATCAGAGTGTGTGTGTGGCTAAGACCCCACCAGTGCCCACCAGTGCCCAGCATCAGAGTGTGTGTGTGGCTAAGACCCCCACCAGTGACCACCAGTGCCCAGCATCAGAGTGTGTGTGTGGCTAAGACCCCCACCAGTGCCCACCAGTGCCCAGCATCAGAGTGTGTGTGTGGCTGAGACCCCCACCAGTGCCCAGCATCAGAGTGTGTGTGTGGCTAAGACCCCCACCACTGCCTACCAGTGCCCAGCATCAGAGTGTGTGTGTGGTTAAGACCCCCACCACTGCCCACCACTGCCCACCAGTGCCCAGCCTCAGAGTGTGTGTGTGGCTAAGATGCCCACCACTGCCCACCACTGCCCACCAGTGCCCAGCATCAGAGTGTGTGTGTGGCTAAGACCTCCACCACTGCCCTCCAGTGCCCAGCATCAGAGTGTGTGTGTGGCTAAGACCCCCACCAGTGCCCACCAGTGCCCAGCATCAGAGTGTGTGTGTGGCTGAGACCCCCACCAGTGCCCACCAGTGCCCAGCATCAGAGTGTGTGTGTGGCTAAGACACCCACCACTGCCCACCAGTGCCCACCAGTGCCCAGCATCAGAGTGAATGTGTGGCTAAGACCCCCACCAGTTCCCACCAGTGCCCAGCATCAGAGTGTGTGTGTGGCTAAGACCCCCACCAGTGCCCACCAGTGCCCGGCATCAGAGTGTGTGTGTGGCTAAGACCCCACCAGTAGCCACCAGTGCCCAGCATCAGAGTGTGTGTGTGGCTGAGACCCCCACCAGTGCCCAGCATCAGAGTGTGTGTGTGGCTAAGACCCCCACCAGTGCCCACCAGTGCCCAGCATCAGAGTGTGTGTGTGGCTAAGACCCCCACCAGTGCCCAGCATCAGAGTGTGTGTGTATAACACCCCCCCACTGCCCAACAGTGGCCAGCCATTACAACAAAAACCTACCATTCTTAACCACATTACCACCAGGAGATTGACACATGTCAACATACCTATATTTTAACATCACACCACCTCCCAGGCACACAGCAGTCACAGACATGTTCACACAAACTAAAGTTCAGAAAAGGAAAATAATAGCTTTATTCAGTTGGTTCAAAATATAAAAGCAAATAAGAGTCCTCGCTCATTAAAGGCCAATGGCCAGTCCAAAGATGTCTCTGCAACAGTCTGTGCCTCCATGGGCGTGCACACACCCAAACTTGCCTGCACATGGCGTTTAATCCGCTGTGGAAACTACGGTGGCACCATCTGTGGAATCCTCCCGCACCGCATGGACAGGAGAGGGAAGGACAGGTGTAGTGGGTGCAGGTGTAGTGGATTCATCCACACTGGTTGGGGCATCGCCAAAAGTAGATTCAAAAACCTGGCTGCACACCGCAGCCAGTGCAGAAAAACTACCACCTGAACCCGGGGACACATTGGGGGTGGAGGTACAGGGCTGTGAGTCAGTTCTACTGGGTGTGTGGATGCGTGTGTGAGGTATCTCCCCTCTCCCTGGGGGTGTGCCTACTTCCCCTTGAGAATGGGTGCGTGGAGCTTTGAGCTTCTTATGCTGTGTGTGTGCGCTGGGTGTGTCTGACCTGTGGCGTGTGCGAGTATGCTGTGTAGGTATGTGAGAGGCAGAGGTGGATGGGTCTGAAGGATGGGGGGGACAGATGCTGCTGGGTGTACAGAGCTGCCGTCAATGTTGACTCCATGGCAGCCACACTCCGACGTAGATCAGACATGGCCGATTACATGCCCTCCATGAACGACACCACCTGTGTAAGCAGTTGTGTATGTCCATGGAGGAGAGTCAGCATGGATGTCTGACCTACTGCAATCTGACGGAGTAGGTCCACAGTCTCAGCACTGAGGGCAGCAGGGGACACAGGGGCAGGGGCTGCGGTGCCGGGAACAAAGGAGACACGGGGTCTAGCACGGACCCTAGGGACACTAACGACTGGGAGGGTGGAGATGGTACTGGAGGAGGGGAGGGCAGACAAAGAAGAAGATGTGACCATTGCTGCATATTCCCCCTCCTCCTGAGAGTCTGACTCGGAGTTGTCGGCATGGTAAGATGTGTCAGTCACATGTCGTCCGGCCTGCAGACTCTCCTCACCCTCCGTGTCACTGCCTCCCTCTGACTCCTCATAGCATGTGGCACTGTCGCTGAGTCCCTCTGCCTGGTCCGCGCCTGTGTCTCCTTCAGATTCAGATGCTGCTGCTGTGGGCAAGGAGAACAACAAAAACATATCAGTCACCTGTACACATCAGACATATAAGCTACAATACATTTTGCCTCATTTCTAAACATGGCATGCATCATGAGTCACATGACACAGAACTCTGCACAATGCAAAGTCTAGTTGTGGCCAATTGTGAGAGACACAATGCTCAATGTATAGTAGGATACAAGCAAGAGGCAAGGAAAACACTAGTACGAGAGACACAGGATAGCTGATTATGCATCCCAGCTCATTTTCCCACCCTGCCACCCAAACCCAGACTTGGACATGTTTGAATTGCTTACACCTTGTGCCACATGGGAAAAGTCCTGCCTGAACTGAAATGTGATGCCATCCTGGGACATGAATCAAGTGTAACATCACCTCACACTGGCATCACAGCTGTTGACACCCAAAGCCACATTGTGTGGCTGACCATCATTATTAGTTAGAAACAACAATCTAAGTATTTGGCGAATATGCACACACGCACTGCCCAGTGTGAGTATGCATAAGCCCAAAATATTGCACATGTACATTGTGCACCTGTATCCAACACATGACAAATCGAAAGAGTACCATGGACAAAGGCCACTGAGGCTGACTCGTGCAGAAAACACATGTTGACACTCAGGATCCGTGCCAAAGTATTAAGAATGGCAGACACAGTGCACATGTGGTGCTACATGTAATGTACCAACAGGTGTCACAGACACACCTCCAACATGATGATGTGCAAAGGAAGATGCATACTGAGACATTGCACCATAGTACATGTGAAAAACAAACATCAGCCAAAGCGCCAGGCAAATGTGGAGTACGGCTAAAAGTTTAAAGAAGCAGCTGCAGAAACTGGGACATTCTAATGCCAATGCATGGAGTGCCTGTCTGACCACACCACTCAAACTATGGGAGAGTTACCATGCCTTGGAGCACTGCAGGGAGCATGTGACACACATGACAACAAACAGACATGTACCTACCCCCTACTTGCTGCTGTCCCTCCTGCAACTGCCTATGGAGGTCTGGGAACACCACTTCCAGGACCCGGAGCATGTGGGGGGTGAGGTGGCGGGTGCCGCCATGCCGGCGTGGAGCTTCCAGATGTAGCTGGACTCTGGTGATGCGTTGCAAAACGTAGTGACATACAAAGGCACTATTCCTTGCCACAACTGTGGCCATTGCAATAGCATCATACCAGGCAATATACTATGTCACCCTTCTAAAGGAACACCAATTCATCTTAAAGTCTCTGCCACCTGTGACTCGGCTAATGTTATCTATATGCTTAAATGCCCGTGTGGCCTCCCATATGTGGGAAAAACTGAAAGAAAAATCAAAATCAGACTGAATGAGCATCGCAGCAACATCAGGACTAAGAATTTGAAATCAAGTCTGGCTGCTCACTTTGTGTCACACTCGCATAATCCCAGCCAAATCCGCTACTTAATTTTGGAAATGGTCGAAAAAATTCCACACAGAGACAACACCAAGCACATGCTGCAACGTGAGCTACACTGGATTTACTTTTTACAAGCCCTTCAACCGAAGGGGCTAAATGATAAAATTGAACTTAGTTGCCATCTCTAATCTATGAGTTATGAGATCTCTCTTTGACCTGTGTGTTGTTTATACTGTTTTTACTGTGCCCAGTATTTTGTTTATTGATGATTTCGTTTTTACTGTGTATAAGACCTATAGTGGTTATTTAGATACTGATTATGCATTTCTTTATATTCTTTATTCTTTTCACACATATTTTCCTTCGGCGTTTTGAGTGAGTGCCCACGTTCCTTTTGTTTAGAGTTTTTCTTTTCTGTCTATTCTTTCACCCATGGGGGTTTGTTTCTGTATTTCTGGTCCGTTTTCTATTATTACTTCAAGTTATCTCGTGTCACTGTTTCTGGTCCTACTTCTATTTTGATTACTCACCTGGGGTTCTTGATTACTGATGCTAGTCCTTCACCGGCGTCTTCCGGGTTGTGTCCCGCACTACCGACGTGTTCTTCTATACACGCGCGTTCGTCTTTGGTAATGGGTAAGTTTCTTCACGCGTTTTGTTATTTTATGGTGGTGAGTTACCAATATCACCGGGTGTAATTCTTGGGCTTTGCTTCTTGTCAACTTCGCGTTCGCCTGGTTCTTTTTGACTATTTTCTGCACATTATTAATAATTGCCGTTTCACTTGTTAACATTTCATACACTGTGGTCTACAACCCTCATTTGTCACTTTTGATGTCTACTCTCATATTTATCCAGTTTCATTTACCTAGTCTACCGGTTTAACCTGGCGTTTTCACATGGTGTTTTGATCACGTGACGGGTGGTGGCCCTCCTAACTCTTCTTTTTTCACTGGGCGCACTTTTGTGTGTTTTTCAAGTTCCTGTACATTACAGCGATCGACAAAGTCTTTTTTCTTCTTTTCTTTTTAGAAACTATATCCCCCTGAAGAAGTTCTAATGTAGAACGAAATGCATTGGGGTTTTTCCATCTTACCATCTGTTAACTTTATCCCATGAATTTACAATGGATCTGCTTTAAAATGGATTTATGAAATATGAAAATAAGCTTTTTGTTACCATGAACCTGCATTTGGATTTACAATAAGGAATAAACCTTTTTCCAAAAACTCATCAGTTTCCTAACAATTAACTTTATACTACGCACGACCGTGCTTCAAAGAGTGCTCAGGACAGCTTCTTACTCTTTGGTAAGACTTCTCCTTCATTGTTTGTGCCACACCTCACGGAACCGGAAGGTGTTATCCTGAGCACCTAAAAATTATTTTCACCTGGTTTTACCATTTGACAATTGACTTACCTATTGGAGTGCAGCGGTTTGCTCTTTTGTTACTGAAATGAAATAGGGAAACGAGGCGTACACACGCATGTACCATTGGGGTACGCTTGGCTCGCGTATGGCTGAAATGCAATAGGGTAACGAGGCCTACACACGCACGTACCATTGGGGTACGCTTGGCTCGCGTATGGCTGAAATGCAATAGGGTAACGAGGCCTACACACGCACGTACCATTGGGGTACGCATGGCTCGCATATGGCTGAAATGCAATAGGGAAACGAGGCATACACACGCACGTACCATTGGGGTACGCTTGGCTCGCGTATGGCTGAAATGCAATAGGGAAACGAGGCGTACACACGCACGTACCATTGGGGTACGCTTGGCTCGCGTATGGCTGAAATGCAATAGGGAAACGAGGCCTACACACGCACGTACCAATAGGGATACGCTTGGCTCGCGTATGGCTGAAATGCAATAGGGAAACGAGGCGTACACACGCACGTACCATTGGGGTACGCTTGGCTCGCATATGGCTGAAATGCAATAAGGAAACGAGGCCTACACACGCACGTACCAATAGGGGTACGCTTGGCTCGAGTATGGCTGAAATGCAATAGGGAAACGAGGCCTACACACGACACATACCATTGGGATACAGTGCGTCAGACATGCTCAAGTGTACGATTGTGTAGGCTGCGTCCCTGTCCTACCCCATGTCACCATTGGGAGAGTGACTCCAGGAAATCACATAGCAGGGATGTAGTCTACACTCATGTCTAGGATGTGGATGCATACATCAGCATGGCATCCATACATCAGCATGCCCAAGGTGTGGCAGACATAGAAGAAGCACAGGGACTGTGACCTTGTGACTCAGTTGATGTGTGAAGAGCTGGCGAGACATGTCATCAACCATATTTCACATGTGCATCACATGCATTCAACACTTCACACCGGAGTAAAGTCTGCAACATATTGTGATGCACATCAACACTGGAATGCCACCCCATTCAGTACAGGGAACTGGCACATGATGACAGCAACATGCCCACTGTCACAGAGGTCTAATAGCCGCACAGCATAACCCTGTGTGACCACGTCATGAGTGTGCCATGTGCAACATTGTGCATGATGTTAGCATATGACATTTACAGGTCAGTATCATATTACTTACCTTTGAATATCCCCATGTGTCATCCTGGATATGGCAATTACCGCTCAGCACTACACTTGTGTATCGGTAGGCGTTGCCTGCGGCTCAGCATGTGTTGTTGGCGTTGTGTGTGCCGTGATGACGTTGTCTCAGTACTCAGACGTCACCTCTGCGTGCACACGTCATAAACTTAATTTCACAACACAAGCGCTGGTCCCATATGAGTGTAAGCTTAGTCATTTTTCAAGCCAAATCATAGTACGTTCACTTCTGACCATTTCACTTGGATTGTCTGACTCCGGACGGTGCCAGTATGGATGTCCGTTTCTAAGCCTGTTAGGAATGCCAACGACTCATGTTGGTGACTGACCCTCACCGTTGGTGTCTCCACTGTTTTCACGTCAAGCACAACAACAAGAGCTGCTCCAACTGCTGGGAACACACCTATGAATCCAGGTGTGATTGGACCCACGAGCTGCTCAGACTCCAGCAGTTGGCCCTGCACCACTATAGCTCATGGTCTGGACGTAGGACGAGTGCCTGGGCGTGGGTGTTGAGACATCAGAGCCCCTGAATTACACATCAGTCCTCCAGGGCTGAGTCGTCACGTATCCCAAATGAGTCAAAGATATGTCATCGCACTTCCAAATCCCCACAATGCACGTGCAATGCTGCATGTGATCCGGGTGACACCGGCCATGCGGCTCTGTCAGATTAGCCGCCGTCGTAGCCTGCACCACGACCTCCGGGCCCTGCCCTGCATGTGAAGGAGGAGGAGTCAGTGCACTTCCTCATGTCCATGATGTCCCTCAACCCAACAACGGCCTCCGCGTCGGCTCCTGGCCCAGCGGACCCGTCTGGGGGCACGAGCGCGTCTGGTGAATTGCCCCTGACGCCATCACTCGCTTTGTCCCTGACGCAGGCTGCGCATACGTCCCAGAACCGCTGGGACAGACAGGATGTGAATGGTCACCCTGGTCCTCGCTGGTTCACCTCACAACCTCACTGGCAACAGTCCCCCAGGTGTCAGCCTTGGTGCCGTTCTTGGGTGGTGCTGTCCCCAATACCACACACTGTACGGCTCCAGCGTGGAGACTGTGTGGCTGAACACCGCTATTAATGCTGCATGGGGAGTAAAACTTCAATGAGCCTGCCACAGCTCATTACAATGGGTGTTAATGGGTATTTGTAGGGTCATGAAGACACAGTGGCACGTGAGTGCCAGTCCCAAGACGACAGGACAGGTGGACTGGGGGATGCGAGTGGTCTGGACACCTAGCCTGACACTGGTGATGTCTCTACTCCAAACGTGTTTCTGGATGAGCGGGCAACGTACAGTGTAGTGTTTATGTGGGTGGCCGGAGCCTTGCCCCTTTATCTCCCCGTTGCCGCCGTGAGGACCAACCTCCTCACTTAGGTCCTTCATCTCCACTCACGCTCCGCTGTGCCTCTGCAGGCCTATCTTCAGGAATGTACTTTATCTATATTGGCCAGCATGTACAGGCACGCTGCATGTTTGGCTGTAGATAGGCACGTTGTCAGACGCCCACTCCCCTCCCCGGACTGACCATGTTCCCTGTCCTCCCACCCCACCCCAGAGAGCATGGGCATCCAGGCCCCCAAATCACAGACCACATTCCCGTTAGCTCCGCTGTAGAGAGCATCCAAGAGGTATGAGCACTACGGAAACATGTCTTCATCCTCCCTGAGTCTGGGAGTGGGCTCTTCCTACATCACATGCCTCTTTGTCTGGTACCCACACTCTCTGTGGGACATGGTTGTGTAACTGCTGGCAGAGTGTGCGTTGTAGGTACGGGCAATACTTGGCCACGCCCTTGTAGGATGCCAATCACCCACACTGTCTTTTTTCCGGTGTGGCCTGGATAGCCCCGCCTCACTGGGCAGATCAATGGCATCCAGGGAGGCAAATTTGTCAAAAGCTTGTCATGTATTCAAAGTCAGGATTATGCGAATAACTACTGTTCCTTACTGATATCTTGTTATAAAACGTAAGTAACTCGTCCATACAGTTCAGTACATGTGCTGTAGGAGCATCTATGTTGTGTCCTTGGCGTGATGACCTGGTTTCTAATGTACACACACCATGCCCCGTGTGTTAATTACCCACTCATATGTGTGATGGCAGCACAGACCATTTGTCATAAATCTAAGATTTATGATGTATGATTATGGTCATGTAATAGTTAGGGAATGTAAACACCGCAACATTACTAAGTCAGAACTGTGCAAATGATGGCACATGTGGTGTGTGTGTGTGTATTGCTGTCAGCTGTCTGGATGTGCAGACAAGCTGCTACTCACATTCACATGACGTGTATCACTGACATGATACATTGTCATGCTCACTAAGACCTTTCCATCAGATCATTTGTATGCATGTCATATCCATTCCACACACCACAGGTCTTTTACTTTTCACGGAGGAATGGCTGGGAGCTGGCACATGTTACATCAGTGTGTATCCCACGCCACACTCCAAATTGTCTAGATTATTTGAAGCAGTGTTGCTTGTGCCATGTACATTGTTATTGTTTTAGTCAGACCGTTGAAGACATTTTCTATAAATTGTGTATTGCAGGACACCCCCTCTGGAAAGGCCGTTGCCTGACTTGGAAGCCATGAGGGAGCGCAATTGCATCCGTCGTTATCACTTCAACAGACAGATGATCAAGGACCTGACGGACAGGCTGGAGGCTCACCTACAACCACGCCACAGGTATCCAACTGCGCTGACACCCAAGGTAAAGGTGATGGCAGCCCTCCATTTCTTTGCCACAGGTACGTTCCAATTCACCATAGTTGATGTGGGAGGGATGTCTCAGACTATGTTTAGCCGGGTATTGGGTGATGTATTGGCAGCTATGTTGCTGCACCTGGATGAATTCATTACATTCCCTACTCCAGAAGAGATGACAGATGTCAAGGGGGAATTCTATGCCCTGGGCCGCATGCCACATGTAATTGGTACAATTGATGGTACACATGTTACTCTAGTGCCACCACAGGCTCAGGAGCAAGCGTATCGCAACAGGAAACACTACCACTCGATAAATGCCCTGGTGGTGTGTCTTGCCAACATGATTATCTCACATGTTTGTGCACGTTTTCCAGGATCGTGCCAAGATGCTTTCATCATGAGGCGTAGCAGGGTACCACAGATGATGCTGCAGCTGCACAACCACCGGGCATGTCTTGTTGGTGAGTATACCCTGTCAGCTATGTATGTCAGTATGTCACAACTTCATGATCTGCATAATATTACGCACTCATTTCCATGATGTCAATTTGCAGGAGACGCTGGATATCCAAACATGCCGTGGTTAATGTCTCCACTACGCAACCCCAGGACAGCTGCAGACCAGCGGTACAACAATGCTCATGGGAAGACCAGGCGGGTGATCGAGCGAACTTTTGGACTCCTGAAGAGCCGGTTCAGGTGCCTGGACAAGACAGGCGGAGCCCTCCAATACAGCCCACGCAAGGTGTGTGACATCTTCACCGTGTGCTGCATGCTACACAACATGGCAGTGGAGAAGGCCGTGCCACTCTACCTTGATCCTGATGAGCTGGAACATCCGCCCGTTGAGGATGAAGGCCTTGCCCAGGATGCCAGCGACGAGGAGGGTGAAGATGATATCCGGAGTCACCTCATGCGCAACTTCTTTTCATGATGGTGAGTCATAGCAGCTGTAATCTGAAACATCTACAATAGAGTTGCATGGGTAGCATGCTGTGTATGCAACAGACTGTATGCAAGCTCACTTGGATGTTTGTTGTGCAGTGTCACACAGGTGCAGATGTAATACATGACACATAAGTGCTATGTGTGCATTTTGAATGTACAGGTGTACTACAACATCTGGATAATAAACAGGACATTGTCAAAATGACATGAAACAGAACTTGCCCCTTGTGTGCCACTCTCATCCACAGCTCGCCCTGCCTGTTGTCCGTTGGGGTCATCGTGATCATCCTGCTATTGCTCATCATGATTGGAACGTCTGCCAAATCAACGGAGCATGCATGGACATGTGGAGAAGTCAATTTGGGTAAGGACTCATATGAGGCTGTTTAGCGTTGGTATGTTTTGAAACGTGTGGTACATGTTCATGTGCATGTAGTGAGACCATGGATACATGCAACTACACAATGTTACTTATTACATGTATGCCCAATCCCATGACAGGATAGTCACCCCATCTGACTGTCATCTGTTGTAGTTAGAGACTCTGATGAAATCCTCTATGTGTGTAGACATTGACACTGCTACATTGCATATACCATGGCTTTACATTGTGTCAGAGGTCACAACCACGGACTCTGTGGGGGATTGCAGCCTCACTGTGTGCATTAGAATGTGACTGGATCCTCTCCTCCAGCTTGTGGGCCAGTTCCGTTTGATTACCATCAAACCATGTGGTGTAGGTGTGGCACAGTCTATGTTCCACATGTTGAGATAACTGTACCGTCATTCTGTTTATATGGATGCATTGCCCCTTGTTGCAGTATATCATGTCACTGTCATGTCGTTACCGCAGTGCAGCTCGAAAATACAGCTACACCAGCCTTCACAGTGAGTAGCAGTTCTGTTTTGATTCACATGATGCAATGAATGTTTAGCATGAGAAATGTTTGGGTGATGCATATGTGATTTATTGTGTAGCACCAGTGGAGTGCGGTCATTCCCATGAATCTCTAGTCCCGTGCAGCATTACTGGGCAATGCTAGGGTCTCATTATGTGGCTTGGATCAACATCACTTGCACTTTATATATTTTAAACCTGCATATCATGTTTAGCATAGTAATGCAAACTTGACAGATCAAAAGACTGGCTACTGAGTGCCTTCATTTCATGTAGATCATTAGCTTCGTCATCATATGTGATACTTACAGCTGTTGTGGGTTAAGTCAAGTTGGAGTACATGGCCCTTATGGGTACCCATAATCACATGCAGACCTTACAGTTAGCGTAAGTAGCATTGCCATATGTTTCCATTTGTTTGTAAGGTCAACCTCATCTGAGCCAGGGAATGATTTGTAACAACATAGATATCATTGCATGGTAGCTCACTTGAGAGCGTTACACATGACTCGAATGGATGACAGACTGTCCTATGTTTTATGTGTCTGTGTCATAGCATCGGATCTCATGTGATACCATGATTACTCATCTAAAATTGTCTACAGTCAGTAAACTTCACAGGTGTGACTGGTACAGTGTAGCTAATTATGTTTTTGAAGTGTCAGTGACATGAGAATGTACTCCTAATGGTTATTTACCTCTGTTTCAGGTCTCCCTCCCAGCAGTTCCCATCCTCTCCTTCCCTCGCCTGATCACCCTTTTGTGTCTGTCGTTTGTACTCAGACCAAGGGGCTATTTGGAGGTGGAACCCTTTGAGCATCACACCATTCTGATGAAGTAAGGTACGGCCAGTCCTTGACAGGCTTGTAGCCAATAGTACTGCTGCATTACAGGTGACATCATTAATAGTGTTATTTGGAGTTCTTGCCAATGCTCATGTATGTTTGATAATGCTCTATAGGCTCACAATGTAAATAATCATGTTGTGCATGACGTCTGACTTCTACAGATAATTGTGCCGCCTTGATGTCAACGCACATGTCCTTCTAATGTGCATGTATACTATTTAGCATGAAGTTAGCTTATGCTTGTTATGTGTTTACCTGTAAAGTGACCACACGCATGGTGTGGGGGAGGCTAGAATACTATGTTGTGTGTGAGGTAGATGGCTTTGTAGTTGCTGTTTGGCTTTGAACACACTAGCTGTAGTGTACACCTGCTGACGCTGTGTGTCTTGTGCCCCACTTGTCCGTAAGGGCCCTGATCCAGTGGCTGTGATCTTTGGTGATTACTGTGCCATTTTATTTGCTGTGACCCTGAGTGAGGCTGACACTCCTGCCTTCACATACACATGTCACTTTGTGGCTTGCAAACTCCCTTGTGGTATGTGCTTGTTTTGCAAGTTGTCACACCCCTCCTGCCAGCATGTCTTCACTCATTGCTGCTGCTGCATATACAGCCACCATGCCGCGCACATTATCCAGGGACACAGAGACCTACAGGATGACCCTCCTTCCATCCATTTATAGAGCATGCTCCTGCCACCCTACACACAGACTACCCCAGACATTCACCCTCCTGCTATCACAATGCTTCTAACTCAGCCATTGCAGCTGCTATGCCTGTGTGTGCAACACATACTGGCATGACTATGGCAGATTCACATGACATTGGGTCTATGTACCACCAGGTCATGTGCCGTGTACAGCACACACACACCTTCCATAGGCACAATATTGTACAGTGTTACCTTGTCAACGCCACAGCAGCAAAAACATAGCTGTCACTGTCAGTCAAGTAGCCACAGGGGACACAAACCATGACCACGTCTCTTGGGTGTGGTGTGATTTCCCCGTTCTGGTGTAGGTATTTGTCAGATGTGGGTAGTTGTTCTGTAGGCGTTGCTACCATTACAGTATATAGTACTTGTAGCTACATAGGGGTAGGTCACCTATTCAGGTGTGCTTGTGTAGAGTGCTACAGCCCATTGCCCACAGTCTGTCCTGCCAACCTTGTCCTGTGCTCCATTCATCACATCCACAGTACTGCATCATGCAGTCGATAGTTCACATACCTGAGGACACAGTTGTAGGTACTCCCTACGTGGGCAACTACTTTTGTCACACTGATCTGTACACCTCAAAGTGATTCTCCTGGGCCTGCCTGTGATAGCAGTTTTGGGCTCCAAACCCCCCTCCAGCATTTACTATCCCACACAGGTGTGTCTTTCCATCTATGTATCTAGTTGTTAGGATTTTTTCCCCAATGTGTGTCCACACTCAGATTCTGATCCAAGTGTGTGGTTGGCTGCTGTTTGTCGGATACCCTTGCATTTCATACATTTGCACACACATATCAATTTATGCTGTGGTTCAAAGATAACTCACCACATGCTTATGAGTATTAGTATATTTATTGGGAGATCTTGTGCAGGAAACGTGAATAAGTACTGTACAGAAAGGGGTGGAATCCAAAGTTCACTGCCGGAGATGAGATGCCTTACAGTTTCAGTCAACAGAGTCCAGGCCACAGTGCTTGGCATCATTGGGCAGAATGTGACTAGCATGTCCATGTGGGAGAGTCTCATAGGGGATGCTGTTGCACCCAGGGGCAATATGCCAGGTCCAGTGTCCTGGGAGATGTGCATGGCCCACTGCCCCTCAACGTCTTAGCCGTGGACGACCCACCTTCCTTGGGGGACCCTCAGGTGCAGGCCTGGACGATGCATGGGATGCTACGTCAGAGAGTACCTCCTCCTCCTCCTCCACCCTCCCTGTGGCTGGTGTCACACTTTGCCGTGATGTTGCTGGCCTTGTGACACAGGGAGGGTGCTGCATGTTGGCAGCTATCTGACGTAGCGATTGGCTCATTTCCCGATGCACCGTCAAGAGCTGAGCCAGACTTGCCTCCACCCGCCCATAATGTAGGTCTTGCCTGGCTACTTGCTCTGCCTGCTGTTCTTTCACCTGGTTGAGGGCCTCCGCAAGCTGGCCTATTTCCCGCCGGTATGCCTCCAGGATGTTAGCGAGTTCAGGCATACCGGGTGCTGCAGCTGACTGGCCAGAATCTCGCCTCCGCCTTCTGTCACTCCCACCACCCTGACCCACACGAACACGGCCTGCGCTTGTGGGCACATCCAATCGACGGGCACCCCGAGTGCTGCCAGGGTGGAGGTCGTCTGCAACCTCAGGGGCACCCGACAAAGGGTGTCCCTCATTTTCAGACTGGCTCTCTTGTGGATCATGGGCAGGGCTGTGATCTGTCTGCTGGGATGTGGTGGGAATGGGTCCGGTGGTTGGCTGAGATGTAGCTGGTACAGTTGCTGCAGGCGTTTGGGATCCAGAGGAGCCAGGTTGGTTGGGGTCATCCACAGTGCGTTGAGTGGCGTCGCTGTCGGTGGGGTCTAGGTCCTGCTGAGCCTGGGACTGGGATCCTTCTCCCCCCTGGTTGGGGGGGGGCACACGTTCCCCTGTGTGTGGGAGAGACAGACACTGTTAAGGCACTATCAAGTGACATCTTGTTTAGTTATCCATTATGAGCATCACAGTTCCACAAGCTTTACATTGTCGACATAGTTCTGTTGTGTATGTAGTGGTAGTAAATTGACATGTACTCTGGGGTATTTTCATTCTTAGATTCTCTTGACAATGACTGACACAGCCATTGCTGTGTCTTGTATTGGCGGCACAACACATGTAAGGCATTGGTCATGTTCAGGCAACATCCAGGATACGGTGTAAATCCTTATGTCTGCATCAAGCATGCACAGAGTTTAGATACAGCATGTTGATGTAAGAGACAGAGCATCATTAATTTGCATGACATCTACTACTTTGGATGTCTTTTGCTGTACCGTGATGGCCAAACAATGCCAACACCCCTGGACCTGTACACACACTTATAGATCATGGATTTTGAACTTGGCACTTCTGTAAGACGCATTACCTTGTCAATACCCATGTCCATGTTGGTACTTCAGTGCATCCACAACGTTAATGAGATGGGGCACGTGCATTGTTTGAGCGGCACAATGGACCTGAGCATCTGAAAAGTGCATGTATGAGTGGTATGAGTTATCATATGAGTGAGTGTTTTGTTATTGTACATGACAATTGGGACAGACAGTGTTGCACTCCAAAGCCTGTCCCCAGGGGATGAGTTTCTGTAAGGCGGGTGTAGGATAGGCCATGGTAGTAGTTTGTGTGTGATTTGCAAGCGTCCATCTTTCATGATTTGGCTGCCCCCTGATGTTGCATGCTGGCATATTAGTGGTTTTGTGTTCATGCACAGGGTGTGTGACCTTGTCCTGGTGTTTGTGTTTGCTGTGATCACAGGAGGGACATGTGCTGCCTACACCTGTGGCCATTGTGTAATACAGAGGTTTCCGATATGTATGTCCTGACACAGTACAGTGTTGGCTGGAAATGGTGTGTGTGTTGCAGGCACTTAGTGGATGACTGCTGGTAATTAGGAGACATCCCTAAACATTTTGCTCTATGGTGTTTGTTAGGCCTGTGCAGTGCTTGGGTGCAACTGTGTGTGTGCCCAGGGAGATGCGGTGAGGTGACAGTGGGAGGGAGGGCGACAGAGGGAGAGGGGGACAGAGGGAGAGGGCGACAGAGGGAGAGGGCGACAGAGGGAGAGGGTGACAGTGGGAGAGGGCGACAGAGGGAGAGGGTGACAGAGGGAGAGGGCGACAGAGGGAGAGGGCAACAGAGGGAGAGGCTGACAGAGGGTGAGGGCGACAGACAGAGGGAGGGTGACAGAGGGAGAGGGCGACAGAGGGAGAGGGCAACAGAGGGAGAGGGCGACAGAGGGAGAGGGTGACAGAGGGAGGGGCGACAGAGGGAGAGGGCGACAGAGGGAGAGGGCAACAGAGGGAGAGGGCAACAGTGGGAGAGGGCGACAGTGGGAGAGGGTGACAGTGGGAGAGGGCGACAGAGGGGGAGGGTGACAGAGGGAGAGGGCGACAGAGGGAGAGGGCAACAGAGGGAGAGGGCAACAGAGGGAGTGGGCAACAGTGGGAGAGGGCGACAGTGGGAGAGGGTGACAGTGGGAGAGGGCGACAGAGGGAGAGGGCAACAGAGGGAGAGGGAAACAGTGGGAGAGGGCGACAGTGGGAGAGGGTGACAGTGGGAGAGGGTGACAGAGGGAGAGGGCGACAGAGGGAGAGGGCAACAGAGGGAGAGGGCAACAGAGGGAGTGGGCAACAGTGGGAGAGGGCGACAGTGGGAGAGGGCAACAGAGGGAGAGGGCAACAGAGGGAGAGGGCGACAGAGGGAGGGAGGGTGACAGAGGGAGAGGGCGACAGAGGGAGAGGGCGACAGAGGGAGAGGGCGACAGAGGGAGAGGGTGACAGAGGGAGGGGCGACAGAGGGAGAGGGCGACAGAGGGAGAGGGCAACAGAGGGAGAGGGCAACAGTGGGAGAGGGCGACAGTGGGAGAGGGTGACAGTGGGAGAGGGCGACAGAGGGGGAGGGTGACAGAGGGAGAGGGCGACAGAGGGAGAGGGCAACAGAGGGAGAGGGCAACAGAGGGTGTGGGCAACAGTGGCAGAGGGCGACAGTGGGAGAGGGCGACAGAGGGAGAGGGTGACAGAGGGAGAGGGCGACAGAGGGAGAGGGCAACAGAGGGAGAGGGCAACAGAGGGAGTGGGCAACAGTGGGAGAGGGCGACAGAGGGAGGGAGGGCGACAGAGGGAGAGGGCGACAGAGGGAGAGGGCGACAGAGGGAGAGGGCGACAGAGGGAGAGGGCGACAGAGGGAGAGGGTGACAAAGGGAGGGGCGACAGAGGGAGAGGGCGACAGAGGGAGAGGGCGACAGAGGGAGAGGGCGACAGAGGGAGGGAGGGTGACAGAGGGAGAGGGTGACAGAGGGAGAGGGTGACAGAGGTAGAGGACGACAGAGGGAGGGAGGGTGACAGAGGGAGAGGGCGACAGAGGGAGGGGTGACAGAGGGAGAGGGCGACAGAGGGAGAGGGCAACAGTGGGAGGGAGGGTGACAGAGGGAGAGGGCGACAGTGAGAGGGGGAGACAGGGTTGGAGGCAGGTTGTTTGTGCTTGCTCACTTGCTACACTGCCTTACTGTGTCACAAAATATTGTATCTCTGGAAGGTGTGTCCACAACATGATATTGTTTACGAGCTGTGGTCTACTTTCTTGTGTGATATTTCCCTATCCCTGTACATTGGGCATGGTGCCTGGGTGAGGCCCTGGTGATTCAGAAAAGGGGGTGGTGATGAACAGAGTGCCTGAATTAAGCAGACCACTCTTACCCAGTCCAAAGATCAGGGCTTGATCCATCACCGTTTTTGTAGCTCACTGCACCATCCCAGCTCAGAACTTGGCTATATGCAAAATAGTCTGTTCCTGTCCCAGTGCATGATGGGAACAGGGCAAACCAAACTACCAAGCCAATTCTTATACTGGGAAGGAAACAAGCTTCCGGGGACCGGTTTCTGCCATTTCAGGCGTCGTCGGCCCGGCTTGCTTGAATCCTGATGGTGCAATGAGCAAGGGACTCACATCTTAGTATACCCTTCCACGCTTATGGTGGACAAAATGATTCAGAAAAGGGGGTGGTGATGAACAGAGTGCCTGAATTAAGCAGACCACTCTTACCCAGTCCAAAGATCAGGGCTTGATCCATCACCGTTTTTTAGCTCACTGCACCAACCCAGCTCAGAACTTGGCTATATGCAAAATAGTCTGTTCCTGTCCCAGTGCATGATGGGAACAGGGCAAACCAAACTACCAAGCCAATTCTTATACTGGGAAGGAAACAAGCTTCCGGGGACCGGTTTCTGCCATTTCAGGCGTCGTCGGCCCGGCTTGCTTGAATCCTGATGGTGCAATGAGCAAGGGACTCACATCTGAGTATACCCTTCCACGCTTATGGTGGACAAAATGATTCAGAAAAGGGGGTGGTGATGAACAGAGTGCCTGAATTAAGCAGACCACTCTTACCCAGTCCAAAGATCAGGGCTTGATCCATCACCGTTTTTTAGCTCACTGCACCATCCCAGCTCAGAACTTGGCTATATGCAAAATAGTCTGTTCCTGTCCCAGTGCATGATGGGAACAGGGCAAACCAAACTACCAAGCCAATTCTTATACTGGGAAGGAAACAAGCTTCCGGGGACCGGTTTCTGCCATTTCAGGCGTCGTCGGCCTGGCTTGCTTGAATCCTGATTGTGCAATGAGCAAGGGACTCACATCTGAGTATACCCTTCCACGCTTATGGTGGACAAAATTATTCAGAAAAGGGGGTGGTGATGAACAGAGTGCCTGAATTAAGCAGACCACTCTTACCCAGTCCAAAGATCAGGGCTTGATCCATCACCGTTTTTTAGCTCACTGCACCATCCCAGCTCAGAACTTGGCTATATGCAAAATAGTCTGTTCCTGTCCCAGTGCATGATGGGAACAGGGCAAACCAAACTACCAAGCCAATTCTTATACTGGGAAGGAAACAAGCTTCCGGGGACCGGTTTCTGCCATTTCAGGCGTCGTCGGCCCGGCTTGCTTGAATCCTGATGGTGCAATGAGCAAGGGACTCACATCTGAGTATACCCTTCCACGCTTATGGTGGACAAAATGATTCAGAAAAGGGGGTGGTGATGAACAGAGTGCCTGAATTAAGCAGACCACTCTTACCCAGTCCAAAGATCAGGGCTTGATCCATCACCGTTTTTTAGCTCACTGCACCATCCCAGCTCAGAACTTGGCTATATGCAAAATAGTCTGTTCCTGTCCCAGTGCATGATGGGAACAGGGCAAACCAAACCACCATGCCAATTCTTATACTGGGAAGGAAACAAGCTTCCGGGGACCGGTTTCTGCCATTTCAGGCGTCGTCGGCCCGGCTTGCTTGAATCCTGATGGTGCAATGAGCAAGGGACTCACATCTGAGTATACCCTTCCACGCTTATGGTGGACAAAATGATTCAGAAAAGGGGGTGGTGATGAACAGAGTGCCTGAATTAAGCAGACCACTCTTACCCAGTCCAAAGATCAGGGCTTGATCCATCACCGTTTTTTAGCTCACTGCACCATCCCAGCTCAGAACTTGGCTATATGCAAAATAGTCTGTTCCTGTCCCAGTGCATGATGGGAACAGGGCAAACCAAACTATCAAGCCAATTCTTATACTGGGAAGGAAACACGCTTCCGGGGACTGGTTTCTGCCATTTCAGGCGTCGTCGGCCCGGCTTGCTTGAATCCTGATGGTGCAATGAGCAAGGGACTCACATCTGAGTATACCATTCCACGCTTATGGTGGACAAAATGATTCAGAAAAGGGGGTGGTGATGAACAGAGTGCCTGAATTAAGCAGACTACTCTTACCCAGTCCAAAGATCAGGGCTTGATCCATCACCGTTTTTTTGCTCACTGCACCATCCCAGGTCAGAACTTGGCTATATGCAAAATAGTCTGTTCCTGTCCCAGTGCATGATGGGAACAGGGCAAACCAAACTACCAAGCCAATTCTTATACTGGGAAGGAAACAAGCTTCCGGGGACCGGTTTCTGCCAATTCAGGCGTCGTCGGCCCGGCTTGCTTGAATCCTGATGGTGCAATGAGCAAGGGACTCACATCTGAGTATACCCTTCCACGCTTATGGTGGACAAAATGATTCAGGCGAGGCCCTGGGGCATATGGGATGAGAGCAGCCTCCTACCCTCCACCTTCCACCCTTTGTGGGTCCCACTCGCAACAAACCACTTTTAGTTGTGTCCTGCTAGGACTCATGGCCACCCACCCCATGCTGCTGGGCACTGTTGTAAGTCCACCCATGTAACATGTATTTTTTGTACACTCACCAGACTCAACGGCTCCTTCTATTCCATGTACTCCCACCGGTGGCAGCAGGGCCATGACTTTCTCCTCCCAGGGCTGGTATACAGGAGGTCTACGGGGACCACCACCTCCAGTGTGGTGTGCAGAGGCGTAGTCCTGGTCCATTTTCTTCTTGACCATCCTCCGCAGATCATACCACCTGGCCTGGCATTCCCCCTTGGTGCGCCGGATGGGTGCAAAGCATTGACCCGGTCTACGATCCTCTCCCACAGGCGTGTTTTTTCTGCCATGCTGGTCTGTCTGACCAATGCGCCAAACAGCTGTGGCTCGACTCTGATGACTTCATCTGTAAGTATCTCCATCTCCGGGTTAGTGAACTTTGGATTCTTGGGTGTGGTCATGGTGTGGGGTGTATGTGATTGAGGGGGTGATGGTGTGTATGGATGAGGGTGTGTGGTTGTGATTGTGAAGGGGGTGGTGTGGGTGTAGATGTGGTAGGGTGTATGTGTGAAGGTGTGTGGCAGCAATAGTTGGTGTGCTCTCTGTTTCTTTGCAAGAATGGGTATGTTGCAAAGGATGATGGGTTGTATGTGTGGACCCTTTTATTGGTCAAATAGTGGTTGTGGCTTAATTTGAATTGGTTGTGTGTGTGTGTTATATGGGGTGGGTGTTAGTGTTGACCTCTGTTTGGCTGTGACCAGGACATCGATTCTGTATGGTGTGTACACAGGAGACATGTTCAGTGTTGTTGTGCCACTTGTTTGCAAAGTATTTGTGCTGGTTTGGGTGTTGGTGTTATGTGTGCGTGTCGTACTTGGGCGTGCGATTGACTGGTACGGGCCGTTGGCGGGTGGGGGTGTTCGCGTAGGCTTGTTGGGGGGGTGTGCGTGTCGTACCTGGGCGTGCGATTGACTGGTACGGGCCGTTGGCGGGTGGGGGTGTTCGCGTAGGCTTGTTGGGGGGGTGTGCGTGTCGTACTTGGGCGTGCGATTGACTGGTACGGGCCGTTGGCGGGTGGGGGTGTTCGCGTAGGCTTGTTGGGGGGGTGCGCGTGTCGTACTTGTGCGTGCAATTGTCTGGTACGGGCCGTTGGCGGGTGGGGGTGTTCGCGTAGGCTTGTTGGGGGGGTGTGCGTGTCGTACTTGTGCGTGCGATTGTCTGGTACGGGCCGTTGGCGGGTGGGGGTGTTCGCGTAGGCTTTTTGGGGGGGTGTGCGTGTCGTACTTGGGCGTGCGATTGACTGGTACAGGCCGTTGGCGGGTGGGGGTGTTCGCGTAGGGGGGTATGCGTGTTGTACTTGTGCGTGCGATTGACTGGTACGGGCCGTTGGCGGGTGGGGGTGTTCGCGTAGGCTTGTTGGGGGGGGTGCATGTCGTACTTGTGCATGCGATTGACTGGTACGGGCCGTTGGCGGGTGGGAGTGTTCGCGTAGGCTTGTTGGGGGGGGTGTGCGTGTCATACTTGTGCGTGCGATTGTCTGGTACGGGCCGTTGGTGGGTGGGGGTATTCGCATAGGGGGGTGTGCGTGTCGTACTTGTGCGTGCGATTGTCTGGTACGGGCCGTTGGCGGGTGGGGGTGTTCGCGTAGGCTTGTTGGGGGGTGCGTGTCGTACTTGTGCGTGCGATTGAATGGTACGGGCCGTTGGCGGGTGGGGGTGTTCGCGTAGGGGGGTGTGCGTGTCGTACTTGGGCGTGCGATTGACTGGTACGGGCCGTTGGCGGGTGGGGGTGTTCGCGTAGGCTTGTTGGGGGGGTGCGTGTCGTACTTGTGCGTGCGATTGAAAGGTACGGGCCGTTGGCGGGTGGGGGTGTTCACGTAGGGGGGTGTGGGTGTCGTACTTGTGCGTGCGCTTGACTGGTACGGGCCGTTGGCGGGTGGGGGTGTTTGCCTAGGCTTGTTGGGTGGGTGCGTGTCGTACTTGTGCGTGCAATTGAATGGTACGGGCCGTTGGCGGGTGGGGGTGTTCGCGTAGGCTTGTTGGGGGGTTTGCGTGTCGTACTTGGGCGTGCGATTGACTGGTACGGGCCGTTGGCGGGTGGGGGTGTTCGCGTAGGCTTGTTGGGGGGGTGTGCGTGTCGTACTTGGGCATGCGATTGACTGGTACGGGCCGTTGGCGGGTGGGGGTGTTCGCGTAGGCTTGTTGGGGGGGTGTGCTTGTCGTACTTGTGCGTGCAATTGTCTGGTACGGGCCGTTGGTGGGTGGGGGTGTTCGTGTAGGCTTGTTGGGGGGGGTGTGCGTGTCGTACTTGTGCGTGCGATTGTCTGGTACGGGCTGTTGGCGGGTGGGGGTGTTCGCGTAGGCTTGTTGGGGGGGTGTGCGTGTCATACTTGGGGGTGCGATTGACTGGTACGGGCCGTTGGCGGGTGGGGGTGTTCGCGTAGGGGTGTGTGCGTGTCGTACTTGTGCGTGCGATTCACTGGTACGGGCCGTTGGTGGGTGGGGGTGTTCGCATAGGCTTGTTGGGGGGGTGTGCGTGTCGTACTTGTGCGTGCGATTGACTGGTACGGGCCATTGGCGGGTGGGGGTGTTCGCGTAGGCTTGTTGGGGGGGTGTGCATGTCGTACTTGTGCGTGCGATTGTCTGGTACGGGCCGTTGGCGGGTGGGGGTGTTCGCGTAGGCTTGTTGGGGGGGTGCGTGTCGTACTTGTGCGTGCGATTGAAAGGTACGGGCCGTTGGCGGGTGGGGGTGTTCATGTAGGTGGGTGTGCGTGTCGTACTTGTGCGTGCGCTTGACTGGTATGGGCCGTTGACGGGTGGGGGTGTTCGTGTAAGCTTGTTGGGGGGGTGCGTGTTGTACTTGTGCGTGCAATTGAAAGGTACGGGCCGTTGGTGGGTGGGGGTGTTCACGTAGGGGGGTGTGCGTGTCGTACTTGTGCGTGCTCTTGACTGGTACGGGCCGTTGGCGGGTGGGGGTGTTCGTGTAGGCTTGTTGTGGGGGTGCGTGTCGTACTTGTGCGTGCGATTGAATGGTACGGGCCGTTGGCGGGTGGGGGTGTTCGCGTAGGGGGGGGGTGCGTTTCGTACTTGTGCGTTCGATTGACTGGTACGGGCCGTAGGCGGGTGGGGGTGTTCGCGTAGGCTTGTTGGGGGGGTGTGCGTGTCGTACTTGGGCGTGCGATTGACTGGTATGGGCCGTTTGCGGGTGGGGGTGTTCGCGTAGGCTTGTTGGGGGGGTGTGCATGTCGTACTTGGGCGTGCGATTGACTGGTACGGGCCGTTGCCCCATGGGTCTCAGCGCCAGCGACGGCCGGGTATGGGCCTCATGCTCCAGCACCATCCATGTTCAAGGCTAGTTCATTCGGCAGGTGAGTTTATACACACTACTTAGTGGATCACAACTTCCATGGCCACTGTCCTGCTGTCTATGTCAACCAACACCTTTTCTGGGGTCAGATGAGCGTTGGCATCGGGCACCTTAACCTGGCGTTCGGTTCACCCTGCAGCGCCAGTTCTTCTTACCAAAAGTGGCCCACTAGGCACTTGCATTCCATGCCCGGCTCCACGCCAGTGAGTTGGGCTTCTTACTCATTTAAAGTTTGAGAATAGGTTGAGATAATTTTGGCCTCAAGAACTCTAATCATTCACCTTACCAGAAAAAACAGGGGGCTCTGAGCACCAGCTATCCTGAGGAAATCTTCGGAGGGAATCAGCTACTAAATGGTTCGATAAGTCTTTCGCCCCATACCCAGGTCAGATGACCAATTTGCACGTCAGGACCGCTATGGACCTCCACCAGAGTTTCCTCTGTCTTTGGCATAGTTCACCATCTTTTGGGTCCTATCGCGCACGTTCATGCTCCACCTCCCCGACGGAGAGGGTGAGAGGGGCCGGTTGTGCGCATGCTGCTTTTAGCGCAGCAGGATCCTATTTCAGCTGGTTCACTCCGGCCCTCACCTTCAATGCGCCACAGGGTTTCGCTTGGCCCTCCGACTCGTGCATGTGTTAGACTCCTTGGTCTGTGTTTCAAGACGGGTAAGGTGGGTAACCGACATCGCCGCAGATGCCCGGCACACGGCAGCTTGACACGGTCGGGGCAAACTGAGCACAGTCCGCCCGAGTCGACAGTCATGCCGGGAGTAGGGGGCCCTGTCCCCCCTTCCCCACCCTGGCATGCACGGAAGGGTGGCTGGGAGCGGGTGCCCGGGGGAGATTGCAGAGGTGGTCAAATCTCCCTCGGCCCAACAGACCCGGCGAAGCTGCTGCTACGGGGCTGTAACACCCTCCCCCTGAGGGGAAGTCCACCTGCCACCCCAAAGCCTTCCCAGCTGACCCAGAGCCAGTCGCGCCGCACCACAGAGGAGGAAATATGCCCTGCGGGGGCCTGGTAGGGCCCGGTCTTCAGTCCCATGGAGGGGATCCGCAACTCCTGGGCCACCAACCTTCCCGGCGTGTTAAATCCTCCGGGCGTACTGCATGGACCCCACCTGTTTACCTCTTGATGGTTTCACACCCTCTTGAACTCTCTCTTCAAAGTTCTTTTCAACTTTCCCTGACGGTACTTCTTGACTATCGGTCTTGTGCCCCTATATAGCCTTAGATGGAGTTTACCACCCACTTTGGGCAGGCATTCCCAAGCAACCTGACTCTGAGAAGACCCGATCCGATACTGGCCTAACACCGTCCGCAGGGTGAGCCTTGATCAGAAGGACTTAGGCCACCTTAGTGACACCGGGGAGTCAGTCTTCTGTACGCCACATTTCCCGTACCCGCCGCAGGGCCGGGATTCGGTGCTAGGCTCTTCACTCACAAATTACCAGGGGAACCCTGGTTAGTTTCTTTCCTCCGCTTAGTAATATGCTTAAATTCACTGGGTCGCCATGTCTGATCTGTGGTCGTAGTCAGAAAAAACACCAAAGCATTGGGGGGAGCCACCAGGGAATGCCAGGCCCGGGAGAACCAAACCGAGAACCGGACCGAGAACCGATGAAGGAGGCCATGGAGTCCCCAAGAGGCTGAGTTTATCCTCAAAAGAAGTAGTGTGGCTCACTGGTTAGAGGCGGCAGACCCGAGAGCAGAGGACGGCCCGGGACCAGGGTTCGATTCCCGGCGCGGCAGGTTTCTGGACCAGGGTCAGCGGACTCGATAATTCTCTCGCCTCGGTGCCCACTCTGATCAGCGATCACACTCGGCAACTCTGGGCATTAGCTTGCCTCATCTTCACTAACGGCCCCACCAGACCGCCGGGGATGCCTGGTCTCACCCTGGAGATACCCATTAAGGGACCATCTCTCAGGGAAGCCAGGAAGGGTTTCGCAGCGGTCGAAGCGCCTTGGGACCCTACGGGTAAGTAGTGCGCTATATAAATGCCTATACATTTACATTTACAAAAGATCTACCCCAGCTCCTTCTCGTGGGGAATCTTCTTCATGTACTATTCACAAATTCATGAGGACTCCTAGGGCCAGATGTATCAAGCATTTTTTTGTTCACTAACTGCCCTTTTGCAAACGCAAAAATTGCCTTTCCAATGCAGCAAACCTAATTTCCGGATTTGGTAACCTGTTACTGAATTGCAAAATGGGTTTGCGATTCGGTATTAGGAAGGGGCCTGTTTTAGGCATCACTTCCTAATACCGAATCGCATCAGCATGTATGAATGTTTTGTGACCACAATTGTGGGTGCAAAACAGCAGCATTTTACCACCTACTTCAAGTAGGTGGTAACCCATTCGCAAATGGGAAAGGGTCCCTAAGGGACCCCTTCCCCTTTGTGAATATTTGCATAACAGTTTTAACCCCTTCCACGCTCATGACGAGCTGGGCTCGTCATGAGGTAGCCTCCTCGCACGCTCATGACGAGCCCAGCTCGTCACGTAACATGCGGTTCCGCAAATCTCAGCGTGCGAGCGGGATTCCGCCCGCACGCACGCGGTTAAGAACAGACAGTGGTCCTGCAGACCACCGCCTGTTCTTAAGAAATGAAAAGAAAACTTTTCATTTTTCGTTTAGTACAGCACCTCATTTTCCTTTAGGGAAAACGGGCTGCTTTACATTAAAGAAGATTGCTTCATTGAAAAGCAATCACGGACATGATGGTCTGCTGATCTCAGCAGGCCACCATCCATATGATTTTTGCAATTCCCAGGGGTCGCAAATTGCGACCTACCTCATTAATATTCATGAAGTAGGTCATTTGCGACCCCCTCGGACTCGCAAAAGGTGTACTACACACCTTCATATATTGCATTTTGCGATTTCATAATTGCAAATACTTGTGAATCACATTTAGGGAATCGCTAAATGCTATCTACATACATTTAGCCCTAAATGAGGAGGCTCCTCTTTTCTTTCCATCAGCACAGTCGCTTAATTCAGGGGCTGGACTAGGCATAATAACATTTCAGTTGATGGATCTGGTTTTGGCCATCTCTCAAATACCTTAATTGTGTTTCCTTATTTGATCGTGAATGAGGCATATTGAATCTGGCAACTCCTATTAGAAATTGAGGCCCTATGCCTGGTGTCAACATCGAAATTGAGGCCCTATGCCTGGTGTGAAGTAAAGATATTGATGGGGTGTATTTGGATCCCCTTGCTCCACTTCTGAGGTCTAGGGTCAAATTTAGCTCTAGGATTGTTATAATGCTAATCGTGGCCAATTAGGTATTGATATTTTTCTGCTTGAAGTAAAAATAGACTCTTAAACAATCAATCAATCAATCAATCTAGCAGGGATTTGTAAAGCGCACTACTCACCCGTGAGGGTCAAGGTGCTAGGGGGGGCTCCAGGTCAGTCGCAGCATTAGGTCAGTCGAAGAGCCAGATCTTGAGGTCTTTCCTGAAGGTTTGCAGGGTTGGGGAGCGTCTGATGTGCACGAGGAATATATTCCAGGTCTTGGCTACGATGTAGGAGAAGGCTCTCCCACCTGTTATTGTTCTGCGGATGCAGAGGTTTTCTGCCCGGGCGAGGTCAGCGGAGCGGAGGTTCCTTTTGGGTACGTGGAAGGAAATTCTCTCAATCAGGTATTTGGGTCCGATGTTGTTGAGGAATTTGTAGGCGTGGGTGAGGAGCTTGAAGGTGACCCTCTTTTCGACAGGGAGCCAGTGGAGCTCTCGCAGATGTTGGGTCATGTGCTCGTGGCGTGGATGGAGTCCTGAGGATGAGTCTGGCGGGTACATTCTGGATCGTCTGGAGTCTGTGTACTAGGGCTCTGTTGATTCCGGCATATAAGGCGTTGCTGTAGTCCAGTTTGCTGGTTATGAGTGTGTGGGTGATGGTCTTTATGCAGTCGGGGGCATCCATTTGAAGGTCTTGCGGAGGATGCACAGGCAGTTGAAGCTGGTGGAAGTGACAGCGTTGATCTGGCAATTCATGGAGAGGAAGGAGTTGAGGATGATGCTAAAGTTTTGTGCATGGTCGGTGGGCATGGGTGAATTCCCGAGGGCAGAGGCCCACCAGGTGGAGTCCCAGGTGGATGTGCAGGGTCCAAGGATGAGGACCTCGGTCTTCTCTGAGTTGAGCTTCAGACAGCTGATAGCTTTAGATTGGGCACCCTGGAGTCCACTCAGGATTCATTCAGTAACGGGGTTGCAAATCTGAAGGATATCACAATCTCAATTGGCCGAGATATGGGGAGGAGAGTGATAAACACTGTGATATATGAGGAACCGTGGCCCAAGGAATCTGGGAGGGAACATGAGCTAGCCCCCTGGAGTTGGGTAGCAGGTGGATTGAAGCTTCAAAGAAAAACATAATAATAACTTATAATGTTGCAGAGGTAGCCCCTTGGGAAAATAATTTCCTGGAATATGGTAGGTTTGGGACAGTCTAATTCCAAGTAAAATTTTTGAATGTGTTTCTGTCCATCGGAAGTCATTAATTTTCGACCATTGATAATTTGCTTACAGGAAACCTGGATATGTTCTGATTTTAAATGTGGGAATTATTGTGGATTTTCTTGCGCAGCAAAACCCACAGTTAAAGATCATGCCAGTGGAGGTATAGCCATCGTAGTAGCAGTATAATTTGGAATCCTAAGGTGTTTGTCCATCCCTCAAAACTTTGAATTTCTTTAAAGTTAGTCCTGTGCAATGCAATAGGAGGACCTATGCATCCTTTCTTTTGATAAATGTGTATATCCCCCTGGGAGGTTGTCTGACTCTTTAGATGAGTCTATCCCTTCATTTGTACACAATATTTGTGTGTCTAAAAATGATAATCATTGTGGGAGATTTTAATGCAAAAATCTTGAACTGCTCTTCTTCTAACTTTGGGAAACTCAGAGTTGGATGAGGTGTGGAATATTCCAGAGGCTATTGTACCTCGTAATATTAGATCAGATAGGCAGGGACAAAGGTTTTTGGATTTCCTCAGATCCCATGACCTTATTGCTTTCAATGGCAGGTTCTCATTGGATTCTTCAGCCTCATTCATTTTTCATTCCTCTCAAGGGCAATCATTAATTGATTATATGGTGGTAGCTTATCAAATGCTTGGTACTTGTTATTAATTTGAGGTACTGAGGATGGATTTAAGTGATCACAGTATTCACTGTGGTTTTTGATTAGAGCTTAAGACACTTGAGCACTGGAATTCCAGAAATGACACTGTAGTTTACAGTAAAGCAAACATGCGTACTTTTTGGTCAAATAATAATAGGATACATTTGGCTGTTCAAAACAGCAAGTTTAGGCCCTTCTGTCACTTCACTAGAGAACCCTATTGCCTGCTACAAAAAGCAGCACAAATAGAATTACTGTGTTTGCAGTTATCCCTTGAGGGTTAGGAAGGTAAACCGCAATTTAAATTCCCTAGTAATAAAACAATTTAAGCAGCCATTGCTATTGAGGCAATGGAAAATCAATCGGTTTAAGTGGGGCAGAACTAGATCGAAGGTGTCTGAATGAAAGAGGGAGGAGGACCAAAAATGGAATACATTGAGAGAAGTCACTTTTTCAGGTGACTTGGGAAAATATTGGTCTTTAAGAGCCAAATTCTGTGATTCCGGAGTAACAGTTGAGGCCATCTTAATATCTGATACAGAGTGGACCCAATATATCTTGAAGTTAGATGCCATCAATTCCAGTTGCTGGATTGTAGTGGAGTTGAGTGATAAGCCTCTTTCATTGAATGTATATGGCCCACCTTCTTGTGAGGGGATACAGAGTTTTATTAAGGGCACAAGGTACTTCTGGACGATCGGCCCGGATGAACTCTTGACATCTCTTATCAAACAAGGTGTTTCTGCATGGGTTCTTTTTCTGTGCCCGGTGTTTCATTTTTGTTATTTGCATGTGAAAAGGAAGTGTTGTGCTTCTATATAAAAAGCGTCCTAAAACCTCTTATGATAGTTTCGGACAGATTGCATTATTGGATATGCTATTGGAAAACTGTTTGCCAAGAGTATTTTTCTTCACCTTCAGGATTGGGCATTTGGTAACACCCTTGTTTCTGTGTAGCAGGCTGTTTTTCGTAAGAACTAGGGAACCTTAGATAATATCACAGCCTTTTGAACACTCATTGAAAAGTTTCCTATTGGTAAGGGCATGGCTTTATATTCTGCCTTTGTTGATTTCTCCACAGCGTTTGATAGAGTTGACTGTGGGATGTTGTGGAGGAAATTGGTTGCACTGGGGATCAACGCACACTTCCCTAGGCTGATCATTGCTCTCCACTTTTCAACTTGGAATTAGGTTCCAGTGGGGGGGAACCAGGGTCTGTCCATCAAAGTAGAGACACATAATGCTTTGAAGCAGGATGGCCCATCATTTTCTCCATTTACATACATTACCTACCTTGCAAAGTTGGCCAGCGTAAAGAGGACCCACCTAAACTAGGACCGAAGAGTATTGAATGTCTACTCTATGCTGATGACGTTCTGTTGGATTTAACCCGGATAGGACTACAGATACGACTTCGTGAGCTGGGAAACTATGATGATGAACACCTTTTAAAAAGTAAACATCTCTTAGACTAAAGTTATGGTCTTTAGTTCTCAGACTTTATAAGTGGAAAAGGCATTTTGCTCATGTTTTGGTGGTTTATAAGAATGAAATGCCTCCGTCATTGAGCTATGCCTGTGAAGTAATGGAAGAGTGGTATTGGTCCTATTTCGAGAAGGTTGAAGAGCGTATTTTGAGCCAAATCTGTAATTCAAATTTTTCGGCTCTACCCTCGGCTCTCCGACTTGAATTTGGGCTCCTCTCTACAAATGTGTTTGCCTGGCTGCTGTTCTAAGTGTATTTTTTTGTATATTTATTGTTAACTGTACAATCATTACAGTAAAAGCAGTCGTCATGTTACAGCCAAAACAGTAAGTAAAAAAAAACATTTTTTTTTTAATAAAAGAAGTTTGCCCCCCCCCAGTTCCATCACAATCAGCCTTCCCTAGGGTTTGTGGATGCTGAGGTAGGGCTTTATGGCAATCCGAAATCCCACATTGTTCTATGGGGATGGATGATATTGTGCAACTGTGGCAGAGGTCCATTGACCATGGGTACGTATTCCTGTATGGCTCTGTCCTAGGTGGGATGCTAGAAGTACAGGTAAGCATCAATGCAGTTACGAGGCTACCTCGCCGTCGCTACTTGGGTTTGTAATACATTGCTTCAGAGTTTTGTTTCCTTCATTTGCCTTTTTTAAGGCAAGCCTGATGCTGTAGATCAATTTCCCCAGTCTTGCTAGGGTCATTGTGCTAGACTTGGAAAAGCACATAGCTGACGCTTCGCTACAGGATTTTATTCCATGGATGTTACAGATTGGGCACAGTAGTCTTCTTTGATCGTCATTGAGATTCAGGCAGCAGCATAAGAGGTGCAGCCACTATTCCTTCTTATAAGGGCAGAGTCTGCAATTTGTGGCATCTCCCCTGCTGGCCCATACCAGATTGAAGTCCGCAATTCCTAGAGTGATTAATCTCATGGACAGAATTTTACTTTGGGTTGATGGAGGGAGAGCGTCACTTAGGTAAACCCTGGTTTTGCCTACCATATAGTAGCTATTCAGCGGGTCTAGGTGTGGACTTGAGCTTAAGGATTTGGAATCGAGATCAAATGAAATTTCGCCCACTTGTTTATTTATAGCTTTTTTCCAGGTGAACATTGGAATTTCCGCCCTCGATATGCTCTCTTCCACTATGTTCAATGCCTTGATTGCTTTGTGCAGGGCGATGTGCCAGAGCCTGTGTGGCTCTTCAAAGATGGATCTCAGTTGGTGTTTTAACACCTTGGCTGCTAGGGAGATTATTCTGCTGTGCTGAATAATATGTAAATCCATTGTTCATGATGAGCTCGTCATGAGTGTACGAGAGGTGTACCTCATGACGAGCTGAGCTCGTCATGAGCATGGAAGGGGTTAATGAATTCGCTGGGGCCCTTAAAATCCTGAAATAAAGTTTTATAAAGTCCCCCTGGCACATCAAATCGGGCCTTGCTAAGCCTAATTCCAGCCTTAGTCTTACATTCCTTGCTGACCTCAGAATTTGGAGCACCGTTTTATAAGCTTTAGATTGTATTGAATTTAAGCTAGCATGCTGTGACCCGGGGAAAGCAAGGTGGCCATAACTGATTGCTGGTAGAAGTTTCGGTTTTAGAACTTTCAGTATTGGGCCGGCAGTAGGGCTGATCAGGGGGTGGTTTAATTGCTTGAGTAGATGTATCACCATGTTGGCCTTAGTACTCTGGTGTTTCAAGTGGGCCTTCGCATTTTCCCATTCCGTCAGCCAGACCCCCAGGTAGTTGTATGACTCTGCTCTATTCATATGCAAGTTGCCCATTTGCCATTGCGGTTTCTTTTTCTGGTGGTAGGTCCCGAAGATAATGACCTTCCTTGGTTTAATGTCAGGTTATTGATTCTGTTGAAATGATTTAGTCCGGTTAGGGCTCATTGTAGACCAACCTTTATGTGGTCCATTATGGCTGTATTGTCAGCGTATTTAAGCACCGGAAACCTCAAGTTACCTAGTCTTGGGGCTACTAGGCAGGCTCCTTTTAGGGCATTCCCCAGATCTGCCGTGTATAGGTTAAACAAAATGGGTGCCAGCACACACCCTTGTTTCAGACCGTTCTCTGTAATTATTTTTGAGGACACTGTGCTGATGCTGGTTTTGACTCTTACCCAGGGGTCCTCACAGAGCGATCTTATTGCCTTCTGTAGGTTTGGAGGAATTTCCCAGTTTTCTAACTTCCATCATAATCTTCTGCGAACAACTTTGTCGAATGCTGTGCTGTAATCCACAAAGCAACAGAAGAGTGGAGGGTGGTTCTTCCGAGTAGCCTGGGCAGATAGATGGGTCAGTGCCAGTGCATTATCCATTGTTGATCCTTGTGACCTGAACTCAGTTTGGTAAGGAGGCATAATACTATTCTCCTCCACCCACTCCTCCAGGTCCTTTAGTAGCAGGCGGGCGTAGGCCTTGACCTCTAGGTCGAGTAGGGCAATAAGCCTAGAATTTGATGGCTTTAGGCGGTTTCCTTTTTTAAAGCTAGGGACCAAGATGGAGCCCCTCCTGGCGGTGCACAGACATAATATCGACTCCACAATATCGAATGGACAAAATATCGAGTTTTAAATATCGTTTGGAGAAAATATCGACAGGACAGAATATCGACAGCCAAAATATCGTTTTTAAGGTAAGTGAAGTAATATCGACTGTAAATAATATCGAAAGTAAAAAATATCTTTTTTTATATAATATGTAATTATTTATAGTGTTTTTATGTTATAATATGTGTGAAAAGTGTCATTTTATGTTATAATTATTTTTAATTAATGATTTTTTTTAAATTATTGTGTAATTTTATTCTGTAGCGGGTTGTGGGTTTATAGGGGAATAGGGTGGGAAGTAATTTAATTATAATTAATTAAATATGTAAATGTATTAATTGGTAGTAATAATTAATTAATTGGTAATTAAATATTATATGTTAATTATTTAAAATTTAATTGGTAATTAATTTATTTTAATTGATTATTTGCTAATTATGTAAATTAAAATAATGTATTTCCTGTAGCGGGTTGTGGGTTTATAGGGGAATAGGGTGGGAAGTAATTTAATTATTATTTATTAAATATGTAAATGTATTAATTGGTAGTAATATTTAATTAATTGGTAATTAAATAATATTTGTTAATTAATTAAAATGTAATTGGTAATTAATTTAATTTAATTGATTAATTGCTAATTATGTTAAATTAAAGGGGTATTTTTAGGGTTCAGGGTCAGTTTTTAGTTTTTGGGTAAAGGGGTATTTTTAGGGTTCAGGGTCAGTTTTTTGTTTTTGGGTAAAGGGGTATTTTAAGGGTTCAGGGTCAGCTTTTAGTTTTTGGGTAAAGGGGTATTTTAAGGGTTCAGGGTCAGTTTTTAGTTTTTGGGTAAAGGGGTATTTTAAGGGTTCAGGGTCAGTTTTTAGTTTTTGGGTAAAGGGGTATTTTTAGGGTTCAGGGTCAGTTTTTAGTTTTTGGGTAAAGGGGTATTTTAAGGGTTCAGGGTCAGTTTTTAGTTTTTGGGTAAAGGGGTATTTTTAGGGTTCAGGGTCAGTTTTTAGTTTTTGGGTAAAGGGGTATTTTTAGGGTTCAGGGTCAGTTTTGGGTTTTTGGGTAAAGGGGTATTTTTAGGGTTCAGGGTCAGTTTTTAGTTTTTGGGTAAAGGGGTATTTTTAGGGTTCAGGGTCAGTTTTTAGTTTTTGGGTAAAGGGGTATTTTTAGGGTTCAGGGTCAGTTTTGGGTTTTTGGGTAAAGGGTTTTTTTAGGGTTCAGGGTCAGTTTTGGGGTACAGGGGTACAGGGGTACAGTGTAAAAATAAAGTAAAATTAAATTTACATTAATTTAATTTAATGAAATGAAATTAAATTAAATTATATTTAAATAATTGTAAATAATTTAAATTAAAAAAAATTATTATATACTTACCAATACTTACGTTGTAATGGTAGTGCGTTGTAAAAGTTGCGTTGTAACGTCATATATCCACTGTTGCACTCTTTGCAGTGGGAATAGTAATTTTTACTCTTTTGTATTTGTACGTTAATAATATTGGCTATTATTTAATTACATTTTGTTACTATATATATATATGTTTTAAGAAATATGCTTAAAAAAAGTATTATTTTTTTACTTTCATTAATTATTTAATTATTAAAAGTTATTTTAAGTATTGTTAATTATATTTTAGTAATTAATTTTTTATATTAATGTAATTAAACATTGTTTTTATTAAAGTCGATATTTTTTACAACTATATTTTTGTTAACGATATTTTGTACTCGATATTTTTGTACTTACCTGTTTGTACATACAAACTCGATATTTTGGTTGTAGATATTTTCTCGTCGATATTTTGGGTAGTCGATATTTTGGTAGTCGATTTTATTTCAGTGATCCCCTCCTGGCATCAGGCGGTGTTGCTGTCTGGAAAGTGTAGCTGTGTAGGGGAGTTAATATTGCAGCCCAAAAGTAGGGGGCGTTTTTGAAAACCGGCACTGGAATCCCATTTGGCCCAGGGGCCCCGTCATTCTTCATGTTCTTGATAGCCTTAATGACCATTTGAGTGGTTTAGCCTGGCTGTTACTACACTGTGTGTGGCCACCGACGATCTATTACCCTTGGACCGGTTGCAATGGCTGGCTTTTGTGCCTTCTGGTGTGATGTCTGATTCCCAGTCTGGGCCATCACCTCCGCGGGCCCCGTCTGAGCTATATTTGTATGTGGGGGTAGTTGTGTAAAGCTGTTTGACATAGATCAGCCAGTCCTTTTTTGCTACTCCGTTCTCTCTTGAGATTCCTCTGCTGCTCAGTTGGCTCAGAGGGTTCCGACAGCCCGGAACCCTCTGCCTTGTGGACGACTAACCACAGAGGGAAAGCGGGGGCTGCTGACGGTCTGTGTACATTGCACCATCGACCAAGCGGCCCTGCCTGCAGTGCAGTGTCGTCCAAGAAGAGCAGGCTGGTGTTAATAGCGATTGCTGACGTATCCCGCGTCATGGAGCCTGGTCGGTGAGGGACTGATGTGCTGCGGAGGTGAGTGGCTCGGCGCACCGCAACCTGCAAATTCCCAGCTTAGTGCGCTGTAAGAATCTGCCGCCACACACGCTTCTGAACTTCATTCCTGTGAGGGTACCGGTGAGGCCTGGAAGACGCGTGGTGAGCCGGGACCTCACGTTTGATGACACCTACCGATCTAGAGGAGCAGCGGGCAGAGAGTGACGGCCTGGCCCTGCTCTGCTGAGGCCGTGAGTTACATAGAGGAGACACTTGCCAGGGGGACCCAGTGCTACCTTTGACTTCTAACAGTGACACCCTGCTTTCCGCTGCTGGTGCCAGGGAGATTTGGAACCTATCTGCGCGGGGTGAAACACTTGTAGATAGGGCATGCATATCGCAAGGGACGGCGACATTCTCCATACCTGGCGGAGACTCCGGGACTAGTGTGCTATGTATGGTCCCCCTGCCTAAAGTGCTGGTGAGCCACATTGCCTGATTGAGCGCTTGGACGCCCTGCTCGCGCTATAGACTCCGTTGGACTGAGGACAGGGAAGCTGCTTGGGGCGCGACTAGTACCTACAGCGTTGAAATCGGCGTGGGCGTAAATTGCTAACTACAATGAGTAGCAGGAACTCGAAGGGCCCAAACCAGGCAAAACTAGACTAGACAACGGTTGCGCGTGGACAAGCTATAGCATCCATTACTGGATATAAAAGGGAGAAACGGGCTGAGCTGGATGGTATAGAATGAGATCCGGATACTGCAACATTGCAGCATGCGGAACACCCGACGCCCCTTAACGCGCAGAGGGTGCGCCTTAAACAGCGCGAATATGTGGCGTATCAGAAAGAAATGGTTCTTGGCAGCCTCTGCGCCACGCGCCACAGGGTGTACGAACTAGGCGACAAGGCGGGCAAAATGTTAGCCTGGTTAGATAAAAAAGAAAAAGCAGGTAGGACAATCACACAGCTGCGCACACCCACAGGCTCTTTGGTAACAACTTACAGTGATATAGTGGCCACTTTGGCTGATCACTTTGAGCAAGTATATGCCTCCCGCTCAACATTTACGATTGAGGAAGCGTACGGGTACATTAAAGATATTGTCATGCCGCGGCTCACTCCAGAGGCGGCGCTACTTTTAGAAGCCGACCTCACAATTGAGGAATTACAGATGGCTATTGGTTCTCTAGCATCCGGGAAAGCAGTGGGCCCGAATGGATTCCCAATCGAGTTTTATAAGCAGAATGCACAGTTGATCGCCCCCTTCCTCCTGAACATGTTTTGGGACAGCCTTCAGGCTGGAGAGCTCCCACGTGATCAGCGACTGGCCACAATTATAACGATCCATAAACCGGGCAAGCCCCTGGCGGATTGCGTTTCCTACCGTCAAATCTCTTTGATTAACACTGAGCCTAAGATACTGGCCAAATTGCTGGCACACGATTGACCCCCCACCTCTCATCCCTAATAAATCCAGACCAGTCAGGCTTCATGCCTCAGCGAAGCACAGCACTCAACCTGCGGCGGCTCCATGCGATGTTAGCTCCGAGGTCCTACATACAAGAGCCCGCAGACATTCTCTCGCCCGACGCCAGTATGGCGTTCGATACGGTGGAATGGCCTTACTTATTTGCTGAGCTGCGGCACTTGGGCTTCGGCCCGAAGTTCTGTGCCTGGATTAGTCTATTATATAATAATCCTTTGGCACATGTAGCAGTGAATGGGCACATCTCAAGGGACTTCCCGCTATCTCGAGGGACACGGCAGGGATGTCCATTATCCCCATTGTTGTTCGCGTTGGTTCTGGAGCCGCTGGCGGCATGGATTAGAAGGGAGCCCTCCATCCGTGGGCTTATATGGACAGACAATTGGGAAGACCGCATCTCCTTATATGCGGATGACATTTCATTATATTTCACTGCCCCCAGAAAGTCCATCCTAGAACTCCTGAATGTGTGCGAAAAATGTGGTAGGGTGTCAGGATATACTATCAATTGGTCCAAGTCTGTCCTCTATGTGCTGGTCGGTCCGCCGCCATTGCTGCCCGCGGATTGCCCGCTACAGATTACGGATGAGGCCTTTAAATATTTGGGCATATATGCAACGCCTGACCCCAACAAATTCTTTGTGAAAAATCTGAAGCCGCAAGTAGACCGCTTCAAACGTGATGTGGTGGTGTGGCGTAATCTTCCCCTCACGCTGCTGGGCAGGGCGGCACTTTACAAAATGATGACGCTCCCGCGTTTTCTATATGTCCTTGAAAATACACCGTATCAAGTCCCGCAGGCCTATTTTAAAACCATAGAGACTGAAGTTTCCAGTTTATTATGGCGGGCCAAGCTGGCATGGATTGCCCAGGATAAGTTAGTGAGCAGCTGGTACGATGGGGGGATAGCACTTCCAAACATACAGCTATATTATTGGGCGGCGCACCTTAAGATCATCAACTACTGGTTACATGCTCCACAGGATGAGCCGGCGTACCAGACGGACAGACAGAACCTAGAAGGGGACGGGCTGATGACCATACTCTATAGGAAGCGTAAGCCTCCGGGACTGATTGGCCCAACAGCACACACGATCCATATATGGTACCAAGCACAGTCCCGCTTAAAATGCAAAGGCTCCATCACACAAATGACACCGCTGTGGGGGACACAAGAGCTGGGCTGCCTCCGTACTAGTAAAGGGTTCCAAAATTGGGACAATATTGGAATTTCTGTAGTGGGTGATCTTTGGAAAAAGGGGGCGGTGGTTGAGTTTAAACATTTGAAAGTTCAATGTGGAATGGCACAAACGGAAAAGTTTAGGTATTCTCAAATCTGACACGCACTTCAGGCATCCATAAAATTGGGTGCCTCCTTACCGGAGGCCATGCCGTTGGAGGATATACAGGTAGATTCATGAAAGAAAATTTGTCTCGCAAAGGGCCAGATTCTGCGAATCTAGCCCTTTGCGAGCGCAATTTTTGCATTTGGGATTCATCATCCCAAATGCAAAAATTGCTAATTGCGAAATCGCATATTTGCGAGGATTTGCATTTAAGGAATCTCTATTTGAGATTCCTTAAATGCAATTCTTGAGCAATGAGCTCATCGTAAACAAGGAAGCTGTAGGAATCACATGAATCCCGTTTTGCGAGTCTGTAATAGCGATTCCTTATTATTCGCTATTACAGACTCGCAAAACATGCCGATGATGAATCTGGCTGATTATCCTGAAGGAACACATGACGAGTAGAGCGACATCCTTCACCTACCGCAAGTTAGTCAATAATTTACTGGACCCAACATCCAAGCTGAGGCAGTCCTGGTCCCGGGATGTGGGCGACTTTGACGAGTCGGAATGGCAGGAGGCCCTCTCTTCACCACGTGAAATGGCCATATCCTCTAGGCTCCGACTGGTCCAACTCAAGGTTTTGCATCGCACATACCACACTAGAAAAACACTTTTTGTAATTGGAGCAGCCCAACACCAATACTGCTTACACAAATGCGGGGAGGAGGGTACATTTTATCATGCGATCTGGGACTTTCCACACATAGCCGCGTACTGGGCCACAATAATGCTCGCCATCTCCCAGGCAACAGACATATCCATCCTGCCGGAGCCGAGGAACTGCCTGCTGCATGTGTCGGAACCAAATTACCTCAATCATCAACAACAAGACTGGGCTATGTTAGGTATGACGATGGCGAAGCGAAACATTGCTATGCTATGGGGGTCGGAAGTACTGCCTACACTCCAAAAATGGTGCAGGGATATGGACGAGGCAATGGTGGCTGAAAAGGCAGTTTTTATCCATCGGGGGTGCCCTCCGAAATGGGAAAAGGTATGGTGGTCATGGAATAAATTTAGAGGGGACATTTGCGATCCACCTGAAATGGAAACAGAGGCTATTGCCCCATAATGAGGCGGTAAGATCAAGGGAGATCGAAGACGATGGTCATGTATGCTGTTCAGTTTTCCTTTTAGTGCACATGATAATGTGTAGCGTTGTCTTACTATGTCGATGTGACTGCAGCCTGTAATGATTATATTTTCAAGATAAAAAAAAAATAATAATATTAATAATATTAATAAATCGATGAAGTGAGTAGGAAAAGGGATACTGTACTGTATGCTCAGCATGCCTGGGTGAAATAGTAGCGAGAGTAGCAGTTATAAAAAAAACACAATTTTTTGTTCTAGGGAACCTTTCTCTAGGTGTGCGCAGAACTATTATGTTATTAAGGTTGAATTTGCTTCCATTACAAATTATAACTTGAACCTGGGAAGCATTACCTAGGGGGAAGAGGATCTATGATCTTGGTGGGACTTATGTTCAATATTTAAATCATGCAATATTTGTTTATCATGTCCTACATTCATTGCAAAGTAAATTGCTAAGACCGTTGTTCTTACAGTGCAGCGTAAATTCGGTAGCAAAGGCTAAAAATGTCACTTTGCACCACCATCAGAAATAGTTTGTAAAGCTGAATGTATTGCACAAATAGAAGTTATGTATTAGTGTTGCACTGTAAAACATTTTGCACCATTTTACTACACTTATAAAGCTTGTATACATGGTCTGGTACCAGCTAAAATCCCCTCACCCTAATAAACCAAAGACCCTTGGGAATGGGGACCCTCTCATCTCCGGTGAAGGCTCACCACCCCGCTTTCCCCCAAGGTAAACAATGCAATCATCACAACTGTTTGGATTACAGGTTGTCGTAACCCCGGCTGTATTTTATTACATAAAAAAATCAAAACATTGAAATGCTTATTATTTGCATTACGTACAATACACAGAAAGTCCAATACATTGATAGGTACAAGATGTCAATTGGCTAACCTTAACATGCTTCTAATACATAGCCACTCCTATCATAATTTAACCAATGAAAATATTCTCTTTCTGCGTATCCCTGTTAGATCCAACGACAAGGTCAATGACTGGCGGCCCCAGGTCCTGATCAAGTTGGGTCCCAATTCCTTACCGGAGTGACCTTACGCAGGGGGTCCAGCTTACCGATGGATACCTCCCCTGGGCCCCCTGCAGCCTCAGTGTTAAACTCCATAAAGGGGCGCTGCAGTTAATGTATCCTTGAGCCCATGCGCGTGTGGGAATGGGCATTCAACCTACTGGAAGCGAGACACTCTTTCCTCCCACAACCCTCCAGCCTACTGGTCCCCCCTAGGGTGTCCCCCAATGACAATGGTGATGCCCGCTAAGAACCAAAAACTATGCTCACCAATCATGACCTTACCGCCACAGGACAGTGTAGTGTAGTTCCTATGGCATAGATGCATCAAAGTAAAATCCGCTCGCAAACGGGCAGATTCTCAGAATCTGCCCCTTTGCGTCCAGTATATTTGCGTTTGGGATGAATCATCTCAAATGCAAAAATCGCAAATTAAGAAATCGCAAAATTGCGATTACTTGCATTTAAGGAATCTCGATTTCGCTAATTGGGATCGCAAATTACCATGAAGTTGAACTTCATGGTAATTTGCAAAAACTTTGAAAAATGCAGTAAGGGCATTTTTCAAAGTTTCATATTGCACACACACATGCCCTAAGGGCATGTGTGTGTGCAACATATGTGCACAGATCAATTTCAGGGGGTGCAACAGGGTGTCCTTTGGACACCCCTGCACCCTTGAAATCGCATTCTCAATTTGCGATTCGCTAATTGCGATTCGCAAATTGAGAATGTCTTCCCATTCATTCCTATGGGCTTCTAGACCCATAGGAATGAATGGGGAGGTATTCCTTAATTGTGACTCGCAATTTGCGAGTCGCAATTGAGGAATTTTAAGAAATCGCAATTTTTTTTTGATTTCTTCATGCATTGCATTTTGCTATTCCGTAATAGCGAATCGTTATTTTTCGCTATTAAGGAATAGCAAAATGGGTTCTTGATGCATCTGGGGGTATATTCCCAATAGGCTCTGCGCATTGGAATAATATATCCTATAAATATGACATAGGACGTAAGTCAATAGGTCTCTATCGAATATACTAAACTTAATAGTGAGTGCCAGCTAGCTCAGAGGTCACTAGAAACTTTCTCGAATACACAAGAAGGGATTAGTTTCTGACAACCGCATATACATGACAACCTTGTTTCCCCAAGAATAAGAACATATCTCTCAATCGTGGAAACAATCGATAACTAATTTACTCAGTCAATTGTGCATGCTTCGTTTCTACAGAGTTGCAGAGAAATAGTGAGACGGGCGTTTTCAATAAAAAGGGTTCATTGAATAGTCTTCTTTCTCATGCAAGAGAGGTGAACTGCTACAATCGTTAGTCAGAATGCAAAGTATAATGCATACAGCTAGAATAGTATTATGAAAAAATACTGTAAGAGCATTGAATGGGTGGCAGTAATACTGTTCTTGTTCCGTGGATTGCTAGGACAGGTACTGGCCGTCTGTAAGAAGGCCCAAATTCCTTCTTGTCCGTGATCTTTTCTCTGACTAGATCCCCGAGCTTAGGAATCCAGACAGGCCTTGCTGGGACGGTCGGTTTCTCTTCCGTGGTTGTTGGCTCCAGGAATACGCTACCTTGTTTTGTTCTTATTTCATTTACGTCCTGTAAAACAGACAAACGGTCTTTGATAACAAAGGGTTTTTGGTCTACCACTGAAGTCTGACAATCGAGGTCTGATACTAACATTCTGGTCCCAAAAAGGACTTCATATGAAGTGATACCCCCTAGAAAACTTCTTGGCAGAATGTTAAGACTACGTTGGACACTTATTAAATGTTTTACCCACCGTCACCCAAGCCTAATACCCTAGCTGTTATACATTGCTTTATGTCCCAGTTTTTTCTCTCCACTACCGAATTGCCCTCAGGATGGAATGGACTAGAATACCGCAATGTAACGCCCAATTTGGCCATGGCCTCCATGTACGCTCGAGAGCTAAACGCAGGACACTGGTCAGAATGTAGCGTGCCCACTGCGTATGTGCCGATAAAGACTCGCAAATCTTTTATAACAGTTTGAGCGTCAGCCGAGCACTGAGGCCACATCCAAATGAACCTTGAACACGAATCCACTGCAACCATGATATATTTATAGTTACCATCCCTCTGTAAGGGACCGCAGTGGTCCAGGTAAACACAAGCTAATGGTTTATCTGAAATTAACAGGGGCGTCTGCGCAGGACTTTTCACTGTAGAGACTTTCATCTTTTGGCAGATTTCACATTCCAAAACATAGTTTCTGGTCTGTTTCCTCATGCGCGGCCACCAGTATCTCTGTTTTAATAACAATACTGTGGCTGAAACACCGGCATGTGCAGAGGTAAGCCCTTCATGTGCTGCTAAGATTAGTCCTAATCTATGTTCTATGTTTGGAATTACTCTATCCCCCACTCCAGAGATTCGAGCAAACTGAACATTGTTTGCAACAGTTATGTACGAGTGTTTGAGTGAAAAGCCTTTTAGTAAGGTTTTACCACTGTCTTTGATTGAAGCATTGACGGCTTGCATTATTTCATTGTCTAGTTTTGTTTTTGAACGAGTGATTGCAGCTACGGAAGCCGTTTGCACAGCTGCCTTCGCGGCTTCATCAGCCAATGAATTCCCTACAACGTGAATGCCATCACGTTCATGACTCAGTGTATGTATGACATGAGCGTTTTGTGGTCCTTGTGGTAACAGAACTACTTGTTCCCAAAGCAGTTTATGCTTGATTGTGCCAACCTTTGCATCTTTGTAACCATTTTGAATCCAGTTCCGCAAGTATCCATTGTAAGATTGAACACAATAATATAAATCGCACACTATGAATGTGGGGAATACGCGGTCCGTATTCTCAAGCGCCATCTTGAATGCTTGTAGTTCAGCTCGCTGAGCTGTACAATCTCCTAGACATTATGTTTTAGTGACCATTGGTCAGAATTTGCCATCGCGCCAACGACCTTTAACGATCGCACATGCCGCACTATAGGCTTGTTTACCGCGTAGCAGGTTGAGCTGATCCATCAGTATAAATTATACATTCATACTCCTCTAGAGGCAGAATTTCAGTAGGCAGAGGACATTCTTGTTCGTATTGTAGAAATGCTTGTGTTTTTAAATATGGGTCAAAAACTTATTCAACGTCTCTTGCAGCAAGAGAATGAACCCATTGTATCCATCTGTGATGTAAAGCTTTAGCATTTGGAATGCTCGCTTTTGTCACTTCCTCTAAGGCAGGTACTGGTGTAACGAACATAATGCGTTTACCCTCTGCGAGGGCTCTTTCTTTTTGTCCCAGAGTTTGAACCGCTGTCATAATTTTCTCTGTTGAAGTAAATTTCATTTCAGCTTGTGTGTACAAGTGTGATTTGTAAGCTATTGGTACTTTTTCACCTACATTAAAAGTTAAGTACGTGAATTGGCATTGTCCTGGAATGATTCGGATCACTCCGTTGCATACATTTAGGCATGTTTGTAAATGTTTAGTTGCTAACATGTCTGTTTGCAGTGAACACAAAATTTATGTGTGTTTTTGACTCCAATTAACTGTTTTGAAATCAGGTTTGATTAATTCGTAGAGAGGTTTAACCCTTTCTGTTTAGTTTAGAATGTAAGTTCTTCTGAAATTCAGGAAACCTAGAATCAACTGTAAGTTTTTCAGCATTTTTGGAAGTTGGAGCAGCGCACATTTCTCTAGAAAGTTTGCTGCAAGGCTTTTGCCTTCACTTGATAACTCATATCCTAGAAATAGGACGTTGAGGTGGGCAATTCTACATTTTTTTTAATTGAATGTGTACCCTTCTGAGGCGAATCCCAATTTAATGGTGTTCACCCTGTTCAAGTGCCTATCCAAGTCATCGTCTGTTAGATAGATGTCATCCATGTATGATAATGCTTCATCATCATACGTTTGAAGTAACTCTGTTACTCTAGCTGAAAATAACCCTGGGCTATTCTTGAATCCCTGTGGGAGACGACAGAAGTGACACTGTGTCCCCATAATTGACAAAACGGTTGAATACCTACTTTCTGGTGCAATGTTTTGACAGAAGAAACCATTAGAAATATCTAATGTGGTTTTATATTTTTAACGCACATTGTTATTCATTAATGCTGCACTGTGTGCATTTTATACTGCAAATGTTTTGCAACACGAGTTTAAATGTCTGTAATCCAATACTATACGATATGCGCTGTCTGGTTTGGAGACAGGAAACAAAGGATTGTTCATTGATGAGGTGCATGTTTCTTTTTTCAATTCAAATCTTTTTTATTAAGAGAAGCAGAGTTTTACAAAATCAAAAACAAAAACATACACTGAGTTACAATAATGAGAAAATGCAACCTGAGTTACACAATTTAAGGAAAGAGCATCAAGACCATTTAAGCAAGGGGTTCACTATCGGGAAACAGTGAACATTATACATAAATACATGCAATTCTTAACCAGAAAGGATGGTTGCAATAGGAGAGGACTTGAGAAAGAAAGGAAAAAGAAAAGAGAAGAGACGAGAAGAAGGAGGAAAGAAAGGAGAGAGAGAGGGAGAGAAGAAGAGAGATATGGAAGAGGAAGAAAGGAAGAAAGAAAGACAAGACTGATTTGAGAACGGAAACAGCAGCTAACATAAACTCATGTTATGTACTCCGAATCGTAACAGTGGGGTAAAAGCGCCTATGATGTGCCCTTATGGTTGACAGAAACGTGTTATATAACAGTGGGTATGAGTAATGTTCAAGTCTAAGGCGGGTCATAGCAAATGTAAAGATGTTTCTTTTAAGCAAAGATGTTTCTTTTAAGATATGGCAAGAGTGGTTGGCCTCTTTAAGGGGCGCGGATAATGATGCTCTCCACTCCTCACCGTGACGAGGTGCATGTTTCAATCACCCCTTGGTATTCAAGTTGCTCTAATATCTCCCTGACCTGTTTTTTAGCTTCTTGCTTAACTGGGTACTGCCTTTGTGCAGTTAGTTGTTTTTTTAACTGGAATTTATGGTGAGGAGAATCCTCATCCCATCCTACATGATTTTTGTATTTTGCAGGAGCCTGGGCTACTGCCCATTTTCTGGCATAGGTATATTTTAAATGAATTGGAATGTGTTTGGAGAAAGTTGGTATAACGATGTCTTCGCCATGTGGGCACTCACTGAAAAATTGTGGTGGACAGTCTTGTTCAGCTAGAAGAATGTCATAACTCTTAGAGAGTCGCTCCCAAAAGAGTGCTCTTATCTTTTTTGGTATGTCCCCCTCCATCCGGAGTGTTATTTCATACAACTTATATGGACAACTAACTCTGGTATCTGCAGTTTCAACTTGAATGAATTAATTCAAGTCTACTGTCTCCAGATGATCCTTCAAGTTCTTGTGAGCTATGGTGACTTCTGCTGCGCTGTCCAACATTGTCTGAGCCCATTCCTTGAGTTGTGTCCTCAAGATCCTCGGCATGTCTGATTTTTAGACCTGCTCCATTCTTTTTGGTTAGTTGAGGTTTCTTGTGTTTCTAAATTAAGGTTTCTTGTTTTTTTGAACGTGCTGATCGTCTTTGGACTTCACACGTTCTTCCTTGTGTTCTGACCATCCTCTTCTTTCGGATTTCTGTGACGAAGTCTGAAAGGTACGAGAGGAACGTGTCTAGTATCTTGATATCTATCAGGTTTTCTCAAATTATCCCTATTCCTGAGATCATACCTCCTTTCAGAGGGCTCCTGTTAAGGAGACCTACCTCGGGATTGAGAACGCTTCTCTTTAGAAGTTTGTTTGCTATTTTCCCACTTCTTTTTAATAGGAGTAAGAGTGTTTTTAGTAAAGACCTTTTCAGGACTTTCAGACAGTTGGGGTTTAACTGGTTTCCCTCCAAAGCAGTCTCTGCCTAATTCTTCATAGGATTTTTCAATTATTCTTGCCAGTTCTTGTGGTTGCTAAGTTACATCAAATTACCTTAACTTTTGGCAGATCACCACAGATGCTGCTTCACCTTTAATGTTAGCTAATATTGTTGTTGAGACTTGTTTGAAATATTTCAGTAATTTCATACCTAGATTTAAAGCAGGCTCTGCCGCATATTCATTTTTAATTTGTTGCAGGACGTCTGGTATTACCGCCATAGACGGAAAACCATGTGTTTTAGTTTAAATTGCAGCAAATACTGTACCCCATGTGTTCCAGGCCTCCAGATGTGGTGCGATCCCCATGGGTAAGCAGATTGTTAGAGTTCTGTGTTTCTCATGAGGGGTAGTATTAGGAAATACTGCCTCGATTTGAGTAATTTTTTTAGCTATCCAGAATGGAATTTGTTCCCGTTTTATGAGTAATTTACCGACTACCAAATGTAGTGTCTGTGTTGTAATCTTATTTGTGTTCCCCTGGTGGGGGGGATGCTGTGGAATCATTATTGCTGGTTGGACTGAAAGAGTCTGCATGACATATTGAACCAATTGTCTATAGATTTTGATTAGCACTTTGAGTTGAGCTCGTAGTTCCACATCTGTCATTCCATTAATTTCAGGATGTGGAGTATAGCTGGCTAAAACCGGCCATATTTCCCCAGGTCTACCTAGTGGACCGAGCCTGGTAATGTGATTTATATGTTTAGGGCACCTTTAAAACAGAGCGCATGCTCTTGGTAAGTTAGTGGAATTTCAATATCCTCGAAAGGAATGTATTCCGTTGGTGGTTCATTTTCTTTGTAGAAGTGAAACACATTTGTTACTGCCTTTGCTTCAGGGAAGATTATCCATTATTAGAATACCTCTGTCTGAGGATATTCATGTGCCTCTATCACAAAAACTACCCTACTACCTCTCGATGTTAAGCCATTTTTCATACGTTTTATAGTGATGGCTCTCCTAAAATTTGGAGGAAAGATTATAGCATCATCGTCGGTTTCTTGGAAAACCTAATAGTTTAAAACTACCGGTTCAGCTGCAGCTCCACCGTTCTCGGTGTCGCTACCCGTAATTTTGTTGACTGAAAGTTTGCAGGGCAAGTTTCAAGGAAACAAAGATAAGGTGCACAATAGGATTTTCGCTCTACTGAGCTGTGGCGGATATTATCCCTTTACCCACTCCAGACGTCTATTGGAGTATGAAGAATAAAGGGGTCTCTGAGAAAAGCACGACTGAGTTACTTTAGTATCTAGCGTTAAATTAGTGCCTTACCAAACATTGGCCGCCATGTGGTGTAGTTCCTATATTCCCAATAGGCTCTGCGCATTGGAATAATATATCCTATAGATATGACGTAGGACTTAAGTCAGTAGGTCTCTATCGAATATACTAAACTTAATAGTGAGTGCCAGCTAGCTCAGAGGTAACTAGAAACTTTTGCAAATACACAAGAAGGGATTAGTTTTGGACAACGACCTAATCATGACAACTTTGTTTCCCCAAGAATAAGAACATATCTCTCAGTTTTGGAAACAATAGATAACTAGTTCACTCAGTCAATCAAGCATGCGGCGTTTCTACAGAGTTGCAGAGAAATAGTGAGACGGGCGTTTTCAATAAAAAGGGTTTATTGAACAGTCTTCTTTCTCATGCAAGACAGGTGAACTGCCACATTAGTTAGACAGAATGCAAAGTATAATGCATACAGCGAGAATAGTATTATGAAATAATACTGTAAGAGCATTGTATGGTTTCTAAGCCTTATAAAAATACATTCATAAATAACATAGACTAAAATACTCAACTGGTGCTTTCTAAAATACGCCAAATCCAATGTACCTAACCTAGGTCTAATACGAGGGAAGAAGTAAAGTTTTAGCATAAGTTTTAGTTCTGCCAAGAATTGCCAAAAGTTTCTCTAGGTTCTAATCAGCTCCATACCTTTTTAGAATGAAGGAGGTCTTGTATCTCTGTCTCGGGACTCAATTTCCCAACACCCCGCAGGGGGAGTCAGAAACACTGTAGCTGGATTTCTCAGCAGAGGAGGGCAGCTTCCTGATCAGTGCGTCAGCTGGAGAGTCGGCTTCCTTCGGCACTTGCTGTAGTGAGCTGCGTCGGGCAAGTAAGTCGTCGAACTGCTCCGAACCACCGTGCTTTAACATAGCAATTGAAGATATATTTATACCTTGAAGGTGTTTAGGAATGTGATGTTTGATGTAAAGTTGGGCATATGAATGTCATGAATGAACCCCTAGGGAATAGTTATTCATTGTAAACTAACTGAGTTCTTGGAGAAATCAATATTCGAGCAAGGGGAAGTCCCAAACGGCTTATGCTGGTTTTCCAAGGAATTGTTGTAACATTTGGTGAACGGATGGAAGTAGCCATGCCTCTATTTGGGTAGCATGGACTATGCCTAAATAAGGGCTTGATTTCTATGCCTATATAAGGGCTACGTGACTTGTACCTATATAAGGGCATGAATCGGGAAAATCCATTCAGAATCTAAAACGCCATAGTTGACCGACTATCTGACATCCTCTTCCGCCTCCTAGAAAGGTCATGCTTCACTCATTGCCCCATTTAGCAAGCCAGTGGTCTTTCCAAAAAGAATCATCACCCAGTCTAGTTGACCGACTAAGTGGCTTCCCCCTTCCATCTTCCAGAAAGGACATGCATTGCTCCTTGCCCTATTGGACCATGCCCATAGGTTTTCCAAGAATACTTCATTACCCACTCTAGAGCGGTGTATGTATCTGATCACGGAATTGGCAAAAGCATTTCTAGGTGTCTCCCACAAGACATTAGACCTTATCGTCGCAACGATGCCAGGCCCATGAGCCTTAACTATGCACTTTGTGCAGACATGAATTAGGCAGAAATAGTCAATCTTATAACAGGCAGGAAGGTTTGCCCGAATTTACTTGGTATAAAATTGACCAAACCTCTGTTCCGGGTGTTGTATGACATGCGCAACCCAGGACACTTCAGGGAAACCGGTCGCTTTGCGCAAACCTCTAACCCAGCGAGGTCCGTCGATACTTGAAGGTACACTGGTGCTGGTGTCAAGAGGAGACCCAAGCCTGAAATGGCTGAATCAGAAAAATTCCTGCCCTGGAAGCATTGCAGAATACGTCGGAGCCACTGTACTTACTGCCCCAACTGGCTGGTACCTAATATTGCCTGGCACATGCCACCTACCACCCTACGCAGAATAACTCCATTATACCTGACATTAGCCATGCCCAAGGCGGTCAATCACCGGAAACATACCCTAAAAGGGGTGATATCTTCTCGCACCCCATCCACGGCAGATGATGCTCCCGTAACAACTATGTTCTGGAACCTGCTCAGGGTGCCTCTATTTAATACCAGGTACAGGCATACTGTCTGTCTACTGGGAAGGCATGCTACCTTAAAGGACTTCTGTACCAGCTGTGCACCCATCCCCTTAAACTTGGGCTCAATTGAAAAGGAGATTAACATACTATCTGGGAGCCAAGAAATGGCCTCAATAGATAGAGACATGTTGCGCCAGACAGACACGTTGCTGCAGACATGAGACTCATTGCTAGTGTAACTGCACACAGGGTTGGTGCCATACCGGAAATAGCTGGCTGATCCCAGAAAATTGAAAATTGGGATACTAAACAGGGGATGCCCCACAAGCCTCACGATCCCCCATAAACATAGCCAAGGAATGTGAAAAAACTCATGCCTGGCCACTAGGTTGTGGGATGGGCTACAAATAAATCTTTTCCCCTAATACCTACCTATCTGTTTCCTTGCTTCCCAGTCCCTACTACGGGAAAAAAAACATTCCACGAAGCATCCTCATCAATGTTCCCTCTAATTTTTTTCCTCTGTGTGCGGCAGTGTGAGGTCTCTGTGCGCTCCAGCCACAGCAATGTGCGCCAAGAACCCGACAGCGTGTGTGGGTGCAGCGACAGGGGTTTTGACACTGGAGTTCCTGCTTGATTGTGCAGATAAATGACCTAGGTCCTAGAAAGGAGGAGCCCTGTATGAAGGGGCAGGCATGGCCGGACTGGGAACCCAAAAAAGTAGCGCTGGCAATTTTGCTGCACTGGCTCCCACCCACCAGAGGTGGGGTGGAGGAGGGTGGGGTTGCCAAGTGTCAAGCACTACTGCTTAAACCCGGTCCCCAGCACTGGTGCTTTTGTTACTGAGGGCCCATATTGCAGCATCACTGCAAAACAGCCTCCAGTAACACAACAGGCCCCCACTGCTACAAAACTGACCCCCAGCCTTCCAGGCAAACGCCTGATGCCTGCTAAGGCCAGTCCAGCCAGGAGGGTGGCCTTCGTGTTGGTGACTGCTGTACAATGGTTGTGTCATGTTCGAAATGAAAGAGTGCAGTGCAGAGCATCTGCAACCTCGACAAAGCTACACTAATATATATATTTGGAAAACGGGGCAACCAGCCTCATTCCACAGTGCCAGTGAACCTCTTCTTTACTAACTAACTACACAGCGGCGGCTCAGGGACATCTTAAGGACTTTGAGCGCCCTCGGCCAAATGTATTTTGGGGGCCTCTGTGCGGATCAGCTTTGAATTTATAATCCAGTTTCTAATGTCCTTTTGGCCAGATCACAAACAGTGCACAGACACACTGGTTCAAATTCCAAATGTGTTTATAGTTAATATTCAGGGATAGTGATGTATTTTTTCAATATTGTAACACAGTAGAAACCCACTAATACTACTGCAAATAATCACTGTGACATCCTCCCATTTCTCATATCCGAGATCCTGTTTAAATCTAAAATAAACACATTTGTCAAATAATGTCTATAATACAATCTCACACATTACCCAGATTAAAAAAAAATGAAAGGAGAATGCTATTTGCAATAATCTGTTTAAGAATTATTCAAGGTCATCAGGGCAAGCCCGTTTGGGGGTCACTCTACTTGAGCCATCTGGGTGTTCTGGGCTTTGGCGAGCCATGGGCTACAATTGCAAATCTCGCTTAACCATTGGTTCAACTTTCAAGCCTGTAAGTGACCACGTATAAGTGGCATTTGCTACATTTGAGGCCTCTCTAACCTCCAGAGGGGGCTGGTGTAAGTTGCCACCAGATGGGAACCTTCCTGTCCTAGCCAAGATTACTGCTGAGAATCTCCATGACCCTGATGCTCTGCTCCTAGCTGAACAGCCTGTCGGTATCATCAATGCAGCCTTCGCCTGGGAGGCCTTTGAGATCCCTGTTTGTATACAAGACCCTGCCTAACAAGGAACGGTCACGTGCACTCCCTCCATTGCATCCCTTTCTAGGCCGATCTGCAACCTTCATTATCTCATAACTCAGAGAAGTTATCAATTGTAAGCACAGGGCTGAAGCCTTGCAGTGCCACCTTGCGCTATGGCAACCTCTATATATGAGACCATGTTTATAGTTGACGTAAGCTAGTGACAGTAATGTACCCAGTGTGATGGAAAACTTCTAAAGGAACAAGCTATTTTGCTTGTTGAGGTGCCCACCTCTAGTTTGCAGAGACAGGCTCTTGCAAGGCTGACGTGCTGAAGTACTCCCACTGTGCAGACTAACTGCAGCCCACAGTGCATGCGTGATGTCACAGGGTTCCAAACATGGGACCCCAAGTTTGCTAACTATGATAGGGTCAGGCCAACCATGCAGATTGACGCATGCATTCCTTGTCATGGGATTTCATGCCCAATTGATCCTATCTAAAGTGTGGGCTTGTTTTTGTGTTGTACTCTTTGTCAAGTCCAGGACTTTATGGTTCTGCACGTGGTGCACAATTGCTGATGTATGGTCCTGTCCGCTGTACACGCTATGTTATGTGCCCTACGCTCCCATCTGCAGATAGGCTTCATATGGTCTCATCTTTGAAGGGAATGGAATGATGTGGTCTCGCTTAGAGTGCACACTTGATCTTTGGAGCAGCAACTGTGCAAACCACAGCCACATACACAGTACAAGATTCCTTCAGGTGTAGTATATAGTACAGTCATCAGGCATCAGCAACGGGACGGGGCAGCTTTTTTTAGTTTGTCCCGTCACTGTAACATCAGCATAGGAGGCCCTGCTGCTATAAACATGGTGGTGAACATGGCAGAGAGTAGCAAGGCTGAAGGAGGTTGAGTAAAATCTAGGTTGCACCTCCATATAGTAAAATACATGTCTACTATGGTGCAGGTAAATGTGGCCTGTGCTGTCAGCTTAAGTATAAATGGCACTCTTAGTATCAATAAATATGATTAATTACTAAAACTATACAACACTACTACATTCTCATTGTGTCTTTCATTTATGCAATCTATCATTGATTAATACGTTTTTCAAGAGTGGAAATAAGATACAATGCAATATCTAATTAATCTAAAATGTTACAAGAGTAGTCCTGTTTATTACTCATTACTTTCCTCCCCACACCCCGATCTCAAATCAGAAAACCTATATACAATCTAATCAGAACTTCACTTATTTGGTTTCAGATACTGCTCCCAGATTTGGACAAATTCTTCATGTCTCTCCTCCTAGGTTTGTAGTCTGTTCATGGTCATAACACAATCTTCCCGCAGCCACGCTCTATTAACAAAAAGCATGCTGCAAGTCCAGAAGCAGGACGTGTGCCTTTAGAATAAATAGCATATATTAGTGATTGTAAAAGCACACGTTATGTTTTTAGGCTTGCTGCATGCCTTTTGTTGATAGAGGGCGGCAGATTACGTGCCTTTTGGAAAGTTTTCATGTTAATTGCAAAGCACGACATACTGATGCACGGGGCTGCATTTAACATGAAAACTTTTAAAAAGGCACACAATCTGCCGCGCTCTATTAACAAAAGGTGTGCAGCAAGCCAAAAAGGCCAATGTGTGCTTTACACGTCGTTCTTTTGCGCTAGTTGCATGTCTTCTCTTAATAGAGCACTGCTGAGAGCTGATTGAGGACCATTGTGAAAATATTCCTGTTAATTGTAGCACCGTCGTGTGCTGCAATTAACATAAATATTTTCACAACGGCCCTCAATCAGCTCTCAGCCGCGCTCCATTTAAGGGAAGACATGCATCAAGATCAAAAGAACGTCGTGTAAAGCACACATTATGCTTTTGGACTTGCTGCATTTCTTCTCTTAATGGAGCGCGGCTGAGAGTGGATTGAGGGCCAATGTGAAAATATTTATGTTAATTGCAGCACACTACGGTGCTACAATTAACAGGAATATTTTCACAATGGCCCACAAACAGACCCCAGCTGCGCTCCATTGAGAAGGGAAAACCGCAGCAAGTACAGGAGCCACCAGAAGTAAATTACAATTTTTCGTGCCACTCCTGTTCTGAAAGCGGCGGCGCGAATGCTCTCCTAAGATGTGCTGTGGATGCGCACTCCACACGCAGCACTGCGTGCTCGTAAATGTATTGCGACTTATATAGCGCACGTATCACCCGAAGGCATCAAGGCGCTTGCTTAGGGAACCCGTCCTGGTATTCCCCTGTGAGATTCCCCAGCAGGGTATCCACAAGGTGAAAGCCAGGCATCCCGCCACGAGGGGCCGTAGTGGAGATTAAGCAAGCTATTGCCCAGAGTCGCAGAGTGTGACCCCGTGAGTCGAGTAGGCACCGGAGCGAGAATTGTCGAGTCCGTGGAATTTTTGAGCCCGAGACCCGCCGAGGCGGGGAATCGAACCCTGGTCCACGGCCAATCTCAGCTTCCGGGTCTGCCGCCTCTAACCACTGAGCCACGCTTCTCCACGGGGGCTCAGACATGGGCGCCCGCACACCTTACTGGGAACACTGATCCCCATGCCGCGCAGTACCTGCTAAGATGGCACTTGCGTGTACAAGCACTGTAAGATATTGCTTAATAGCAGAATACCATTTAAAAAAAGGGGGGTGCTGAGGTGCTGCAGCTGTTCGTTACTCCCAAGTTTGGTCATGCAGGCAAGACATGTACACTTGTATCGCAGCAGACTGCTAAATACCCCCACTGATGGCACATTCTGATTGTCTCTGTATGGGCTGCAGCATCTCACCCATGCATGCTGGCAACTCTGAGCCTTTCTCTTGATCGCTCAACACACTTGATGCCTCCACTTGCAACACCCGTTCTGGATCCTCCAGTCCCACTTCTTGTAAACATCCCGCCGTCATTGTGGTGTGGATCACCTCCCCCGTCTCTTGCTGTCATTGTGGTATGGATCACCTCCAAGTTATCACAGTCGTGGATCCGGCCATAAATAAAGGAACACACAACACAGATGATTTACTAATCTCTTAGCCTTGGATAAGAGATAGAGTTCACGTGCCAGCCCCATTATCTACATCATGAGACTGTACTCCCCTTATAACCCACACCCACAGCCACTCAAGCCTATTGTCACAAAGAAAGCTAATAAACAGTAAAAGGGAGGCAATACTCATATCTGGTGGTGTAGCCCCAAGAGCTAGCGACAGTGTGAGAAGCCGGTGTGGAGGTATAATGAAGGTCACTGGAGGCTGGGACGTTACCCTGCAGTTCATGTGCTCTGTTGCGTCTTCATTATAGCAGCCCTACAGAAATGCGCAAATCCCGGTAGCGGGCCCCTTCCATCTAACTGCCCACCCATCTGGGAAACCAGGAGATGGGACAGGCCCAGGTATTTGTGACCAACAGCGACCCCAGCCGACCATCAGGTGATACGTTGTCCTGCCCCCACAGACACTGTGAGCACCTAGCCTGCACCCCCCCCGTGTTAGGGTCAGTGTAGGGTTTCATGGACCCCTCAGAGTGAAACCTCTAGCAAACGATAGTGCACCTGAATGGTTACAAGCTGACCTCAACTGCGGCCATGCTAATCCCCGCAGCAACCCTTTAGTATTGCGTAACCTGGACATATAGCTGTCAAGTTTCGCAAAACCGAAATCAACTTCTTTTAAAGGAAGGCTAGCCAACAGTTAAGGAAAAGCAGTATTCTTAACGCGTGGTTCAGCACCTAGAGGTGGAGGGAGGTGCAAGAACAAGAGGAGAGTGTTGGCTAGAATTTTTAAACTGGAGATTGTTCTGCAGGTCTCATGTTAAGTTGTGGTTTCACTATAGATGCCTTTAAATCATGCTGGTTACAGCAGTGGGCGCTGCTAATTGATTGATTACCTTTTTTGAGGGCACAAAAGGACACATGATAGGCCCCAGTTTATCTGTGACATTAAACTTGCTGGATATTGACTTGTAATGACCAATCAAATCAGTCTTGGAAGACCCATGTTCACTCATTTGTGAACGAGTCCTCATGGAACCTTAACACTTGGCCCCCTTGAGATGCCAGTGCTTGCCATTTCATGAATTAGTCACAAACTGCTAAAAGAGTGTCCTGAAACGAGCCACGCTCAGCACGAGCGCCCCCCAGCAGTGTGCAGCACTCTAAACAGTGCTGAAAGGAAGATGATCAACGCCATTATCTCTTATTTTTCACAGCAGCCAACAGTGGATCAGTCAGGTTTTAACCTTGAAACATGAATAGTTTGTCAGTTCCGTTAGCTTCTACCACTAGGCTGCCAATGTTTATTTCTAAAAAGATTGTCGCACCCAAAAGTCTTGCACAAAAAAACCTGCGGCTGACACAATTAAAATGCCTGTGGTAAAACTACCAGGGCTGCGTATTCTTGAACACCTCATGCTTTGATTCACCAGACACACTCTTATGCTAATCGTAACACCAAGAGTAACTAATAACAGAAAATGGAAATGAGAATTTCGGCGAGCTAGACAGCTGTTATAATTCACTGGTGATAATGCATAGCAATTTAGGTCCTGATATAGGGGAGGCTATTTCCTGACAAAAATGTCTGATTGTGATTTAACGAGGATATGTTTGCAGGTCAAATAATAAGAGTAAAAGGTAGCAAAACGAATACATACTGTGCGCTTCTGCGCAGATCATGTGACCCGGCCCCAGTTTACACTAAGCACAAATGGACTTCAGCCTGCGATGGCTGGCTGACCCAAAGCTGAGTGACTCAGAGCTTTTAAAATTAACATAGTTGAAATAAGACATTATGTTGAGAGCGCTTAACATAGCACCAGTTGCATTACATAAGGACACATTCATATTTGTTAGGCACGTGGAGATTAAGTGATCTCCTGCATTACTCCTGAGTATCATGCGATGTAGTCATGATAAGACGGACCTGATAATATGTGGTAACACCCTCACGGTAACACACAAACAGTAACACCCACACTGTAACACATGGTAACACCCACACGGTAACACACACGCAATAACACCTGCACTGTAACACGTGATAACACCCACACAGTAACACACACACGCAGCAGCACCCACACTGTAACACGTGGTAACACCCATTTGGTAACGCCTACGCGATAATACACAATAACGCCCATGTGGTAACATCCATGCAGCAACATCCACGCAGTAACAACCACTTGATAACACATGGTAACACTCACATGGTAACAACCACTTGTTCACACCTACGTGGTAACACACAGTAACACTCACACGGTAGCAACCACTTGTTAACACCTACGTGGAAACACACGTTAACATTCACGTGGTAACACCCATGTGGTACCCCTCTCTTCAGCAACGCAGACATCTACACTCAAGTGTCTAGGATCCAACCACACCAGTGATAACATAACATCTTTAGTGTATGAAGATGAGATGACAGAAACGTATTCGAAGCCTTCGGGCTGTTTACACCTTCACTAGTGCTAGAACACTTAATCCTGAGTGCGAGTCATGCCACCCGGGTCTCCGCAGCTGACTCGAACAAGCATTGGAAATGCAATAGGTCTCGCATTAGGAAAGTTTGAGCTATTGGTCTTATAAATGATTTTTTTTTTATTTACGTGTTGTTTTTTAAAATAGCTAAATTAATAGCTTTGTCATTTACAATGCCAATAGTTATAACTTTCGCAAATGTGACACCTATAGCATTTGTAATGCAACATGTTTTGTATTTACCTGACTTCGATGTATTGATATTACAAATAACAATGGATTTTAATTTTTTTAAATAATTAATACTTAAATAATTAATTTAATTTGTAATGTCAATAGCTTTAGGTTTGTAAATAACTTTTGTGAAGATTATGTTCAGTGTTTTTTATTGTGTCGAAAATCCAAAAGCTTAAAGATTGGGTTAAAAAAGTCCTGGGGCACACCAATCTTGCACATTTGAAAATGAGGTTGGATTTTCCAAGTCTTAATACTTTTATTTAGCATGATGACGACAATACTGTAATTGACATAACACGATCGCTGGCACAAATAATAACGTAAAAAGTTCTTTACAAACTATGAACCCGAATCAGAGAAAAAAACAATGGTTTGAGGGAAAGGGAGAGAGGGAAAGGGAGAGAGGGTAGAGGGAGAGAGGGAGGGGAAGAAGAGAGGGGGAGGACGAGAGCGAAGGACGGAGGTGAGAGAGAGGGGAGGGAGAGAGAGAGGAGAGCAGGCAGAGGGGGAGATGGGGAGAGGGAGAAAAAGGAGAGCAGGGAGAGGGTAAAGAGAGGGAGAGAGGAGAGAGAGGAGGATTGAAGAATTGACATGTTCGAGCAAGGCTCTACTGGTAACCAGGAGTTCACAAGTTATTGTCTTACAGATGACATTTACCCCGCATATCTGGGAAACATAGTTTGTAACATTTTAGAAGTCGTTGTCCTGGTTGCTCTGAGCAGGAACAATGCGAACCACCATAGCCTTTGCCTCCAAGTCCTTCACAGATCTGTACCTTTCTGGCAAACATCTGGGAAAATCTTTATCAAACTGCAGCTGTGTTTTGTTGTAGTGTCTTTATAGACAGAGCGTCACCTAGGTGCAGCCAGAGGAAGCCAAAACGGGTGTCGCAGAGCAAAAAATAAGGTTTATTTTTAGCAAATTGGGTCAGCCCTATATAAACAAGTCTGAAATGTGCCTGGCTGCCAAGATACTCAATAACAAATAGCAGCGAGCCTAAAAAAATGCGCAGAACAGTAACAGCATGATCAGATCTGGCAGTGACTTCCGGCACAAGGGGAATACCAACGTTCTGGAGGAAGCAGTCTCAGATGCAAGTGAACGAAAATGAAACAAAAGCACATTCTTTCAGCATTTGATCATTGCGGCTGAAGGTGGGTCCGTAAACCACCTTACATCAAAACAAACCGCATAAAACTTTCTTAAATAAAAAATGACTGGCTTAAAGATTGGGTTAAAAAGTCCCGGGGCACACCAATCTTGCACATTTGAAAATGAGGTTGGATTTTCCAAGTCTTAATACTTTTATTTAGCATGATGACGACATTACTGTAATTGACATAACACGATCGCTGGCACAAATAATACCGTAAAAAGTTCTTTACAAACTATGAACCCGAATCAGAGAAAAAAACAATGGTGCTTACGATCCAGATGCCAATGTGACAGTTAAATGTCATGTTTTGAGCATGCGAGTGCGAAGGACGGAGGGGAGAGAGGGGGGAGGGAGAGAGAGAGGAGAGCAGGCAGACGGGGAGATGGGGAGAGGGAGAAAGTATGGCCGGCCGGCCGTGAATAATTAGGGGAGGAGAAATCCTTTGCCTCCAAGTCCTTCACAGATCTGTACCTTTCTGGCAAAAATCTGGGAAAATCTCTATCAAACTGCAGCTGTGTTTTGTTGTAGTGTCTTTATAGACAGAGCGTCACCGAGGTGCAGCCAGAAGAAGCCAAAACAGGTGTCGCAGAGCAGAAAATAAGGTTTATTTTTAGCAAATTGGGTAAGCCCTATATAAGCAAGTCTGAAATGTGCCTGGCTGCCAAGATACTCAATAACAAATAGCAGCGAGCCTAAAAAAAATGCGCAGAACAGTATAGGCATGATCAGATCTGGCAGGGACTTCCGGCACAAGGGGAATACCAGCGTTCTGGAGGAAGCAGTCTCAGATGCAAGTGAACGAAAATGAAACAAAAGCACATTCTTTCAGCATTTGATCATTGCGGCTGAAGGTGGGTCCGTAAACCACCTTACATCAAAACAAACCGCATAAAACTTTCTTAAATAAAAAATGACTGGCTTAAAGATTGGGTTAAAAAGTCCGGGGGCACACCAATCTTGCACATTTGAAAATAAGGTTGGATTTTCCAAGTCTTAATACTTTTATTTAGCATGATGACGACATTACTGTAATTGACATAACACGATCGCTGGCACAAATAATAACGTAAAAAGTTCTTTACAAACTATGAACCCGAATCAGAGAAAAAAACAATGGTGCTTACGATCCAGATGCCAATGTGACAGTTAAATGTCATGTTTTGAGCGTGTGAGTGCGAAGGACGGAGGGGAGAGAGGGGGGAAGGAGAGAGAGAGGAGAGCAGGCAGAGAGGGAGATGGGGAGAGGGAGAAAGTACGGCCGGCCGGGGGGAGAAATCCTTTGCCTCCAAGTCCTTCACAGATCTGTACCTTTCTGGCAAAAATCTGGGAAAATCTTTATCAAACTGCAGCTGTGTTTTGTTGTATTGTCTTTATAGACAGAGCGTCACCGAGGTGCAGCCAGAAGAAGCCAAAACGGGAGGAGAAATGGCGAAGAGGACGAGAGAGTGAACTAGAAAAGTAAAAAAAACCAGGAGACACGGCCTGGCGGCCGTGAAACTGAAAGGGGAGGAGAAATGGCTGAGTCAGAGCGCCCGCTTTGATGCAGCAGGGGGCGGAGCGGAGCGGGAAGAGCTGCTGGTGGCACCAAGCTGGGGAACAGATGGCTGGCGATTTGATGCTGTGCACGCGCATTTTAACTCATTGCGCTTGCGCATTGACCTAAAAGCGCACGTGCACTGCATCAAATCGCCACTTTGGTTAAACTCTGGATAAGCCCCTATATCTCTCGCCAGCTCGAATGCGAAAACGCATCGGCAGGCGAGACCTAAAAACCCCACCTCTGTACTGAACGAGAGGCCATGTGATTTGACATATAATCCCACTGAGAACCATAAAATAGGTAATATCCAATAACGGTTACTCACAGTGTTTATACAAGTTGCCACTACACCGGACAGTGGAGCAAGACTTCATGGCGAACTGCACCTCTGGTGAACCAAAAAAGATGGGGGGCGATTTGTCACACCTATCGCCCGTTCAACAACCGATATCCTTGTCTGCACACACCCTGTGGAAACGTGATATATGTGGAAGGTATGGCGGGGCCTTCACCACCCGCCCAGGGTCACCGCTGGGCGGCCCCACTATGCTGCCAGACACCGCCGTACTGTTCCACACTTCATCTTGGCGCATGGAGTGCCGAAACTGCATATAATTCATGGCACATTCCCAGAATGGACCAGACTGCAACCAGAAATAATGTTAAGCGGGGATCGTCGTCAAAAGATCAACTCTGCCCCGAAAACACAACAAGCCATTTCGGGCCTGACCTCGGAGCAAGTATAGCCTCCTGGCGCCCCCAAATGCCTCGCTACAATGAGGATCTGTACAGCATTCACTCTGTCCCGGAAACAAGAAAATGAGGCCGAGTTACGGATCCAGCAAAGGTGAAAATGAAGAACGGCCTGGAATTAAAGCCTACAGCAGCAGCTCTAAGGCAAAATGTTAACAAGATCACCCACCCAGCAGTTCCTTATTGCTTCCAAGTTATTTTTGGGCGAATATATGGGACGACCCACAGGTTTTTAGACACCTGCCTCGAAACGCAATGTGCAATACCAGCTCACCGCTCCATGTTGTAAAAACGACTTCAAACACTGTACCCACCGCAGGCACAGGTGTACACCCCGCCTATCCTGCGCGTCTGTGGTCCTCACGGTGTCCTCCGCCGGTGCCGTCGGTGGTCCCATTCCGGGCGTCTCCTCACCCGGGGAGCCGCCAAGCCCCCGCCCGCAGCTGTGGATCCACATCATATCCCCGGGATGGCCTGACCAAAAGCGACCGCATCTCGGGACCCCGGTCCTGGGTCGCCCACAGCCTGTGCAGCAAGTTCAGGAAACGCAGCCACCATCAAAAGGAGCCCGCATCCCTGGGAGACTCTGCAAAAGATCTCCGTCTGTCTTGGAGACAGTGGAGACCGTCCCGTCCCTCCTGTCCGAAAACCTGCAGGGAAAGAAAAGAAAATGAATCTTTGGGGCCTCCGACTGATACTTGCAGGCTGGGGAGCGACAAAAAAGAGATCGCCCCTCTGTTCCCCAGCCTTTTAAATGCAGGGTCAGGCAAGCCGGTTATGGCGGCGTGCCCGAGTCCGTGCCCGCCTCCCAAGTTTCCTGCATTCTCCTAGTACTAACCCTGGGCGTAGTGTGCGTAGTGGGGCTCCGCGGAGCTACGCGAAGTGGGCGCAAAACTACGCCCACCCGCGCACTCCGCGTAGCCCCACTACGCGCCGCCCGCCTCCCTCCCGCCCTCCCTAAATATGCAAATAAAAGGATTTAAAGGTTTTAAAAACACTTACCTGTCCGCCGCGTCCCCGGGGCTCCCTCTCCCGTCCCTGGAATCGCGCCGCCGCCATTTCGGATACTAATGCGCATGCGCGGGCGGCCGCGCGTGCGCATTTCTCATGAGAAATGCGCATGCGCGGCCGCCCACGCATGCGCATTAGTATCTGAAATGGCGGCGGCGCGATTCCAGGGACGGGAGAGGGAGCCCCGGGGACGCGGCGGACAGGTAAGTGTTTTTAAAACCTTTAAATCCTTTTATTTGCATATTTAGGGAGGGCGGGAGGGAGGCGGGTGGCGGCCGGCTACGCACCGTCTGCGGAGCGCGCGTAGTGCCGCCTGGCTACGCCCGCTACGCAAAATGCGTAGGAGACGGCACTACGCGCACTCCGTGCACGGAGCGTAGCTGGCCGCCCACCCTTACCTAGTACTGCATCATTATAATGTTTCATTGATTTATTTTCACATTTGCTTATTTTCTCGCTTCGGTGCTTTTTATCTAAAGTAGAGTATGATTGCATGCCGAATGAATTCGTCTTATATTTTATAATTCTGTATATTTTACACTGTATGACTTTCCTTTTACAAAATCTTTTATGTACTTTATGTGGACCTCTTCGAGTTCCAAATCAAAATACAATATTTTGACTCTCTCTGACTTAGGATGAGGACAGAGGAGACAGCATGGCCATCATCTTTCCTGACATTTACACTGAAGCTATTAATACTCGCCCTTCATTATCATGGTCTACTGGGCTAGGCACACAGTCGTGTTTCTATTATTTGTCTCTCGTCACAAGACCAGTTCTCAAGACCAGCAGGGTATCAGCTGCTTGTCGCAGACTGACTTATTTGAGATTCATCCCACATCTTGGTTAAAAAATAATAGAGAATTCATCTTAGGCAGAGGCAATTTAGCCATCTGATACACTTTTCTAATAAAAAAGCACAAAGAATTGTGATACCAAAGCAGACAGCGAGTCGGTTTTTTTGGGAAATCAAATGTTTTCCATTTTTTAATGCAATGTAGAGACGGGGGTCTGTTGTCCTTCCTCTCTCTGTCTATGAATTCACAGACAATTCCAGAGGGCCACCAATTGTAGCCCGCCTAATTAATATTCATTAGGTAAGTTATTGTGCAACTCCCTTAGAATGCATTACTTGCAATTTTATTAGTATATAGGTTGCGTCACAAATTCCAACTCCATTGGAAACCAGTCTATGTGCAACTTCCACATCTCTGGTTTGTGAAAGGATATAATAGTACATCAAGCCCCATGTGTTTTAGAAGAAGTCTCTAGACCTGACAGTCATTCACCCACTTACACCTTATTTCTTAGTTTAGCATTACCCCCAGGTCCCTCCAGTCCTCCAGTCCTCATCCCATCCATTACTTGAGGTGATAACCATCTCCCTGACAGAAAAAAGAAGAGAAGAATACTCCCACTGGGAGTAAATAACTGTACTTAACCAGCATTCCTCCTGTTCTTTTTCTGTCTGGAGACAGATCTGGGATGATGTTCTGGGTGCTGTTCCTGCTGGAGGGAGTGGAGGTCTTCATTGTTTCTTGACAGGCTGCCGGGTCATGAGTTTTTGCAGGTGTATCTCCTGGCCTGCTGGGCTTGCCAGGAGGCACGTTTGTTGCTGGCTGACCCTTTGCGGCTAGTGCACTGACCTTCCTGGTCATTTCCGGGTTGCAGGCCACATCTTCCTGCTGGCTAAGAAGTGCTGTGGAGGCTGTGTGGCAGCTCTGTGGATGTGCTGGTGGTGGCCCAGACCTGCCTGGTTGCTGGTGGTGTGAAAATGCCCGTCAGCTCTGTCGCATCTTTCTGATGGCTGGGCTAGTTGGAAGACCCACTGTGGAGTCTGCTTGGCAGGTCAGGGGGTTTGATGCGCCCTGGCCTGCCTAGTTTCCTGGGAAACAGTGTCTTCTGCTTAGGCACTCTTGCTTTTGGTGCACACCTGGGCTGGCTGGTGGGACCGTGGTGATGGCGGGCTGCAGTCCAGTTTGCTGCAGGCCCTGGGGGTGAGTCCTTTTTTTGTTTCTATTTGGAGCCAGTTTCTGGGGGGTTTGGTGATCCTTGGTATCCCTGCCTCCACGGTTGCCTGGAAAGGGGGGGTGTCTTCTGCCCTGGTGATGTAGTGCATCTTCTTGTTGGCTGGACCAGTTGGTAGACGTGCTGAGTATTCTGCTTGGCTGCTTAGGGGTTTTGTTGGGATGGTGGCTTCAGCCCAGGCTTTCTTTGCTTTGCCCTCTGTTTCGGTGGCTGTGTCTCTGCCTTACTTTGTGGCTAGGTTCATGTCCCTGCTGCAAAATCACCATGTTGGGGGGGAGGTGGGGGAGGTGTCTTGGTGCTTTTTTTAGGCCTACTGCTTCGTCTGGGTATTTTGGGCTTGGTCGTTGGTTGTCCTGCCCGCTTTTCTGCTGGGTTTTCTTGTGTTTGGTGCTGTGGCTGGGGGTTCTGCCTCTGGTGTCCCCAGTTACTTGTCATCCTCGGGTTGTGTCCCGCCTCAGCGTTGGTGTGGGGGCTTGTGAACATACAGAGGTTTTTGGCTGCCCTGCTGCTGCAATGGTGTTTTCTGACCTATTGCCTTCCGGCCTCTGCCCCCTCGGGAGAGTGTGCAGCAGTGTGTCCTCTGGACTGCCTTCCTGGTGTGGTGATGCAGTCTTTGTTTGTCTCTGCCCCTATTTTCTGCGGGGGTGATTACTGGTTCGGCGGGTTTGCATCAAGGGTGTGTGTCCAGTGCTGGCCATTAGGCCTTTGTGTCAGGTGTCTGGGGATGGGGGGTTGCCTTTTGGATGTCTGCCTGGGGGTTTTCTTGCTTCCTTTCCTCTTCTTGGAATCTTATTTGGGTGTGGGTGCTCTGGATCCCCCTGGGGTCTTGCGATTCTGTGCCTGGCATGGCTGGGGGCCCAGGCCTTTGTTCTTCCACTTCCCCTTCTCTTTGGTTTCTTCTGTGCCTGCCTTCCCCTTACCCAGTGCTGGCTGGGCTGTGGTACGGCCATCTTCCTATGGGCTGCTTTTGTTCTGCCCTGATTTTTCCCACTCGTTTTGCAGGTCTTGTCTCTGGAGCCTTGGTTGTGGTTGGCTCCGGTGACTTTACTTTCTGCCTTTGGGGTTGTTTTTTCTGATGTGTGGCACTCTAGCCCTGGACCTTTCTTCCTGGGCCCATAGAGGCACCATGTTGGGGCCTCATTGCCTCCGTGCTGTGGGCGGCTGTGCTGTCCTTTCTTGGTGTAGGGTTTTCTTCTTCTGGCCGTTTTGGCTGTTCAGGGGCCTTCTGCCTCTGTTTTCTTCTTCCTGGGGCATTTAATGATGGCCCTGTGGCGGGCTTGGGGGGGGACTGCCTTTGCTTCCTTGGGTCACTGGCCCGGGGGTTACAGGCTGTTGCATGCTCTCCTGGACTGTAGTTTGGCCTTCCTGACTTGTGGTCCGGTTTTTTAGTTGCCGGTGGTGGTTCCTGCTCCTGTCTCTGCTGGAGGTCTGTAGTTCTGTAGGTGAGGGCCTGGGTCCATCCTGTTTGTCTTCCCTCTCATTGGGGTTCTTGCGTAGTGCATGTTTTTCTGCAAGGTTTTTGACCTGGGGTTCTGGGACCCTTGGTGTTTTTCATCTCCCGTTGCTCTGGGTCTGGTGTGGGTCTTTGTCTAGGCCCTTCTGAGGCTGGTGTTGGGGCCCACTTGGGATGGTTCCTTGGGATTGTCCTCTGCCATTCTGCCCAGTTGGCTCACTGGCCATTCGGTTGAAGGCTCCCCCTTTCTGGTTTAGGCTGGTTGGCACAGTGTCCTTTGGCCCTCATCCTGGTTGTGTGGTCTGGGGTGTGGCTGGTCATTGCATGTGTTGTTCGGCTTGACTATGGGGGCCAGTGAGTTTGTCCATCCCGGGTACTGTTTTCCACCTTGGGTTGACCCCAGGTTTGTTTCTGGGGGCGTCGTCCTTGGCTTGTGTTGTTTGGGGTGCGGTTTTCCCTGGCATACCCGTTTGGTTTTCAGTTTCCCTGGTCTTGTTGCCTTGGAGTTTTGCCTCACCCCTCTCCTTGTCATATCAGTTTTCTGAGCCCTGATCCATTTTGGTTTGCTCAGGTGGTGTCCACCCCTCGGGGTGTCTTTTCTTGGATAGTGGGGTGTTGTTCTTTCCTGGGTTCTGGCTGGTTGGTTTTCAGGGGGCTGGTGTTCTGGTGCTCGTCTGGCCTGGTTCCCTCTGGTCCCGGTGGTGCCATTGTTGCGCTGCTCTGGTGTTCCCTTTCCTCTATTTTGCCCTATTGGCCTGCCCCAGTGCCCCGGCTCCTTCTACTGGTACAGGAGTTTCAGCAGTAGTTCTTTGCCCGCACCTATGTTGGTGCTGGGCGTTCTTGCCTTTGCTACTTATGCTCCTGTGGGGCTTTCAGTAGCTTTGGTGTACTCTGAGCTCTCTGGGGGCTATGTGGGTTGGCTTGATGGGGGCTTGCTGTTTGGTCGGTGCCTCCTCCCATTCTGGTTTGGTCTGTGCGGCCCTGCCCTTTGCTGCTCCTCTGTGTGTAGGCATCAGCCATGTTGGCAACCCCTCTCCTCTATTTTTTGGGCTGATCTGCTGTGTGGCTCCCTGGTGGTGGTAGAGTTCGTCTGTCTGTTTCCCCTATTGCTTCTAGTTCCTTTTTGGGGCGGGGCTGTGGCATTTGGGTCTGCTCCTGCTTCCCCTCAGCTCTCTTCTGCAATTGGTTGTGTGGGTTTTTGATATTCTTCGGCATTCCTTCCATCTACTTTGAGATGCCCACTGTAGGTTTTTCTGACGTGTCTCTGGGGCTGCTTGAGGGTGCTGGGCATGGCAGCTTTCTGGCTTGTGGGGCAACTTGCAGGTTTTTCATGCCCTGGTGCTCCTGGTGCATGTTTCTCTGATGGTGCGGTTGCTTTGGCCTCTGTTTTGCTTCTAGGGCTTGGCCTTTGGGGATTGGGGTCTCTGTAGTGTGCCTCCTTTCTGACCTTGGTTTTATTTGTCCTTGTCTGGTCGCCTTCTTGGTGGTTTTCGTAGCTCCCTTCTGACCGGCGTTTTTCGGGGTTTGGGGCTGGTGGAACCTGGCTGCCTTGCCTGTCCTTTTTCTGTGGTTGGCTGCCTCATTTGTGCCTGTAGTGGCTTCTCCTTTCTGAGGTCTTGGTTCTTGCGGGCCTTGGTTGTGTCCCTTTTGGTCTGTCCCTGGCTTTGCTGGGGTGTCTGGCCGCTTTGGGTCTTCTTCCATCTGTGGCCTCCTAGTTTTCCTTCTATGGTTGGCGTTCTCTGGTGCTTCCTAGGCAGGTGCTCCTCCTCGTTGTTGGTTCTGGGTGTTTCAGGTGTGGGTTGGCTGCCCTCTGGGTGCTGTTACCTAGAGTGGCCTTTTTGTTTTTCATTCTTCTGGGTCATCTCCTGCTTGTTCTGGGTGGTGAGGCCCTATTGTTAGATCGGGTGTGTTGGGGGTCTGTGAGCTCC